>NC_140794.1:13102500-13815000 GCF_037176805.1 Vigna unguiculata | reverse complement strand
GAATTGAAGCTCACCATCTGGAACCTCATAAAGCAACCGCCATAACCCTTGTAATCCTTCAACAGGAATGGGTTTCCTCACATAATCAGATTTTGCTTTGTTTATTCCTGGACGAAATCGAGTTCTGTTCAGCAAAACTTCAGGGGCTTCATTCACTGTAGATCCAAGTAACACAGCATTCGCGAAGAGCACTGAGCCAATCCAACTAGTCTCGGTACAGTCTTTTCTGTCCAAACCCAACTCCGGTAAGCTCTTCTGCATCATTGGAATAAGTTCTTCTACACCACCTTGAAACATGGACACAAAATTGGCTTGTAATGTTTGCTTTCCATGTTCACTTGAATTTACCTTTTTCACGTCCACCCTAATGAATATGCGCTCGTCCATTTTATTCGCCACAAGCTGCCACTTTTGAATAATCTCGGTTGCATTTTCTTCCAATGTCCTTGCAACATTGAACACTGTCACAGTTGATGGAACTGGAACTAATTTTATCTTCCAAGCCACGATGACTCCAAAGCTTGCTCCACCACCTCCTCAGATGGCCCAAAACAGATCCTCACCCATGGCTTTTCTGTCAAGAAGATTACCATTCACGTCTATTATGTGAGCATCTAAGATATTATCTACGGCAAGACCGTACTTACGCATCAAGGATCCATAACCACCTCCACTGAAGTGGCCACCAGTGCCTACAGTGGCACACACACCCGCTGGGAACCCTAGCGTTTTGCTTTTCTGGCTAATCGCGTAGTAAAGTTCACCAAGAGTTGCCCCAGCTTGAACCCATGCTGTTCGGTTTTCTACGTCAATTGTGATTTGTTGAAGGTTGAAGAGGTCAAGAATGACAAAGGGAACCTCAGCAACGTAGGAGAGACCCTCATAATCATGGCCTCCACTTCGGGTTCGAATCTGCAGGCCATGACGTTGGGAGCACATTATGGTTGCTTGAATGTGGGAAACGTCGAGTGGCGTGACAATGACTTGGGGTTTTTCGCTTAAGTTGAAGAACCTATAATTTCGAATGGACGTGTCTAGTATAGAGGTGTATGAAGAGTTGGTTTGAGTGTAGACAGCATTGAAGATTGAGTTGGAGATATGGGGATAGTTGTAAAGACATTGAACAAACTTTTCAGGAGTATGAAGTGAAGGAGGTTCAAATGAAAATAAAAGAGCAATGGCAGTAGTGAAGGTGAAATAGGAGCTTAAATGCTTCATTTCTGTGGATGGTTTGTTGTTGGTTTGATAAAAGAGCAGTGCGGAGCCTCTAATTTATAGTAGTTTGGTATTTAATTTTGGAGAAAATTTTCCGTGTAAAATAACCATTTCCCCCAAAATATAATATCGTTGATGTTAACATCCAAAAGTAAAAAGTAAAATGAGAGAAATGTTGACCAACGTTAACAAAATGTGAGAAAGATTTTTTTGTTTTTTAATGGTATATAGAAGAATAAAAAAAAAACTTAATTCACAACTCATATCAATACTCAGCTACAAAATATTCTTTAAGGATGGTAACTTAAAATAACAATCATCTCATAACTTAAAATATTAATATTTAAAGAAAAATCTTTTATCTTTTAACTTAAAATATTATAAAAATTATACTTTGACACTCTCTCGTGGAAAAGCAATTATTGGAAAACTTATTGTAGCAATATATTAATATATATTAGTATTTTAAATTTAAATAAAAAATATATTAAAATACTACTCTGTGAAGTTGCCACCGGTAGGCTCAACTTAATGTATCAGTTTTCAATATTATAACAAAAATATTTTAGATAACACTCAAGGAGATTACTCGTATAAAAATATGGTCTAAATTAAGTAAAAGCAACATTTTTTAGATATAGTTTAAAAATTATCTTAAGCAACATTGATATAAATGTTGTTTGTAAAAATTATGGGCTAATTCATAAAAATGTAATCTAAAATACACTAAAAATTAAAGATTTTAGATTAAAATATTTCATACATCATTTTTTGATTGATAATACAAAACTTAATTTCAAAAACACAAAAAATTTTAATTTTAATTTTAGACCGAAAACGCGAAATACTTACAACGTTAAAAATGTGAAGTTTTGAGAAATAAATACATCTTACTTTTTTTATGAAAATTTTAAATAACAAATTTAAAATTATTTTGGTACCGAAAAATCGTTTTCTATTATCTACAATTGCACTAACCTTGATTATGCCTAAAAGATTATTGTAGTTATTAAATTATTAAAATAATTGTCAATTCGAAATAATTGTTATCGTCGTACTATAGTTTCCTAGGTTTGAGTAGTTGTCGGCTTGTAGAATCGAAAATTTATTGAAGAAATTAAATAAGGATGTTCGATGATTATTTTTTTATTTACAATATTCAAAATTTAAGGGTATATTTTTTCAGATAACCTCCTTTGTCATTTTAAGAACAGATGTTACATTAACGAAATCTTTTATATTAATATTAATTCTTTATATTTACTTTTATCATCAAATCATAATCATGGAAAAGTTTTTTAAGATAATTTTATCGATAACGTTGAATGAGTTAAATTTAAAGAATTTCTTAATGTGCCAGTTATTTATCAATTTCTACCAAATTCGAAATACTAGCTAGTAACTATTTAGATATTAATTTATAAAATAAAAAATTTATAATTTATCTTTAAATTAGTTTTTAAAATTTCTCTACCAAGATTTTAGCTACTAAAAATTAGTCACTAAATATTAATTACTAAAGAAATTTTGTTTTCTAAATTAGTATCTAAGTAAAGAGTAACCAATTTAGCAACCAATTAAAATTTTTTATTTAAAGTAGTGACTATTTTAATAAACAGAAATTTTTTACTTTGTAAATCGATATTTAAATCGGTAAACTAATAATTTTTAATTACTAAAATTAGTTATTGGAGAGATATTTTCTTTAAATGATTAGTTTTATTCATTCAACTTTTTGTCATATTTATACATTAGCTGAACTTCCAATAGATATATTGCTAATGAATTGTCAACTTAAAAATGAAATTGAATTATATAATAGTTTAGTTTATATATTTTACATACTTTCAGTATCATTTACGTGTTTAAATGAGAGCCAAATAGAATGTTGCTGAGATATTTTGCAAGTTTCGTCGCGTTAAAAATGTGATTGAATTATTTTGTACGTTGCATATACTACTCTGTAGCAAGGACACGCTCACTTCATTTTCGTGTTTAAACGAGCGCCAAAGAGAGGTGTCTTCTTCCTGGCATATCTCTCCCATAGTATCCTAGGAATTTATTGCCACATTTGCAAGCTAGGCCCACCAGACTTTACCAGAAAATGATTCATTTTCATTCAATTTCAAACAACGTCATCTAAAAATTCAACAACGAAATTACCATTTACTAAATTCTAATGTAGCCATAAGATAATCGTGTCACTGTTCTGCTTTAAATTGATTTTTGTTTTCATTCACTTTTAATTTCTTATCAAGTTCTGGTTCACAGTTGTCTTTTGTCTGGTATTAGTCCTTCTACCGGTGTAACGTACGGGTTTTTTTTATATGTAATAATTGTGGTAATAACAATGAGTTTTTGGATATTTAATAATCTATATGATGAGAATCTAATGTTTTAAAAAGATATTGAAGTGTATCAATAGAATAGATTAATTTAGAATGTAATTAAAGTGGTATGTCAAGTTAATATTTGATTTCATTGAATATTATTGTCAACCACCAACAACAAAAATATGACTAATACACTACTTTGTTAATATAAGAATAAAAAAAGAATAAATTACATACCTAGAATGTATCCTTTGGTATTGAAGTTCATAAATTCCTTTTGTACAGAAATTCCTTTTGTACACAACGACTTCTTTGTTCAACTTTTTCTGTACCATGATTTTCCTACATGGCAGAAAATAACATAAATAAATTGATATATATTTATAACAGTTTTGAAATGAAAAAAAAATAGAAATGACATACCTATAATTGATTTCTTTTCAAAGAGTTTCAAAAATTTCTTTGTACACAACGTTTTTAGTTGTGTTTGTTACCTTTCCATCTTCATCCAATATAAGTATTTTCAATCCTCTTTTGGTTTTGACTCTAGAAATAGCAACATATAGTTAGCCATGTGTGAATACAGGTTGTGGAAGATAAAGGCCGACTCTAGAAAGTGTTTGTCCTTGACTTTTGTTAATCGTCATTGCAAAGCATAACGATATCGGAAACTGTCTTCTTTGAAATTTGAAAGGCAACCCTGAATCAGATGGCACTAAATCCATTCTTGGTATAAAAATCCTGTCACCAATGTTTTTTCCAGTAATTACAGTTGCACAAAGTACATTCTTGCCTAAATGGTTGACTTGCAATCTTGTGCCATTGCATAGACCTTTCGCTTGATCAATGTTTCTCAAGAGCATAATTGGAACACCTGTTTTCAACTTCAGTTTATGATTTGGTATCCCTGAACATTTGATATCATTTAAAAATTCAGATGTAAACCATTTAGATTGCACTTCATCTTGTTCATCAGATTGGCAAGGTGTATCTGAACTTAAATAAGTCACCTCTTCACCACCAATTAAAGACAACATGAAATCATTTACTTGCTCTACAGAATCATTTGTTGGGCACAAAATTGCTCCATCATCAAAATAATTAGGATTCAACATGTTAACCACAAATTGAGGATAGACAAATTCAACCAATGCCAATAAAGGTAAATAAGGATCTGTTCTGGAATTTCAACCATGCACTCACCATTCTCATTTAGATCCATTTTCCCGTCTCCAATCTTCAATATCCAATCAGCAAATTCTTGAATATCATTGGCTGTTTCAGTATTTGATGTAGTACTTAATCTCATGTTCTTGGATAACTTTAGCACTTTACAACAATTCCATAACTCTGAATAGTTGATTGATGATTTTATGATATCAAACCTAGATCCTTTTTTGATAACTGGTAGAATTTGTCTAAAGTCACCTCCCAACACAACTGCTTTGACACCAAATGGTTTGTCTTTATTGGCATCATCAACGTTTCGCATAATATCTCTTAGTGTTCTATCAAATGCCTCAAAGCACATTCTATTCATCATTGGTGCTTCATCCCAGATAATCAACATTTTAGTTTATTGACTCCTTTTATAATATCATACCCCAATCTCATAACCTTTATGAGAAATATTCATTCACAACCTTGACCCTTAGGGATTATCATGCTCCCACGAACCTACCCGCTCGTGGTCCAACTCTACGGACCTCCCCGCCCGTAGTCTAGCTCTACGAACCTGCTTGCTCGTAGTCCAACATACGTGAACACCTACTATGAACCTCCCCGCTCATAGTAGCCTCAATAAATTTTAGTGATTAAAAGTTATTAGTAACTATTTAGATATCAATTTATAAACTACAAAATTATAATTTGTCTTTAAATTAGTTTTTAAAATTTATCTACCAAGATTTTAGCTACTAAAAATTAGTCATTAAATATTAACTACTAAAGAAATTTTAGTTTCTAAATTAGTATCTAAGTAATTAGTGACCAATTTAGCAACCAATTAAATTTTTTTATTTAAAATAGTGACTATTTTAGTAAACAGTAATTTTTTATTTTGTAAATCGATATTTAAATCGGTAAACTAATAATTTTTAATTGCTAAAATTAGTTATTGAAGAGATATTTTCTTTAAATGATTAGTTTTATTCATTCAACTTTTTGTCATATTTATACATTAGCTGAACTTCCGATGGATATATTGCTGATGAATTGTCAACTTAAAAATGAAATTGAATTATATAATAGTTTAGTTTATATATTTTACATACTTTCACTATCATTTACGTGTTTAAATGAGAGCCAAATAGAATGTTGCTGAGATATTTTGCAAGTTGCGTCGCGTTAAAAATGTGATTGAATTATTTTGTACGTTGCATATACTACTCTGTAGCAAGGACACGCTCACTTCATTTTCGTATTTAAACGAGCGCCAAAGAGAGGTGTCTTCTTCCTGGCATATCTCTCCCATAGTATCCTAGGAATTTATTGCCACATTTGCAAGCTAGGCCCACCAGACTTTACCAGAAAATGATTCATTTTCATTCAATTTCAAACAACGTCATCTAAAAATTCAACAATGAAATTACCATTTACTAAATTCTAATGTAGCCATAAGATAATCGTGTCACTGTTCTGCTTTAAATTAATTTTTGTTTTCATTCACTTTTAATTCCTTATCAAGTACTGGTTGACAGTAGTCTTTTGTCTGGTATAAAGAATAAAGCTGCAAGCAAAGCCATACAAAACAAATGTATGTTTATTATCTTCAAGGTAACAACTTTTAACTAATTCCCAGAATAATTCCAAAGGTTAGACATATCATGACTTATTAGTTTTAAGATTTATAATGAGTTATAAAATCAAGTTGACTAAGTAGCCAGAAAACAAAAAAAGCATAAATCAAACCAATATTATATGTGAATAAGTAGTATTAGAAAGAAAAGTCAAGTTCCAGAACACCAACAAATATGAATAAATATAAATGACAAAAAAAAAAAACTCAAATCTCACTAAGGTCTATATTGTACAAAAAATATCCATAACCTAATTATCATGTAAAGTTTATTTTACTAAAATTTAAAAAATAAATCTATGACTAAAAGTTCTAACTAAGAATGATGAAATTAAAATTATTTACAAAAATTTTAAAATAAAGAAATCCATTGACTTGTATGATAAACTAAACAAAATCTATGCTAGCAATATGAGTACCCGCACTTCATTTAAACATTGTCCTCGATGTGATAATGTCATACAGAAAGAAAATCAAAACCAACAAACAAAATTTAAAAAAAAAATGCATGAATAAGTAAATAAAGGAGCAAAATGAATATAAAACATTCCTCCATACTTTGAAACCTGTGAAATGTTGAATGACAGCGTCTTAGTAATGTAAACAAAATTATGGCATCTAACTTAATTTGGGAATTAATTTGTCAAAGTTTATTTTAACAAATTTTATATAACATAATTTACTCTTTATACTATTTACTAGACTATATTTACTGTTTCTAACTATATTAATTAAAAACAATACGAAAATTCTACTAATTAATATTATTGAAACCAAAATTTGGATGTACATACCTGAGCACATTCAACTGATGCTCAACAATTATTTTCAATGGGTTAAATATGTTTTTATCCATTCACTACTAAAATTTTAAATTTTAACGTTAGTTTGATGCATTATTTAGTGGCGATTAAAACCGCCACTATTTTCTTTTCTGTCAGTTAATTAACTGACATAAGATTTGGTGCCACAAAAGTATTTTAGCGTCGATTATTACAAGCGCCGAAATAATCGCCACTAAAATTATTAAAGTCGGTTATAACTGTCTCTAAATTAATTTTAAAATTTTATATTTAATATTTAGCGGCAGTTGTAACCGCCAATAAATTCAAAAATTTTAAAAATTTAATGGCGGTTATAACCGCCGATAAAATCATGATTTTTTTAAAATAAAAAATTGAAAAATCACTTTTTAATCCTTCATTTCTTGCGAAAAGAAACATTCCTCCCATGTGGGAAGGCCAAGCTAAATATGTGAAGACCTGGATTGTCACTATTGATCTCTTAAAACTTATTATACTAATATAATAAGTGGCATTTAATAAGATGAAAGAGAAATTACATTTAATATTCCTAAACAGGCGGCCATTATCAATGAAAGATCACTTCCAAATACGACCTCCAATGCTCCTGCTGGGAAACTACATTTAATAAATAAATATAAATAATTTTCTTATAGTCTCTGCCTCTCAATTCAATTTATAATTAATTTTCTTAAAACAAGTTCTTATATTAATCTCGACTATAGACTTTGACGTTAAATTTAGATTGAGGTGGTTACCGTGAGTTGGGTCTTGAAATGAGTAATCATGTAATCTATGAAAGAATCTGGACTTTGAAAAATCCTTGATCCAACGGAGAGAACTGGTAGAAGGTAATTATTGAGAAAATCGTTGGCCCCAACAATGATAGAGAAAATGAATTTCTTCATTATGTGCTCTTTCGCTTTTGATTCACCCAGCACTTTGTCAATTTGTTTCCTTGTTACGCTGAAGTAATCTATTTTAACATCCATTCCTATTCTATTCACCTGAAAACAAAATTATTCACACCAAACAAGTATATTCCTTATTACACAAAATGATCAAGACTAAGTTAGAAATAAACAGTAGAGAAAAAAATACTGACAAATATTCTTCCAGTAGCATTCATTATCCCCCATCCCGAAGCATAGTTCACTCCATTTAGTATGGTTTTCCTGTTGCATTTGGTGCTAAAAATGGCACAGCATAATTTGGTTATCCCAATTCCTCTCCTGAAAAATATTAAAATATAAACAACAACACATTAATTTCCATTCTTTCAACGACATTCCTCACACTTTATTGTTCAAGAATATATATTAAAACAAATACGGTATATAAGTATTCTCAATATTTATCTAAACACTTCCCCAATTCAAGACCATCCAAGCCCATTTTCTTTAACTGTTCTCTATATTTATCTGAACACTTCCCCAATTAAACAACGCCAAGGCAGCATCTTTTGAAATTTATGAGCAGCAATTCCAAAAAGTTCTTGAGCATCATTGCTTGCTAATGTATTGATTATGTTCTTGAACATCCTTGAACAGCCTTGCAAACTGGAGAAGCTAGTCCTCCACAGTAATAATCCTTTTTGCAGCATCTTCATTTCTGCTCTCTTTTGTACCCTTATTCTCAACACCAACATTTTGATTTCCACCGTCCCTTTGCACCTTATCCCCATTGGTTGTTGTTCCATCATAAGAAGGTTCTTGATCTGGACTGACCTCAGAAATATAAATCCTAAGCGATGCCTTCTCAAGAGCATACTTTTCAGCTATTAGTTCTCTAGTAGTAGTGATAATAACCAAATCACTTTCCTTATCCTTATACTTCACAAGAACACCCTTCAAACATGGAAACCGATTCCTAGCTATATATCCCTCACCAACTTCGCACTACAATTCACGGGTAATTGAGCCCACCTTATATCTTCTTCAAACACCAACTTCAACTCCTTGTGATCGTGACAGGTTTTTCTTCCGCCACAGGTTCTGAGCCCAACTTATTCCATTCAAAATGTCGCTAATCAACCTCATCCCACATCAAGATGCCTTTCTCCATGCTATCCTCTGCCTTGTTATAAATTTGTAGAACCTCATAAGAAAAGCTAGCATTTGAGTCCCTGCATGCCAATGCATAACACCAGCACAGCCTTGCTTGCTCAAACTTCTAATGCCCAAGAGCAAGATATCTTTTCAAAATGCATTAATTAAATTACATTTAAATTTAAAAGTTGAGAAAGGGTCAGATCATGTTAAGACTGACAAAATAGACATAGCACGTGTTAGGCTTGAATATACTTAAAGCAAGCATTTGCACTTAACGTATTATATTGGTAAAACTTTGATATCATAGAGAAACGTACATATAACAATGATTTACCTGTTTATCTATTAGCATTAGTCGCAACTAGTGACATTGCTGAACTAGTTCCAGTAGCAGGACCCTAAAACACAAACATCTTGTACTCTAAATGAGATTATGTTCACATCTTCACAAATAAACAGATCATGAAATATTGTCCTCAGGTAAGCATAATATGGTCTATCATCAAAGCTTAATGAGCGGTAGTAATGAAAGTATATGATGCAAACTTTCTTACAATAAGATGAAAGAGAAACATTTCACGCAATATTTTTACTTCTGCCATGTTTAGGAATTAGTGTTTGTACTCCAACAATTATGATTACATTCTCTTCAAACACAACACTAAATTACATAACACACTTTGGTCGAAAGTAATCTATCTTACAACCAGAGCACAGTTGACCTAAGTTTGACACTCACATATCCAAATCCACAAATATCCCCAATCTAACGTTTTTTTCTTGCTACTACATGTATAGGTTAACACTTATCAGATTGCATCCAAGGAGAGAAAAGCTATAAATTAGAGGTTCATTTACCGTCAGTTTTAAATAGACTTTAAGCATGATGTAAATTTAAGATACTGTCAGTTTTAGACAACCGCCAAGAAATATCTACCATTATAAAATATGTTTTTTTAGTGATTAACTTTTTAGTGAATTTTGGAATTAGTTCATTTCGAAATTTTAGAACAATAATTTTTCTCCATGAAAATCTACAACAGTCTCTCCTTTTAAGAAAGGGAAGTGTAGGAACATCAACATTAGCAACTATAGGATCAACATCAGAAACATCACAATTATCGGTAATTACATTAACAATAACAAGGTGAACAATACTATATCAGAAAGAACATGAATAGGTGTATGAGTAAATATCATCATGTACATGCACATGAACATAAAAAAAAAATCAAGAATACTATCAGTTGGAGCATTAATAAATACATAATGAAAATCAGCACAAGCATGTGTGTCAGCAACGAGTATATCAATAATAATAGCATTATCTGTTAGGAACAAGGCAATACAGGAAAGAATAAAGGAGAGAAAAATAGACACAGAGAATTTAACGTGGTTCGGCTACAATGTGTATGCCTACGTCCACGACTACACTAGGAAGTATTTGTATTTTTGGTGTATCTTAAAGCTTTACATAGAGTCTCTTATATAGTAAAATAGAGAACCACAACTCACTATTCTAAGCGATGTGGGACTAAATCAAGCACCATAATTCTAACAATTCTCCCACTTGGGGTTTGATTTATATTACCACCTAGTGTAGTGCCTTCATCATCAATCTTCTCGAAGGCCAGTTGAGGCAATGCAAAGCCTCAACTTAGTTGTTGTGACAGTCTTGGTTAACATATCAGCTGGATTCTCTGCACCTGGAATCTTCAACAAAATCAAATCTCCATCATTTATCAAGTTTCTGATAAAATGATACTTCAATTCAATGTGTTTGCATCTAGAGTGAAGAATTGGATTTTTAGCAAGACAAATGACACTTTGACTGTCACTGAACAATGAAGGTTCATCTTGCCCTTTTCCTAATTCTTTTAGAAGATTCTTCAACCATATAATCTCTTTTGCTGTTTCTGAGATAGCTATATATTCAGCTTCAGTGGTTGAAAGGGAGACTCTTCCTTGAAGTTTGGACTTCCAACTGATAGCTGTGCCACCCAACGTAAAAATATAACCTGTTGTGCTCTTTCTACCATCCAAATCACCTCCCAAATCTGCATCAGAAAACCCCTGTAAAGTGAGATTACTTCTTTTAAAGGACAAATGCATCTTTGAAGTGCCCTTCAAATATCTCAATATCCACTTCACTCCTTCCCAATGCTCCTTTCCGGGATTGGATAGAAACCTGCTCACAACTCCCACTGCATGTGCTATATCAGGTCTGGTGCAAACCATAGCATACATCAAGCTCCCTACTGCAGATGCATATGGCACTTTAGACATGTGATTTTCTTCTTCCTTTGTCTGAGAAGATTGCCTTTTTGAGAACTTTAAGTGAGTTCCCAAAGGTGTATTCCTGGTTTTAGCATTTCCAACATTGAACCTGCTAAGCAATTTTTCAATATATTTTTCCTGAGATAAATTTAGAATACCTTTAGATCTATCCCTGGAAATTCTCATACCAAGAATTTGCTTGGCTGGACCAAGATCCTTCATTTCAAAATTTTCTGACAATTGTTTCTTCAACCTGTCAATTTCTGCCATATTAGCACCAACAATCAACATGTCATCAACATACAAGGCAAGAATGATATAACTATCAATATATTTCTTCACATAACAACAATGATCTTCTTCACATCTGTGAAATCCTGAGTTTCTCATAAACTCATTAAACTTCTTATACCATTGTCGCGGTGCTTGTTTCAACCCATACAAACTTTTATGAAGCTTGCATACAAGATTCTCTTTGCCTTGTACTTCAAAACCTTTTGGTTGTGCCATAAAGATTTCTTCCTCAAGATCTCCATGTAGGAATGCAGTTTTCACATCTAACTGCTCCAGATGAAGATTTTCTGCAGCTACTATACTCAAGATAACTCTGATGGTAGTCATCTTGACAACAGGAGAGAAAATTTCTGTGAAGTCAATTCCTTGTCTCTGTTGGAACCCTTTCACTACGAGTCTGGCCTTATATCGTTTGCTGCCATCTGGTTCTTCTTTTAACCGATAGACCCACCTGTTTTGCAAAACCTTCTTTCCTTCTGGAAGCTTGGTTAAAGACCATGTCTTATTCTTCTGAAGAGACTTTATCTCATCTTCCATTGCTAGCTCCCACTTAATAGATTCACCTCCCTGCATAGCCTCAGCAAAATGCTCTGGCTCACCAGCATCAGTCAACAACAAGTAATGCAATGAAGGGGAGTACCTTTGTGGTGCTACAATGGTTCTGCTAGACCTTCTAGTCGGTAATTCAGGAGTTACTGACTCTACTATCTGTTCAGGTTCTGACCCAAACTCTGACTCGGGCTCTGACTCAGGCTCTACATCTGTATTCTGCCTTCTGTTGGCTACATCACTTTCTGAAACTTCTTCTAATGATACCTGCTCTGGCTTTTTATTTGCATTTGCAAATTCTGCAGTCCTGTCCTTATAGAACATGTTTTCATTAAAAGTAACATTTCTACTTCTGATAATTTTCTTGTTTTGGTCATCCCAAAACCTGTAGCCATACATGTCAGATCCATAGCCAATGAAATAGCATCGCTTTGCCTTAGGGTCCAATTTATCTCTACTATTAGAGTTCAACAAAATATATGAAGCACAACCAAAAACTTTCAGATGTGAAAGGTTTACCTCATTTCCAGACCATACTTCTTCAGGTAACTGATAGCCTAAAGGAACTGATGGTCCTCTGTTTATGAGATAGGCTGCTGTGCTTATTGCATCTGCCCAAAATACCTTGGGTAATCCTGATTGGATTCTCATACATCTTGCTCTCTCATTCAAGGTTTTGTTCATTCTTTCTGCCACACCGTTTTGTTCTGGTGTTCCTGGAATCGTCTTGATCATTCTGATCCCATTCTCTGAACAAAACTCCTTGAATTGATTACTGTCATATTCTCCACCATTATCAGACTTCAAACATTTAATCTTTAAACCTGTTTGAGTCTCAACCTCCTGTTTCCACCTTTTAAACACAGAAAACACATCAGATTTATTTTTAAGAAAATAAACCCATACCTTTCTTGTAGAGTCATCAATGAAGGTTACGTAATACTGTGAACCTCCAAGAGATTTCACTGGAGCTGGCCCCCAAACATCTGTATGCACTAGTGCTAGTCTTTCAACTTTAGACGACTTACTTGTTTTGGAGAAGCTAACCTTTTTCTGCTTTTCAAAGATACAATGTTCGCAAGGTCCAACGTCAACATGCTTCAAGTTAGGTATTTTACCTTTAGAGACCATGAGCTTCATTCCTTTCTCACTCATATGCCCAAGTCTCTGATGCCACAAAGAGGAACTGTTGCCAACTTCTGCAACTGATATCATATCCTCATCTGCAATCATGTAAAGAGATCCTTGCTTCTTCCCACGAGCAACAACAAGATTACCTTTCATTACTTTCCAGTGTCCATCTCCAAAGGTGGTGTAATGCCCCTCATCATCCAACTGCCCTATAGATATTAAGTTTCTCTTTAAGGCTGGAATATGTCTGACATTCTTCAAAGTCCACACACTTCCATTAGAGGTTCTGATATTGATATCACCTCTTCCTATAATATCAAGAGATTTCTCATCTGCAAGGTAGACCTTCCCAAACTTTCCTGGAACATAGTTAGATAATAGTTCTAAAGAAGGTGTAGTATGAAATGACGCACCTGAGTCCATAATCCATGAATCAATAGAACAATCTAGACTACATAATAGTGCATCTTCAATTTCATCAGTTGCTGCATTTGCTGATTGATCACTATCTTGCCTCTTGTTGTTGTTCTTCCTTGGAGCCCTACATTGATTTGTAAAGTGACCCCTTTTCTGACAATTCCAACAAGTGATATCATTCCGGAATTTTGGTTTTGATTTCTCTCTAGACTTTGATCTGCCTCGGCCTTGATTACGACCTTTCTGGCTACTTCTTCCTCTAGTTTCAGTACTCAATGCTGAACCGGAACTAGAACTGGAAGATTCCCCTGAACTTTTCCTGCGAACATCTTCGCTTAAGATCAAGTCACGGATGTTATCAAGCTTCAACTTACTATTACTTGCAGAATTACTAACTGCAGTAACAGTTGCACTCCAACTTTCCGGAAGAGATGATAATAAAATTAATGCTTTCACCTCATCATCAAATGTTATCTGCACTGATGTCAACTGCGCAATAATTGTATTGAATTCACTAATATGATTAGTAATCGAGTTACCTTCACCCATTTTTAAGTTGACTAGTCTGCGAATCAAATACACTTTATTGGCTGCAGATGGCTTCTCATACATATTTGACAATGCCTTCATCAAATCTACGGTTGTGTTCTCGTTCATGATGTTGAACGCAACATTCTTGGCTAATGTCAATCGGATCACACCGAGTGTCTGCCGATCTAACAAATCCCATTCCGCCTGCTCCATGTCAGTTGGCTTCTGCCCTGTTAAGGGTAGATACAACTTCTTCTGATACAGGTAGTCCTCTATCTGCATCTTCCAGAACCCGAAGTCACTGCCATCAAACTTCTCAATCCTCACCTTCCCTTCTTCCAATGCCATTGCTCTTGCTGCTTTGACGAAAGCTCCTGCTGCTTTTGACCAAAGCTCCTGCTGCGGCTTTTGACCAAAGCTCCTGCTGCCTTTGACCAAAGCTCCTGCTGCCTTTGACAAAAGCTTCTGCTGCCTTTGACCAAAGCTTCTGCTGCCTTTGACCAAAGCTCCCACTACTTCTCTAAACTGAGATCCCCAAGAAGAAAAAAATAGAAACCAAATCTTTTCTGATGTGGAAGATCAGACAATGCTGCAACCACAGAGCATACTAAGAAAAATGGCTCTTGATACCAATTGTTAGGAACAAGACAATAAAGGAAAGAATAAAGGAGAGAAAAATAGACACAGAGAATTTAACGTGGTTCGGCTACAATGTGTATGTCTACGTCCACGACTATACTAGGAAGTATTTGTATTTTTGGTGTATCTTAAAGCTTTACATAAAGTCTCTTATATAGTAAAATAGAGAACCACAACTCACTATTCTAAGCGATGTGGGACTAAATCAAGCACCATAATTCTAACATTATCAACATATATATCAGGTTGAGTATGATCAAGAACAACTTCAAAATCATTAGTAGTAGCATTAACAAGAGCAAGAACATGAATATCATCAATATGTATATACAAAAAATACATCAACAACATCAACATCAAAAGTTGCAAGAATGTCATCAAGAACATCAACGACTGGAGCATGAGATATATCAACATGTAACGATTGCAAGAGTATAAATATGAACTTCTACTACAGGAGCTTCAACTACATCATCATAAAGTACATAAAGTGCAATATGACTTCAAGCATGAAGAATGTCTCATGATCTATACCTGAAATAGAAAGTGGATGTATGACAAAATTAATCTCAGCACATATGGCATACATGCTAGAATCACAAGTACATCCAGTATAAGTTTATAAAAATTGAGATAAATAAAAATCTAAGTCTAAATCTATGCATTTTTCAAACTCATATTTTTTTTTCTTTATGAAGGTCTTAATTTTCAATATGTGTTGCTTCTATTAGAAACACATAAATAGACATGTCAAAGTGATCAACCCGGCTCATACAGGTTGGCTCACCACGAGCCGAATTAAAAATGAGTGAACTCAATCCGACTCACTTTATGGTGAGCCATAAATTTTGCAACCCGGCTCAATCCACCACGGGTTGGTGGATTAAGTGGGTTGGCTCACCAACCTACATAAAAAATTATTTATATATTTATTTTTAAGTATTCAAATATTTAAATAATTTTTTAAGGAACCCATAAGATGTTAATCAAAGTAAAATCAAGAATCAATGTCTTCATCATGCTCACCACCAATATATGATGAATTATTTCCAAGAAAGTGTCCATATTGTCCAAGAAAACATGGCTTAGACATTTTCTGTCATATTATTCAACAAAATATAAATAAAAAAATTACACATTTTTATCATGCTAATTTAGAAAATTTGTTTATAAGATGGTTGCATGAGTAATTCACTATAAAAATGATATTTAAAGATTAAAGTATTAACGTATATAACTTGACAATCAAATTAATGAAACATTCAAACTATTCAAATATTATTGAGCAACATTCTAGCATTTAAAAATATGAAATTGTGAACCTATATAATTAGGAGTAGTAAATGTTTATTAAAAAAATAAAAAAAAAATTGTAAAAAAATATTGGTGGGTGTAGTGGGTCAACCCACCATCAACCCGGCTCGAACCCGTTTAACTCGCGGGTTAAGTGAGCCGGGTTAAGTTCAACCCACTATTGAAAAAACTGAATTTTTCTCAACCCAACCCGGTTCAAATCCGTGATGAGCCGGGTTAGCTCACAGGTTAAAACTCATTTTAACATCTCTACACATAAGATAAAATGTGGAGAAAAAAAGTATTTGTTATATCCATAAATATTAACGATACATCGTCCATAAAGAAAATTTCGCAAAATTCAGTCAAGTTAAGCGAATTTTTGTGTGTTAATTTTTTTTTCAGGGTTTCTAAATAATTCAAACAATTCACAAACAAAATTCAGTGAAAAAATATTATAGTTTTGTTAAAAAATAATGTAATTCGATTAACAAATAACATAATTCAGAAACAGACTAAAGTACATAACAGTTGAGTTCAATTTCTATTATAATTTTAATACAATTTAAACTATATTTCATCTGAACTATACTTTAATTTAATTTAAACAAACTACTTTTTGTTCACAATAATTTTTAACAGTTCAGTTTGCTGCAGTTTATTTTGTCCGTCCCTCCTGTATCACGGTATAAATCAAAGTTACCTTTTCCTAAATTTCAATTTGCAGGATTGCGTGCACATGTTCCCAACCGCAACTTGCATATAAGATGCTTCACATTCTATCTCCAATAAATTAATCCCAACATAAGGACAATTCTTTTACGAAAGAAATGTTGAACTTTATATACCAGCTAGGGATAAAAAATTCGAACATATAATTCTTTAATTTGAAAACTAATATATCATTGAGAGACTTGCTTATACTGACTAATAATCATCTTTATTAGATAACTATTGTATATCCTTGGTTTATTATTCTCGGTCCTTCGTCGACCACTATTAAAAAAGAACATTTTAGTGACCACCTATTTCGGTCGCTAAAAGACTTAAGATTGGTCGTTATTCATTTAGCGACCGAAATTATGTAGTTGCAAAAACCCTGGTGGCAAACTCAATAGCGACTGAATTAAATGTTGGTTGCTAAACAGTCATCGAAATTTTGGTCGCTAATTTGTTGCTAAAATGATTGGTCACTTTCTGATATAGAAACCAATTTAGCCACTAAAATTTCAATGGCTAATTCGGTCGCTAAGGTGACAAAAATTATTAGTTTTAAAAAGTTTTCAATCACTAATTTGGTCGCTAATGTGAAAATATAGCGACCTTTATTTTTCGGTCGCTAATTAAATAATTTTTTATCTTAATTAAAATATCTTTTAGTGGCTAAATCAGTGACAAAAGTCAAAATATTTAACAACCAATATATTTTGGTGGCAAAAACAAGAAACATTTGGCAACCAATATATTTTAGTGGCAACTAATTATATACAACATTTTTACGTACTTATGAACAATATTCTAACCTACTTACAAATACTAAAAATTTAATAATGCTAAATAACTATTAACTCAAATATGTAATATAATAAAGAGAAGTATAAAAATAAAAGTACACATTACATGATCTAACATAAAAGAAATTGAGAATAGTTCTACATAAACATACAAGTTTAAAAGTCATCATATAATAACAACAACTTGAACATCATATAATTAGAAGTCATCATATTATTAGAGTGGTCTACACATCATTTTTACTACCATCACTACATTACACGGCTTGAACAACAAGGCCAAAACCTTTTGCAGTTCCACATCTTATTAACAACAACTAGATCTTGTTATTTTCCTTTGAATTCTTAGGACTCATGTTAGGATTTTTCTCCCTTTGTTGATTTATCACTCCTTTCCAAGTAGAGCACAGCCTACATATCCCTCACCATAAAATTCTTTTGAGCTCACATTAATGGTTGGCATTTCAGGAGTTTTTTCTCCACTCACCTTTGAGTAAACCTGTAGAATGAAATAGAATAACAATTCATTATTGAATTTCAGAAACATTAGGCCTAAATTTTAACAGTAGGTCAAATAATTAAAAACTAGATCACTTCACCTGAATCATTATTTCAGCAAGCTGCATAATAGTAACTTGTTGTTTGTGTTACCCACATTAAATATATGACACTTAGTGAGCCATCCTACAATAACAATATTTTAAGATTAAAAAAATCACATGGCTTGTATTTAGAAAACAAGTGGTCTCAAAAATAAAGAACAATTTTTTGAAAGAAAATTTGGGAAATACGAGAGCAATATTGACTGGTAGAAATTGGAGTATGAACACAAGTTAGTTTCAACACTTGCAGTGATACATAAAAGCTTAAAATTCCCAGTCAAAAACCACTAAGAGAATTCACCAAAACATAGGTATCAGGAATCAGAAAAGAAAAGAAACAGTTAATGTATTCTCAAGTCACCAAGTAATGAAATGTGTATTTATACCTGAATGCGTAAAATGCACCGATAACATGGACACCATGCTTGTGATATATTTCGTTAAGTACCCATACCTAAAAGAAGCCTATACATGATGCCACGAGAGTAATATATATAACAGTAATAATACATAAACTTAATATGGCAACACACAAATTATTATTGTCCTGCATTAACTTAACCAGTCATCGAACTTTAATGATTGATTAATAGGCATGAGATTAATAAATCTAATGGGATTTGATTACATTTGTTTTATGGGGTCACATTTAATTGAATCCTCAATCACTTGGCAATAGAATTTCAGCTGGAAAAGAAAAACACAGATGCAGACTTGTTAAAGATGCTAACCAAGGAAGACCACTACTCTACAAAATTCAATTCCGTGTTAGAACAATAATCAGTAGAAAACAACTAACATTTTAATTGCAAAAAATTATAAATATAATACAACAAAAACTGCCTTCCATCCTCTTGGTCCTTCTGCACAATCTCCACGAAATTTGGGCCCGACTATGGCTTGATTTAGATCCCATGCACAAAATGAATTCACCAGTGCATGAAAGAAAAACGACAGCGGTTAAGTTTAATTTTTGATTAACATGTATTGACGAGGTAAAAAGACACTGCTTTATGTCTCGGTTGTCAACCCGAGACATATTTGAATCGTTGCTGCTTCGGTTTCCACCAACAGAAGCATATTAGTTATTTAAAAAAAAAATCATTTCACGTAGCACTCTCTCACCTCACGCAAAAAACACATCAATATTGTGCCACGTGTCGTCAGTAAAGTGACACGTGTCAAGTCACTGATTGAATCTCAATTTGGTCCATATATTTGTTATTTTAATTATATTTCAGTCCATTTTTTTTTAATTTTCAATTTCATCCTCTCCAAATTGAGATCAAATTTAACTTTTATATAAATTTTATAATGATATTTTTATTAAACATTTTAATAATATTAAGTTTATTTTATATTTTGTCTTAAAATTTTAAAATATTTATTTTAACTTGTTACAAAATTGTTTTAAATAATTTATATACAAATGTTAGAGTTGGTTGAAAATTAACAATTTTATAAATCTAAATATAAAATTTTAAAAAAAATTGTAAAAAGTTAAAATAAATATATTTAAAAAATTTTAAAAAGATGGACTGAAATGTAATTAAAATAACAAATATATGGACCAAATTAAGATTCAGACAATGATTTGACACGTGTCACCTTACTGACTTGACACGTGGTACAATACTAACCTGACACGTGGCATGAATAATTTAAAAAAAAATAAAAATTAAAAAACTTCAAAAAAATTCAAAAAAATGTGGAGTTGGCACGTGACACATCTTTAACACCGTAAACTCTATACTAACGGAATAGGCCTAATTGTTACACATTTTCAAAAATATAGACCTAATTGAGACTAAAAAAAATCTTAGAACTTATTTAAGATTTTTCAACAAAAACATGGATCAAGGGAGTATTTTATCCTTTTAATTTCTACACAAAATTCTCTCACCTCACAATACTTCTCATCACTGCACAATACATCTCTCACTCACAAAACTACATTCTTTCTCTTCTCTCTCCCAGGGCTTACTCACTGCCTCACAATACTCTTATCACTTTTCTCACATTCACCTCCCCTATTTATCAAGATTTTTGCTCCCACAGGAAACCATGGAGGGCACGAAAATTCTGCTCTATCAATCCGAAAGAAACAAACAAAAAAATTAACAATGAAAAATTATCATCTTTAATAACAAATCAAATTCCACTTTGATGAAAACAATCTAGACTAGCAACGCAACCTCAAATAATGCAATATTTCTTGAGCCTTTTTACACAGAATAGAAGAGTGCTAACACGAGAACTCATAGCTTGTCAAAACAACAAAAACAGAGTCTGTTGTGGAGCTCTTAGAAGAGATGTGCAGAAAGGGCAGAAAGGCAGAACAGAGTCTTATTTACTATCTTGAATTTCAATAAAATTTTATTTTATTAAGTAATATCCTTCTAAGGTACATGGACGGACGGTGTAGGAATGCTTTGTTCGTTTCTAAAAAAGTTATGAGGATCAACCTTGGTCTTCACTTCTACCAATCTCCTGAAATTGTTACGGAAATACTTGAGACCCCAAATGCTGGCTTGGTCGTAGCTGGTGTAGCCATTGTTATTCACCCCAATGTCAAGATCTCTGTAATTCAGATATGCAGCTCTTGGAAACTTTGAAACATAAGGTTCCATATATTTATACACTCTTCTAGTCCAATTCATGTGTCTTTGCGCAGTCTCGTCGCCTTCCTCAAGCCAAGTGGCAATATAGTGAATATGAAATATGTATCCGGATCTGTGTGAGAATGGAGTTTGAGGTTCAGAAATCTCATCCATTATGCCTCCATAAGGGGCAAATTGAAGCTGACCATATTCAATGCCATCGTCATAAAGCAAGCGCCATAACCCTCGTAATCCATGAAGAGGAATTGGTTTGCTCACATAATCAGATTTCCCTTTGAAGTTCTTCACACGAGTTCGAGTTCTGTTCACCAAAACTTCAGTGGCTTCAAGGTCTCTAGATCCACTGAACCCAGCATTCATGAAAACAACTGAGCCAATCCAACTCGTCTCAGTACAGTCTTTTTTGTCCAAACCCAACTCTGGGAAGCTCTTTCGCATCAATGGAATAAACTCTTCTACACCTCCCAGAAACACGGACACAAAATTTGCTTGTATTGTTTGCTTTCCATGTTCACTTGAATTTGCCCTTGCCAAGTCCATCCTAAGGAATATGCGCTTGTCCAATTTATTCGCCACAAGCTGCCACTTTTGAATAATATCGGTTTCATATTCTTCCAATGTCCTTGAAACATTGAACACTGTCACAGTTGATGGAACTGGAACTAGTTTTATCTTCCAAGCCACGATGACTCCAAAGCTTGCTCCACCACCTCCTCTGATGGCCCAAAACAGATCCTCACCCATGGCTTTTCTGTCAAGAAGATTACCATTCACGTCTATGATGTGAGCATCTATGATATTATCTGCGGCAAGACCGTACTTACGCATCAAGGATCCATAACCACCTCCACTGAAGTGGCCACCAGTGCCTACAGTGGCACACACACCCGCTGGGAACCCTAGCGTTTTGCTTTTCTGGCTAATCGCGTAGTAAAGTTCACCAAGAGTTGCCTCAGCTTGAACCCATGCTACGTCAATTGTGATTTGTTGAAGGTTGAAGAGGTCAAGAATGACAAAGGGAACCTCAGCAGCGTAGGAGAGACCCTCATAATCATGGCCTCCACTTCGGGTTCGAATCTGCAGACCATGGCGTTGGGAGCAGATTATGGTGGCTTGAATGTGGGAAACGTCGAGTGGCGTGACAATGACTTGGGGTTTTGAGCTTATGTTTAAGAGCCTGAGATTGTGAATGGGAGCATCTAGGACAGAGGAGTAAGAAGAGTTGGTTTGATTGGTTGTTTATATGGAAGTGGGAAGTCTTTCATTTATATAGTAGTCTGGAGTTTAGTGTTAACATCCTTGTGTTCCACTGTTTCACTTTCTCAGACCATGAAAACTCTGAAAATAAAAGAGCAGCAACAGTGAAGAAGCTGAAAGTGAAATAGGAGCTGAGAGACTTGGTTTCTATGGTCGGTTCGTTGTCGATATGAGAAGTGTAATTTAATGCGGAATCTTTAAGTAGTACTATGTAGTTTAACGTTAACATCCGAAAGTGTAGATACTAGATTTATCAACCAATGCGCAAAACTTGATTTTTATGTATTTTAATGAATGTTAAACTATTTAGAAAGATGTTTTATTCGACCTCTGTATGATATAAGAAGAATAAAATAGTTACTTAATTCACAACCTAAGTCAAAACTCAGCTAAAGGAATATTTCTTCGGAGGATGACACATTATTGTACCGGTAAAGTAAAGAAAAATATTTATGAATACCAAAAACTTACATTATATTTAGTATATATTTAAAGAGAAAGAAAAAATATAAATTTACAAATAACATGATATGATAATAAAAAAACTAAACATATAATAAACAGATAAAACTAAGATATATGTATATCATTGTTATAAATTAAAAAAATAATCACTACACAACAAAAATATTAATATTTTAATTTTTTGACATAAAATATTATATTTTTGAATTATCAAGATAATTGTCTGTTGGATGACCATCCTACTCCTACTATAGTTATTCGTAGGTTGCTGTCCGTAGGCAGGACCCTAGTTTTTTGTGGAAGAAAAAGTTGCTTGCAAGAACACGGAACTAAATAAGGCATGTTAATGTTTTTGTTTTTATTTATTTAAAATACTCAATATTTTAGAGCATATATTTTTCTGATATCATCCTCTTCCGTTTAAACAACAGATCTTACATAATGAAATATATTTAATAAATATGAATTTTATAGATTTAGGGTTATTATTAAAATAAACGATAATCATGGAAAAGTTTTTTAAAATAATAATTTTACAGTATATTACTTTTATTAATCCAATTAAGATAATTTTACAGTATGTTATTGTTATTAATCCAACTATTTCATCAGATGTCGAATTCAATAAAAAAAAATGTCAATAATTAAATGGTTATTTATATATTATAAATTATCTATGCTATTATATAAAAAGTTATCAAGTTTTTACTTAGTTTTTTAATTTTATGTTTTAATAAGTAATATTTTTTTACATAAAATAATTATTTTACCAACTTTATTCTTTAAACAGTACTTGTTAAAATTTAATCATTTTTTATTTGATATTTCCGTTTAAATTTAATATTTTTTAAATTAAAATAATTATCTATAGTTAAATTATAAAAATCATTTATGTTTACTTTTATAATTACTAGAGTTAGATTTAAAGTTATTTTGTGTGTACGAATTTGGACTTTACTTTAAAAAATTATTAAAAAGTTCCAAAACTTAAACTATAAGAAAAAATTTATTTAAATATTATATATATATATATATATTATCATTACTCTTCTTTTTTATTTACTTAAGTTGGGTACGGACTCAAATGCAATTACTTATAAAACTAGCGAACACACAGGCGCGCGACAGCGACTGTATATTCGCATTTTTTAATTTTTAAGAAATTTAAGATCAATAACAAATGCATAATTTTTAAAATAGTTGTTAAATATAAAATTTAAAAAAATAAGATATGTAAAAAGAAAATTTAAATAATGATTTAAGACAAAAGAGAGGAATGATTAAAATAAAATAAAGATATATAAAAAGAAAAATGATTAAAAATTATTTATAAAATAATTAATTTTTAAAATAACTAAGGGTAAAACGGGTATTATGAAATGTGGATACAAAAAGAGGAATCCCCTTTATTGTTACTAGCGTAATACAGGCGCTATCGCGCTTGTATACATTTTTTAAATATGCCTGATATTATATTAACATGTGATAATATTATAATGTTATTAAGTTAATATATATATATATATATATATATATATAAATTATATTTATTAAAAATAAAGTGAAATATATTAGAACAGATAAAAGAATAACCATTGATAAATAAAAAAAGGAAGAAGCAGAGACATCTGATTTTATAAAAAGTTTATAAAAGTAACGGTCAATTTTTAAAAATTTAATAAATTATTATATTTAAAGGGTAAAATCGGTATATTGAAAAATGGACACAAAAAGGAGAATACCCTTTATATATTGTTATAGATAGATAAATAGATATAAAATTAAAAAAAAAAGATATATAAAAAGAAAGTTTAAATAATGATTTAAGATAAAAGAGAAGAATGATTAAAAGAAAATAAAGATATATAAAAGTAAAAATGATTAAAAATTATTTATAAAATAATTAATTTTTAAAAAAACTAAGGATAAAACAGATATTATGAAATATAGATAAAAAAGAGGAATCTCCTTTATTATTATATTATTGTTATAGATAAATAATATTTTTATTTTTTTTATAAAAAAGTAAACATAGTACATATATTTTTATCCATAAACTTTTTATGGACATAGTGAAGGAAAAACTATTCCAATAGATATTTTAGAATAAATACCACGTAAAAGCTTTATTGAATTATGGAACAGTTTCTGTTTCTGTACGACATATTGACTATCAACTCTCCGTTACGTGTCTAAACCGGAGATTTTTAAAAAGTAATATTTTTTTAAACAAAATTTGTTTATTTTTATTTATTGTAACATTATTTTTTTAAATAGGTTTATATTTCTCCTACCTGCATATTTGATTTTTTTTCTATTTTGTATTTTCAAAATGGAGAACAAAATTAAAAAGTTAAAATTAAAATTATGAAATAGTAATTTAAAATAATTAATAAAAATATTATATTTAAATTTAAGTAGGGAAAGCAAAAATATAAAAATAATTTATGATTTTAGTGCAATATAATTTAAAATTATATCTTTTATTTTTATTTTATTTAAATAAAATCATTATAATAGAAAATATTTATAATCTAATGTTATAAAATTTTAAGCATATTTTTTTAATATAAACCAATATTATAGTAATAATTTTTTATAAATTATATTACAAAATTCACATCTTTAAATTTTCTTAAATAATATCCTTTTGAACAAATTCGTAAGATAAACATAGTAGAATATTATTTTTTCTAAATGGATATTGTAAGGACCTAGAAAATTATATTTCAGAACTGATGATGTTTTTGAAATAGTGAAATTTGATTATTTTAAAATTAAAAAATGTTTAAATATTGGTAAAAATTTTATAAACGAGTTTTATTACTTTAAAACATACTATTTCTTTAGACACTACTTTTATAGAGCTCTTTACCTTTTCTTTGAGCTTTCTCATTATTTGTTCATTTTTTTGAAGATATGAGACCATCAAAGGATTTTCGCGACAAGTTTTTCAAATCCAATCAATCAATTTATCAATTAGAGTAAGTAGATTTTTTTTTGTATTTTTCTTGGTATGTTTGTTCTTCTCTTTGCATGTGAGTTTTTATTGCTTGTAAGTGATTGTAAAGTCTTCTATATGAGTCTTTGCTCATAAGTGATCATAATAATATGGTTTAATCGTCCTTATGATGTTTTTATATATAGATAGAGTATTATGTGAAGTTTAAGACATTTTAACATCTAAATTTGTTTGTATTGTCTTACGAGGAAGTTCATTTTAGCTTTTATATGTTGTGTTTATTCTAATTGTTGGTTGTAATTCGGATGCTATGATTTTTATTTGTGAAGAATAGCTTGTTATGGTCTGCACTATGTTTGATTTGTTGAATATGTTGGATGTTTGTGAATTCTACATTGAGTTGTGTGATATGCATGAAAATTATGATTTGGTGTGGGAATGCCTCTGTGTGAGTCTTAAATTGAGTAATATGACACTGATTGAGTTAAAAAAACTTAAAGATTTTAAGTATTGAAACATTTATCAAGTGGGAATTAACTTAAAGAGGAATTACCCAAATTAAGCTCAAAAAGGGATACTTGGAATTCTCGTATAGTGTCGGGCGACACTAATATCGTTCTGTGCCACCCATACACTAGTTCTTTGTGTTGGCTTTATTTGGGATTTAAGGTTTAGGGTTTTTGTTGGGTGCTCCAATGGTGTTTTTGTTTTGCATGTTCTTGGCTCATTAGGCGGTATCAAATACTTTTCTTTTATTGTTTGGAATTGGATAAGAGGTTACTTGATATGTAAGATGTAAATATGATGAGTGTAGTTATGGTATGCACGATGTTGACGTAAAAAGGGTGAAGTAAAATGGTTTTTGGTGTTGATCAAGGGTTTCCAAGGAGGAAATCGTTTTGATGTACACCTTTTAGGAAATGCATTGAAGTAGGGATACAAAATGAAATTTAACCTGATACAAAGGCAGTTAGGGAAACCCTTATGAGGAGGAAACCTCAAGAACCAACCTTTGAAAAGATCTAGAATGTAACCTTTACAGCTCGAGCCCAAAATATGCAGCTTAAGCCCTAGAAAAGGCGGTCTGGAAAGATCTGGAATAAAACCTTTGTAGTTCAAGCGTTGAAGTTGAAGCTGAGTTTCGGCCTGGACCATTTATAAATACAAACCTCATGTCCTTATTTTAGGCATTTAGTGAAGAGACATATAATAGGAGGATTAAATATGTAGTACTAGAGAAGGAATACAATTGTGGAGGCTCGAGAGAGATGCTTTTACTATAAATCTTATGCCTAGATGCTATTGGATTTTCATTGTAGTATTCTATGAGTAGTTTATCTCTCTCATGTCGAGGTTGGATGTAATCAATTCTAATTTTCTATACTTTTACTTCTTTGATATTTATCATTCATTTCATCCAATCTTTTTATGAATTAGGTTGTATGTATTGTTGGATGAACTAATCACTCATCTTATTTCACCAGCTTGAGATTGAGTGGGAACTAGTTCTAAGTTGTGGTCCAACTAATTCTCCTTCTACTTTTAGATGTTAGGAATAGATTTAAGGCTTTAGTTGTTATAGAGTCCTGATCTTAGTGCAAGTGCTTTATTCAATAAGTCATTGAGGAATCATACTGAAGTTTGATGATCTTAGGCTCTAGGTGACATGAATAGGCCTAGAGTTACATTTAAAGAGCATTCCCAAGACAACGAATGATTTGCATAACTACATAGACAAGATCAACATTGGTGCATTGGAAGAGGATGAGATGAAATCCACTAATAGTCTCTACTCACTCAATCTATATAATATATATAACCATTAATATTTTCAAATATAAAAAACCCAAAAAAAAAATTGCCAATATGCTTGCTAAATCCATGTGGATACGATAACCCACATTCAATTGTACAACAAATGACTTGGTGCACTTGCCAATACATCAAACAATTGAATAACTCTTTTAAAACTTGGTATTGTGTGATATTGGGGATTTTGAGGCTTAATGTAACATCCTAGCTGGTTATTACTTAATAAAATGAATAATTATAAATAAAACTCAAATCGTCATAAATTAATATTCCCAAAACGTGGAAAATTTAAAATTCGTCCATCGCACTTAAATTCAAATTCATAAATCCATAACGATTACTACAAGTTCCAAAACTAACTTAAAATTATATAACACAATCATAAATATTTCATAAAAATCTCCCAAGATAGCCTTTTCTCCATCTCTATACGTCTTTAACATCACCTGGAATATCATTTGCTTTTGTGTGATAAGTCACATGATCATCACCAAACACAAACAAAAACGGTGAGCTCAAATCAACATAAACACACAATTAATAATATAAACACTCATCCATAATACTCTAACTCAACTCAATATTTATTCTTAAACCCGAGTTGTCCACAGTAGTCTGAAACATCATCTCATTAAAATTAACCCAGGTTGTCACAGCATCGGGCAAACTTACATAACAATTTTCATGTGTCAGACCAGTGCAGAAAGGGTATTTGATAGCGGTTATTTTTACTATTTTGCCCCGGTTCCAGAACCGAGACATATAAGGTTGAGGCAAAAAAGGGTAAGTTTTTTGCCTCGGGTGTTACCCGAGGCAGAAAGGTTCAATAGAGGCGATGTTGAAGGCTAAGCCCGTCCTTTATTATTGTCTAAAACCAAGTTAATGGGCTCGAAAATCACGGAACAAACCTCCCCCAAAGTGATGTGCGTCGATCAGATCAAGGTCCGCCCAAAATGATGATGTGCAAGAGCTGGCAATCAGTGATGGAAGAAATAGAGAAGTGGAACGCATTTTCAATATGAAAAAAAGGGAACGCATTTTCAACTTACCCCTTGCGAGAAATGGCGGCACGATAGTGGCTAGAAGTGGGGAAGAAGGCACCACAAAGGCTCGTTGAAGTAGTGGCCACGTTCGTCGGAGTATAATGGTGGCACTATGGTGGATGCTGGTTTCTGAGAGAGAGAGAGAAGAGAGAATGGAGGTTGGAGGTTGGAGGTGTGAGGAAGAAGAAGAAGAGTGAAATGTGTTCACAATTTGAACCCTAATTAAAGGATATGGCCTCGGTTCAATTTTTAAGTGAGGCAGAAAACCTTTTTTGGCATCGGTTCAATTTCACCCGAGGCCAAATATAACCATAGGGGCAGGTTTTGAAATACTGGCCAACTTTTTGGCCTCGGTTCAATTTTTAACCGAGGCAAAAAACCCTTTTTGGCACCGGTTCAATTTCACCCGAGGCCAAATATAACCATAGTGGCATTTTTGAAATTCTGACCAACTTTTTGGCACCGATTTTCTTATAACTGAGGCATAAAACTTGGAAAAATTAAAAAAATGCCACCGCGTCATTTTGTGCTTCAGTTAAGCGACAACTGAGGCCTATAACGCAAGTTAAAAAGCTAAAGCTGCACTAGTGTCACCATTGAGGAAGTACGTTGCAAGTCCGACGCACGTGCTGGAGGAGGATGACATTCAGGTGCGATAACACCTGACGGTGGGAGTGAGACCAATGAGGATCTTGGATTCTCAAGTTAAGCAGCTCAGAGGTAAGGAGATCAGGATCGTGAGTCCTCTAGGATGAGGCAACCTAAGAGATGACGTGGGAGATGCAAGATCTCATGAGACAGTCCTATCCACACTTATTTCCAGGTAAGTCCAATTTTCGAGGACAAAAATTTTATAAGGTAGGGGGTTGTAAGACCCAAGGAATTAAAATAATTAAATAAATAATTATTTAATAAAGATGGGTAGTGGGAGCCTTTAAGGCATTTAATCCCGACTTTTATGATGTGAAAAAGTACTAGCTCAAGTGGTTGAGGGTACTTGATTGTGTTGAAAGGACTTGGGTTTGAGTCTTAGGTATGCCAATTGTGTGTTATTTTGATTGTATTATTTTTAGGATATGCTTGATCATGATGAGTGATTATAAATTCCTAGATTTACAAGAATTATCATGAAACATGAATTGGTTGAATGATTGTGCATTGACTTAAAATAATTATTATTTTATTTTTATTATTATCATTTTTTATTTTAATGATGATTTTATTATCTTGATTATTGTTTTATTATTATTGATTTATTTTATTATTATTGTTTTATCTTATTAGTATTATTGTTTTATTATTTTTATTTTTATTTTTAAAATTTTGTTTTTTTATTATTATTATAATTAATATTATTATTTATATTATAATAATAATTATTATTTTTATTACTACTTTTATTATTATTATTATTATTTTCATTTCATTTTATAATTTTATAATTTTTATTATTATTCTATTTTATATTACTATAATTTTATTATTATGTTATTATTATCATTGTTTTATTTTATTTATGACTTTATTTTCATTTTTATTGTTTTATTATTATTATTATTTTATCTTATTAGTATTATTGTTTTATTATTCTTGTTTCATTTTATTTTATTATTATTTTTATTTTTATTGTTTCATTTTATTATTATTCTTATTATCATTATTGTTGTTGTTATTGTTGTTTTTATTGTTATCATTATTACTATTTTATTAAGCTTGCGATATTTTGGGGCAATCGATTATCATAAGTTTTTTTTTTTCCGTTTTTAGAAATACCTATGGAATAATTGATTATCCTAGAGCATAATCAATAATCAGCGCAAAACAATGTTTTCAAAAATTTCACTAGAATAATCGATTATCATAAGTGATAAACGACTATCTCTAGCAGTTGTAACTCGTCCTTTTAGATTCTTAACCTAATTTTCGAAAATATATTTATAGAGTCATTTTGAAAATAACCTTTTTTGTGAATTTAAAGTTTAATGTTGTGTGTGTAATGAAACTTTCTAAGTATTTTGAAAAAGGGCTTTGAAAATACTAATGTGGGTAGAGGAATAACTTTCACTAAGTGGGTTCTTATGTGATTGAGTAGTGTTGTTGTCTCTAGGGAACCTGCTTATCCTCTGTGTGACTCAAAGAAAGTGTTCTTCATCTTTTGTATCTTTAAGAGAGGTGTATTCCAAACCTTTGAACTCTCTTATCTTTGATTGTATTGTGGTTTATTTTAGTTATTAAGTTAATCCCTCTATTTGAGTAATTAAGAATTGGAAGTAAGGTCTTTTTATCCAAACCAGTATAAATATCTTATGTTAATCTTCTTTTTCTTGACTCTATTTTTTAATTTGTAGTAACATTAAAGGAAAGAATTTTGAATTGAAATGGTAAATTTTGGAAAAAATTTTAAAGTGTTAATTTTTATTAATTAAACCAATTCACCCTCTCTTGGTTTTTGTCCATACGCGAAAATTTCACTGCGTGATTCTAACAGATTCTCAATTCTCAATTGTTTAATACTTCATCGTCTAACCCCTCTAAATGATTTGATCCAATGTCAGAAGACTCCATCTCAACATGATCTTTCCCCTTGCCTTTTTATGGATCTCTACACATCATAATCATTTGAGTCTTATCGAATGTGACATCCATGCTTATAAAGCATTTAACTTTCTCAAGTTTCAACGTTTATAAGTTTTTCCCCTTCACTCCTTTAGCATATCCTATGAAGATATAACCCCCTCCACTCATGCTTCTAATTTATCCTTTTTCAAGTGTGCAAGTGTGAAGGTGCCAAACACTTAGATTGTCATAATGAATATCCACTTAACAACTCCATAAGGGTCTTAAACATCAAACAAATGATGGATTCATAATTACCGGTTTGACTACAATGTTTCCATCTTCCCTTAGAAGAACTTAAGCAAACCAACTCCTAGTCACATATACCCTACCTATGATAAAATAGTTCTTCTGCAAAATAGGTCAAAACACAAGAAGAGAGGATTGAGTTGTATTTTAAAACTTTTTACAATTTTCACAGTATATCGTTCGATAGTAAGCCGTCAAAAGAGAATTTTGGAATGACAACATCATGTTAAAATTTGTTTCTAAATATTTGTTTGAAAATATCTTATTCTTATGATTATGGTACAATTATTCTATTGATTTTTTTTATGTTATGTTATTAATGTAAATTATTACTATTGTAGTTCTTAATCAATGTTATTTTAATCACTAATGATTATTATTGTTACTTAAAGAGATTAATATTTTTTAATGGATTTATTGTTACTATTAATTTGTAGACCCTGAAAAATTATAATAATTAAGAAATATATATATATATATATATATATATATATATATATATTCCATCATATTAACAAAGAAAATTCTAATTAATATCAACCAAGAAATAACGGTGCTCTATAATAATAAATAAATAAAATCATCGTAACAATTTAAAAAAAACACTAATCACCATTAATAAAAAAAGGGTTAAATATGTTTTTGGTCCCTCAAGTTTTAATAAATTTTGAAATTAGTCCCTCTTCGAAACTTTATACCAAATTAGTCATTCATCTTTAGAAATGCGTGAATTTAGTCCTTCTTACCAAATTTTGTTAAGTTTATTTGACATTTTAAACACATTTTATGATAACATTTGAGTTAACATTGAAGCTAAAATGTGTTAAATGGTGTAAACAATTTCAATACTATCATGAGATGCACTTGAAACGTCAGATAAACTTAACAAAATCTGATTAAAAAGACTAAGTTCAGGTCTTTTAAAAGATGAAGGACTAAATTGGTCAAAAGTTTTGAAGAGAGACTAATTCCAAATTTCACTGAAACTTGAGGGACCAAAAACATATTTAATCCTAAAAAAAATAACCTAGTTGACATTAGCCAAAAGGTAATGATTCTAACAATGTTTAAATCTCAATGTTTCATTTTGCAACCAAAACTGAGTTGTGTTTCTTGAGGATTTAGTTTTAATCATATTCTCAATATTATTCCAAAACTAAATCGATTTTATGAGAGTTTTTTGTCCACGAGGCTAACAAACATTTATTTTTCAATCTAACTAGGGTGTTTCTCTTTAAGCTTCTCCAAACAGATCAATTTGATGTAGAAATCACTTATGTTGTGAATTAATCACACCCAAACATTGAACTAATTCAATCTTAGTTTTACTTGAATGTCAATTAGGATTTTTGTGTATGTCACTCTAACACAATCCTCCTTTCTTGTTTCTTTTTTGGTTTTTTAGTAACAATGGAAATGGGAACAAAGGTACAATGGATAAAGTATAAATTTAAGATCGTGAATCAAGAAATGATATATAGGGTGGCAATGACAAATGGATTTCATTAATTGCATTGAAATGTAAAGAATAAAAAATAACTAACAGAAATTGAATTATCAAGGAAGAGTAAAGCAACTTGTCAATTAAGTCCATGAGAGTAGTGACAAAATTGCAACAACCAACATTGGATTAATTAGCTATTTTTCTTGTTTGCGGCATTTATGTATGTACTATTTCCACAACTTATGACCCTTGCAAAAAAAAAATCAACCTATTTATATTTCCTAACCCCCTTTGATAATTGCACAAAGTAAATTTAAAATTTAAACAAGTTACACGCACTACAAGAAAAATGTTAATTACCGACGATAGTAATTCGTTAGTGAAGGCAAAAATCCATCGATATTTTGTATTTACCAACGGATTATCGATGGCCAAATATCTGAAACATTCGTCGTTAAATTTTATCGACGGATGTTCTAGATCCGTCGATAATTAACGATAGAATAATTTGTCGAAAAGAATCATCAGTAATTATCGACAGACTGCTCCGTCGGTAATTACCGACGGATTAATCCGTTAGAAAAGACTCCTCCGAATCGCAGTAACCTAATTTAGTTCGATTAAAAATTTGTTAGTTGGCTCAAAATAAAGTAACCATTGGTTAGGTTCTATTTAATTCCATCAATGCCCATTTTGATTCCACTCAATGGCACCTGGGTGATTCTATGACCCAATTTTCCTTACATTCTAAGAATGTGGCTATTTTTTTTTGTTTCATTTGTAACTTTGTAGAATGAACATTCAAATAGATTACACTATTTTTTATCTTTTTGGGACTAAAAAGATTGATTGAAAATTCTACCATGTTCTTTTTAATGGTAGAATGGCTTCCAGGATTTGAGAAAGGGTAATTGGATACTCTTGGATTTGTTCTATTTCCCAATCATAAAATATAGCTACTACATACCTACTTCTCAAAATTGTGGGAATTAACTCCCCACTTGGAAGACAAACTAGACATGGCAGGTTATTGGTGATGCTAATTCATATGCATTCTTAATTCATTTTTTTCAATTTCTAATTTTTGTACCGTCATTTATTTGTGACTCTAGTTTGAACCAGCAAGGTGCTTTGCAGATTTAATTTGTATTGGGAATCCAAGTGTGAGTCTAAGTCCCACATTGAGTAAAAATAAGAAAGTTGAGCACTATATAAGGATCAAGGCCCATAAATCCATCACCTTAAGGTTTTGGGTTAAGAGTGGTGTCAATCTCTTATGTGTGGGTTGGGCTCATGCTCATTGGTGTTGTATCTCCCTAGTGATCCTCTCTCTAAAGACCCAACAATGGTATCAAAGCTAGGTTCGTGTGGTGGCCGACTTAAACGAGGCCCTGTATCGAAAGTCTTATTGACAATGGGTCAGGTATGTGTGTCCCGTTAAAAGAAGAAGAACAATACAAAAAAAGGGTACTCGATAGTTAGCTCGAGAAGGAAGTACCAAAGTGAAGGGACTCACACTTGAGGGGGAGATGGTTGGGAATCCAAGTGTGGGTCTAAGTCCCACATTGAGTAAAAATGAGGAAGTTGAACACCATATAAGGATCAAGGCCCATAAACTCATCGCCTTAAGGTTTTGGATTAAGAGTGATGTCAATCCTTTATGTGTAGGTTGAGCTTATGCTCATTGGTATTGTATCTCCCCAATGATCCTTTCTCAAAAGACCCAACAATTTAGTGTCATTGAATCGGTGATTGTGGTGAGTTAATTATGGGATATCACTGTTTGATTCATATTGAATAATTGTTTCGGGTCATATTTTTTACTTCTCCGTCAATTGAAGTTCAAACCATGGTGTATTGTTATGCAGTGATAAGAATGAACAAAGGGAGGGTAACACTACAAGAAAATGTCTTATTAGTAACAAATTTTAGTGACTAAAAGTTGTTAGTCACTATAGTGACCAATTTACAAAATTAAAATTGATTGGTTACTAAAATAGTTACTAATATAAATAAAAAATTGTAATTGGTCATTAAATTTGTCACTAATTAATTAGAGAGCAATTTAGTAACTAAGTTATTTTGGTAGCCAAAACTTAGGTCACTAATTAGCTACCTAGGTTTTTTCTACAAAAATAACTTAGTTACTAAATTGGTCTCTAATTAATTAGTGACAAATTTAGTGACTAATTATAATTTTTTATTTATATTAGTGACTATTTTAGTAACCTATAAATTTTAATTTTGTAAATTGGTATCTAAATTGGTCACTATAATAACTAATAACTTTTAGTTAGTAAAATTGGTTACTAATAAGACATTTTCTTACGGTGATTTGACATTCGGAGAAGATGACAATATTGTACCGAAGACAATTTCAATCGGTCCTCTTAAATGTTAGTGTCTAGTTTAAGGATTCAAGTTATTTTACTCTTGCGTTCTATATTTTTTCAGGGCTCTGATGATCTCTCAGAGCAAATTTTGTTTTAATACAGAAATTCCATATACCAAACAAGGTTGAAGCTTGATCTGACTTTGATGGAGCACTACGAGCAACACTGCCCAATCCTTGAGGGTATAATTGTTTGAATACCCCTCCTCCAGGATACAAGTTCTTTTCTTCCAAACATTATTTCTCTTAGATGTAATTAAGAATGTTAAATAAATTTAAATATTTTCTGTTCTCATAACTTTGAATGTCTTGTGATATTCCCCATAATAGATTCCAACTAAGTGCACCAAAAGTAAAGATTATGGAGGGCAAATATACCACATGCTCATCTTACAATGAAAAAAAGGTTTACTTTTCTTTTTTATTTCTGGTTCAACAAGGTCACGGGAATGTAGACTATTGATATCTTCATAAAAAGGGACTGAATGGTTTCATTTTCCAATTATGTTTTGGACAAATTGATTACGAGCATTTTAACTTCATAATTGTCCATTTGGGCTGTTTGCTTTTGCAAGGTACCCAAATTTCTATTTCTTTTATCATTTACTATAGTTTTAATAAATTTCTTGGACAAATTTGATTAAAATTCTTAATTAATTAGTAGAATCACTTTTTTGACGGTGAATTGTACTCTACGATGCTTATCCTTTCATTTAATTAATATTTTAATATATGGTATATAAAATAATTTATTTTTCTATACAAAGATAGATTATATTTTTCAAAATTACATGCTGATTTGACATTCCATGAACACTTTTCCGGTTTTTTCTTTTTTTTTCGAATGGTGCAATTGGAAACCTTATTTCTCAAATTGGTGCACTTATGTTTTAAAATTCTGAATAGAGGTAAGTTGTGTGAAAACAGAATAACTTCGTCTTGTCTTGAAGAAGTTGGGCGAAAATAGGACAACTTCAGTTAAGCAGACTGAAGTTATGCTAAATTAAAGAGACTTTAATTTGGTAAAAATAATTACGAGAATAATCAAAGTCGTGCTTGAACGATAAAATTTTATGGAAGCAAAAGTCTTGTCAAAATGGGACGATTTCATTTACAAAGAAAGTTTTGCGTAATGGCATGATTTTAGTGTGAATTTATAGCAAAGTCTTTCCATAATGGCAAGACTTCAGTTGAATCGTATTATTGTAAAAAAAATTATTTGGTTCTGATAATATTAAATTGAATAAAGAAGTTAAAATTTTATTGTATATAATAAATTATAGAAGAATAAAATAGATATAAAAATGTAAAGAAAAGAAAAAGTTTTTTTAATAACAAATATGAAATCCAATAATTTTTTGGATGATATATATTAAAATAAAAATGAACAACAAAGTCGGTAAACTAAAGTTACGAGAGTTACATAAAATAAAATTTCACTGTCTATTTGGGCAGTTGCTTCTATTATGACCAATACTTCTGCAAAAGGAACATTTCTTTGATTTATTTGGCAGTGACTAGTTCATTTCGTTGTGGATACGAGTTGTAGTTCGTCTTCTTGGTCTTTTGTGTCGCATGTGAGGGTCAGACATTAAATTTGGACCAGTAAACGACAACGAAGAAGACCTCCTTGTGGCACACACTCTCATAAATAACTTTCATGTCCTATTATAATGGACAAAATCATCATGAAATTTTTTACTACTTATACGCATTATTATTTAACTAATTAATATCACTAGAAAAATATTTAATTTTTATTAAAGTCGTCTCGATTTGGCACGACTTCTTAACAACAAGGAAGTAGTCTTTCCATGTTGACACGATTTCAAATCATTTTAATTAAAGTCGTCTTATATTGACATGACTTCTTCATTGTGAAATATTGCCATTTTGGCATGATTTACCCTGGAATTTTTAAAAGTTTTGCACCCCTTTGGTAATTACAAAAGTACATTGCACCGTTATGGAAAAAAAAAACCACACTTTTCCTACCTCCATTTTAAACTTTAAAGATACATAAACTTTTCCTTTTTTTTCTAGGTGCTAAAAAATTGAACTTGGTTACCACACATTACATCTGCAACATTGCATCATTCATATCTTTATATGACCTGGCTGGTATCATATTTGGAAAAGAGCGTATAGGTCAAGAACTAAATTAGGTACATCTCAATGCTAATGAATATAATATAGAAAAGAATATTATTTAGACTTATTATATTGTTATCTAATTCAAATACTTATATGCTCCTACTCTTTTTATTGTAGGCACTAGGTGCGGTGCTGGGAGTAACGTGCCATATTCAAGTGATGTTATCCGATCAAGTGGTGAAAACAGTTTTAGAATTAAGATAAAAGCTTTAGTTGTAGAATTGCATAATGAACTTGTAATGTTTTTTTCTTTTGAATATTTGAATATTTAAGATAAAAACTTTGATTTAATTATTTTGTTATGTTTAATGAAAGATAATGTTTATTCATTTATTTTGTAGTATCATTCTTTTTTATATATTTTAAATTTTCATTATTAATTTTTTTTATTCAATTATGAAATTATAAATATAAATGGATAACACTAAATAATAAAATATTTAAATTACGACATTTTATAAAAGAGACAATTATAAACCTCAAAATATAATGTGAATTGTGGTGTATTTAAGTGCCATTATTTTTAATTTATTTATTTTTCATTTAATAAATAACGACAATTTTAACTGTCACAATTTACTCTAAAAAATTGTCACTTTTTACAATGTAATAAGTGGCAGTTGTTGTGGCGGTTCGTTTGAAACCGTCATATTATACTTTGTGGCGACACAAATTGCGATTGTTTTCAAAATCGCCACATATGTAAATTGGAGCAGTTAAAACCGTCACATTTTACAAAAATAACCATCGCAATTTACACTATTTTTTGTAGTGTCATTTGAATTAGAGGTACATGTACTTAATTTGAAAATCAAGTTAATAAGAGAAAGCAATTGATAAGTTAGGGAGGCCTTCATATGGTTTAGAGACAACTATTCACAATGCATTGTGCTTTTGTTTGCATCTTTTGTATAAAATTTATAAAGGTCTTAACCACTTATTTTCTAGTGTTGAAGGTAGAAACTTCTAGCATTTCCTTTTGCCTACCTTAATATGGGTTGGGTTTTATAGATAATTGTATAAGCTACTATTAGTGATGTATTAATTTGCTGTTAGTGATGTATGCAGAAACAAGGGTATACAAAACATGATAATTATTGATTTACATGGGCAACACATCAAACAAGCAATAAGAATGATAACATTGATTGATTAAACATGATGCATAAGTTATGTGTATAGGTGTCAATTTGGCCCAGCCCACAAGGCTTGGTCCTGGCCCATGTGGGCTAGGGCCAAAAAAGTCCACATTGAAAAAAGTCTTGTGTTAGGCCCGTTCAGATCATTGGGCCTGTCCAAACCATCGGGCCCATCTGGGTAGTCGGTCTCATCCGGGTCATCAAGGTCGTTTGGCCCATCGAGATCATCGTGCTTGTTTGGGTCGTCGGGCTCGCTCAGATCGTCAGGCTCGTCCGGGTCATCGGGCCCGTTCGGATCATCGGGTCCATTCGGGTCGTGGGTTCGTTTGGGTTTTCGGGCCATCCGTTTCGTTGCGCCTTTCCAATTCTTCGAGGTCTTCTGGATCGTTGGGCCCGTCCAGGTCATCGTGTTTGTCTGGGTCGTCAAGTCCATCCGGGACGTCAGGCCTCTCGTTGTCATCAGGCACGTCTAGGTCGTCAAACCCGTCCAATTTGTTGGGCTGATTTAGGTCTTCGGGCCTTAGGGCCCGTCCGAGTCATCGAGCCTGTTTGGGGCTTCAGACTTGTCTGGGTGATTGGACATGTTTAGCTCGTTGGGCCTGTTTGGGTCTTCGAACCCGTGTGGGTCGCTCAACTAGATCTTTGACTCTAACTTTATGTGGTATTATTTGGGGGGCCTAACCCACTTTAGCCCTAGCCCTAACCCACTAGAGAGGGGGCTTTGGAGGCTGGTGCTTTTTTTTGGCCCCCTCATTTGGGGCCTTCCTAAAAGGGGGCTTTATGAAGAGTGGACCAAGGCTGGCCCATGGGCTAGGTGCCAAATTGACACCTCTAGTTGTGTGCATCAACTTGGTCTACCATATTAAATTAACTAGTAATATGATCAAAATGAAGGGAATAATATGAAGGTTGGACTATGTCGAGTCTAAATCCATATTTTTAAGAATTAGGTTTTGCATGTTTCGTAAAGTAATAGTGTTATTTTTGTATGTTTACATCATCATTATAATATGTATCTATAAGATGTATTATAAAGTGACTCAATATTATATTTATTATTATGGCTTAATTAATATTTTGGTTCCTTAATATGTTGGTTTGATTCATTTTGGTTCTCTTATTATTTTTTGTTTCAATTTGGTCCTCTAATTCTTTAAAAACGTTCAATTTGGTCCCTGCCATTAAGTTGATGCTAACATCGTCTCCGTACATGTCATGTGTCATTTTGTGGAATTTTCAATTTTTTTAATTTTTTTTTAAATTTAAAAAAATAAATAAACTGCCACGTGTCACTTTATGGTTGTGACACATGTCAATTTAAGAATTTTTATTTAAAAATATACTGCCACGTAGCAGGTCACGATTGTGTCACGAGTCAAGCTATCATTGGTTGTTTTCAATTTAGTCCCTCTATTTGAAAATTTGATTCAATTCAGTGCTCCAATTTTTTACAATAATTCAATTTTATCATTTTCAACATGAAACCAAATTCATAATTAAGCTTAATTACATATATATTCATAATTTTTTGCGTGGGCTTCAGCCTTGTAGCGTCTCACAACTTGCTGATTAAATATAGACTGGATTTATTTCAAATCTTTTTCGTTTTATGTCTTAATTATAATGATAAAGGATTTGTTCTTATATGATAGTCGATTAAGATATTCTTCAACGACAAACAAATTTAATAAATGCTTTAATTAATAATAGTTTATTATTATAATGGAGGTTTGCAGCAGCTATTTTCTTAGCACTTTTTTCTGTTGTGTTAGTTTTTATTTTACAGATGAATAATGAAACTTGTATTGTATACTATTCAAATGTGGGATCTTGAACTGGTAGAACCTAAGACATGGAACTCAAGGACTTCTGCAGATAATGACTATAACGGCAATAATGAATTAGTTGGCTTCTAGTGGTCCTGGTCTTGTAATGTTGAAAGAAATTCTGAGTTGCTATGTTAATGTGAGGATTTTGACAATTGAAAGAAATTTTGTTTTTATGCTGATCAAAGTCCTAAGCTTTTATTCAGCCGATATGATTTTTAAATGTTATCTTGTTTCACTTTCCTGCACTACTTTAGTATAAATTTTTGTTTTGTTACAGGAACTTGGGGAATCTTTTATTTTTCTTATATATAACATTTTAGAAAAAATTTGATACTATATTTTAATGTTGTTTGTAACTTTAAAAGCATAAAGATGATGAAGACAATAAAGACAACTTTATAGATTAATGAAGTTACAATTATATAAAAGAAAATCTTTCTATACATATGTAATGACAATTACTTATGATTACGCCAACTTAGTTCAACACTTAAAAAATTATAGCCTAAAGATTAGACCAATGTTTTTATATTTTAGGTTACAGTTTTACGAATTGTAACCTAAAGTGAATTTTATTGTAGTGATGAATGAAATTTATTTTTAATACTAATTTAATTTATGTTAGTGTGACCAACGTTAATGATAGTAATTTAAAAAACAAAGTTTGTGATAAAATGCTTCTATCTCAATTAAAAATAAAACAAAAAATAGATAAATGAAATTGTAATAAATGAATGAGATAACTGTAGATGAAGGAAAGTAGTGCAAATCAACAAGATAAGTGTGAATGAATGAGATTAATGTGAGAAAATTTATATAAAAATATGAAAGAGAGAAATTATGAGGGAATATCTTTAAATTTGAATATTTAGATTAAAAATAATTCACGATTTCTTTTCATTCCCAAAAAAAGTATGAATTCATAACATATAAATAAGCGTCAATTCATACTACATGGACCTTACTTATTTTTAATATTTTGTATTCAAGGATAATATAATGCAAATATTTTAAAATTTTAAAATAAGTTAAAAATAATTAGCTCAACTTAGAGTTGACTAAGTTTATTAAGCAGATTCCCTTAGTACTTGCTAAGTAGACTTGATTATAGATGAATATGTGAAGTTAATCTAATATTAACACAACTATTTTTATTTATCTAAAAGTTATTGTTAGAATAGAGTTAATCAAACTTGATTATTTATTTATTTTACAATTATTTATTTTAGAAACAATTCACCTCTGGTGTCTGAGGTCACACTCTAATATTATCAATTTTATCAAGAATATTATTTTAGAGTTAATGTGATATTTTCTTGAAATGATATAATAGTAATGTAAAATTTGAGTCTTGTCAAATTTTAAATTTTAAATACTTGGATAATGATATAACGCTAAAGTGGCCACCAACGTCCACAGGGGGGCATTCACCTGCTGGGAACCCAAGTGTTTTACTTTTCTGGCTAATCCTGTAGTAAAGTTCACCTAGGGTCGCCCCAGCTTCAACCCATGCAGTGCTGTTTTCTACGTCAACTTCGATTCCTCGAAGGTTTATGAGGTCAAGGATAACAAAGGGAACCCCAGCAATGTAGGAGAGACCCTCGTAATCATGGCCTCCGCTTCGTGTTCGAATCTGCAGGCCATGGCGTTGGGCACAGATTATGGTGGCTTGAATGTGGGAAACGTCAAGTGGTGTGACAATGACTTTGGGTTTAGAGGTTATGTTTAAGAACCTGCGATTTTGAATGGAAACATCTAAGACAGAGGAGTATGAAGAGTTGGTCCGCGTGTAAACAGCATTGGCAATTGAGTTGGTGATATGGGGATAATTGTAAAGACATTCAACAAAGTCTTCATAAGAATCGGCTGAAGAAAGATGAAAGGAAAATAAAAGAGCAATGGCTGTAGCAAAGGTAAAATAAGAGTTTAGACACTTCATTTTTTTTGGATGGTTTGTTCTTGATATGAGAGTGCAAGTTTAGAATGAGTAAAGACGAATGTCTAATATATTATAGTGTGGAGTTTCGTGTTAGCGTTGTTCAGTGTAGAGACTATATTTATGAACGGAAGCCTTACTTATGTTTAGACAATTCAAATACGAAAAGTAATATGAGTAGCTTCAATCCTGGATCAAAATGGAACAGTACGGGTTCGTCTTGGAGTTATCCATCTTTAAAATAAAAAGTCAACCTCGTAATCATTCTTATATCATTCTTAACGGCTATATATACATACTATGCTAATACCTCATCTTACTAGTTTAAATTATCAATTAGATAACTTTTCTAAAATCAAAATAAAAATTATGAGGAAAAATGATATTTTAACATTCAATATTAAAATATATTAAAAGGACACATGTTTTAAGGATTTAAGCAACCAAATAATTAAAATTAAGAGAATTAGATATTATAATTTACAAAATAAATGATAAATAAAAATATTAAAAAAACGTCAAAATTATTAAATATAATTCTTAAAAGATATTTAATTTAATAAAAATTACATTGTCAATTTAGTACAAATCCAAAACAACAAATACTACAATAAAAAAAAATCAAGTTTTAATTTCATTTATTTTGAAATGATAATTACTAATAATCGTACATAAAAGTTCAAATAAAATTAATAGAACTAAATGTTGTTTAACAAACTAATAATTTATTTTGTTATTAAGATAAAAAAAATATAACAAATTCTATACATACTATTTACCAATATTAGATGGATTGTTTGAAGATATTATTATAACGATGCTCCCTATAATAAATAATTTTTCATAAATGTTGAATGGCTTTTACAGTCTATATCAAAAACGTAAACTTTTCCTCAAAGTAAGGTGAGGCAAGCTTTTCAATTAACAGAAGTTGCTTGCATGTATAAAGGTTGACCGATGGATGTGTATTAAACATAATTTAATTTAGTTTTAATTAAGTTTTAAATTTTAAACTTTTGTTAAAATGTTATGTCTGAATAAGTAATAAAAAACATTTATATATCTAAATTTAAGTACTGTTGCTTAACTTTTCCATTAAAGTGACGTAAATGTTATTTGTTTAGATCTATCAAATATTATTTTATAAAAACAAAATTATAAGATTATAAGATTATAAAAGTATGAATATGAACAAAAGAGTAGAAATAAATTTTAAAAAAGATATTTTTTGCGATTTAGTAATTAATAATTAAATTGAATAAATATTACTACCATTAAATGTCCTTGTTGTTTGTAGAGTTGTTAATTTAATTTATGGTTCATAGGTTACTGCTAGCCCATTCTTGAATAAATCCTTTTTGAGGGAACTCTAAATGGTGAGGATACAAAGAAGTCCCAGTTTCCAAAACTCCTTTTTAAGTGAGTTAGGTTCAAGGCCAAGTTGGGTTAAGCTTGAGGGTTAAGATGGGTCAACATAGGTTGATTGACGAGTCAGTTAAAAGGTAGAAATGGGTCCGCGTGCGCTGGAAGTCGAGATGGATCGATCTTGATAGAAGATCGAGACGGGTCAGGCTAAAAGTCGAGACGGGGTTCAGTCCTGTTTAAAGTTGAGATTGACCAAGCCAACTTGGAGGTCGAGACGAGACTGCCCTAATCGAAGGTTGAAACGGGTGGGCATAAACTAAAGGTCGAGATGTGCCATCCGAGCAGATGCTCGAGATAAATTGACATAAGATGAAGGTCTAGATGAGTTGGCTCAGGCCAAAGGTCATGACTGCCTAACCTAGGTCTAAGGTTAAGAGGGGTTGGCCTGTGTCGAAGGTCAAGACGAGTCGACAACAGAGCCTATGAATTTCATATACAAAATTATCTACGAACAACATGTCTAATTTAATCTTAGCCACCAATTTTGTCATTGATTTTAGCTACCGATTTCAGACATCGATCTAGTCACTCATAACTATTTTAATTAAATTAAAAATGGCACCTGTTAGAGAGTGAAAAAACAATTTTGATTATATTAAATTCTGTTCCTATTAGCGATTGAAGTAGAGACTGAAATTTCGGTTGTTAAATTGGTTTCTTGAAAGTTTGTTCCTATTAGTGGTAAGAATGCATGGCATTCCAAGGAGTATTGTATAGGATAGAGATGTGAAATTTGTTAACTATTTCTTGAAAGTGTTGTAGGTTAACGTAGGTGCAAAACTACTCGTTTCTAAAACTTGTCATCTTCAAATGGATGGACAAACAAAAGTGGTAAATAGAAATTTGTCTAAACTTCTTAGATGTTTTGAAAATAAGAATTTGAATACTTAGGAGTAATGGTTACCTTATATGGAATTTAGGTATAACAGGGTAATTCATTCTATTACTCAAATAAGTCCTTTTGAGGTAGTATGTGATTTTAATCCTCTGACTCTCCTAGATTTGTTTCCTTTACTTAATAATGATTCTATGACTAACAGAAGTTGTCTTGTCAAAGCTACTTTTTTCAGGAACTTGTATAAGGATGTAAAGGCCCAAATAGAAAAACAGATGGAAAAGTTAGATTCTAATGCTAACTCAGAAAGAAATAAGATCTTGTTTCAACATGGCGATTAGGTGTAGGTTCACTTAAGGACAAAAAGGTTTCCTTCCAAAAAGGAAATATAATCTCTTGCCTAGAAGAGATGGTTCATTTCAAGTTCTTAAGAAAATAAATAATAATACTTATATTATTGATTTACCTGCAAATTATGGTGTAATCTCTAGTTTCAATATTAATAATTTATCCACATTTGATAGGCAAGATTTAAATATTAGAAAATGATTTCAAATCACAAAAATTATATATTTTATGTATTTTAATACTTTTTAGTATTGTTTTTTATCGACAATTATTAGTTGTTAGTGGGAGGAGCTGAACCCACAACTTCTTCAACCCTTCTTTTATACCCATCAAACTTATCTTATTTATCCAAATTTTGTCGATAGGAGGGACTAAACCCACCTCATCACTCCTAATATATTTTAGTGTATCATGGTTAAGTATAAAGAATAATAATAGGATTAGATGATGATCGATAGATATTTATCATGGAAAAGTTTTATAAATTTTATAAAATAACAATTCTAAATAAAAATCATAATCATGGAAAAGTCTTTTAAGATAATTTTATTAATAGTATGGAATGAATTGAAATTAAATCCCTTTTTAAATACCAGTTAACTTTTAATTTGTATCAAATTCGAAATATTATATCACTTCATAAGTATTTTAAAAATTAAATAATATGGTGGTCAGAAAAAAATCACATGAGATACTTTTTTTTATTTAGAGTTTAATAAATAGGTTGAATAAAAAATTATCACATTTAAATCTTTTCGTTTTTGGCACAATATTAAAGGACAGTAAGATAATTTTGTTACAAGAATTAAAATATATTTTTGTAAAATAGTGTATGCGTATCAACTAAATGAAGCTAATAAATTTTAATTAGTAATCTCAAAAATTATTTTATGTGGAAGATATATATTATTTATATGCAACACATGATAGATTTTATAGCATATTATTTCTATTAATTTAACTGTTTTATCATTGTTATATATATTACCTTGTTGATGTCAAATTCCATATAAAAAAAAAATATGACAATAATTAAATTGTTATTTATATATTTTAAATGTAATACTTTATGTAAGTTGCATACTTTCTAGCAATCATATATGTACTCTCATTGGCGTGTTTAAAAGAGAGCCAAACATATCTTAAAGATGTGAAGGATATCTACCAAACCCGGTTTCTGCATATAATATATTATTTTTCAATTTCATCATAATGTTTTTTAAATTTTAAATTACTATTCTACCAAAAATATTAATTTACACAATAAAATAATTATTTACAATACATTTTAAAAAATTATTTAATGTAGGTCTCCATTTTTTTTCAAGTTGTTCTCCATTTTTTAAGTAGATCTTTAATTTTGTTTTTCTTTCTATAATATTTTATTTAGCATCACCTTACACTACAAGAATATATTATTATAGTTGAGAGTTTTTACGAGAGGTTATAATAACCTCTGTTAATAGATGTAGATAACAGAGGTTTTATAAACCCCTTTTAAGTATCAGGGGTTTAAAAGAAACCCAGAAAAATTTTATAATATTTTAAAATTTTAATTTGACTATGTTCTTGAAACTCTTTTGTTGAGGAAGAAGAAAAGTGTCGTTGTGGCTCATGAAACTCTTTCGCTGAGGAGGAAGAAGGTGTCGCGGTGGCTTATGAAACTCCTTCACTCAAGGTAAATTGTTTACCTCTCAATTCAATCATTTTCGTTTCTTTCATTTTTATTTTTGACTCGGTGGCTTTCGACTTCATCTTCATCTCTCTGACTTCACCTCTTTCGATTTCAATTTTCAATTTCGTCTCATTACTTTCATCGATCGTGTCCTAGGAATTGTGGCTCAGCCTTCGGAGGAAGACGTTTTTGATTTTATCTTTCTCCTTGAATTCAGTTCAGGTAATAAACATCGTTTTCCATGCTTTCAATTTCGTCATTCTTTCGATTTCATCTCTTTGATTTCGTCTCAGTTCAATTTCGTCTCTCTGATTTCAGCGTGTCTCTCACCGTTCTCACCTCGAATAGGTTTATTTATTTATCTCTTGATTTTGCCCTAACTTCCCTGATTTTGTTTTGTAGTTATCTGGTTGTTTTGGAGTTCTACTGATTTTCTTGACTTTCCTGATTTTGTTTCATCATTGTCTTGTATCAGTCGAAATTGGTCTTCTTGTTTAACTAATTGACTCATTTAAAAAATTATTCTGCATTACTAGTTCTTTTTATTAGGAAGTTAGAAGAAAAACCAAAATCATCCAGACACAAAAAACACATTAATAACTAGCGTAGAATGGAGTTGGCTATATGCCCCTAAGCATTTCTAAAGCTAGGAGTAGTCCAAATTCTAAGGAAGTAAACAAAAAGTAAACAAAAGAAGAATTCTATCTAGTATGCTAGTTTAGAATGAGGTGGATATGGAAAAGTGGGTAGTTCTCTTGTATAATGATTAGGTGATTGAAAACATTATTTATCAGCTTGTGAAATGCAGATAACAGATGACATCACTTGGTTTCATGGATGTTGCAAGGTATATTCTTTCCTTTTTTTGTGTTCAGATCAAACACTTTATTCTTCTGTTTTTTTGTGCTCACTAGGAGTTTTTAGATATTGGATATTTTTTGTTTAGTTTAGTTATTTTGTGCTCACTATAAGACTAATATAGAATAGTTTTCATAAAAAATTGCGTTGATATTAATCTGACTCTATGATCGTGCTACTGATTTTACTGTATATTTTCTGAATTGGGACAAAACTTCTTGACAGACGAAACAAACATAAAGGTATGAAGGTTCTTTTTTAGGTGGTTAGTTTCTACTTTTAGTTTTAGTTTATATTTTAAATTATGTCATAGGCAAGTAGTTTATATTAACTAATAACTTTGATTGCAGAGGGTGATAATAGGGAGAAAATGATTTTATTGGAGTCCTTGCAAAGCTTATATTCTTGAGCTTGAGCAGAAGCCTTGTTAGTATACCTAGCAACAGTAATATCATGAAATCATTTCAGACTTTAGATTTCTCTGGTTCAACTTACTAATTTGTCCTTACGGTCTTTCATTTCTTTATCCATGATCTCTTTGATTCTTTTGGACATAGGCTTCTGCAAACCTAATGCTATTGGAGACTTAATTGTGTTTAGAAAGATTGAATCTGTAGGAAACAATATGCAGGGATGACCCCATTCGAAGACCTAGAACTTGCATGCCCTGTAAGACTAGCTAAGGTTCACACTCTACATATCCCCTTTCACTATCTTTGGATGAAATATTGCTTAATCTTTCATTCAGACTCACTTTTACTTAAACCAACTTATTGGTATAGTTAAGTATCATAAAGTCATATCCCCTTATACAACTTAACTTACTCTAAAATATTACCTGATCATTCATTCAGATTTGGGAGTGCCTTTAGAGATTAAATGTAAAAACCACTTTTATTAAAACCTGCTTATTGTTATAATTGATTGTGATTAAATTTTTGTGTTTTTATTTTTCCTTTTGTTGCATAATCTATGTTATTCAATTATATATCTCGTATAATTATATTATATATATATATATGTCGTATATGTGTTCTCATAATATTTTAAAATAAACATAATATAATTTATATCTCGTATGAATTATATATATATATATATATATATATATATATTAATATGTAAGAACATATATATTAAGAAAAAAACACCACCACGAACACTGGTCCCAAATTCCAGCTTCCTTACAATTGTTTGGTCATAAATGAAGATGAAGTTGAGAATATTGATGCAAAGGCAAAGAAAACAATTTGTCGTATGCAGGCCTTTAATAAATACACCAGCAAACACACCAGAGGCTTACACAAATCTTTGCATTTTTGTTTAACAATTATTGATTTAAATATTAGAAACCTTTATTTTCCTTTTTAAATATATAGCCTAAGGCTACCAAGTATTTCTCCAATCAGATTCTTTAAACTATATAGGGATCTATTGGGAGTTGTAACACTGTCTAACTTGTTTTTCCTTGCTTGTTGTTACAGACATGCTTTTGCAACTCTCTTTTGTTCTTGAAATCTTTATCTTCCTTTATGTTGGTATAGATGTGTTGGATTGGACATTGAAAAGTGGAGGTTTGTTAACGATAGGTAAGTCCTGCATTCTGTCAGATACTAGACCAATGAAAGTAAAGTGGAGCCTTACAATTAAGTATCAATATAAAATTAAAGTCTACTATTTTTATGGATTAAAGAATATTATTAATTTTTACTTGTGGAAATCATGGTAGGTACTTTGTATGTACATTACAGGGCATCTCAAATCAATATTTCCAGAAGAGCATCACAAAAAAATTCCCCGCTACATATATTATCACTAGGTATACATGTTTATTAAATTTCAAGATATGTTTATCAAGTGTAAAGTAAAAAGAAAGAATTTAGTACAAAAATCATTAATTTTAAGGAAGGTTTATTCTCAGAGGTTACAATAACCTCCCGCTAACAAAAACAGATTTTCTCTCCTCAACAAAAGCAGTGGATGCTAAAGTCAAAGTGAGTAAGTTGTTAAAATGCTGACATTTTATGATAAGCAATCTGATGCATGATAATCCAACATAGTGAGTTCTGGATTAGGCAATCTCTAATTTAAATTTAGATGAGAGTAAATGATTAGTTTACTTAGCACACATTTAAATTTTGCACTTCAGGAACTTGGTTAATATATATAAACTTGGTTAAAGCTGATATTAATGCCCAAAGTTGGTTGTCTTGATCCGTGTGAGTAGGGGTAAAATGAGTTTGATTTAAGGGTATATTCTTTTTAGTAACTTGGTGCATTGTTGATGGATAGATATTGATGTAATAAGTGAAATCAGGACAATTTGTAATCTGCTAACAGTTTAAGAGTTATTTGAAGAATTGCTTTATTGAATAAAGTAGTTAGAGGTATAGAGTGTCTGAGACCTTTTCCCTATATAATACTCATTACTGTACTGTTAACAGTAAAATCCTTGGTTTATGATACTGAATGCTGGTTGGTAATTGAAGCTCATTGTTTGGATTTTTTAATGATAGTTCTAAAGTTATTTAGGTCTACAATTTGATGTAGGTTCGTTGAGCTTCTCAACTTTCTTTAAATGCATAATATATATTTTCTATCTCCCTCACGTATATTTTAGCCACATGTGGCTATCAACGTGTATACATACATATATATACCAGTTGCTGATATGTATAATTAATTACAACTTTATATAGTTTATGTGTTTTGATCCTGTGGACCATCCTATTTATATATAGCTTGATTCAATATAAGAACTGGAGAAGTAGCAGGTGAAAATACTTGACTTGGTTTAAATCAAAGGCGCATAGGCAATTTGTTCCTGTAAAAAGCCTAATTATAATCAACTAATTAATACTCGTAGCCTTATACTAAGAAAAATATTTACAATACAATAAAAAATATGTATGTAACACGAAACAATATTAGTTGATAGAGTTGTTTCCATAACTATAGTTTTTTTGTAAAATAAAATAATCAATGTAAATATATGCATCCTGGTATTTTGATATATCGTATTAATAGTGTAGTCTATATACCAAATCTTATACTATAGTATTGTCTATCGTATTGTCTATATACCAAATCTTATACTATACTATATGACAATGGTATTGTCTGTTGAACCGACAATGTAAAACAAAAATTATACATGACAACAGCTTCCATTATCGTATAACATTTGAGTCTAACTATGTACAGTATTTCATGAATTGTTCTAGAGATAAACATACACATACCTGAATAATCCTTAATCTGAAGGTAAGTTGATGAATGACGGTATTATTCCCTTCTGCAATGTGGGTGTTTGCGTCCATGGAAACCAAGCTCACGCTGAGACACTATTTTAAGAATTCCAATAAGCAGATTGACAAATCAATTTGAGAAACTTGTGCTCTCACATTCACTTGCAACTCCACCATTCGCTCCTGTGACGAGCTTGATTCGGGTACATGAGAAACTCAGACACTTAATCTTTCATTCGGAGATAATCTAGCCTTGCTTTCTTCAGTTATAGGTTCTTTGGATGGCAAAAATGATGTCAAACCCTGATTCCTTTTGCTTAGTTGATCAACTTCAGCCATCAGAGAGCTCAATGTGTCCTTTGCTGCTCTTAGTATAGACGCTTTATCTTTCTAACAAGTTGATTTCCTTAAATAGTCATATAATGAATGAAATATGACTGAAATTTTCATTATTTCTCTACAAACATAACATTTTCTTCTTTTCATTTTAGCTGTTTGTTAAAGTTCAAGTTACCTCACTCTTTCTTTTTCATTTGCAGTCAGAGAAGCTCGACTATGAGAGGCTATGACCCACAAATGCTTAATGGATTAATGATACTTTTTTCTTACGCTGTAAGAGAGTATATAATTCAAGAAAGTTTGGAAAGATCTTCAGCCAATAAAACATGTAATCAAGTAGGTTTGGACATGATTAATGATGCATTTGGATATCATCAATATAATGATGGCATGGGGGATGATAAGGAAACGAGTGGAGAGTCAAGCCATAAATCTTGGAGACTTTTTTCAATTGATGCAAGAAGGTAATGAGAGTTTATATGAAGGGTGTGATAAATATTCTAAACTTTCTTTCATTACATTGTATTTTCTTTCATTCTAAACTTTATTTCATTGTACTTTATTTGACTTTATACATGATTAGTTTTCTTTCATTGTAGTTGAAGAATCTTATTAGACTTTCATTTTATTTGACTTTATAATAAGTATAACAAAGATATTTTAATATTTCACTAGTTTGAACGTTTAAACTTTTTTATTTATTTTGAACTTATTGACTATGTTTCTTGTTTTTATGAATGTTATATTTAGTTATAAACAAATATATAAATGTTAGAATTTTTTCTTTTCATATGTTTTATGAATTTTATGCATTCAAAAAGTATAATAAATAAAATTAAGGAAATTTGAAAAGTAAAAACATCAATAAATAATAAATTGCATTGTAGGGGTAAAAATGGACTTTTTGTATTATTATACCGTATAAAGGATTTAAAACTACATACAAGGAATAGGAACTACAATTACAAAATCGCGATAAATACTAGGGTTCCAAAACCGTCGGTAATTACCAGGGGTTTTAAAACCTCAAATAAATACCAGGGGTTTGAAACCGCTGGTAATTACCAGGGGTTTCAAAACTGCTGGTAAGTGCTGTTTTACCAAGGGTTAGTCAAAATCGCCGGTAATCCGTTAACGACGCTAGTTTTTCTAGAAGAAAAACAAACTGCCGGAAACTCCTTTAGTGGGGATTAAAACCCCCGGAAATGCCATAAATAATCTCTAGTAAAAATTGTTTTTGTTGTAGTGTTAGCAGGAGTATTACAATATTACATAGGTGTGAACTTAGAAGGCTAGGGCTTATATTTTAGTTTTCATATTTCTTAAATATTTTTAAATTATTTAAAAAAGCTGTGTTCAAGGACTAAAATAATTTAAAGGCTATAATTTAAAATACTTTTAACTCTTTATGATTTTTTTTTAAAATTTGAAGATTATTTCATAATCAGTGAGAAGCAACAACACATAATGACATATTTTTCATACAATATGCAGTAATAACATCATGGAGAGATTGATACAAAATTTTAACAACAAAAAAAAAATGATGGGGCACAAAATATGACAGAAATGAAGAGCAATTGAGAGAATGAACAAATTGAGAATACCGATGTGAGCGATTAGATTAGTAGTTAGTAATGAGAAGGGCAGAAAATAGAGTACAAAGGCAAGGAAAGGAACAGTGAAGCATTGGTTGCAGGTGGTAGTGCAAAAGGAAGGAGAAGATGGACCCGTGGAGGTAACAAGAGATACCACTTACGGGTTCTTTGAGGAGAAACACCAAAGAGATTTATGAGCAAACCCTTATTAAAGACACTTCCTCCTTAAATATTAATGTACAGTGGATCTAAATTTATATCAAATGGTTGAGTACCCCTTTCAAAAGTTTAACTTCAGTTGTACTCCTCCTTAAATGGTTTGTCTTACCCCTGTTTTGGACTACGTGCTTTCCCATATTAATATCATGGACTCTTATTACTCCCTCATGTCTCTGGAAATAATTTATTAGATTTTGATGGTAGGTACAACGAATAAATTTCCTTTACTTAATGTTAACAAAAAAAACTTAAATATTAATGTATATTTAATTTTATATTCAATAAATAGTTATCGATATAGTTGGTGATTTGAGTACTGACAAATTTTTCATTCTCATGAGTATTTGTGTATATAAAATTATCTACGTATGCACATTCTCATGGATATAATTATCTACGATCTAATTATTTACGGAATAAGTTTCGTAGGTAATTTATTAATAACATCAATTTATTTATGAAAATTTTTCATTTTTTACAAATTTTGAACGTAGATAATAACCAAATCCATTAATTCGTACCAAATTTCTTCTTCTTCTTCTACTTACATTGAGCGATCATGATGTAAGAAAAATCCATGGACATATTCTTCATTGTGAACATACCAATGAACAAGGACCACCCGAAGAAACCTAAAGGTGCCTCAATTGTGTGGAGACGAGAAAGAAGAATGATGGAGCAGGTTCGAAAATGCGTCGCTAGCTAGATTGAACCTATGCGAACATAAAGGGGTTCAATCTGTCTTGCCAATATGGATGTGGTTCGATAAACCCACGAGATTGGGTTTTCCATGATATAAAAGAGTTTTATGGTTCTTCGAAACCCTTGAGAGAGGACAACGAGACCAGATTTGGGGATTTTCTTTGTTAGGGTTTCAAAATCTCATAATTGGGATTTCACACAATTATAGTTCATGGAACTAAGGGACCTCAATCATAAACTAACATAGCTCTGATACCAATTGTATGTTTATAAAATATAAAAAAGCAATAAACCCTATAGGTAATTAATCAATTCCCAATATCTGAAAGAATTAAATACGGAAGCATACCTGGATTGGTCATTGGGAACAATAGATAATAAATTTTGGTATCTAATCGTCCAACCGTAAATAATATGGAAGCATACTTCTTGATTTTCTCTTCTGATAGGGATAAAGAAAAAAGAGAAAAGAACATAATAATATTGTACATGCTCTCAGATAGGGACCATAACTCTTTTATGTAACCTTTGTTAATTATTATTTTTCTAAAAATCAATATTCCTAATTTATCGCATTTATCAAATTATAATACTATTTCTAGAAGAAAAACACTTTTTAGAGACATATATGACAACGATTATAATAAAATGCCACTATATTAGAAAAAAAATTATATAATATGTACAGTCAGTTTAAAATCGACTACATCTTTTACGTATGTTTTTGGTCGAGGTGAATTGAGACATTGTCCTTCATTTTGCGCTTCTTGTTTACTGCCACTCGCGTTTCTCCTGTTGCTCCTCTTCATCATTTGTTCTTGCATCTATTCTCGTCTTCATGATTGTTCGCGCTTCCTTCTAAGTGTTAGGTAAACTTAAATGTGGGTAGTTGGTAGTTGGAAGGTGGGTAGTTGAAAGTTGTTGTATTAATTGTGAGTTAGGTAGTAGTTATATTTAATGAATGTAGTTGAGGGGTCATGTCCACAGGCCTATAAAAGGACCATGTAGTGCTTCATTTCAAAACACAACAAATCTCAATATCAAAGAGTGTTTATCCAAAGAGACTTGTATGTCAACAAATTAGTATCAGAGCTTGAGAGCCTGAGTGTTTGAGTGAGTTAGAGAGTTTGATCGAGATGGCCAGCTTAGCTAACAGCATGCCCCTGCCGAAGTTATCAAATGGCGTCAACTATGATAACTAGAGTCTGCAGATGAAGGCTCTCCTTGGTTCCTAAGAAGTATGGGAGGTGGTCGAAAATGGGCACCAAGAACCAGAGGATATTGGAGAAATGACGATAGCTTAACTTGCTACGTTAGAAGCAACACGAGTAAAGGACAAAACGGCTTTGTACGTGCTGTATCACGCTGTTGATGAGTTCGGCTTTGAGAAGATAGCAAATGCTATGTCTTCAAAAGAAGCGTGGGATATTCTGGAGAAGGCATACAAAGGGGATAACCGTGTCAAGCAAGTTCGGCTTCAAACTCTCAGAGGCGAGCTTGAAAGGATGAGGATAAAGGAAGATGAAGGGGTTGCCGAGTACGTCTCCCGAGTTGAGACCGTAGCAAATTAGCTCGGTAGAAATGGAGAGACGCTGCCCGCTTGCCGAGTGGTGGAGAAAATCTTGAGGTCGTTAACCGACGACTTCGAGAATATAGTTTGCGCAACGCTCTCGGTGGAAGAGCTTGTTGGGTCGCTTGAAGCGCATGAGCAGCAGAGAAGGAAGAAGAAGGAGGAGTCCCTTGATCAAGCACTCGAAGCAAAGGCAACCATTAGGGAGAAGAAGGTTCCTTATACTCAGAACACTCGAGGCTGAGGTGGTAGAGGTAGAGGAGGATATGAAAGAGGTCAAGAACAGGTCGGCCAACAAAATTGGCGTGGACGAGGACAAGGTGGAGGTCGTGGTGGTAGAGGTCGAGGAGGTCAGTCGAACAACTCAGGAGTTGAATGCTTGAAATGTGGTAAGTACGGTCATTTTTCTAAAGACTGCTACTCAGAAGTCAAATGTTACAATTGTGGGAAGGTTGGACATTTCGCGAAGGATTGTCGATCTGAAAGTAAGAAGGAAACGAACTTCCTTTCTGAGGATCCTAAGGAAGAAGGAATATTGATGATGTCCAGGAGGCAGGTGCTGAGCTGTTCTGACAACTCAGTTTGGTACCTTGATACAGGAGCAAGCAACCACATGTGCGGGGACGAGAATCTTTTTAAGGAGCTCACCAAAGTTGACGTTGGACACGTATCATTTGGAGATGCATCAAAGGTGGCAGTAAAAGGCCGGGGTACAATCTGGTACCTACAGAAGAACAACCGAGTAGGAGAAATCAGAGATGTGTACTATGTACCCGATCTGAAGAGCAACATATTGAGCATGGGCCAGCTGATGGAGAAAGGCTACTCGGTTCTGATGAAAGACCGAGTACTATACTTGAAAGACAAGTCGGATCGATTGATTGACCGAGTAGAGATGAAGAAGAACAGGATGTACAAGCTGGACTTGAAAATAGTCCAACAGAGGTGCTTGAAACTTGATGTGAAGGATGAAGCTATGATGTGGCACTTCCGGTTTGGCCACTTACATTTTGGTGGACTAGTCGAGTTGGTGAAAAAGGAGATGGTGCGAGGACTCCCGACTGTGGAGTTTGAAAAGAAATTTTGTGAAGAGTGCATGCTCGGAAAGCATCCAAGGACCTCATTTCCAAGGACTGCCGAGTACCGGGCAAAGGAACAACTCAGATTAATTCACATAGACATTTGTGGACCAATTACCCCTGAATCTTTCAGTGGGAAAAGGTATTTCATTTCTTTCATAGATGATTTTTCAAGAAAAACATGGGTGTATTTTTTGAAGGAGAAATCTGAGGTGTTCCAAGTGTATAAAAAGTTCAAAGCAATGGTTGAAGAGGAGACCGACATGCCTATCAAATCTGTTAGGTCTGATCGAGGAGGCGAGTTCAACTCATTTGAGCTCATGAAGTATTGTGAGGAGCAAGGAAGAAGGAGATTTCTGACAGCACCATACTCACCCCAACAGAATGGAGTAGCTGAGAGGAAAAATCGAACCATACTTGACATGGTTCGTACAATGTTGAAAAGCAAGAACGTGCCTAAGGAGTTCTGGGCGAAAGCAATGCAATGTGCCATCTATGTGCAAAATAGATGTCCACATGCTAAGCTGAACGAGAAAACACCGCAAGAAGTCTGGAGTGGAAGAAAGCCGAGTGTGTCTCACCTCAAAGTGTTTGGCAGCATTGCTTATGGTCATGTTCCAGCTCAACAAAGGACCAAACTTGAAGATCGGAATAAGAAGTACGTGTTTATTGGGTACGATGAAAAAACCAAGGCGTATAGGTTGTTCAACCCAATAACAAAGAAGGTGATTATGAGCCGAGATGTTCAAGTTGATAAAGAGAGCGAGTGGAAGTGGAACAACTCGGAGAAGGAGTCTAGAAGCTTGGAAGTAGATACACCACCAGTTGTGAGAGATCATGAGACTTCTGATGAAGAAGATGAACTTCTACAGCCTAGAGTGCGAAGCTTGCAAGACATATACAACTCGACTGACGAAGTACATGTTGTATGTTTCTTGGCAGATTCGGAAGACTTAAGCTTTGAAGAGGCCGTGCGGGAGGAAAAGTGGCAAATGGCAATGAATGAAGAGATCGGAGCAATCGAACGCAACAACACGTGGGAGCTAACCGATCTGCCCAAAGGAGCTCGGCCTATTGGCGTAAAGTGGGTGTACAAGAAGAAAACAAACGTTGAAGGAGAAGTTGAGCGATATAAAGCTCGACTCGTAGTGAAAGGGTACAAGCAGAAGGAAGGAGTAGACTATGACGAAGTATTTGCTCCAGTAACGAGGATGGAAACTGTAAGACCCGGGAAAATTAAATAGTTATTTAATTAATTATTTAATTATGACGGGTAGCGAGAACGTTTAAAGCAATAAATGTGAGGGACTATGATGTGAAAAAGTGCTAGCTCAAGTGGTTGAGAGTACTTTTATTATGTGTGAGGACTTGGGTTCGAGTCCTATGTGTGTCACTTGGATGTTATTAAATTATGCATTTTTATGTAATTATATTGAATGCGTGGTGTCATGATAAACTCTTAGAATTGTAGGAGTTATCATGAAATCTGGATTGGTTGAATGGTTTGGCCTTGGTTGGTATGTGCATGAGTGTGGGTTCAAACCTTGGTGAGAACTAAATAATTTCTTTTTGTCAAATTTTCCTTGTGCATGAATGTGGAAAGGTAGAAACCTAGCAGCCAAGGGAGAGGTAACCTAAGGGCTGGAAAACAGAGGGATTAATTAAACATTTGGTGAGCCTTAATATCATTTTTTTATTTAAAATTCGGGTAAGCCACTAAAGGAGCAATTAAGGGAGAGTGATAGTGAGAGAGAAGGTTAAAAGAGGAGAAAATAGTATTGGGGGTTCGTGTTAGTCATAAGCAAAGGTTTTCCAGAGGATTGGGGCTGATAGGGTAAGGTTGTGAGGCTGAAATCGCAAAGGTTGGAGTGGAAAGCAAAGGCTAGGGAGGTTTTGGTGAAGGGATAAGCATATCAACCCGAATTTAGCAAGGAATCCAAGTAACGGGAGTTGTTTTCGAATGCCTTTTATCGTAATCGTCATGTTATGCCTTATATGATCTTAAATGTAGGGAATTTTGCCTTAACTGTACTAGTTTTTCGCGTTTTCTGGGTTCTGCCCAGAAACCGCCTGGCGGACATGCATGTGCCGCCAGGCGGTTCAACAGTTTGTGAGTGGTTTGGCTTCTGAATAACTTAAACCGCCTGGCAGGGATGAATATCCACCAGGCGGCGTGACAATGCTTGTGTTCTTTGACTGATTTTTGATATTGTTGTGCGAAAGGTCATGGCGATTTCTGGAATTATATCGTGCTGACTTGGTTGGATGTAATGCTAACTTGAAATTGGATTAGAATGGCATGATAGTGGAAATTAGACCCACTCGGGAGGGGTCACTCATGATTGAACGCATGAGGGTAAAGGTCTCGATTATATTATGATTTGAATTGTAGACTGAAGTGGAGCCATCGTATCTGTAATGTTGTATTTGAGTGCTTGTAGTTATAAGTCTGAATGATGGTACGGGTTGACAAATATCGCAGGTAGGGAGAAACCTAGTTTGAGACTAGGTCTGGTGTGCCGCCCAGCGGTGTTAGTCGTGCCGCGAGGCGGTGGCGAAGCTCATTGACTGTTCATAATTCTTGAATTTTGAAAAAGTGAAGAGAGAACTTTAGTTGTGTGAGTAGTACTGGAAAATCGTTGACGAAACAGTGGGGGACGATATAATGTGATTATTGAGTATTGGGGATCGGGACAAAGATGAAGGTGAGCGTGGTATGATGGGATTAAAGGAAAGTGTGTTTCAAATAGGGAGTGTAACTATTCTAAATCAGTTGCAGGTTTGTAATGCACAGGCTTCATTGATGGTGTATGAATGGGACGGGAAATAGCGTGTTGACATGAGAAATGGTGGGAAGTGTGAATTTGAGACTAAAGAAGTAGAAAGAGAAATTTTGTGGTAATGCAATTTGGGTTTGTATGGTGTTATGGGGTACAATATAATAGCCTCATTTCGAGAGTGGTTGGATCATTGGCTAGTATTTGAGGAACTTGGTAAATCTTAAATTTTATAGTGATTGAGGGTGGAGAATTATAGGTAAGGGGTTCGCTAGTGTAAGGTCAAATAGGCGAGAAAATGAATTTAATTGGTTGGCGTATGGTTGAGTGGTTTTGCATAAAGTTATGATGAATGTGAAAAGTGATGTTTGTGATAGCATTCTAGTTCGGAACCATTCAGTGAGTGTGCCAAAACCAGCTGCAAAATGTTTCTGGTATGGCGCCTGGCGGTCCACTGAATACTGCTAGGCTATAGCCTTAGTATGAGAGAGTTGTGCCTTGAGTGGCGCCTGGCGGCACGGTGTGCTCCGCCAGGCGGTGATGAGAGAGCAGTGGCGCGGACTGGACGCTGGCGCCTGGCGGTGAGTAGATACCGCCAGGCGGTCTGGTACAGTTTCGCCTGGCGGGATGTGTGGCCGAGCCAGGCGGAAATGCTGCTGTCCTTTGGTTGTTTGGTGTGTTGATTGAGCAATGCTTCTACACTTGGATCGGGAGATGTTGTGCCATGAGCGGGTAGGTTCATGGATGGTGTTTGACATGTGATGATATGAGCGGGGAGGTTCATATCTAGTTACTCTCACGTGGGGATACGAGCGAGGTAGGTTCGTATGTTTCGTGCTCACGTTGAGAGATGCCACGTGCGGGGAGGTACGGGGGCTGATGGGTCACATGTGTTGGACTACGGGCGGGCAGGTCCGTAGAGTAGGACTACGAGCGGGGAGGTTCGTAGATGCAGGACCACGAGCGGGCAGGTTCGTGTGAGCATCATGTTCCCGAGTCCAAGGCTAACCAATTGTATGATTTGAAGACTGACAAGTCTTGGGGTTAAGGTCTTGGCAAGGAATTATATATATAGTGAATAAGATGGCTATATGATTTATCTTGTGTTTATATGTTTGTTATTTTATTTTCTCAGCTCACCCTTTCTGTTTGTGTGTGGCGATGATCGTGTAATTCGTTACACGGAGCAGATGTTGATACAAGTGGTGCTGAGGATGTTCAGATGGCGGAGTGAGGGCTAGCATGGGATTAGAGCTAGGGTCTTGCTCATTTGTATTTCATGTTTTAAATACAAATTTTGGAAACTTGTAACATTTTATGGATTTAGTTATGAGTTTTGGCGCACTATTTTAATGAATTTAAATTTTTCCCGCGTTGGGATTTTTATCGAGATGACTATTAATGTAATTATTTCTTTTAGTATTTATTTTTAAGTAATATTCTCTACGGATGTTACAGAAACAATCAGGTTGCTGATTTCCTTAGCAGCTCAACACAGATGGAGAATCTTGCAGATGGATGTTGTTGGTCTCTTGGCAAGCGTACCAAAAGTCAACTGTAGTATAATGATTTGAAGTAAGAGTGTCGAACCCACGAGGAACGGATTCAGTTAAAATAATTAATTATCTCGATCAACATATATATACAAAGATTTTAATTTGATTTGACATTAACTATTGCATAAAATTAATACAGTAGAAGCGGAAAAGTTTAGAAAAATATAGTAAAAGAAACTGGGATTGAATTTCATCTATCTCCCTTGTCTGTAATCTGGATAAATATAATATATAACATCTGAAAATACCAATATTGATGCACACTCAAAAATCATTTATACCGATCCCTCGCGTATAAAATTCATAAGATTAGTTCCCTCAATATTGATTCCTCACATATTCAACAAACTATCCAGCATTACGGTCGAGTGTTAAAAGCAATTGATATATTGAGATCTATTCCTAGCATCACAGTATATCAAGTATCATTGTTCAAATCAGATTTTCAGAAATACTTTCCGGTCAGATCTAAAAATCAACATCATAATATCTATTGATCAGATAGAAGTAAGCATTAATAGTAGAACAACAATACCAATACTGAGTAAAATAGAAATGCTATATATAAATATCACCTGATTACATCCAAGTTCGAGTAGATTACATTCAATCCCAAAGGAGAAGATTAGCCACTCATGGTAGCCATCAAATCCTAAGAACTAAGAAAAAGAAGAAGAATTATGATCTGTGTGATGCTCCTAGTAGCAGCTCTGCAGCACGGATGCGTTCTTCTCCCAAAATTCCCAGCTAATTTCACTTTCTGATCCACTGAGAATATATACCCACGAAGTCTCGCTCAAGCTACCTAAGTCTCGCTTGAGCGAGACAACATTCTTCATCCCAAAGAAAGCCTCTCGCTTGGGCGAGATGTGCTGAAGCCAAGATCTCGCTTAGGCGAGCAAGAGTACTTCAAGCTGAAGAAAGGATCTCGCTTAGGCGAGATTGGCAGCATCTGAACTCGCTTGGGTGAGTATGGCGACAAGGGAGGGTCTCCACTGCACGAGCGCTCGCTTAAGCGAGCTCCTTTGTCGCTTGAGCAAAAATGGCGGTAGTGGTTTTAGCTTAAGCGAGCATGCTTAAAATTGAGCGTCCTTGACAGCATTTCTTCCCTATTTTCTTCCTTTCTTACTTTCTCCTTTGCTCCTCCTAAGTTCTTTCCTTTCTCTACTCTATTGTACCTGAAATTTACCAAAACAGGGATCAAGTGACTTCTTTTCAACAAAAATTTGGAAGCTCATTCTGTTCTAGATTTAGGGAGAATTAATCATGATATAAATACAAATTAAGAACATAAGTGCCCTCATTTCATATGAAAATTACTCATTTTTGGCACTTATCAACTCCCCCCAACCTAGCATCTTGCTTGTCCTCAAGCAAAGTAATATGATGTAACAGCCAATCAAAACTCCAATTCTGAAATTGGTTATTGAGAAATCATTTTCACTGTTCCTGATCAGACAACTTTTGCATTCCCAACCACAGATTCAAAATCAGAAGCAAATGGTGAATCCAATTATCAAACAACACTAGGATAAGAGTGCAGCCAATTTTTTAGGAAAACTAATTGTAAGATCAAGTGATGCTAACCAAGGAAATTCTCTCTTAAATCTCACAAGCATGTGTCTCTCTCATTTTCCACTAAATTTCAACAAATCAAAATTGCTAGTCATTTTCAATCAAACCACAAACACACAATCAACATGGATCTTAAGGTCTTTTCAAGGTTGTAATGAGGCTAGGCTTTCAAGAATAATGGTTTTTCAAGATTACCAAAAGCACAACTTAGAAAAGAGAGCATAGCTACAATTCAAACCTAATTCTACTCTCCATTCCTCACAATTCAGACCTCAATACACCAAGTTTCTTTTTCATTCATAATTCACTCTTATCTCTTTTTGTTCTTTTCTTTTCTTTCCTTTTTTTTGTGTGTAAATATATACATTCCTACATAATACTAAAGAGTGAATTATGATAATTAGCCCTTTTCTTCCTTAAGTTCAATTCTACCAACCAATTACCCTTACAGTTGAAAAATGCACCTATGCTCTCTATCCTTAAGTGTGCAAAGGGAAAGGATAATAATTCAAGTTAAGGTTAAGGTGCATAATTCAAACAATTAGGCTCAAATGGGCTATCAACAAAGGATGATTATTTACAGGTTGGCTATTTGGCACTGAATTATAAATTCAACAAAATTGCCTTAATCATTTCCATGCTTCATGTGACGCCCCGACTACTATACTAAATAATTATTATTTGATAAAAAGATATGGAATCAATTTTTTTTTTAGAGATTATCCTTGAGAGAACATTAATAATAACATAACTTCATATTCATATATGTAGTTTGCATCTATGTAATTGTTCATGAAATATTACAAAAATATATATTTGTTAAATATTAAGAGTCCTACATTAGAATAGAAGATTTTCTATATTTTTAACATCTCCTAAAGATATTAATAGAAATTATCCGTGAGTCAATCTTCAGAAGATCCACCAATAATATCCCGAACAACTCTCACTGAGCAGGTTCCTCTTCTGCTCATGCAACAGGTACATATGAAAGAAAAATATGAAAGGAGTGAGGTCTTTATAAGCCTTAAATATCAACCTTAATAAACTCAACAAACAATGCAGACACCGGGGGCCTAGATTTGGACCTACAACCACCAAACTTGATCTTGTTTTACCAGACATATGGATCCATATTCCACTTCTGATGATCCAATCTGAACATCAAAAGTTGCTTTGGGAAGTGATTAGGTAGTTGAGTATTTCTCATAAAACATTGGTACAATCATAATTATTTCTTTCTCGAGAATACTAGCCATTCATCGGCTCACAAAAGAGATATATACTCACTACCTAACCTTGGCGATGCCGAGCAGGTATCGGATAGTCCCAAGTTTGGCCTATGAATATCCTAGTCCAGGGCGCTATTCTGAACTATCTAGATATTCACCTACTTGGTAAAACTTCCTTAGACCCCACCATGGTCCCTGCCTTTCATCCCGCAGTGTACCAAACTGTGACTTCCCAAATACAAATACTTTGACACTGGTTTAATCTCAACTTATTGAAACCAGACTTAACTCTTACTTAACTGACACACTCTTGGGTATTTTCAAAGGTCATAAAATGTGATGACTATCAATTCATGTCATTGTATAAACAATATACAAAGAATATAAAACAACGATAAAATGGATATGCAATTTTCTTCTATCCAAGCTCACTAAATAAAATAATATTTACTTTCACTTCACATTTATTTTTATTTTTAATTATAAAATAATGATAAAATAAGAATCAAAGCAAGAACTTTAAGTAAATAATTAGATAAGGATTAGAACATTATAATTAAATATAAAAATATAAATTAAACGGGACCAGTGCATAACTGGAGATATATTAATTGAAATAAATAAACAGGACCAGTGCATAACTGGAGATAAAAATAAAATAAATAAATAGGACCAGTGCGTAACTGGAGGTAAATAAAATAAAATAAATAAAAAGGACCAGTGCGTAACTGAAGGTAAATAAAATAAAATAAATAAATAAATAGGACCAGTACATAACTGGAGGTAAATAAAATAAAATAAATAAATAGGACCTAACTGGAGATAAATAAAATAAAATAAATAAATAGTATCAGTGCGTAATTGGAGATAAATAAAATAAAATAAATAAATAGGGGACCAGTGCATAAGTAGAGGTAAATAAAATAAAATAAATAAATAGAACTAGTGCGTAACTGGAGATAAATAAAATAAATAGGACCAGTGCGTAACTGAAGATAAATAAAATAAATAAATAAATAAATAGGATCAGTGCGTAACCAAAGATTAAATAAAATAAATAAACAGGATCAATACATATTTGGAGATTAAATAAAATAAATAAATAAACATGATCAGTGTATAATTGGAGATGAAATAAAATAAATATAAGAGGATAATAAATGAAAATAAGTTAAATGAAAGTAAATAGAATAATATATGAGTCAAAATAAATAAAAGATTAATATAAAATCCATGAGCTTATCAAGATTAATATATAAGAGCTTAACCTCACTCCTCCTTACCTTATTGATTGAAGAGCACACTAATAATAGTTGTAGAAGACTAGGATCTCTTTGAATCTTTGCTCTAAATTTTCTTTCCTATTTTTCTCTTTCCCTCTCTTCTTTCTCTCTCTTCTTTCTCTCTCTCCTTTCTTTCTCTTTCTTCCTCCCTTCCTTCCTTTCTTTCTTTCTTCCTTACTTTCTCACCTCCCGTAACCTTCATTCCATATATATATAAGCAAGCCATGTGCTTATCTTTTCTTTCAAAATCATGATTACATGCATTAATGAAGAGATAATCCTTATCTCTTCATCTTATCTTCTTCTCTCTTTTTTCTTTTCTTCTTATCTTTTCTTCTTTTCTTCTTATCTTCTTATCCTTTCTTCTTCTTCTTCTTTTTCTTTTTCTTTTCTATATTATTTTTTTTATCTCTTTTAGAAAATTCTTCATATATATATATATATATATATATATATATATATATATTTTTACACACACCTATTTAATAATATTTTTAATGTTTAAACTACATCATAATAAAATACAAAACATTAGTAAACATAGAAGATTTTCTAAGTGTTTTATTTAAAATAAATAATACAGTTTATTAAAAAAAAGGATGTTACATTTCTCCCCTCCTTTTAGGAATTTCGTCCCCGAAATTCACGTGGTTGCAAAAAGATGGGGATACATCTCTCTCATATTACTTTCTAATTCCCAAGTTGCATCACCTTCATCTTGTTGATTCCACAATACCTTTACCAAAGGTATATCCTTTCCTCGAAGTTGTTTAATCCTTCGATCTCCAATCCTTACAGGAAGCACATCATAAGTAAGGTTTTCTCGTATCTGTACTATATCAGGTTCTATCACATGAAAAGGGTCATGAATATATTTACGAAGTTGAGACACATGAAAAACATTATGAAGTTTTGAAAGGTTTGGAGGTAAAGCAATTTGGTATGCGACAGAACCAATTCTTTTAAGGATTTGATAAGGACCTATGAATTTGGGTGTAAGTTTTCTAGATTTGATAGCTCTACCAACCCCAGTTACAAGTGTAACTTTCAAGAAAACATGATCTCCTTCTTCAAACTCAATGGGTTTCCTTCGTTTGTCATAGTAACTTTTCTGCCTATCTTGAGAAGTTTTCATCTTTTCCCTGATCATTTTAATTTTATCAGTTGCTTGTTGAATTACCTCTGGACCCAAAACTAAGGAATTTTCATTCTCGTACCAACACAACGGGGTTCTACATCTTCTCCCATATAGAGCCTCATATGGAGCCATTCCTATGCTCGAGTGGAAACTGTTGTTATAAGTGAACTCTATAAGTGGTAGAAATTTCTCCCAACTTTCAGTTTGTTCTAAAACACAGGCTCTCAACAAATCTTCTAAAGATTGGATAATCCTTTCTGATTGTCCATCAGTTTGAGGGTGATAAGCTGAACTAAGCCTAACTTTTGTTCCCAAGGCTTTTTGTAAGCTATCCCAAAATCTAGATGTGAAACGAGGGTCTCTATCAGAAATTATACTAGAAGGTACTCCATGTAGCTTGATAATTTCTTTTATGTACAAATGAGCTAACTTTTCTAAGGAAAATCTAATGTTAATAGGTAGAAAGTGAGCAGATTTTGTTAACCTATCCACAATGACCCAAATTGCATCATGACCTGACACAGTCTTTGGTAAACCTGTCACAAAATCCATGGATATGCTTTCCCATTTCCATTCCGGTACATCTAAGGATTGTAGTTCCCCATAAGGCTTTCTATGTTCAACTTTTGTTTTCTGACACACTAGACAACGTGCAACAAACTCCACCACTTCTTTCTTCATCCCAGACCACCAAAACATTTTCTTCAAGTCTTGATACATCTTTGTAGTACCCGGATGAATACTTAAGCTACTCTTATGAGCTTCCTCCATTATCAATTTTCTCAATTTTTCTTTTGCAGGTATGCAAATTCTATCTCTAAACTTGATGATTCCATTTGAATCCTTGTGAAATTCTGATTCCTTTCCTTCAACTTTTGCTATCAACTTTTCTTGTAAAAATTTATCTATTTCTTGAGCTCTTTTTATTTCTTCTAAGAATTCACTTGATATTTTTAACATTCCTAAGCATATGCTATTGGGTCTAAGTTTTACAGCTAAGTTCAAGTCTCTAAATGATTCTATCAAATCCAATTCTTTCACCATCATCATGGATGCATGTATAGACTTTCGACTCAAAGCATCCGCAACAACATTTGCTTTCCCAGGGTGATATCGCAACTCAAAGTCGTAATCCTTAAGAAATTCCATCCATCTACGTTGTCTCATGTTTAGCTCTTTTTGATCAAAAAGGTATTTCAAACTTTTATGGTCACTAAAAACTTCAAACCTTGCTCCATACAAGTAATGTCTCCATATTTTCAATGCAAACACCACTGCAGCTAATTCTAAATCATGTGTAGGATAATTAAGATCATGTTGCTTGAGTTGTCGTGAAGCATAAGCTACAACTTTTCTTTCTTGCATCAACACACATCCTAATCCTTGTCCACATGCATCACAATATACCTCAAAATTTTTTGTAGGGTCAGGAAGGATTAAAACAGGTGCAGATGTTAATTTTTTCTTCAATTCTTGAAAACTAAACTCACATGCTTCATTCCATTCGAAAGGTTTTCCCTTACGTGTTAACTTAGTCAAAGGCAATGCTAATTTAGAAAATCCTTCAATGAATTTTCTATAGTAGCCTGCTAATCCTAAGAAACTACGTATTTCTGTGATATTCTTTGGTTGTTCCCAAAGCAATACCGCTTGAACCTTTGAGGGGTCAACTGCAATGCCATTTTGTGATATCACATGACCCAAAAATTGAACTTCTCTCAACCAGAATTCACACTTTAACCATTTTCCATACAATTGTCTCTCTCTTAGAATTTGTAACACAATCCTCAAATGTCTCTCATGTTCTTCATGATTTTTGGAATAAATTAAAATGTCGTCAATGAAAACAACCACAAATTTATCCAAAAATTCATGAAAAATATGGTTCATATAATCCATAAAAATGGCAAGAGCATTAGTCACACCAAAAGGCATTACCAAGTACTCATAATGATCGTATCTTGTCCTAAATGCTGTCTTTTGAATATCTTCCGCCTTGACTCGAATCTGATGATAGCGAGATTTTAAGTCAATTTTGGAATATACCACAGCTCCTCTCAATTGATCCATCAAATCATCAATCCTTGGTAGGGGGTATTTGTTCCTAATGGTGATTTTGTTAAGCTGACGATAATCCACACACAACCTCATAGTGCCATCCTTTTTCTTGACTAACAATACTGGCGTACCCCAGGGAGAAACACTAGGTCTGATGAATTGTTTATCCAACAATTCTTCTATTTGTTTTTTCAACTCTGCTAACTCTAGAGGTGACATCCTATAAGGGGCTATAGACACAGGTCTTGATCCTGGTACCAAGTCTATAGTGAATTCTATTTCTCTTTGTGGAGGTAACCCAGGAACATCCTCAGGGAAAACATCAAGATACTCACAAACAACAGGAAACTTATTAATGTCTGGAATTTCCTTGACTTTTAAAGAAGTTAAGATCATGTATACTTGAGATCCTTTTGGGATTTCATTGTGGTTGGTAGTACTCTCTTTTAATTCTTTTGAGTCAAAAACTTCACCTATGTATGATTCAAAAATTAAAGTCTTATCGTGACAGTTTAGGAGAACATGGTTGGAAGATAACCAGTCCATTCCAAGAACAATATCCAAATGAGACAAGGGTAGACATATAAGATTTACAGAAAATTTTCTATTCCCTATAGAAATATGACAATTTGTGCATGTAAGTGAAGTGGTGACTTGAACATTGGTAGGAGTAGATACAGTTAAGTCATATGGCAAATAAGAGACATGTAACTTTAAATGTTGGACACATTCATGTGATATGAAAGAATGAGTAGCACCTGAATCATATAGTACATTAACGAGGTGACCATTTATGATGCATTTACCTTGGATTAGATCTTCAGATTGAACAACTTCAGTACCATTCATTGTGAAGACTCTTCCGGTTGTCTTTGGTCTTCCAAGTTGATTATTTCCTCTATTGTTGCTTCCCCCACTTCCTTGCTCCCTAATTAACTCTTTGCATTCATTACGATAATGACCCAACTTATCACAATTGAAGCAAGTTATAGTCCTTGTGGTGCAATTTCTTGACAGATGAGGTCCTCCACAGTGGAAACATTTGATAAGGTTGGTTATGCCTGAATTACTGACAGCAGAGGAATGTCTTTGTCCTGAAGAATTCCACGAAGTATGAGATGGACGTTGGTAGGGTTTCTTATTATTAAAATCGTTTCTTTTGTGCCTCAAAGGCCCTCCTTGCCTCCATTGAGTTTGTCTTACCTTAGTATCATCCTCATAAATCCTACAACGGTTTACAAGAGTGGGAAAGGAAGAAATCTCTAAATAACCAACTGCTTGTTTAATATCAGGTCTCAGTTCACTTTCAAACTTAGAACAACGGGAACGTTCATCAACTCTATAATGAAAGTAAGGACAAAACTTTGACAACTCGTCAAACTTTGCTGCATATTCTCCTATAGACATGATTCCTTGACGAAGATTAAGGAATTCAACTTCTTTCCTCCTCCGAAGATCCTCTGGAAAATATTTTTCCAGAAACTTTTGTTTGAAGGCTTCCCAAGTAATTTGTCTCCCTTCATCCTCCAATTGTTGTTTTGTAAATCTCCACCAGTTTTCAGCTTCTTCAACGAGCATAAATGTAGCAAATGTGACTCTATTTGCATCTGCACACATCATTGCGATGAAAATTTTCTCAATTTCTGCTATCCATGACTGAGCACCTTCAGGATTAAATCCCCCTTTAAATTTTTGTGGATTATTCCTGCGAAAGGTTTCTAATCCTTGATTTTCCATGGGTTCAACATTTTGTTTTTGGCTCATATTTTCCAGGACAATTGTCATTCTTTCCAACAACTCATTGGTAATGTTTGGTCCGTTATCCATCTTTTCCTGAAAGAATGAACAATTTCCTTAGTTTTCTTTAGATTTTTTTTTTAACTATTGTTAAAACTTATCCTTACTACAAGTATTAATTGTTGTTATTACTTACTTTTATTAGTCTACTTATCTTGCATTTCTCTTTTACAAGAAAAATGTATAAACAAACAACTTGCACCTCTACTTACTATTAGAGACTACAAACATGGAAGACACCATACCCAAGGTCTTGACAGAAGGAACTGCTCTGATACCACTAAATGTGACGCCCCGACTACTATACTAAATAATTATTATTTGATAAAAAGATATGGAATCAAATTTTTTTTTTAGAGATTATCCTTGAGAGAACATTAATAATAACATAACTTCATATTCATATATGTAGTTTGCATCTATGTAATTGTTCATGAAATATTACAAAAATATATATTTGTTAAATATTAAGAGTCCTACATTAGAATAGAAGATTTTCTATATTTTTAACATCTCCTAAAGATATTAATAGAAATTATCCGTGAGTCAATCTTCAGAAGATCCACCAATAATATCCCGAACAACTCTACTGAGCAGGTTCCTCTTCTGCTCATGCAACAGGTACATATGAAAGAAAAATATGAAAGGAGTGAGGTCTTTATAAGCCTTAAATATCAACCTTAATAAACTCAACAAACAATGCAGACACCGGGGGCCTAGATTTGGACCTACAACCACCAAACTTGATCTTGTTTTACCAGACATATGGATCCATATTCCACTTCTGATGATCCAATCTGAACATCAAAAGTTGCTTTGGGAAGTGATTAGGTAGTTGAGTATTTCTCATAAAACATTGGTACAATCATAATTATTTCTTTCTCGAGAATACTAGCCATTCATCGGCTCACAAAAGAGATATATACTCACTACCTAACCTTGGCGATGCCGAGCAGGTATCGGATAGTCCCAAGTTTGGCCTATGAATATCCTAGTCCAGGGCGCTATTCTGAACTATCCAGATATTCACCTACTTGGTAAAACTTCCTTAGACCCCACCATGGTCCCTGCCTTTCATCCCGCAGTGTACCAAACTGTGACTTCCCAAATACAAATACTTTGACACTGGTTTAATCTCAACTTATTGAAACCAGACTTAACTCTTACTTAACTGACACACTCTTGGGTATTTTCAAAGGTCATAAAATGTGATGACTATCAATTCATGTCATTGTATAAACAATATATAAAGAATATAAAACAACGATAAAATGGATATGCAATTTTCTTCTATCCAAGCTCACTAAATAAAATAATATTTACTTTCACTTCACATTTATTTTTATTTTTAATTATAAAATAATGATAAAATAAGAATCAAAGCAAGAACTTTAAGTAAATAATTAGATAAGGATTAGAACATTATAATTAAATATAAAAATATAAATTAAACGGGACCAGTGCATAACTGGAGATATATTAATTGAAATAAATAAACAGGACCAGTGCATAACTGGAGATAAAAATAAAATAAATAAATAGGACCAGTGCGTAACTGGAGGTAAATAAAATAAAATAAATAAAAAGGACCAGTGCGTAACTGAAGGTAAATAAAATAAAATAAATAAATAAATAGGACCAGTACATAACTGGAGGTAAATAAAATAAAATAAATAAATAGGACCTAACTGGAGATAAATAAAATAAAATAAATAAATAGGATCAGTGCGTAATTGGAGATAAATAAAATAAAATAAATAAATAGGGGACCAGTGCATAAGTAGAGGTAAATAAAATAAAATAAATAAATAGAACTAGTGCGTAACTGGAGATAAATAAAATAAATAGGACCAGTGCGTAACTGAAGATAAATAAAATAAATAAATAAATAAATAGGATCAGTGCGTAACCAAAGATTAAATAAAATAAATAAACAGGATCAATACATATTTGGAGATTAAATAAAATAAATAAATAAACATGATCAGTGTATAATTGGAGATGAAATAAAATAAATATAAGAGGATAATAAATGAAAATAAGTTAAATGAAAGTAAATAGAATAATATATGAGTCAAAATAAATAAAAGATTAATATAAAATCCATGAGCTTATCAAGATTAATATATAAGAGCTTAACCTCACTCCTCCTTACCTTATTGATTGAAGAGCACACTAATAATAGTTGTAGAAGACTAGGATCTCTTTGAATCTTTGCTCTAAATTTTCTTTCCTATTTTTCTCTTTCCCTCTCTTCTTTCTCTCTCTTCTTTCTCTCTCTCCTTTCTTTCTCTTTCTTCCTCCCTTCCTTCCTTTCTTTCTTTCTTCCTTACTTTCTCACCTCCCGTAACCTTCATTCCATATATATATAAGCAAGCCATGTGCTTATCTTTTCTTTCAAAATCATGATTACATGCATTAATGAAGAGATAATCCTTATCTCTTCATCTTATCTTCTTCTCTCTTTTTTCTTTTCTTCTTATCTTTTCTTCTTTTCTTCTTATCTTCTTATCCTTTCTTCTTCTTCTTCTTTTTCTTTTTCTTTTCTATATTATTTTTTTTATCTCTTTTAGAAAATTCTTCATATATATATATATATATATATATATTTTACACACACCTATTTAATAATATTTTTAATGTTTAAACTTCATCATAATAAAATACAAAACATTAGTAAACATAGAAGATTTTCTAAGTGTTTTATTTAAAATAAATAATACAGTTTATTAAAAAAAAGGATGTTACACTTCAAATGTGATGTTATCAAATGAAAACTTCAAGCAATATCAACTTGTCAACAAACAGTGGAAACACTCACACTGTTTAAGGATTCACACACTCACTGGGTTTTCTGGTTTATTTCCTTGGTATCTCACTTGTTGTTACAACTGATTATCTTGATTAACTATGCAGCACTAATATCATAATCCTGTTTAATTATGAATTCAACCAAAATTTTCCTTTTTCACCTCTGTGTTCAGTTCACTCAGTTGTTCAAGACTCAGGATACTTACTGAAATCATATTTCTCTTTAACCAATTTCCTCAAAAAGATTTTCAAAATGATTCCCAAAAAATTTTAGTTGTCTCTAAGTATTATGCACAAAATACTAAGCCAAAAACTAAAGTTAAACAGTTAATTAACTAGATAATATAACATTCTAGCCAAAACAACTAAAGCAAAATAGTAGTAATTACATAAACACTGCAAAATACTAAAAGAAAAAGAACAATGAAACCGTGTTTATAGAGTTTTGAAGGGTGGAATGGTGCTGTGGATCAATCCCCTCCAAAATCAATCTCAACCTCAATGTCTGCTCCATCTGTTTCAGCAGCTCCTGATGGTCCCTCACCTGCAGCAGATCCACTTCCCCCTGGGAAAATAGGACTGTCCCCAGGCCACTGTAGATAAGTGAAGAATTCTGGTGGAGTCATGCCTGGGTATGGTCCGCGGACATTCTGATAGAGGTACTCCTGAAGGTGGAGTTGTCCTCTATGAATGGAAGCATTTTGCTGGTGAGTGTGCTCCATCTACAACCTCAGATATCTCATCTGCTCAAGCAATTCATTATTCATGTTGAGCTGAGGTTGCTGTGTGGGCCCTGTTTGTTGTTCTTCCATTGCTGATTGGTCTTTAGCTGGTTGGCCTTCAGCTTGTTGGTCCAGCTGGGGCTCTTCTAGCTGCTCCAAGTCCTCTGGGTGGGTACAAAAGTGTTCAATGAATCTCTTGGTAATTGAAGGTCGTATTTTTGCAGTTAAATCTACCTCCACCCCTTGTTCTTGGCAAAAGGCTGTGATCAATGCCAGAAAACCCAAAGCACCTTTTGCCTTGTCATTCCTAGTGTTGACTTCGTATCTCACAAATTTGTGGATTTCTTCAGTAATAATTGTGGCGACGTCAACAGTCAGATCCTCCCTCATTATGCAATAAAGGAGATGACATCTAGGGACATTCAAGTCTGACACGTGGCCAATGGGCACTATGTTTGCAAGTAAGAATGTGGTCCAGACTTGGGCTAAGGTTTTCATATCCCCTCTTAGAATTCTGAGAGGATTTCCAGTGGGTCCGACTTGATAAGATCGGTTGGCAGCGCATATAAAGAGTGCTACTTCATTTTCATCATAAGGTTCATGACTCCTCCTTCTTGTTATGAAGTCACAGCGTTGCCCTGGTTGTAGAGGTAGTGGATTACCAAGGAATTCACTGATGGCTGCTCGATCATAATTTACCCACCACCCCCTAACTTTAGATCTCTTTTCACCGGGATTATCCTCAGAATAAGCATTTGCATAGAACTCTCTCACAATCTCTGGATCAAATTTGGGAAGCGGGTCAGCCAACTTCATCTAATTCCTCCTGATAAGGCCATTCAAGAATGGATCATATTCATCCGGAAGTAGGACCACCTTTCTTTCTTTGATAAAGACTCAGTTCTTTATCTTCTCATACGGTTCTTCTCTTTCGGGGTCCCTAAAACGGTTGCTTATTGGCCTTTCAGGAGAAGAGCTACTTGCACGTCTTCTCATATTCCCTTTGTTGGGTTCAGTAGTGGGAAGTCTAGATGTTGTCTTTGTTCTAGCCATGGACCTGCAAGGATGAAAACTAACCCACCAAAATCTTGTCAAGTTAGTTAACTACAATGCAATAGCAATTTCTAGAATCCATTCACTAGCCAACCAAGCACAAATAAGAACAATTTTAGCATGACATTTCATCAAACACATGGAGTGCATTTTCAAACTGTGAAAATTTTTGAATCAATTCATCCATAGATAACCCACATTATTCAATTTCAACACCAATTCACACTAAAACCCATAATGTAAACACAAAACGCAACAAAAAGAGCATGGGCACTATCTTAGGGTTTGGATTGTACAAAACCGTGAATGTGCTTTGTGAAATTGAATATAATGAAAAGTAGAACTTACCTTGAAGAGGAATTAGCAAAGAGAGATGGAATTTGTGAGCTAAAATGCAGAGAAAAGAGTGAGTGATGACGCGCTCAAAACTGAGGAAGGGAGAAAGTGAGCGAGGATTTGAAGGAAAGAAAAAGAGCAATGAGTTATGCCACTGTCCCTCACTTAAACGCGAATTCTCGCTCAAGCAACTGTTTCTCACTTAAGCAAGATGAGCGTGAGAGGAAAATTAAAAAGCCTCGCGCAGGCGAGACTGTGTCGCCCAAAACACCCCTGGTGCAGAGCATTCTCGCCCAGGCGAGCCATGACTCGCTTAAGCGAGTATATCAGCAAAATTGGTTGGCTCAGGTTCTGCATATCTCGCCCAAGCGAGACATGTTTAGCTTGGGCGAGATTTTCGTGCAGTTTTGACACACACTGATTTTGCCATATTTCAATTTTTGGTTCACTTTCACTCAGCCATTTCATGATCCTTTCAGTCCAATTAACTCATAAACACACACCAAACCATACTTCAATCAATTCTTTATCATTCCAAAAGGTTTCACATCAACAAACTCAAAATCAAGCTTTTAAACTCAAATTTCACAATTTGGCCAAAACAAGGCAATTTTTAGCATTTGATGATCTCAATTATGGCACCAAAACTCATTCCCATGCTTAAAATACCAGTTTTGTTGAAAACAATCAAAATCGCATGGTTTGCCTTATTGAGATGATTGGATGCTAAAATTCACCTTTTTACACACAAACATAGAGCTATAAACACAAACACATAATTACATACACAAACACATTTAATCAGAAAAGATAAAATTGAAGTGCAAGAACATAATTAAAACACTGGGTTGCCTCCCAGGAAGCGCTTGTTTAATGTCACGAGCCTGACGCCTGTTTCATTTAAGGTTCATTAAGTTGAATGATTGTGGCAAGCCTATCAATCTCACCACCAAGATAGGGCTTCATCTTTTTCTTGTCATGATAAGCCTTCATCTTTTTCTTGTTGAGCTTAAGGACTCATAGGCGCTGAGTCTCATTTCTTCCAATTCTTGCAGCTGTAATTTTCTCTTTTCTCCTGCTGCCTTTGGATCAAAATTCAAAAATTTCAAGGCCCAAAATTTCTTGTGTTCCAATTCAACCAGTAAGTGACAGAACTTACCATATACCAACTGGAATGGGGATAAACCTGTGGGAGACTTATAAGCAGTTCTGTAGGCCCAAAGTGCGTCATCCAACTTCATTGACCAATCTTTTCTTGAAGATGCCACTGTCTTCTCTAGAATACGCTTGATTTCCCTGTTTGACACCTCCGCTTGTCCATTGGTCTGTGGCTGATAAGGTGATGCAATTTTATGCCGCACTCCATAATGTTCCAAACATTTCTAAAGTGGAGCATTGTAAAAGTGTGAACCACCATCACTAATCAACACTTTTGGAGTACCAAACCTGCAAAAGATGTTCCGCTTGAGAAATTTGATTACAGTTTTGGCATCGGCCTTAGGAGCTGCTACTGCTTCAACCCACTTTGTCACATAATCAACTGCCACCAAAATGTATTCATTTGAGAAAGAAGATGGCAGTGGTCCCACAAAGTCGATTCCCCAACAATCAAAGGCCTCAACCTCTAAAATGATATTCAGTGGCATTTCATGTCTTTTTGAGATTCCCCCTATTCTCTGACAACTATTGTAGTGTTGCACATATTTGTGTGCGTCTTTGAATAAGGTGGGCCAATAAAATCCAGATTGGAGGACTTTTGCAGCTGTCCTCTCTCCATTAAAATGCCCTCCATATGGGGAACTATGACAGTGCCACAGAATGCTCTTTGCCTCATCATTGGATACACACCTTCTCAACAGTTGATCAGCTCCGATTTTGAACAAATGAGGATCATCCCACACATATTGGTGTGCATCTCTCAAGAATTTCCTCTTCTGGTGCCAATTAAGATCTTCAGGTATGACCCTTGCAGCTTTGAAATTGGCCATGTCAGCAATGGCCTTTTTTGCACCGTTATCAGTTTTTCATCAGGAAACTCCTCCCGCACCTCTGATTGAGTGTTTGTCACCTCAGTATTCACCAATCTAGACAAATGATCAGCTACAAAGTTTTCACTTCCTTTTTTGTCGTTGATCACCAAATCAAATTCCTGCAACAATAAGATTCATCTAATTAGTCTTGGTTTTGAATCAGATTTGGTTAACAAATATTTAATTGCAGCATGATCAGTATATACAGTGACAGATGAACCAATCAAATATGCTCTAAATTTTTCCAATGCATAAACTATAGCTAGCAATTCCTTTTTAGTTGTTGCATAATTAATTTGAGCTTCATTAAGGACTTTGCTAGCATAGTGTATAACATGGAAAACTTTGTATTTTCTCTGTCCTAAAACTGCTCCTATGACATAGTCACTTACATCACACATTAACTCAAAGCCTAAATTCCAATCAAGAGCAATTATCACAGGAGCTGAAACCAATTTCTGTTTTAACAATTCAAATGCATGCAAACATTCAACATCAAAATTAAAAGGTGTATCCTTGTTAAGCAGATTGTTGAGTGGTTTGGCAATTCTGGAGAAATCTTTGATGAATCGTTTGTAGAATCCAGCATGGCCCAGAAAACTCCTGATACCCTTTACATTTTTGAGTGGTGGCAGCTTTTCAATGATCTCCACTTTAGCTTTATCAACTTCAATACCTTTAGCAGAGATTTTGTGGCCCAGCACTACACCTTCAGTTACCATAAAATGGCACTTTTCCCAATTCAAAACCAGATTGGTATCAACACACCGCTTCAGTACGATGTTTAAGTTTTCCAGGCATTAGTCAAATGAAGCCCCAAATACAGAGAAGTCATCCATAAAGACTTCTATGCATTTTTCCACCAAGTCAGAGAAAATTGCAAGCATGCATCGTTGAAAGGTTGCTGGTGCGTTACACAATCCAAAAGGCATTTTCCTGTAAGCAAACACACCAAAGGGACAAGTAAAAGCAATTTTTTCTTGGTCTTCTGGATCCACTACAATTTGATTATAACCAGAATATCCATCCAGAAAACAATAGAAAGCTTGCCCTGCTAACCTTTCTAGCATTTGATCCATGAAAGGTAAAGGAAAATGATCTTTCCTAGTGGCCTGATTTAGTTTTCTACAATCTATACACATTCTCCAACCTGTGATTGTTCTAGTAGGAATTAGTTCATATTTATGATTACAAATAACAGTCATACCTCCTTTTTTTGGAACTACCTGGACCGGGCTGACCCAGGCACTATCGGAGATTGGATAGATCATACCTGCATCAAGTAACTTCATTACTTCTTTCTTGACCACCTCTTTCATGGTTGGATTCAATCGCCGTTGAGGCTGTGCTACAGGCTTGTAGTCTTGCTCCATATGAATTTTGTGCATACAGTAGGGTGGACTAATTCCTTTAAGATCAGATAAAGTTCAACCTATTGCACCCTCATTGGCCTTAAGAACTGAAATCAGCTTTTCCTCTTCAGAAGCCGTTAAAGCACTACTGATCACCACTGGTTTGTTACCTCCATATGCAAGAAAAACATATTTTAAATGAGGAGGTAATACCTTTAGCTCCAGCTTCTGACTTTCAGTTCTATTTTCTTGCTGCAATTTCTCAAGTTGTATATCATTTGATGCAATTTCTTTTGCTGAATTCAGATGTGTTAGGTATTCATCAACTTTCTTTTCTTCATCTTCCTCCAGATCACCACAAGCACCAATCAAAGCTTTTTCTAATGGGCTTGCCTTTGTCAATTGCTTCTTGGATGACAGAAAAATTTCATCTATCACATCCATCCTGAAGCATTGTTGCTTGTCCTTCGAGTGCTGCATTGCTTCAAATACATTAAAGTTGACTTCATCATCTTGCACCCTGACCTTCAATTTTCCATCATCAACGTCAATAATGACCTTGGCCATCTTCATGAAAGGTCTTCCCAATATTAGAGGAACTTCAGTGTCTTCCTCAATATCCATTACTACAAAATCAACTGGGAACATGAATTTGTCAACCTTAACTAAGACATCCTCTGCCACACCATAGGGATACTTCATGGATCTATTAGCTAGCTGTAATGTCATCCGTGTAGGCCTTACTTCCAGATCTCCTATTCTCCTTAGCATAGACAAAGGCATCAAATTTATATTGGCACCCAGATCAAGCAATGCTTTTGCCACTGGTAATGTCCCGATTGTAACTGGAATAGTGAAGCTCCCAGGGTCCTTGGATTTCTGAGGTAATGATTTCTGAATTATAACACTACACCCTGCTTCAAGTTCCACTATCTCTTCAGAAAATCTTCTCTTTTTTGTTAGGAGCTCTTTCATGAATTTTGCATATGTCGGCATCTGCTCCATAGCTTCCACAAAAGGAATGTTAATCTGCAGTCGCTTGAAAATGTCCATGAACCTTGCAAACTGCCTCTCTTTGTCCTTTTTGGAAGGGTTTTGAGGGTATGGTAGGCTCTTCAACTGAGGCACCTGTTTCTCACCCTTCTCCCTCTTTTTCTCCTCACTTTTATTTTTTTCTTCCTTTTCTTCTCTTTTATTTACAAACTCTCTTTTATTTTGTTCTTCCTCTCCCTCACACTCATTTTTTTCATTTTCTCTCTCTTTTTCCTCCAACACCTCCTCCTCTACACCTAGGTTGTCTCCAATCCCTCTTCCTACAACTTTACCACTTCTAGTGGTAATAGATTTACAATGCTCCTTGGGATTAGTATGTGTGTTGGCTGAAAATTGACCTGTTGGCTGAAAATTGACCTGTCTGCTGATCTGATAATTGTTTCGCCAATTGTCCAACCTGTGTTTCGAGATTTCTTATTGAAGCTTCTGTATTTTTCTGATTGGTCAAAGAAGCTTGCATAAACTTTTCTAAAGTATCCTCCAGTTTAGATGTTCTGTCATGCATCGAAGGATAATGTTGTTGTTGTTGATAAGGAGGTTGTCTGTTTGAAGGACCAGCTTCTTGCTTCCATCCAAAATTCTGATTTGGATTGTTTCTCCACCCCTGTGAAAAATTGTTATTCTTGGAGAAATTTCCTGGTCTTCCTTGGTTGCTCACATATTGAACTTCTCCTTGTGAGCTACTCTGATAAGAACAATGACCATTTGGATGATCTCCTCCACAAAAGTCACATCTCATGGGTTGTGACTGGGAGAAGTTTGCACAACTTGCAACTGCTCTGGCAATTTAGACATCTGCTTCGGCAGTGCTTCAATCTGTTGAGTCAGAATTTTATTCTAAGCTAAGATCGCATCTGTAGTACTAAGATCAAACACTCCCTTCCTCTGAACAGTTTGCCTATTATGCTAAGCTTGATGATCTGTGGATGCTAATGCCTCAATGATTCAGCTGAGCAATATCCTCAAATCCATGATTTGGGCATTTCCTCAATAAGGAATTGAACCGCTCCCAAGCTTCACAGAATGGCTCATCTGGTCCTTGCCTAAACATCGAAATATCAGCTTTGGCTTTGATGTAGCGAGATGGTGGAAAGAATCTGTTCAAGAATTTCTCCTCAACATCCTTCCAGCTGTTCAAACTCTGATTTGGATATGACTTAAGCCATTCCTTTGCTTTACCTGCCAAAGAAAAAGGAAACAAATGCATGTATACATGCTCAAGATCTCCTTCTTGAAAGCCCATGGTTCCTATCAATTCATAGAATGTAGAAAGATGAGTGTATGGATCTTCATTATCCATTCCAGTGAATTGATGAGAATAGATCAAGCTGAGGAAAGTTGGCTTCATCTCCAAAGTTTTGGTGGTGGATGGTAATGCTATGCTAGAAAAATATCTCGGCCCTTGTTGCATAGCATAGTCTCCAAATGTCTTCCTGGCTGGAGCTGGTCTTTGATTCTCCATGTTTTCTGATTGAGGTGTGATGGAAGTACATGAAGATTCTTCCCTTGTCTTTCCTTGCTTCTTTTTGCTTTTGCCTCTGTTCCTTCTAGCTGTCTTTTCTATCTTCGGGTCAAATGCTAATCGATCTTCAGGAACCTGACCTCTTAAGAGCATAAATCAAACAGCTTAAGCAAGGATTAGTACAAAGGGAAAATTTAATAAGCTATCTAATAAAGAAAAAAATATACACAAAGCTGGATGAGATAACTAAAATTTCAAAAGAACACCGTTCCCCGGCAACGACGCCCAAAATACTTGTTGGTCTCTTGGCAAGCGTACCAAAAGTCAATTGTAGTATAATGATTTGAAGTAAGAGTGTCGAACCCACGAGGAACGGATTCAGTTAAAATAATTAATTATTTTGATCAGCATATATATACAAAGATTTTAATTTGATTTGACATTAACTATTGCATAAAATTAATACAGTAGAAGCGGAAAAGTTTAGAAAAATACAGTAAAAGAAACTGGGATTGAATTTCATCTATCTCCCTTGTCTGTAATCTAGATAAATATAATATATAACATCTGAAAATACCAGTATTGATGCACACTTAAAAATCATTTATACCGATCCCTCGCGTATAAAATTCATAAGATTAATTCCCTAAATATTGATTCCTCATATATTTAACAAACTATCCAGCATTACGGTCGAGTGTTAAAAGCAATTGATATATTGAGATCTATTCCTAGCATCACAGTATATCAAGTATCATTGTTCAAATCAGATTTTCAGAAATATTTTTCGGTCAGATCTAAAAATCAACATCAAAACATCTATTGATCAGATAGAAGTAAGCATTAATAGTAGAACAACAATACCAATACTGAGTAAAACAGAAATGCTATATATAAATATCACCAGATTACATCCAAGTTCGAGTAGATTACATTCAATCCCAAAGGAGAAGATTAGCCACTCATGGCAGCCATCAAATCCTAAGAACTAAGAAAAAGAAGAAGAATTATGATCTGTGTGATGCTCCTAGTAACAGGTCTGCAGCACGGATGCATTCTTCTCCCAAAATTCCCAGCTAATTTCACTTTCTGATCCACTAAGAATATATACCCACGAAGTCTCGCTCAAGCTACCTAAGTCTCGCTTGAGCGAGACATCATTCTTCATCCCAAAGAAAGCCTCTCACTTGGGCGAGATGTGCTGAAGCCAACATCTCGCTTAGGCGAGCAAGAGTACTTCAAGCTGAAGAAAGGATCTCGCTTAGGCGAGATTGACAGCATCTGAACTCGCTTGGGCGAGTATGGCGGCAAGGGAGGGTCTCCACTGCACGAGCGCTTGCTTAAGCGAGCTCCTGTGTCGCTTGAGCGAAAATGGCAGCAGTGATTTTAGCTTAAGCGAGCATGCTTAAAATTGAGCGAAAATGACAGGATTTCTTCCCTATTTTCTTCCTTTCTTGCTTTCTCCTTTGCTCCTCCTAAGTTCTTTCCTTTCTCTACTCTATTGTACCTGAAATTTACCAAAACAGGGATCAAGTGACTTCTTTTCAACAAAAACTTGGAAGCTCATTCTGTTCTAGATTTAGGGAGAATTAATCATGATATAAATACAAATTAAGAACATAAGTGCCCTCATTTCATATGAAAATTACTCATTTTTGGCACTTATCAGATGTGAAGTCAGCATTTCTGAATGGAGTCTTGGAGGAGGAAGTATATGTTGAACAACCACTTGGATACATGCGAAGAGGCGAGGAGAAGAAAGTCCTGAGATTGAAGAAGGCACTTTATGGCCTGAAGCAAGCTCCACAAGCATGGAATGAAAGAATCGACACTTACTTCAAGAAGAATGGGTATGAGCAATGCCCTTATGAACATGCTCTTTACATAAAGAAGAAAGGAGAAGATGTGATGTTCATTACCCTCTATGTTGATGACCTTATCTTCACGGGGAATAATGCTGAGCTGATTGAAGCATTTAAAGAAGTAATGAAGAAGGAGTTCGAGATGACCGACTTAGGTCTTATGAAGTATTTCCTTGGTTTGAAAGTCATTCAAGGGAAGGACGGTATCTTTGTGTCGCAGGAAAGGTATGCTGAGGAGGTCTTAAAGAAGTTCAAGATGACAAGTTACAACCCAATTTCCACCCCTATGGAACCAGGCACAAAACTTTCTAAGTATGCAGATGGAGACCGAGTTGATGCGAGTAAATACCGAAGTCTGATTGGAAGTCTCAGGTATCTTACAAATACCAGACCAGATTTAATGTTGATTTAATGTTGAGTGTTGGAATAGCAAGTCAGTATATGGAGGAACCAAGGTATACTCATTGGAAGGCCCTAAAGAGAATTTTAAGGTATGTGAGAGGAACTGTATCACTTGGTCTGATGTATACTAGGATGGATGATTACCGACTAGTCGGCTACTTAGACAGTGATTGGTCTGGAGATGTTGATGACCGGAAAAGCACGTCTGGATATGTATTCTTCATGGGGAGCACGACGTTCACCTGGCTTTCAAATAAACAGCCCATTGTAACACTGTCAACATGTGAAGCAGAGTACGTTGCAGCATCCTGGAGTGTCTGCCATGCAGTTTGGCTTAGAAACCTTCTAAGCAAACTGGAATTGAAGCAAGAAAAGGAGATTGTGATCCGAGTTGATAACAAGTCAGCCATTGAATTGGCAAAGAACCCGGTGAATGATGAGAGAAGCAAGCACATTGATGTTCGATTTCACTTCATCCGAAAACAAGTGAAAGAAGGAAATGTAGAGTTGGAGCACATTGAAAGTCGTGCACAAGCTGCAGATGTGTTTACAAAACTGCTGCCATCCTCTCTGTTTGAGAACAACAAGATGATACTTGGAATTAGATCATTTTAATAAATTGACTGGTCACCGATCTGATCATACCTTTTTTCCAAATTTCAAAGTTCATCTCATATCGATAATCTTAAATAATTACTAGCAAACACACATGCAAGAATTTTCGTGTCTGTGTGTTCTTATTTATTTAATTTTTATAAAGATTTGAGTTAAGATCAATAAATAATATATAATTAATTTTTATAATAATTGTTAGATGTTAATTAGAAAAATAAAATATATGCACAAAAGAGATTTTTAAAATAATTGTTAAAGATAAAAGAGATTTTTAAAATAACGGGTTGAGAAGGGATTTTTAAAATAACGATTAAAGATAAACTATTTATAAAATAATTTTTAAAATAATAATAAAAAGTAAAAGTAAAAATATGAAATATGGACACAAAAAAGGATATCACTTTATATATTGTTATAGATAAGAAAAAACACCATATTGGTATAATTATTTTTCAAAATATTTATAAAGATAAGTAAGTAGTACCAATTTGTTAAGCTAAACGCTCCTTTTGTCTAATTATAATTTATTAATGCTATTAAAATTTTTGAAATGGAAACATACATCATACCGACTTAATTTTTTAATTTATATTCTGTTATTTGTATTGTTACCAAAAGTGGCATCATAAGATTGAGCTATAAAAATTAAACTTTCTTCTCGAGGTTTGAACTCTTTTTACATGTTTTAGCATTGAATAAAGTTCATACGAAAAAAACTCTATTATATTCAAGTAAATTGAAAAAACAAATAATAATATGAGAAAAAACTATAAAAAATAGCAATGCAACTCTATTTTGGTAAACATATACTCACATGTATATGTATATGTTTGGATCTCTATATATAAAGATAAGTAAGAAAAGATATTTAAATTTTGTTACTTATTACTCATTTAGCTAGTTTTTGAAAAGTTAACTTGTTAGCAAACTATTAACAACTAGAGATGCGTCTTGTGTATTAATCATGAAAAAAGACTTCAAATACAAATACATATGGGCCAAGGCTGGGGTATCAACTTTGGTGATTGATGTGTTAGCTAACCTTCAGAGGCTTAAAAGGAAACAGGAGCTCTTAGTTGGTTGTTCCATCAATTATGGTAGTTTCACATGCTATGATTTGGGTCATATATATATATATAATATATATATATATATATATATATATATATATATATATATATATATATATATATATATATATATATATATATACATGATTAACTCTTATATTGTATGAAAATGAGATTAATTACAAGGAAAAAAGGTTATATTGCTCAATGCTATAGGATAGTGAATATATATATATATATATATATATATATATATATATATAATAATTAATTAAAAAATTACCACCATTACATCCCTTCTGGAACAATATTAAAAAATAGTAATACAAATTTGTTGCAAGATTTAAAATATATTTTTGTAAAATAGGGTGTGCGTAAGCTAATATATTTTTTAATTAGTAATCTCAAAATTTATTTTACGTGAAAGATATATATTATCTGTACCTAAAGGGAATTTTTCTTTTTTGTGTTTAAATTACTTTTTCAATTTTATTTTTTATATAAAATATTTATTAAAGTAAGAATTTTATCTTTTAAGTATTTTTTTTAAATTTAATTTTTTTACGATTTAGCAGTATTTTAAACTTAATTATTTTCTTTATTAAGAAATTATCAATAAAATAAATAAAATTATTTACAGTAAAATTATAAAAATGATTTATATTTAATTTTATATTTAAAGTAATAATAATATTTTTATTATTTTTTATTATAAAATGAACCCACAGTGCTTTTTTCACTTTTTTATATTTAGAGAATACATCAAATTATATAGATTAAAGTATACTTTTAGTCCCCATTTTCGTAGCAAAATTTGAATTTGATCCCTCAATTATTTTTTATCTCAATCTGGTTTTGGGAAATTTGACTCAATCAAGTCCTTTCCGTTAGTGGTGGAGTAACGGTGTTAAATAGGGTGCCACGTGTCAGCTTCTGGATTTTTTGAATTTTTTTTGAATTTTTTGAATTTTTTTTATTTTTTATTAATTTTTAAAAAAAATTTAAAAAAATTAAAATTTTGCCACGTGTCAAGCTGACATCGTGCCACGTGGCAATGACAGTGCCACGTGGCAATGACAGTGCCACGTGGCAATGACAGTGCCACGTGTCACTATTTGGGAGGTGTCATTTTCTCATTCTCAATTTGGTCCCTGTATTTTATCTTTTGTCTCAATTTAGTCCCAATTTTTGTAAAAATTATACAATTTCGTCCCCCTCCAAATTGAAACAAAAATTATAAAATGTTATACAAATATTTTATTAAATTTGATTTTTTTATTCAAATTGATATTTTTATTATATATTTTCAATAAAACCAAGTTTCTTTAAATTTGTTTCACATTAAATTTTACTTAAAATTGTTTTCAAATTTTAAATTTTTTTTTATTGTTACATAAACTAGTTAATTTTTCTTAAATTATATAATTGTTACTTTTATACTAACTAAAACATTTGTATAGAAATTATTGAATTTTACACATTTTAAAAATATGAAATTATTTAAAATATAAATTCAAATAAAAAACAATATTAAAGTATAATGTAATAAAATATCAATATAATTTATGATTTTTTTTATTAACATTATTTTCTATTAACAACTTTAAAACAATTTTAAATAAAGTTTAACGTAAAATATAAATTAAAATAAACTTAATCTTGTTAAAAATATTTACTTGAAATATCAATTTTGATAGAAATATTTGTGCATATTTACATAGAAATTAAATTTGGTTTCAATTTGGAGAGGGACAAAATTGCACAATTTTTACAAAAATTGGGACTAAATTGAGAAAAAAAATAAAATACAGGAACCAAATTGAGAATGAGAAAATGACAACTCCAAAATAGTGACATATCACTCTCATTAACGTGTTAAAACGAGAGCCAAATATATCTTTAATGATGTGAAAGATATAGACAGCACCCCGTTTTTGTACACACTTTCTTTTTCTAATTTTATTTTTCAAAATTTTAAATAACTATTCATAGTAAAAGAAAAACTATATAAATAATAAAATATTTATCTAACATCAAAATTTTAAAAATATTTATTTTTATAATTATACTTTTATAGAATTTATTTTATAATTTAATAAAATTTTTATTTACACATTATTATAATAATTTTTAAATATATTAAGAAAGAAATAATATATATATATATATATAAACGAATAATAACATGTGTGTTTTTACAAGTAACTAATAACTTTTTAATTATATTAAAGGAGAAGTATATTTTTAGTCGTTCTACTTAGAGTCTGATTTTTTTGTTGAGTTTTTTGTACTGTTTTCTACTAAATATTAAAAACACATCGTTCTGATACTTTAAAGATGATTTTAATATATTTCGAAATTTTAAAATTAATGACTATCAATGTGTTTTAAAAGTACAACAGAGGAACAATAGAGAAAAATCAATAGAAAATCCAAACTTATCTACTTACATGGGAAATTAGAATTTGTTCCTCCTTCCTAATTCATACAAAATTAGTTCTTATAAGTTAGTAATGTATGGAATTCGTACTCCAAAACAGACGGTGTTAACTTTTAGGTGATGTGTATAACGATGATGCTGACTGGACTGACATCTTAGAACACATGGCGGCCACGTGACGAACACGTGTAATTTCAAAAAAAAAAATTGTTGTTTTTTTTTTTGCAGAAGTCCAGAAGGAAAGTAACCAATATACACAAGTACAAGGTTTTTTTTATGCAGGCCACAGGCCAACCCGCGCAAGTTGCGAGTCATGCGAGCTAGTTCCCTTCATTTTTTCAACGGGCCTACAAGCTGACCCAACAGGCCAAGCCCACATTGTCACCCCTAGCTCATTTTCCAATTATAAATGGGTCACTCTTTGACCATATGAAAATACCTCAATTTTCCATGGCACACATAAATCAGTATAATTGTCAACCCTGCTACAACCACTTGTCACTACAGTTTCATCTCATTTTTTATTTGTTTCTTCTTCCTTACAATGCTTGTCCTCACACTCATTGCACATCTTTCTTACCACAACACCATCGTTTCGGTTTATGTTTCCCCTTATTTCATTCTCCTTCACCTGCTCTTATCTTCGATTGTTGCTTCCAGAATTTAACTTACTAGGGACGACCCTATCGTGATGGAAGTTCTCCTCACTAACATGGGCAAGTTCCTCTTTCATATTGTTCTATGCCAACTCCCTCCATATTTGATTCTCCACGCTGAGACTCTTTACTCTTTCTTGAAGTACCCAATTAAGCTTCTCCATGATCTTGTGTATTGCCTTCAATAACATTCTTGATTGCATCACTTTTTTTCACATCGAGCTCCATCCACACACTCTCTGCGTGTTGCACGATGAAACATAGTTCTCCGATATCATATTGTGTTTTTACCTGGTCACGTTTGTCTCCAAGTTTGTCACCCTTGACATCATAACCGCTGCCACCTTTCCCGTCTCGTGCGATTGCACCACCTCTTGTTGTAACTCCTCAATTTTCTTGGTATTCTTTATGTCCTCACTTTACAAACTGTCAAGCTCAACTTTGAACTTATTGAGGTTTTCCTTTCTTACCACATTCTCATTCACCAATTCATCACGCTCTCGTTAGAACATTGCAATTTTTATCGTTGATTCCTTACTGTATTGGTCATCTAAGCTTCCAAGTTCGGTATGTACACACTACAACAAATTTGCTGATTTATGAGGGAAATTAGCAACAACAAAAAATTGGTCACTAATTTGTTGCTAATTAGTGAAGGATTAGTGACAAACTAATATTCTAGTTAACTAACGAGGGACTAGACACAACATAATATTGTAGCTAAGTTGAAGCTAATTAATGAGGGAGTAGACACAACATAATATCGTAGCTAAGTTGTAGCTAATTAGCGAGAGACTAGACACAACATAATATTGTAGCTAAGTTGAAGCTAATTAGTGATGGACTAGACACAACACAATATTCTTTCTAGAGTTGCTTTTGTTCCGCGAAGGCGTCCACTCAAAAACACGCACCAACGTTTCCTAGCCCCGTTTACGCACTCAACATACACTCTCCATAGCCCCTCACCCTTTGTAGTCTCTAAAATATACTTTCCTATCTAAAAAATGATCTTAACTACCTTAACTAAGATCAATGGCATAGAAAAACGAAATTAAATAAAAGCACTTTAAAGCTTATTCAAGGACCATACATTGTGGTTTCTTAACCTTATGACGACTAGGTTTTTCTGACCATTCTCCTTCATGCCAAAAAAAAAAAGATTTGGCAAAAAAACCTATTTCACATCCCTCGATATTTGAACCCACAACCACACAATTTTAAAGCAAATACACAACCAATTCAACCAACTCATGTTTCATAATAACTCCTATACATCTAGAATTATATTATGACTCACACGGTCCAGTATTTTATTAAAAATAATTAACACACAATTGGCATACACCCCCCGCTCGTATCCTCACACAAGAGCATCATAATATGAACCTCCTGCTCATATTATCATGTGTTCACCACTAGCCATGAACATACCCGCTCATGACACAGTCAATCATCTCCTGGTCCAAGTCCACATCTCAACACATTAAAACAAAATTAAGAAAAACACACTGCCCTATACAAGATACGCACTCAAGTTGGTATTAGGGAGTTCAATGTTTCCATGAACCTGCCCGCTCGTGGTCCAACTCTATGAACCTCCTTATTCGCAGTCTAACTCTACGGACCTCACCGTCCGTAGTCCAACACGCGTGATCCATCCAACTACGAACCTACTCGCTCGCAACAATTCTCAAGTGTGAGCACGGAACGTCCGACCATCCCCGCTCGTATCCTCACACGAGAGTATCATTAATATAAACCTCCTTGCTCATATTAATCATGCGTTCCAACACCAATCACGAACCTATCCGCTTGTGATACGGTCAAGCATATCCCAGACCAGACCCAACACAACAAGTCATGCAAAATGCATCATAAACGCACCTTGCCACTTGCTCTATTGTCTAGCGCAACTTAAGCGCCATCAGGCGAAATGGCAGTGCAGACCGCTTAACGGTTCCACAACATTGTCGGGCGCCACGACACACTAGGCTTCCCTATTTCTTGCTATCGCCTGGCAGTTCACTCTGCACTAGCAAGCGCTACACCAGTAATGTGACACTACTGTTTTAGGTACTCTAATTCAATTTCTAGCATCCAACAATTCAATTCTCAAACATCCAGAAACTAAAATACGCATTCATATACTTCGTATACTCAAATTTACAATATCACAACTCAAATGCATCATTAAGGTATAAGCACACATCTATCCCTTTATAAATTCATAAAAAATCATCAAAACAAAGTGTTATACCTAACACAATCCTGACAACTAAACAACATACAAAATAGGAAGAACACATAACCATTGCTCCAAAATATCGCACAGACAATAAAATAGCAATGAAAATAATAAAAACAACAAAAACAACAACAATAACAATAATAATAATAATAATAATAATAATAATAATAATAATAATAATAATAATAATAATAATAATAATAATAATAATAATAATAATAATAATAATAATAATAAACGAAACCATAAGAACACAAATAATAATAATGAAATTAATAATAAAATAAAATAAAAAAATAATAATAATAAAATAATACTAATAAGATAAAACAATAATAATAAAATAATAATAATAACAATAAAATAAAGCAATAATAATGAAACAATAATAATGATCACAAAATCATAAATAAAATAAAACATTGATAAAAATAACAATAATAATAAAATGATATAATAATAATCATAATAAAATAAAATGAAATGAAAATAATAATAAAAATAATAATAATAATAATAATATTAAAATAAAATAAAATAATCATAATAATAAAAGTAGTAAACATAAATAATAATAATAAAAATATAAATAATAATAATTATAATTATAATTATAATACTAATAATAATAATAGTAAAATAAAATAAAATAAAAATTAATAAAAAAAAATAATAATAATAATAGTAATACTAATAATAAATAATAATAATAATATAATATTAAATTAGATTAATAATAATAATAAGAAGAAGAATAATAATTATAATAATAATAATAGTAATAATAATAATAATAATAATAATAATGATAAGAATAATAATAATAATAATAGTCAAATAACATAATAATAATGATAAAAAAATAATAATAATAAAATAATATAATAATAATCATAATAAAATAAAATAAAATGAAAATAATAATAATGATAATAATAAGAATAATAATAAAAATAATAATAAAAATAATAATAAAAATAATAATAATAATAAAAATAATACTAAAATAAAATAATAATAATAATAGTAATAACAATAAAAAATAATAATAATAGTAATAAAAAATAATAATAATGATAATAATATTAAAATAAAATAAAATATATAATAATAATAATAAGAATAATAGTTATATTATAATAATCTTGATATTAATAATAATAATAATAATAATAATAATAATAATAATAGTAAAAACAACAATGATAAGAATAATAATAACAATAATAATAGTAAAATAAAATAATAATAATAATAATAATAATAATAAATAATAATAATAATAATAATAAATGTGTCATATTTAGGAGAAAAACTCTAAACATCATGCAAAACATAAAAGAAGAATCATATTAACCACTACAGTGATTGGATCATATAGAGAACTCAATACAACGGAAACCACAAGCACACACATATTTTCTCTAAAACCACGTACAACAAACATCCATCAAGAGGTTAAACGATAAAAGAATTTGTTTCAGGAGACGACTTTCAAACATCAATATATAATGCAATTACAGATAATATCATTTAAGCAAGAAATGACAATCTCCTAACCTGGTTTCCCTTGCTCAAGATTGCAAAATTTCCTAGAGGTACTTTTGTTCCATGAAAGCGTCCACTCAAGAACACGCACCAGCGTTTCTTAGCCTTGTTTACGCACTCGGAATACTCTCTCCACAACCCCTCACCCTTTGGTAGTCTCTAAAATCTACTATCCTATCTAAAAAATGATCTTAACTACTTTAACTAGGATCAATGGCATAGAAAAACGAAAATAAATAAAAGGACTTTAATGCTTATTTAACGACCATTACATTGTGGTTTCTTAACCATATGACGTCTAGGATTTTCTGACCATTCTCCTCCATGCAAAAAAAAGGATTTGGAAAAAAGAACCTATTTCACATCCCCCAAGATTTGAATCCCCAACCACACAATTTTAAAACAATTACACAACCAATTCATTTTTCATGATAATTCCCATACATCTAGGATTATATTATGAATCACACGGTCCAGTATTTTATTAAAAATAAACAATTGGCATACACATCACTTGAACCCAAGTACTCTTAATACAACTAAGTACCCTTAACCACTTAAACTAGTACTATTTCTTGTCTTTACTCTCCACATTAATTAACTTAAGGATTTCTGCAAGGTCACATTTATTAAATAAATATTTATTTATTTTTTTAATTTTCTCGGATCTTACAAAGAATAGTGCGTTCTGAAATTGGAGATTTCTAACCTAAATTTCTGCCTCGGTTATTTTAAACCGAGGCATAAAGGGCAATTATGCCTCTGTTCTAAGGAAGACCAAGGCATAAAGTCCAATTCAATTCTGACCATTCTCCCTCGGGTAACATGAAACCAAGACAAAATAACTTTAAAGATTCAGTTTGGGGGAGCCGAGGCCTAATCCTCTGAAGTTAAATAAAAACAAAACAAAAGAACGTGAATTTAAAATTTTTGAAAGACATTATGCCTCAATTATGTTAGAATCAAGATAGAAAACCCTTTATGTCTCGGTTATTCGAAAACATAAAAATTTATTGAAATTGCAAAAATGATAATGTTTTTAAATATGTTTTTGTTCTTCTTTAACCGAGACAATAGTAATAGAATAATTATGATAATAATAATAATATTATTATTATAATATTATCGTTAAAAATAATAAATGTTATTATTAAGAATAATATTTTTATTATAAAGTTAACAACATATATGGAAAGGATCAATCTTCTTTCTTTGCTACCCACTGCGAGCAAGAAGCTTAGCCAAAATGAAATGTTTAATTATTAATTTTGTTTTTCCATTATGGTATATTCCCATATTGGTTGGTATGATGTTGGTGTTGGGTTTTGTATTTCTGCCACAAGACAAGTCCCACTAGATGAACTTAATTGTCACTTGTTTCTGTCTTTCTACCTTTTGCAAGCTAGGTTTCTGCGGATGAAAATGTTCCACAATTCCAATATTTTCTTGGTTCTGTTTCACGTTGTTTAGGATAAGAAAAGTTGAATGCTCCTTTTGTTGTGAAAACATGTGGTTCAGAGGAAGTCCTTTGATTTCATTAATCTTCAACAGTTCTTTCGACGTGTTTATGGCAACTATTCTCAGTTTTTCCGTACCATTTCAGAGTTAACACGTGTTTATACCAATAATGTATAGCCTTTGACTGTAGATGAGATGTAATATTCAGGAAGAACTAAAATGCTGATGAGATTCTCCATTTGTTAATATGTTGCACTTTTATTTTATGGATTACTTTTTGTGTCTTACGATTCCGTGGCAGATGATGAAACAGAGAAATGTTTTGTGGTAAACGAGGAGAAACAGTAAATTCCATTAGTTATATATGTGGTCAAATATATACGTATTTGGCAATTTTCGATCAATCGGTTTCATGTTTCAGGTCCATAAATTAGTGTGATTAAGGGTTTTTTTATTAAAATGGTTTAGTTGTTTATACAAACACATATTTAAAAACAAATTATCGATTATGGGCACCGGCGGATCTATAAAAGGGTCATGAACCTTCCCCAATTTTTTAATATTTATAAAATTTAATATATATTTATATTTATATATGTAAAGGAAAAAAAATTTATTGTTTATGTTTATTTTTCAATTTTACTTTTTAAATATTTTTGTAAATTAAAATAATTATTTTATTAATATTATCTTTAAAGTAATTATTTGTTTAATTTAATACTTTATTTTTATTTTTATTGATTTTTTAAACTTAATCATTATAAATGAAAATTAATTACAACAAAATAAAAAAATTATTTATATTTAATTTTACAATTATAATAATAATAAATAATTTTATTATTTTTTATTATCATAAAAAATAATATAATGTTTTTACTAATTTATATAACAATTTTTAAATTATTATTTTGGTTCTTATTTTCGTTCAAAAATATTAAGTTGGTTTTTCGGTTCTTAATTTGATTTTTATTTTTGAAAAAAAAAAATTCAATTTGGTCGTTTATCGTTAAATTTTTTGAATTGAATCAATATTTTTTTTATAAAATTGAAGTTGTGAATAAGGATAATTTATTTTATTGTTATAATTGTTTATTGTTATAATTAGTTGTTATAATTGAATAGAATATTAGTAAATCTTATGAAATACTTATGTTAAAATATTAAAATCTGTGTGAATATGTATGTAAATCAAAAATTAATATCACATAAATCAATTGAGTTTATTAATTTGAATATATTATCTGCATAAAATATTTTTACTAAGAATTTAGTTAAATATAATAAGAATTTTGTAGAAAATATTTAAGAATTATATAATTTTATAAAAAAAAATAATTATCTATAAAAAATTTATCTCTCAATTAATTTTTTTTTTAAAAAGTGATAATTGAAAGATTAATTTTGCTTGTATTTAATGTAGTAAAATACGTTTAATTGCTTACAAAAGATTGTGTAATTGATTAATATCTTGAGATATGGTATTCACTTCTTTGCTTTAATTCATTATTAAGGGTACAATCTATTAACATGGTTTGGAAACCCACAAAAAACATGAAGACTTAATTGATTAATAAATCCATAAAACTTTTCACATATATTTTTAATATAAAAAACATATTGTTCAACTGATTTTAGTATAGGTTATGTGTTGGAATAAAAGATTTTACCGTGTGCGAAAGACTCAAACAACACTCAAAACAAAAACTTTTTTTAAACACATCTTGTTCTTCAATCATCATCATAAAGATCTTCACATTGAACTTGATTCTTGTTTTCAAATCCAACAAAGATTTATCAGACTTTGGTCAAATAGTTTTTCCCAAAAATTGAGTAAAGCGTAGCACCTAACAAGCTGACTATCTACACATGACTCACATTCCCCCTTTTCGTAAAAATTGATTGTGTGGAACAACTTTAGGTATTCAAGATTTTTTACGTAGAAACTTCATAGTTAGACCATCTGGTATGAAAATAAGAGATAGACACACATGATTAACATTTATAAGTGTTCGACTCCATGAAATGCTTTAGATTACGTGTGCTTATCATTTGTAAACAAAAAAAAACCCGAAAAAAAAAAACTTATCAAATGAAGTTATATGAAGAGTGTTATATATGCATCTGTTCGACCAAACAAAACACTAACGTCTACCACTGCGAGAATCTAATGGTTATAAAACCATTTTTTGATTAGAGATAACAAAAAGAAAATAAGATTTGTTAGAACTTTTCTCTAAAACAGAGTTTTTCTTCTTATATATATTGATCATTTTGTTAATCTCAATTCAATATGTAACTTCTAACTCATATTTAAATTTTTAACAATTTTTCTCATGTGAGTCACATCTAACCACAAATATATCATGGTAACTTACGAGCAATGTAAATCATATATTTCACTCTAATTATCGTTCAATTATAAATTATCTTATAAAAAATTGTGTTTCTTTGTTTCAATAGGTAAAATAAATAATTATAAAAAATACATAAATATAAAAAATTATTAATTTATTATTGTATTTATATATAATTATAATATAATAACATATTCAAAAGAATTTAATATATCCTAGATGTAAGTATTAGTATACGAGAGATTATTATGTATTTAAAAACATAGAGAATATAAATATAAATGTCGGGTGGAATATGAAATAACATGTTGCCTAAAGTAAAAAAATCGTGGTCTAAACGTGGAACATACAGCCATGGTCATTGCTAAAAAACAACACTTTAAGTTTTGAAAACCATTGTCTTAGAAGAAAATAATAGACCACACTTTTTAGCCAACATGTTATTTCATACCATTAAGTTAAAAGTTATAGCTAATAATTAAAGTTTAACTCTTTTCTTCTTAAGATTGTAGTAACCAAAGTGTCATAATTTGATTGTGACTTGACCGAGCTATCCTCCACCACAAGATAATTTATTCATCTTACAATAATTTAACTAGTAACATGATTGCAATTTAAAAATATTTAAAGTTAAATTATCACAATGTTAAAGATATGGTCTAAACTATCTACATTTTAACAATTGTTGCCTATAACTATGAACATTTTCTACCATATTTCTTAGAACAAATATACAACATTTTCTTTGTATGCTCTCTAGGTTTAAGGCAAACAAAACTCACTATATGAGCAACAATAAAAAGTTTTTTAGCCTATTGTTATTTTACGCAATGGTTTTCTAGTTGTTGTCATGTCATTGTTGCCTAATATATAGGTATGAAGAAAATTTATAGTGCATAGTACAACTGATAAGGAAACAACAGAAGCAAGAGGCCGCAATTTTATTGTTTTGCCCACATTTTCTATGGGCAACTTGTAAAAAAATGTTGCCTAAATAATCAACAATTTGTAAAATGTGACATTTAGTAGTTTTAAGCCATACACACCAGTGTAATAACGACTTTTTGCCCCGATTATTTTCCTTATTTTGCCTCGGGTCTGGAACCGAGGCATATTGGGGCGAGGCCAAAAGGTATCCCCTTTTGGCCTCAGTTGTTACCTGAAGCCATAGAGTCCCTTTTATGTCTCGGTTCTAAATGAACCGGAGCCATAGGGTTCCTTTTCTGCCTCGGCTCCACGAGAATCGAAGCCATATGGTAAAAATATTTTTTTTAATTAAATTTTTCGCGACTCACCAAAGCACTTCAAAACTATTTACCATTCTCCAAGACCCACCTGCTTCATCTATATCACTGCCACTCACAAATCCATGTCCCTTGAGGGAGTTTATACCCTCAATAAAAGAGGTAACAACTCTAGATCAATCTTTTATTACTCATGACCTTCAAAATCACGAGTTAGATGACGGAGAGCACATACAAAACACTAATGCCACTTGTAAACTCTCTAAGTCCAACAATTCTAGTGCTGTGGAATTGGTTCAAACTGAGAAAACAGATGCTCCTCATTGTGCATTAACACTAGATGCTATGCAAGGAAATCAGAATTACCTGAGACATGTCCGTGTGCATGTTGTTGATGAGAGGTTTAACGGATAACCTAAGATTCTCACAAATTTTGCTACATCAAACATAAGTGAAAGTCAAAACAACACAGCATGCTCCTTTGTTCATCATCATCAATCGTTTTCTCCTTGTCCTCCCTTCTCATAACACAATCAGGATGATTACCATTCATTTCTTCAGCTGCCGCAAACCAATTCCTCTAGTTATCACCACCTTCCCGCAACACTCTCATTCGTAGAACCACCACCTCAGCATCACAACACCATTCCAACCTGCAAACAGAACATACAAGCAAAACACTAGAATCACAACTCCATCCCTGCAATACAACATCACACCGGATCAAAACCCTATCCCAGCACAAAACTCTCACGTTTCATCTTCCCCAATCGTTCACACCCAAAAACAAATCAGAAATAGAGAAACAAATAAGAAAGAAAATCGCCAACGGCATAGCCGCCGACGAGTCAGAGTCTCGTACAGAAGCAGTCGTTGTCGCGGTGGCCGGAGGGCTGGTTTCCTTGGTGCTTGCGGACCCAGTCTCGGTGGCTGGCGTGGTGGCAACGAGTCACAGGACCTAGGACGTTTCTCTCGTGCGAAAGAAGAGAGTTAAGGTTTGGAGACGAATGCGCGCCGGCGTGGACGCCGATGATGGTTGGAATCGTTGACGTAGTCCCTGGTAGGCAGGGCTGCGCAGCCGTGAGAGGGATCGGCGCTGTCGTGCAGTCACGCGAGCAAGAAGCCGCCATTATCTTGCGATGGGGAGGAAGGAAGAGAAGATGTGTCGCTGCCGACTAAGCTCCTGGCGGTGACCGGTGTTGTCGCTAGGGTTCATGCGTGAGGTGAAAGGGAGAGGGGATCCAGGAGACTAGCGAGACGCAAAGAGAGATGGAGGAGATGCAGCGCGCGCGAGGAAGAAGTAGAGGGGTTCACCTTTTTATGCCCTAATGAAACTATATGGCCTCGGTTCAATTAATAACCGAGGCATATAGCCCTATTTGGCCCCGGTTCAGTGCCACCCGAGGCCAAAGACGTAACGACTAGTGGCATTTTTGAAATTTCTAGCCACGTTTTTGGCTTCGGGTCTGTTCAACCGAAGCATATAAGCACCTTTTGGCACCGGTTTTTTTCGAACTGAAGCCTATAACCCCTTTTGGCTTCGGGTTTTTCTTGAATTGAGGCATAAAAGTTGCCTGGAATTGCAAAAATGTCACCGCGCTGTTATATACTTCGATTCCTTGCCAATCGAGACCTATAAGGCGAGGTAAAAATGCAATTTTGCACTAGTGACATATATATATATATATATATATATATATATATATATATATATATATATATATTTGTGGTTATATTTAGGCAACACTTTTGTACATGTAAACTAGTTCAATATGGTCTAAAGTAAAAAATGGTGTACTGTACCCAAAACGGCTAACTCATTAACTACCGGTAAACCCAAGATTTATCATTATTTAATAGAAAACACTTACATATGAAAACTCTAAGATGCCCTTTGAAAGCTTCAAAGCGAGTTTTCTTAGAATAGACTTATATACATCTATAAGCAGATAAGATACACTAATGACAACATTACCATAAGAGTAATGTTCTAAATAGTATCTTTGTTTTAACACCGATAAGTAGATAAAATGCACTACTGAAAAAATTACCAAAAGATTAATGTTCATACCATCGCATGCGCTTAATTAACACCTATAAGAGTAAAATAACAAAGTAGCTTTGTTTATAATGGCACCCAAGAAGGTTTATTTGTGTCCCCCTTCGAGATAAGAGGAGGAATGCTTTGTTCGTTTCTGAAGAAGTTTCGAGGGTCAACCCTTGTCTTCACTTGTGCCAATCTGTTAAAGTTATTACCAAAATACTTAAAGCCCCAAATGCTGGCTTGGCTGAAGCTTGTGTAACCATTGTTATTAACTCCGATGTCAAGGTCTCTATAATTCATATATGCAGCTCTTGGAGACTCTGAAACATAAGGTTTCATATATTTATACACTCTTCTAATCCAATTCATGTACCTTTGAGCTGCCTCATCCCCTTTTTCTTCCCAATACACACCGTATTGAATGTGGAATATGTAGCCCGATCTGTGTGCGAATGGCGTCTCGGATTCTGAAATCTCATCCATCCTTCCTCCATAGGGAGTGAATTGAATGTAAGCATCTTTAGCCTCATCTTCATAAAAGAAAGGCCATAATCCTTCTAACCCATCATCTGGAATAGGATCTCTCACATAATCAGATTTTGCTTTGAAAAACAACAAACCGATTAATTGAGTTCTGTTCAGCAAAACATCGGTGGGTTCACCGTTTGCGAATCCAGCCTTCCACAGAATCGATTCTATCCAACTCATCTCAGTGCACTCTTCTCTCACCAAACCCAACTCCGGGAAGCTCTTTTGCATCATGGGAATCAGCTCATCAACACGTCCAAGATACAACGATATAAACTGCGCTTCTACTGTTGGATTCCCACTTTTACTTGAATTTATCCTTACCATGTTGGCCTTCATGGTTATGCTCTCGTTAAATTTGTTTGCCACGCGCTGCCACTTATGAATAATCTCCGTTGCATTTTCTTCCAATGTCCTTGCAACTTGGAACACTGTCACAGTTGATGGAACTGGAACTAATTTTATCTTCCAAGCCACGATGACCCCAAAGCTTGCTCCACCACCACCTCTAATGGCCCAAAATAGATCCTCGCCCATCGTTTCTAAAAAAGTTATGAGGATCAACCTTGGTCTTCACTTCTACCAATCTCCTAAAATTGCTACCGAAATACTTGAGACCCCAAATGCTGGCTTGGTGGTAGCTGGTGTAGCCATTGTTATTTACCCCAATGTCAAGGTCTCTGTAATTCAGATATGCAGCTCTGGGAGACTTTGAAACATAAGGTTCCATATATTTATACACTCTTCTAGTCCAATTCATGTGTCTTTGCGCAGTCTCGTCGCCTTCCTCAAGCCAAGTGGCAATATATTGAATATGAAATATGTATTCAGAAATCTCATCCATTATGCCTCCATAAGGGGCAAATTGAAGTTGACCATATTCAATGCCATCGTCATAAAGCAAGCGCCATAACCCTCGTAATCCATGAAGAGGAATTGGTTTGCTCACATAATCAGATTTCCCTTTGAAGTTCTTCACACGAGTTCGAGTTCTGTTCACCAAAACTTCAATGGCTTCAAGGTCTCTAGATCCACTGAACCCAGCATTCATGAAAACAACTGACCCAATCCAACTCGTCTCAGTACAGTCTTTTTTGTCCAAACCCAACTCTGGGAAGCTCTTTTGCATCAATGGAATTAAACTCTTCTACACCTCCCAAAAACACGGACACAAAATTGGCTTGTATTGTTTGCTTTCCATGTTCACTTGAATTTGCCCTTGCCAAGTCCATCCTAAGGAATATGCGCTTGTCCAATTTATTCGCCACAAGCTGCCACTTTTGAATAATATCGGTTTCATATTCTTCTAATGTCCTTGAAACATTGAACACTGTCACAGTTGATGGAACTGGAACTAATTTTATCTTCCAAGCCACGATGACTCCAAAGCTTGCTCCACCACCTCCTCTGATGGCCCAAAACAGATCCTCACCCATGGCTTTTCTGTCAAGAAGATTACCATTCACGTCTATTATGTGAGCATCTATGATATTATTGTAAAACTAATTAAGGATCTTTGATTTATGATTCTCACTCGATGAAACATAATAGAGCCCTAACCTTGATCCATGAGAGATCCTGTGAATATGCGTTCTTCAAATTTGTAATCTTGTGTGCTCTTCAATCACCGTTTCTCAATCTATCTCTTTCTTTCTCTTCTTACACGTTCTTGATGGGTTACAGTGAAAAAAACCTTATGGCCGGAGACAGAACCCCTATTCCTTTTATAAACCAATGTCCATCAAGTTGGTTTTATTTTATCTTTATCTTTATTTTATTTTATTATCACTTCCCATAATAATAACCAATAAGTCTTTATATATTTTTTTTTTAAATCACAATTGGGTCCATCATAATATTTCAAATAAGTCACTAATAGAATTAATTCGTCAATTAATTCTAACATTCTCCCACTTGACTCATATGATGTCATAACATTATGTGATTTAATACATAAACATAATGCGCAATAAAAGACCTTGCATAAATTGGTTCCATCATTATTCATAATTAAAGATACAGACATAATAAGAGTCATGGCAGTCACACATCATTTGATCGACATGATCCCTTCCATGTACTACTATATCATCCCTTTCTCCTTAATATGACCTTAAAAAAGAGAAGTCAATAATGGGTTCAAACATAATGTCATTTTACAAAGCAATAACATAACATAATTTGTTTTCTTCATCATAATTTGCATGCATAAACATAAAGAAGAAAACACAGATTTCAGAAATTTATACATTAAGGAGCTCAGAGTGTCACATAAACATTAAAAAAAACATTAACATTCAACATTTAACATTCACTAGTAGACATAATGCCCATATTATTTACATGACCAGCATACAATTTGGGCGGTAACCCTTTTGTTAAAGGGTCAGCAATCATAAGATCTGTGCTAATATGTTCTATTGACACTTTACGTTTCTGAACTTCTTCTTTAACGGCAAAGTATTTCAACTCCATATGTTTAGCACCTTTAGAATACTTGTCGTTTTTAGAAAAGAAGACTGCTGCGGAATTATCACAATAAATTTTCAGCGGCTTGGAAATACTGTCGACTACTCCAAGTCCTGAAATAAAGTTCCGCAACCAATTAGCCTGAACTGTGGCCTCAAAGCATGCCACAAATTCAGCTTCCATGGTGGATGCAGCAATGACAGACTGCTTCGCACTTTTCCATGAAATTGCTCCTCCGACTAAAAGATACACATAACCAAAAGTAGACTTTCTTGTATCCACACAGCCGGCAAAGTCTGAATTTGTATAACCTATCACCTCAAGGTGATCAGATTTTCTATAAGTAAGCATGTGATTCTTTGTTCCTTGTAAGTATCTTTAAAACTTTCTTTGCAGCTTTCCAATGCTCCAGACCTGGATTACTTTGGTATCTACCAAGCATACCAACTGCAAAGCTAATATCTGGCCTCGTACAGGTTTGAGCATACATCAAACTCCCAACAACAGATGCATAAGGGATATTTTCCATCTGTTTCCGTTCCAAATCATTCTTTGGACATTGCATGAGACTAAACTTGTCTCCTTTCTGTATTGGAACAGGAGATGCTGAACATTTATCCATTCTGAATCTCTCTAAAACTTTATTAATATATGCATTCTGAGACAAACCTAACAGTCCTTGTGATCTGTCACAAAATATTTCTATTCCTATCACATAGTATGCCTCACCCATATCTTTCATTTCAAAGTTATTAGAGAGAAACCTCTTAGTCTCACTTAATAGAGCAAGATCATTAGTCGCAAGCAAGATATCATCAACATACAGAATCAGAAATATAAACTTACTCCCACTGACCTTCAGATATATACACCGATCAACAGTGTTTTCCTTAAATCCAAAGGACACAATAGTATCACTGAACTTAAGATACCATTGTCGAGAAGCTTGCTTAAGTCCATATATCGATCTCTTAAGTTTACACACCATGTGCTCCTTTCCTTCTTCAGCGAACCCCACCAGTTGGTCTATATAGACATCCTCTTCTAAATCCCCATTCAGAAAAGCAGTTTTAACATCCATTTGATGTAACTCAAGATCATAATGAGCTACTAATGCCATGATAATTCTAAAAGAATCTTTCTTAAAAACAGGCGAAAATGTTTCCTTATAGTCAATGTCATCCTTCTGAGTAAAACCTTTGGCAACAAGACAGGCCTTGTAACGTTCAATATTGCCTTGAGAGTCACGCTTAGTCTTAAAGACCCATTTACACCCAACTCTTTTGCATCCTTCTGGCAATTCCACAAGGTCCCATACGTCATTATGTGTCATTGATTTAAGCTCATCTTTCATGGCATCTAACCACTTATCAGAATTATCACCATTAATGGCTTCTGAAAAAGAAATTGGATCATTATCAATACTTAAGTCATTTTCTGACTCTTGTAGATAAACCACATAGTCATTCGAAATAGCAGACTTTCTATCTCTGTGAGATCTTCTTAATACTATTTCTTGTGGTTGTTCTACTATCGGTTCATTGTTAATCTCGGGATCATTAATTTGTTGTTCTTCTTGATTGTTGTGAGTTTCTACAACATGTGGAACAACAACTCTTGATAAAGAAGTACTAGTTATAGGAACTTGTACTCTAACTTCCTTAATCTCCACATTTCATGAAGCTTCACTCCCACTGGTTTCACCATTTTCAATGAATCGAGCATTTCTAGTTTCAACGATTCTAGTACTATGGGTAGGACAGTAAAACATATACCCCTTTGATTTTTCTGGATAACCAATGAAAAATCCACTGATTGTTCTTTCATCCAGTTTCTTTTCTTGCGGATTGTATATTCTTACTTCTGCCTGACAACCCCAAACATGCAGGTGTCTCAAACTGGGTTTCCTATTCGTCCATAACTCAAAAGGAGTCTTTTGAACAGCTTTACTAGGAACCCTGTTCAACAAATACATGACAGTCTTTAAAGCATACATCCACAATGATACAGGTAAACATGAATTACTTAACATACTCCTAACCATATCCATTAAGGTTCGATTACGCCTTTCTGATACACCATTTTGTTGTGGTGTGCCTGGCATTGTGTATTGAGCACAAATACCACGTTTCTCAAGGAACTTAGCGAATGGACCAGGGTGTTGTCCACTTTCATCATATCTTCCATAATACTCACCACCTCTATCAGACCTTACGATTTTCACCTTTCTGTCTAATTGCCTTTCCACTTCATTTATATAAACTTCCAAGGCATTTACTGACTGAGATTTCTCATGCAGTAGATAGACATGTCCATAACGCGAAAAATCATCAATAAAGGTGATGAAGTACTTCTCTTTATTGAAAGAATTTACATCAAACGGACCACATATATCGGTGTGTATGATTTCAAGAAGCTGAGTGCTTCTCGTGGCTCCTTTCTTTGTGTGTTTAGTTTGTTTGCCTTTAATACAATCCACACACACATTCAGATCAGTAAAATCTAAATCCGGAAGGATTTCATTCTTTACTAATCTTTGCATTCTTTCTTTGGAAATATGTCCCAAACGTTTATGCCACAAGTAAGCAGATCGTTCATCCACTAAACTACGTTTAGTGCCAACATTGTGATGCAAAGTCATAAGAGTTTCAGCATATAAATTATCCAAATTCAATTTATATAAACCATCATAAAGTGTACCAGATCCAATCATAAAAGTACGCTTAAACTGAAACAACCATTTCCAAACTTAAAAGAATATCCAGCAATATCAAGCTTAGACAAAGAAATTAAATTCCTAGTGATACTAGGTACATAAAAGGTATTCATAAGGTCTAAGTGATATCCAATGTCGAGGATTAGACGATAAGTCCCGACCGCTTCCACTGGAACTTTCTCTTTATTGCCCATGAAGACAAACTTCTCATTTGGGTTTATGGTTTGGGTTGTAAGAAATCCCTGCATCACATTAGAAACATGAGTCGTACATCCAGAATCAATCCACCACGTATTATGGGGAACTTCAGTTAAGTTTGATTCAAAACATACGTAAGCATTATGCTCACCTTTCTTTTCGAACCAAGCCTTACGCTTTATGCAGTCCTTCTGGAAATGTCCAGACTTCCCGCAGAAATGACATTTGTCATTTTTCTTCTAGATTTTGGTTGAGGACTTGTCAATCTTCAGTGGTCCTTTACCCTTTCCATGTTTCTTAGCAACTTTCTTTCCAACAGCTCCTTGATTCTTCACATATTGAATAGAGTGGCTTCCTAAGTTCTTCAGTCGGGTCTCCTCCTGAACTAGCATACTGTGCAATTCATCAATTCATGCACATTCCACTTGTCTTTCATGGTGTTGTAGTTCATCTGAAACGGACCATACTCAGACAGTAATGAGTTCAGAATGAACTGCACGAGAAAACCTTCATCCACTGCCATTCCTAAAGACTTAAGTCTTGCTGCGATATTTGTCATCTCGATCACATGCTCATACATAGTACGCGAACCGTTAAACTTCATAGTGGTCAACGTACTCATCAGTGTCCCAACGAGAGACTTATCAGCAGTTTGGGAGCGCTCTTCCACAAATTTCATAAATTCTTTTGCGTCATCAGTTTTGGGAAGAGCTGACTTTATATTGCTTGCTATGCTCATTATCATAAACATTAAGCTAAGTCTGTTTGATCTTACCCAGGCTTTGTAATGGACTTTCTCTTCATTGCTACTAGCATCCGTGATAGCAGCCGGCTTTTCAACTAGAAGAGCTAGATCAAGATCCAACACACCTAAGTGAAATTGGACTTGCTCACTCTAGTTAGGGAAATTTAACCCATTAAAGACTGGAACAGACGAAGCATGCGCATGTAAAGATACCGGAACAGAGACTGCAATTAACACATGTCTAACATTAATGCTTTGAGTCATAAAACTAAACGTAAAAACAGATTCAGATATAAACAATCATTCTAACTAATGTTCTCCTTTGGGAGATCCGCTAATACACAAACATAAGCATAATGATGTTAATCACATTATAACATTATTGATAATTAAAATATGCATCAACTAGAATCACCTACTACCTTTGGTTATATAAATAAAACTAGTGACGCATACAAAATTATCTACAATCATGTTCATTAATTATGAGAACAATTAATCAACCTTTGGGCGATCCTTAAATGTCTTATAATTAATGAATTTTAATTAACCCATAAATTTAATTATACATAATTTAGCATTCATACTATGGGTAATTAAAATAAAAAACATTAATAATTTGAAATCATATAAACTTTAAAATTTTGGTGACTAACAAAATTTATCATACTTGATTTTAAATAAATAAATAAATAAACATTTAATTGCTATAAACTTTATATAGCATCTTCATTAATTTTAATTTAACAATAACAAACATAAATATTATTACAAATTAAAATAAAATTATTAATTATTTATATAAATAAAAATAATTAATATTAATTTTATTCATAACATAATCCAATAAAAACATTAGACTTTAATCTTAATAAATTACAACCCATTCACGTTCGTGTTCGTGCGTCAGGAGAAAAACCAAAATTGGAAAACTGAAACTTCCAATTGTACACGTTCACACAATGGCAGCACACGTTCACACACTAATAATATGCCATTCACTTTGCTTCATTTCAAACAGTAACGGTTTTTAATTTCAATCAATGCCAATTAAAATACAATCATGCATCATGCCACTGTTCATTGATTCATTGATTCAGATTCATTATTCACGCATATATTCATGTACTGTTCATTCGTATTCAATTTTTAAGGCAGCGAAAAAACTTAAATAACCCTTAAAACTTTAATTAGGGTTCATAAAAATTGGAAACAAACGTCATAAGAGGAGAATCATAAATCCTACAATCTTGCTCTAATACCACATGTAAAACTAATTAAGTCACTCGATGAAACATAATAGAGCACTAACCTTGATCCATGAGAGATCCTGTGAATATGCGTTCTTCAAATTTGTAATCTTGTGTGCTCTTCAATCACCGTTTTTCAATCTATCTCTTTGCCTTTCTTTCTCTTCTCACACGTTCTTGATGGGTTACAGTGAAAAGAACCTTATGGCCAGAGACAGAACCCCTATTCCTTTTATAAACCAACGTCCATCAAATTGGTTTTATTTTATCTTTATCTTTATTTTATTTTATTATCACTTCCCATAATAATAACCAATAAATATTTATATTTTTTTTAAATCACAATTGGACCCATTATAATATTTCAAATGAGTCACTAATAGAATTAATTCGTCAATTAATTCTAACAATTATCTGCGGCAAGAACGTACTTACACATCAAGGATCCATAACCACCTCCACTGAAGTGGCCACCAGTGCCTACAGTGGCACACACACCCGCTGGGAACCCTAGCGTTTTGCTTTTCTGGCTAATCGCGTAGTAAAGTTCACCAAGAGTTGCCCCAGCTTGAACCCATGCTGGTTTTCTACGTCAATTGTGATTTGTTGAAGGTTGAAGAGGTCAAGAATGACAAAGGGAACCTCAGCAGCGTAGGAGAGACCCTCATAATCATGGCCTCCACTTCGGGTTCGAATCTGCAGACCATGGCGTTGGGAGCAGATTATGAATGGGAGCATCTAGGACAGAGGAGTAAGAAGAGTTGGTTTGATTGGTTGTTTATATGGAAGTGGGAAGTCTTTCATTTATATAGTAGTCTGGAGTTTAGTGTTAACATCCTTGTGTTCCACTGTTTCACTTTCTCAGACCATGAAAACTCTGAAAATAAAAGAGCAGCAACAGTGAAGAAGCTGAAAGTGAAATAGGAGCTGAGAGACTTGGTTTCTATGGTCGGTTCGTTGTCGATATGAGAAGTGTAATTTAATGCGGAATCTTTAAGTAGTACTATGTAGTTTAACGTTAACATCCGAAAGTGTAGATACTAGATTTATCAACCAATGCGCAAAACTTGATTTTTATGTATATTATTGAATGTTAAACTATTTAGAAAGATGTTTTATTCGACCTCTGTATGATATAAGAAGAATAAAATAGTTACTTAATTCACAACCTAAGTCAAAACTCAGCTAAAGGAATATTTCTTCGGAGGATGACACATTATTGTACCGGTAAAGTAAAGAAAAATATTTATGAATACCAAAAACTTACATTAATATTTAGTATATATTTAAAGAGAAAGAAAAAATATAAATTTACAAATAACATGATATGATAATAAAAAAATTAAACATATAATAAACAGATAAAACTAAAATATATGTATATCATTGTTATAAATTAAAAAAATAATCACTACACAACAAAAATATTAATATTTTAATTTTTTGACATAAAATGTTATATTTTTGAATTATCAAGATAATTGTCTGTTGGATGACCATCCTACTCCTACTATAGTTATTCGTAGGTTGCTGTCCGTAGGCAGGACCCTAGTTTTTTGTGGAAGAAAAAGTTGCTTGCAAGAACACGGAACTAAATAAGGCACGTTAATGTTTTTGTTTTTATTTATTTAAAATACTCAATATTTTAGAGCATATATTTTTCTGATATCATCCTTTTCCGTTTAAACAACAGATCTTACATATGAAATATATTTAATAAATATGAATTTTATAGATTTATTAAAATAAACGATAATCATGGAAAAGTTTTTTAAAATAATTTTACAGTATATTACTTTTATTAATCCAATTAAGATAATTTTACAGTATGTTATTGTTATTAATCCAACTATTTCATCAGATGTCGAATTCAATAAAAAAAAAATGTCAATAATTAAATGGTTATTTATATATTATAAATTATCTATACTATTATATAAAAAGTTATCAAGTTTTTACTTAGTTTTTTAATTTTATGTTTTAATAAGTAATATTTTTTTACTTAAAATAATTATTTTACCAACTTTATTCTTTAAACAATACTTGTAAAATTTAATCATTTTTTATTTGATATTTCCGTTTAAATTTAATATTTTTTAAATTAAAATAATTATCTATAGTTAAATTATAAAAATTATTTATGTTTACTTTTATAATTACTAGAGTTAGATTTAAAGTTATTTTGTGTGTACGAATTTGGACTTTACTTTAAAAAATTATTAAAAAGTTCCAAAACTTAAACAATAAGAAAAAATTTATTTAAATATTATATATATATATATATATATATATTATCATTACTCTTCTTTTTTATTTACTTAAGTTGGGTACGGACTCAAATGCAATTACTTATAAAACTAGCGAACACACATGCGTGACAGCGACTGTATATTCACATTTTTTAATTTTTAAGAAATTTAAGATCAATAACAAATGTATAATTTTTAAAATAGTTGTTAAATATAAAATTAAAAAAAATAAGATATGTAAAAAGAAAATTTAAATAATGATTTAAGACAAAAGAGAGGAATGATTAAAAGAAAATAAAGATATATAAAAAGAAAAATGATTAAAAATTATTTATAAAATAATTAATTTTTAAAATAACTAAGGGTAAAACGGGTATTATGAAATGTGGATACAAAAAGAGGAATCCCCTTTATTGTTACTAGCGTAATACAGGCGCTATCGCGCCTGTATACATTTTTTAAATATGCGTGATATTATATTAACAGGTGATAATATTATAATGTTATTAAGTTAATATATATATATATTATTTATTAAAAATAAAGTGAAATATATTAGAACAGATAAAAGAATAACCATTGATAAATAAAAAAAGGAAGAAGCAGAGACATCTGATTTTATAAAAAGTTTATAAAAGTAACGGTCAATTTTTAAAAATTTAATAAATTATTATCTTTAAAGGGTAAAATCGGTATATTGAAAAGTGGACACAAAAAGGAGAATCCTCTTTATATATTGTTATAGATAGATAGATAGATAGACAGATATAAAATTAAAAAAAAAGATATATAAAAAAAATTTAAATAATGATTTAAGATAAAAGAGAGGAATGATTAAAAGAAAATAAAGATATATAAAAATAAAAATGATTAAAAATTATTTATAAAATAATTAATTTTTAAAAAAACTAAGGATAAAACGGATATTATAAAATATAGATAAAAAAGAGGAATCTCTTTTATTGTTATATTATTGTTATAAATAGATAATATTTTTATTTTTTTTATAAAAAAGTAAACATAGTACATATATTTTTATCCATAAACTTTTTATGGACATAGTGAAGGAAAAACTATTCCAATAGATATTTTAGAATAAATACCACGTAAAAGCTTTATTGAATTATGGAACAGTTTCTGTTTCTGTACCACATATTGACTATCAACTCTCCGTTACGTGTCTAAACCGGAGATTTTTAAAAAGTAATATTTTTTTAAACAAAATTTGTTTATTTTTATTTATTGTAACATTATTTTTTTAAATAGGTTTATATTTCTCCTACCTGCATATTTGATTTTTTTTTCTATTTTTTATTTTCAAAATGGAGAACAAAATTAAAAAGTTAAAATTAAAATTATGAAATAGTAATTTAAAATAATTAATAAAAATATTATATTTAAATTTAAGTAGGGAAAGCAAAAATATAAAAATAATTTATGATTTTAGTGCAATATAATTTAAAATTATATTTTTTATTTTTATTTTATTTAAATAAAACCATTATAATAGAAAATATTTATAATCTAATGTTATAAAATTTTAAGCATATTTTTTTAATATAAACCAATATTATAGTAATAATTTTTTATAAATTATATTACAAAATTCACATCTTTAAATTTTCTTAAACAATATCCTTTTGAACAAATTCGTAAGATAAACATAGTAGAATATTATTTTTTCTAAATGGATGTTGTAAGGACCTAGAAAATTATATTTCAGAATTGATGATATTTTTGAAATAGTGAAATTTAATTATTTTAAAATTAAAAAATGTTTAAATATTGGTAAAAATTTTATAAACGAGTTTTATTACTTTAAAAAATACTATTTCTTTAGACACTACTTTTATAGAGCTCTCTACCTTTTCTTTGAGCTTTCTCATTATTTGTTCATTTTTTTGAAGATATGAGACCATCAAAGGATTTTCGCGACAAGTTTTTCAAATCCAATCAATCAATTTATCAATTAGAGTAAGTAGATTTTTTTTTGTATTTTTCTTGGTATGTTTGTTCTTCTCTTTGCATGTGAGTTTTTATTGCTTGTAAGTGATTGTAAAGTCTTCTATATGAGTCTTTGCTCATAAGTGAGCATAATAATATGGTTTAATCGTCCTTATGATGTTTTTATATATAGATAGAGCATTATGTGAAGTTTAAGACATTTTAACATCTAAATTTGTTAGTATTGTCTTACGAGGAAGTTCATTTTAGCTTTTATATGTTGTGTTTATTCTAATTGTTGGTTGTAATTCGGATGCTATGATTTTTATTTGTGAAGAATAGCTTGTTATGGTCTGCACTATGTTTGATTTGTTGAATATGTTGGATGTATGTGAATTCTACATTGAGTTGCGTGATATGCATGAAAATTATGATTTGGTGTGGGAATGCCTCTATGTGAGTCTTAAATTGAGTAATATGACACTGATGGAGTTAAAAAAAACTTAAAGATTTTAAGTATTGGAACATTTATCAAGTGGGAATTAACTTAAAGAGGAATTACCCAAATTAAGCTCAAAAAGGAATACTTGGAATTCTCGTATAGTGTCGGGCGACACTAATACCGTTCTGTGCCACCCATACACTAGTTCTTTGTGTTGGCTTTATTTGGGATTTAAGGTTTAGGGTTTTTGTTGGGCGCTCCAATGGTGTTTTTGTTTTGCATGTTCTTGGCTCATTAGGCGGTATCAAATACTTTTCTTTTATTGTTTGGAATTGGATAAAAGGCTACTTGATATGTAAGATGTAAATATGATGAGTGTAGTTATGGTGTGCACGATGTTGACATAAAAAGGGTGAAGTAAAATGGCTTTTGGTGTTGATCAAGGGGTTTCCAAGGAGGAAATCGTTTTGATGTACACCTTTTAGGAAATGCATGGAAGTAGGGATACAAAATGAAATTTAACCTGATACAAAGGCAGTTAGGGAAACCCTTATGAGGAGGAAACCTCAAGAACCAACCTTTGAAAAGATCTAGAATGTAACCTTTACAGCTCGAGCCCGAAATATGCAGCTTAAGCCCTAGAAAAGGCGGTCTAGAAAGATCTGGAATAAAACCTTTGTAGTTCAAGCGTTGAAGCTGAAGCTGAGTTTCGGCCTGGACCATTTATAAATACAAACCTCATGTCCTTATTTTAGGCATTTAGTGAAGACACATATAATAGGAGGATTAAATATGTAGTACTAGAGAAGGAATACAATTGTGGAGGCTCGAGAGAGATGCTTTTACTATAAATCTTATGCCTAGATGCTGTTGGATTTTCATTGTAGTATTCTATGAGTAGTTTATCTCTCTCATGTCGAGGTTGAATGTAATGAATTCTAATTTTCTATACTTTTACTTCTTTGATATTTATCTATCATTTCATCCAATCTTTTTATGAATTAGGTTGTATGTATTGTTGGATGAACTGATCACTCATCTTATTTCACCAGCTTGAGATTGAGTGGGAACTAGTTCCAAGTTGTGGTCCAACTAATTCTCCTTCTACTTTTAGATGTTAGGAATAGATTTAAGGCTTTAGTTGTTATAGAGTCCTGATCTTAGTGCAAGTGCTTCATTCAATAAGTCATTGAGAAATCATACTGAAGTTTGATGATCTTAGGCTCTAGGTGACATGAATAGGCCTAGAGTTACATTTAAAGAGCATTCCCAAGACAACGAATGATTTGCATAACTACATAGACAAGATCAACATTGGTGCATTGGAAGAGGATGAGATGAAATCCACTAATAGTCTCTACTCACTCAATCTATATAATATATATAACCATCAATATTTTCAAATATAAAAAACCCAAAAAAAAATTTCCAATATGCTTGCTAAATCCATGTGGATACAATAACCCACATTCAATTGTACAACAAATGACTTGGTGCACTTGCCAATACATCAAACAATTGAATAACTCTTTTAAAACTTGATATTGTGTGATATTAGGGATTTTGGGGCTTAATGTAACATCCTAGCTGGTTATTACTTAATAAAATGAATAATTATAAATAAAACTCAAATTGTCATAAATTAATATTCCCAAAACGTGGAAAATTTAAAATTCGTCCATCGCACTTAAATTCAAATTCATAAATCCATAACGATTACTACAAGTTCCAAAACTAACTGAAAATTATATAACATAATCATAAATATTTCATATAAATCTCCCAAGATAGCCTTTTCTCCATCTCTATACGTCTTTAACATCACCTGGAATATCATTTGCTTATGTGTGATAAGTCACATGATCATCGCCAAACACAAACAAAAACGGTGAGCTCAAATCAACATAAACACACAATTAATAATATAAACACTCATCCATAATAGTCTAACTCAACTCAATATTTATTCTTAAACCCGAGTTGTCCACAGTAGTCTGAAACATCATCTCATTAAAATTAACCCAGGTTGTCACAGCATCGGGCAAACTTACATAACAATTTTCATGTGTCACACCAGTGCAGAAAGGGTATTTGATAGCGGTTATTTTTACTATTCTGCCCCGGTTCCAGAACCGAGACATATAAGGTTGAGGCAAAAAAGGGTAAGTTTTTTGCCTCGGGTGTTACCCGAGGCAGAAAGGTTCAATAGAGGCGATGTTGAAGGCTAAGCCCGTCCTTTATTATTGTCTAAAACCAAGTCAATGGGCTCGAAAATCATGGAACAAACCTCCCCCAAAGTGATGTGTGTCGATCAGATCAAGGTTTGACCCAAAATGATGATGTGCAGGAGTTGGCAATCAGTGATGGAAGAAATAGAGAAGTGGAACACGTTTTCAATATGAAAAAAGGGGAACACAGTGGCTAGAAGTGGGGAAGAAGGCACCACAAAGGCTCGTCGAAGTAGTGGCCACGTTCGTCGGAGTAGAATGGTGGCACTATGGTGGATGCTGGTTTCCGAGAGAGAGAGAGAGAAGAGAGAATGGAGGTTGGAGGTTGGAGGTGTGAGGAAGAAGAAGAAGAGTGAAATGTGTTCACGATTTGAACCCTAATTAAAGGATATGGCCTCGGTTCAATTTTTAACTGAGGCAGAAAACCCTTTTTGGCATCGGTTCAATTTCACCCGAGGCCAAATATAACCATAGGGGCAGGTTTTGAAATACTGGCCAACTTTTTGGCCTCGGTTCAATTTTTAACTGAGGCAAAAAACCCTTTTTGGCACCGGTTCAATTTCACCTGAGGCCAAATATAACCATAGTGGCATTTTTGAAATTCTGACCAACTTTTTGGCACCGATTTTCTTATAACTGAGGCATAAAACTTGGAAAAAATACAAAAATGCCACCGCGTCATTTTATGCTTCAGTTAAGCGACAACCGAGGCCTATAACGCAAGTTAAAAAGCCAAAGCTGCACTAGTGTCTCCATTGAGGAAGTACGTTGCAAGTCCGACGCACGTGCTGGAGGAAGATGACATTCAAGTGCGATAACACCTGACGGTGGGAGTGAGACCAATGAGGATCTTGGATTCTCAAGTTAAGCAGCTCAGAGGTAAGGAGATCAGGACTGTGAGTCCTCTAAGATGAGGCAACCTAAGAGATGACGTGGGAGATGCAAGACCTCATGAGACAATCCTATCCACACTTATTTCCAAGTAAGTCCAATTTTCGAGGACAAAAATTTTATAAGGTAGGGGGATGTAAGACCCGAGGAATTAAAATAATTAAATAAATAATTCTTTAATAAAGACGGGTAGTGGGAGCCTTTAAGGCATTTAATCCTGACTTTTATGATGTGGAAAAGTACTAGCTCAAGTGGTTGAGAGTACTTAATTGTGTTAAGAGGACTTGGATTTGAGTCTTAGGTATGCCAATAGTGTGTTATTTTGATTGTATTATTTTTAGGATATGCTTGATCATGATGAGTGATTATAAATTTCTAGATTTACAAGAATTATCATGAAACATGAATTGGTTGAATGATTGTGCATTGACTTAACATTCGCATGGTTTTGTGTTCAAACCTTAGTTAGAGCAAAGAGGAACATCCCCAACTTCTTGATGTTTGTTGTATGCATGTGCTTGCTTGTGGTTAAAATAATTATTATTTATTATTATTTTATTTTTATTATTATCATTTTTTTATTTTAATGATGATTTTATTATCTTGATTATTGTTTTATTATTATTGATTTATTTTAGTATTATTGTTTTATCTTATTAGTATTATTGTTTTATTATTATTATTTTTATTTTTAAAATTTCGTTTTCTTATTATTATTATAATTAATATTATTATTTATATTATAATACTAATTATTATTTTTATTACTACTTTTATTATTATTATTATTATTATTATTTTCATTTCATTTTATTTTATTTTATAATTTTTTTTTATTATTCTATTTTATATTACTATTATTTTATTATTATGTTATTATTATCATTGTTTTATTTTATTTATGACTTTATTATCATTTTTATTGTTTTATTATTATTATTATTATTTTATCTTATTAGTATTATTGTTTTATTATTCTTGTTTCATTTTATTTTATTTTTATTTTTATTTTTATTGTTTCATTTTATTATTATTCTTATTATCATTATTGTTGTTGTTATTGTTGTTTTTATTATTATCATTATTACTATTTTATTACCCTTGCGATATTTTGGGGCAATGGTTATGTGTGCTTCCTAGTTTGTATATTGTTTGGTTGCCCAAGATTGTGTGTTGGGTATAACACTTTATTTTTATGGTTTTATGTGAATTTATTGTGATTCTCTGGGATGTATGAAAGCAAGGATATGGTTGTGTTTGATGTATGACCATGTGATATTGTGAACTTGAGTTCAACTTAATGATATGAAAGTGTATTTAAATGTCATGGATGTCTGTTTTGTGTGAACCAAGTGTCTTGTGTAAATGGGTTCATAGGAACCTATTCTAGAGTGCAAAAAAAAAAAAAAACAGCAGCACGTACACTACTAGTATGGCGCTTGGCAACGTGGGGTAGACCGTCAGGCTATAGTGACCCAAAACAATGGCAGTGGCCACTAAACTCGCGTGGCGCTTGGCGGAAGGGGTTGTTCTGCCAGGCAGAAGGAAACTAGCAGAGGTGCCCGCTAGGTGGTTTGGATCGCAAGTTCGCCTAGCGACAGGGCGAGTGGTGTCAAGCGGTTCCGGGTGCAAAGTTGGACTGCGTGGATGGTTCTACATAGCTTTGGATGAAGGTCTTGATGTAATGATTTGTTGGGGGCCCAGTTACGAGTGCAACTTGTATTGGGGTAACACGTGGCCATTGGAGGTTGTAGCCTGGTGGTTTTGGAAGTCTAGTGAAGTGTGCGAGATCGTGGCTCGTACGAATGGGTTCCGAAAGATTGCCCTCCTCGGTGTTATCCGAAGAGTTTGGTAGTCTTGAGACAAATACAGACTGTGGTTTGTATTGGGGAACTCCACTTGGTGTTGCGGATTGTGGCCTTGACAAATTTATTCTTGCATGTGGACTATTAGGTGGTGACCTGTAGTCAGAGGGGCGAGTAGACACTCATGGCAGGAAAGATAGACCAATGTAATCATCAAAAGGTGTAGAATCAAAAGGCGTCCAATGGGAGATTTTGGAAGTAGGGGATTAAGGATTGTGGCTTGTGAGTCTTACGAAAAGCAACACTCTTACCGGGTTTTGGTGAACAAGTAAGGGTTTTGCTCTTGCCAGCTATTGGTGAGTAGGCAAGGGGGTTGCTTGTAAGTCCTAAAGAAAGTAATGCTCTTGCCAGGTTTTGGTGAATAGGTAAGGGTTGTTGCTTGTTATTCCCAAGAGGCGTTGGGACGCAAGAAAGGAAAGTAGTTGGTTATGAGAGAATAGTATACTATGTGATGAGACTTGGGAGTATTAGAAGTGTTAGAATATTGAATGGTTATTTATTATATTTTGTAGTGCACTTTTACTCTGTTGAGCTTACCTTATCTGCTTGTGATTGGCGATGATCGTGTAATGCGTTACACAAGAGCAGATGATGTTGTAGGTAGTGCTGGTGAAGCATAGATTCGAAGAGGGGCTAGCTTGGGGAAAAGCCTTTATGATGTTTTCTTGTTTTATGGATTTAAAACATTTTATAAACATTTATCTTACCAAACTCGGAGTTTGTAATCGACAATCATAGTTTATGAATTTTGATTTATTGCGGTATAATAAATCTTGTAAATTTTCCTGCACTTTAGAAAAAGGAATTATCATAAATGCGATTTTATATTTATTTCCTATTTTAATTATTTAAATTAGTAATATCCGACCGGGATGTTACAGTAATTTTTGCCAAGTTCTCCAGTCCCATAAAGTCTTCCTTTATTTTTGCCACCAACAACATCAACCCAACACTATGTCTTAATGATGTCTTCTTGTTCAACATCATCATTATGCTCTTATGACGCATCAACACATGACCCTTGCTCAGATCTGACTTGTGAGAGTCTACTTAAAAATTCTTCTTGATCAAGAAAAGAATGAGAAACTAGTTAAATATGGTGTAATATTTAAGTTTAAAGGAAATAATATTAAAAGTATTTGCTTACATGTGTTCTCCAAAACCTTTCATCAAAAGACTGGCCAAATCCCTTGGAAAGATAATTTTGTTGAAATACCTCATTAATAAACGCTTCCCACCCTAGCTCTTGTGCATGTAACAAAATATGGAACTAACACACTAATTTGTATTGTGTGACTTTGGTGTACCTTGGCAGCTCTAATTCAGTGAATTAAAGGTGATTAAAGGTTGATGAAGAAAACAATTCAGCAAGGGTGCAAATTTCAACCACTTTGAAAATGACTAAAGATGGATAGTTGACCCAAAGCTTGGCTTTTCAAGTAAAAGCTTAAAATCAAGGTTTGGTTGTTGGAGACCCTAAACATCACTCGATTGCACATACTAGAAGGTTAAAGGATGTTTGGAGAGGTATTGAAAGACTTGTTGCACTTATCCAAGGTTCTCTTTATCATGTTTACTTAATAGACTAGGTAAGTTAGTTTTTCTAGTGCAAGTTTTCGGTTTTAGTTCTATAATTAGATTCTTAAACTTTTTTCTTGTTTCAAGTTAAGAAGTTTCTTTTACTATTTTTGGGTTTTTTGTTTTTCACAAGTTGTGATAATCAATTATCACTTACGATAATCGCTTATCACTTATGATAATCGATTATCATAAGTTTTTTTTTTCCAGTTTTTAGAAATACCTATGGAATAATTGATTATCCTAGAGCATAATCAATAATCAGCGTAAAACAATGTTTTAAAAAATTTCACTAGAATAATCGATTATCATAAGTGATAAACGACTATCTCCTACAGTTGTAACTCGTCTTTTTAGATTCTTAACCTAGTTTTCGAAAATATATTTATAGAGTCATTTTGAAAATAACCTTTTTTGTGAATTTGAAGTTTAATGTTGTGTGTGTAAGGAAACTTTCTAAGTATTTTGAAAAAGGGCTTTGAAAATACTAATGTGGGTAGAGGAATAACTTTCACTAAGTGGGTTCTTATGTGATTGAGTAGTGTTGTTGTCTCTAGGGAACCTGCTTATCCTCTGTGTGACTCAAAGAAAGTGTTCTTCATCTTTTGTGTCTTCAAGAGAGGTGTATTCCAAACCTTTGAACTCTCTTATCTTTGATTGTACTGTGGTTTATTTTAGTTATTAAGTTAATCCCTCTATTTGAGTAATTAAGAACTGGAAGTAGGGTCTTTTTATCCAAACCAGTATAAATATCTTATGTTAATCTTCTTTTTCCTAACTATTTTTTAATTTGTAGTAACATTAAAGGAAATAATTTTGAATTGAAATGGTAAATTTTGGGAAAAATTTTAAAGTGTTAATTTTTATTAATTAAACCAATTCACCCTCTCTTGGTTTTTGTCCATACGCGAACATTTCACTGTGCGATTCTAGCAGATTCTCAATTGTTTAATACTTCATCGTCTAACCCCTCTAAATGATTTGATCCAATGTCAGAAGACTCCATCTCATGATTTTTCCCCTTGCCTTTTTATGGATCTCTACACATCATAATCATTTGAGTCTTATCGAATGTGACATCCATGCTTATAAAGCATTTAACTTTCTCAAGTTTCAACGTTTATAAGTTTTTCCCCTTCACTCCTTTAGCATATCCTATGAAGATATACCCCCTCCACTCATGCTTCTAATTTATCCTTCTTCAAGTGTGCAAGTGTGAAGGTGCCAAACACTTAGATTGTCATAATGAATATCCACTTAACAACTCCATAAGGGTCTTAAACATCAAACAAATGATGGATTCATAATTACCGGTTTGACTACAATGTTTCCATCTTCCCCTAGAAGAACTTAAGCAAACCAACTCCTAGTCACATATACCCTACCTATGATAAAATAGTTCTTCTGCAAAATAGGTCAAAACACAAGAGAGGAATGAGTTGTATTTTAAAACTTTTTACAATTTTCACAGTATATCGTTCGATAGTAAGCCGTCAAAAGAGAATTTTGGGATGACAACATCATGTTAAAATTTGTTTCTAAAGATTTGTTTGAAAATATCTTATTCTTATGATTATGGTATGATTATGGTACAATTATTCTATTGATTTTTTTTATGTTATTTTATTAATGTAAATTATTACTATTGTAGTTCTTAATCAATGTTATTTTAATCACGAATGATTATTATTGTTACTTAAAGAGATTAATATTTTTTAATGGATTTATTGTTACTATCAATTTGTAGACCCTTAAAAATTATAATAACTAAGAAATATATATATATATATATATATATATATATATATATATTCCATCATATTAACAAAGAAAATTCTAATTAATATCAACCAAGAAATAACAGTGCTCTATAATAATAAATAAATAAAATCATCGTAACAATTTAAAAAAAAACATTAATCACCATTAATAAAAAAAAGGGTTAAATATGTTTTTGGTCCCTCAAGTTTTAATAAATTTTGAAATTAGTCCCTTTTCGAAACTTTATACCAAATTAGTCATTCATCTTTAGAAATACGTGAATTTAGTCCTTCTTACCAAATTTTGTTAAGTTTATTTGACATTTTAAACACATTTTATGATAACATTTGAGTTAACATTGAAGCTAAAATGTGTTAAATGGTGTAAACAATTTCAATACTATCATGAGATGCACTTGAAACGTTAGATAAACTTAACAAAATCTGATTAAAAAGACTAAGTTCACGTCTTTTAAAAGATGAAGGACTAAATTGGTCAAAAGTTTTGAAGAGAGACTAATTCCAAATTTCACTAAAACTTGAGGGACCAAAAACATATTTAATCCTAAAAAAAATAACCTAGTTGAAATTAGCCAAAAGGTAATGATTCTAACAATGTTTAAATCTCAATGTTTCATTTTGCAACCAAAACTGAGTTGTGTTTCTTGAGAATTTAGTTTTAATCATATTCTCAATATTATTCCAAAACTAAATCGATTTGATGAGAGTTTTTTGTCCACGAGGCTAACAAACATTTGTTTTTCAATCTAACTAAGGTGTTTCTCTTTAAGCTTCTACAAACAGATCAATTTGATGTAGAAATCACTTATGTTGTGAATTAATCACACCCAAACACTAACTAATTCAATCTTAGTTTTACTTTAATGTCAATTAGGATTTTTGTGTATGTCCCTCTAACACAATCCTCCTTGTTTCTTTTTTGGTTTTTTAGTAACAATGGAAATGGGAACAAAGGTACAATGGATAAAGTATAAATTTAAGATCGTGAATCAAGAAATGATATATAGGGTGGTGATGACAAATGGATTTCATTAATTGCATTGAAATGTAAAGAATAAAAAATAGCTAACAGAAATTGAATTATCAAGGAAGAGTAAAGCAACTTGTCAATTAAGTCCATGAGAGTAGTGACAAAATTGCAACAACCAACATTGGATTAATTAGCTATTTTTCTTGTTTGCGGCATTTCTGTATGTACTATTTCCAAGACTTATGACCCTTGCAAAAAACAAAAATCAACCTATTTATATTTCCTAACCCCCTTTGACAATTACACAAAGTAAATTTAAAATTTAAACAAGTTACATGCACTACAAGAAAAATGTTAATTACCGACGATAGTAATTCGTTAGTGAAGGCAAAAATCCATCGATATTTTGTATTTACCAACGGATTATCGATGGCCAAATATCTGAAACATTCGTCGTTAAATTTTTTCGACGAATGTTCTAGATCCGTCGATAACTAACGATAGAATAATTCGTCGAAAAGACTCATCAATAATTATCGACAAACTGCTCCGTCGGTAATTACCGACAGATTAATCTGTTAGAAAAGACTCCTCCGAATCGCAGTAACCTAATTTAGTTCGATTAAAAATTTGTTAGTTGGCTCAAAATAAAGTAACCATTGGTTGGGTTCTATTTAATTCCATCAATGCCCATTTTGATTCCACTCAATGGCACTTGGGTGATTCTATGACCCAATTTTCCTTACACTCTAAGAATGTGGCTATTTTTTTTTTGTTTCATTTGTAGCTTTGTAGAATGAACATTCAAAAGGATTACACTATTCTTTATCTTTTTGGGACTAAAAAGATTGATTGAAAATTCTACCATGTTCTTTTTAATGGTAGAATGGCTTCCAGGATTTGAGAAAGGGTAATTGGATACTCTTGTATTTGTTCTATTTCCCAATCATAAAATATAGCTACTACATACCTACTTCTCAAAATTGTGGGAATTAACTCCCCACTTAGAAGACAAACTAGACATGGCAGCTTGTTGGTGATGCTAATTCATATGCATTCTTAATTCATTTTTTTCAATTTCTAATTTTTGTACCGTTATTTATTCGTGACTCTAGTTTGAACCAGCAAGGTGCTTTGCAGATTTAATTTGTATTGGGAATCCAAGTATGAGTCTAAGTCCCACATTGAGTAAAAATAAGAAAGTTGATAACTATATAAGGATCAAGGCCCATAAATCCATCACCTTAAGGTTTTGGGTTAAGAGTGGTGTCAATCTCTTATGTGTGGGTTGGGCTCATGCTCATTGGTGTTGTATCTCCCTAGTGATCCTCTCTCTAAAAACCCAACAATGGTATCAAAGCTAGGTTCGTGTGGTGGCCGGCTTAAACGAGGCCCTGTATCGAAAGTCTTCTTGACAGTGGGTCAGGTATGTGTGTCCCGTTAATAGAAGAAGAACAATACAGAAAAAAGGTACTCGATAGTTAGCTCGAGAAGGAAGTACCAAAGTGAAGGGACTCACACTTGAGGGGGAGATGGTTGGGAATCCAAGTGTGAGTCTAAATCCCACATTGAGTAAAAATGAGGAAGTTGAGCACAATATAAGGATCAAGGCCCATAAACCCATCGCCTTAAGGTTTTAGATTAAGAGTGATGTCAATCCTTTATGTGTAGGTTGAGCTTATGCTCATTGGTGTTGTATCTCCCCAATGATCCTTTCTCAAAAGACCCAACAATTTAGTGTCATTGAATCAGTGATTGTGGTGAGTTAATTATGGGATATCATTGTTTGATTCATATTGAATAATTGTTTTGGGTCATATTTTTTACTTCTCCGTCAATTGAAGTTCAAACCATGGTGTATTGTTATGCAGTGATAAGAATGAACAAAGGGAGGGTAACACTACAAGAAAATGTCTTATTAGTAACAAATTTTAGTGACTAAAAGTTGTTAGTCACTATAGTGACCAATTTACAAAATTAAAATTGATTGGTTACTAAAATAGTTACTAATATAAATAAAAAATTATAATTGGTCACTAAATTAGTTTTTAAAATTAGTTACCATAGTTTTGGCTACCAAAGAAAATTGGTCACTAACTAGCTACCTAAGTTTTTGCTACAAAAATAACTTAGTTACTAAATTGGTCTCTAATTAATTAGTGACAAATTTAGTGACTAATTATAATTTTTTATTTATATTAGTGACTATTTTAGTAACCTATAAATTTTAATTTTGTAAATTAGTATCTAAATTGGTCACTATAGTAACTAATAACTTTTAGTCAGTAAAATTGGTTACTAATAAAACATTTTCTTACAGTGATTTGACATTTGGAGAAGATGACAATATTGTACCGAAGACAATTTCAGTCAGTCCTCTTAAATGTTAGTTCCTAGTTTAAGGATTCAAGTCATTTTACTCTTGCGTTCTATTTTTTCAGGGCTCTGATGATCTCTTAGAGCAAATTTTGTTTTAATACAGAAATTCCATATACCAAACAAGGTTGAAGCTTGATCTGACTTTGATGGAGCACTACGAGCGACACTGCCCAATCCTTGAGGGTATAATTGTTTGAATACCCCTCCTCCAGGATACAAGTTTTTTTTTCCCAAACATTATTTCTCTTAGATGTAATTAAGAATGTTAAATAAATTTAAATATTTTCTATTCTCATAACTTTGAATGTCTTGTGATATTCCCCATAATAGATTCCAACTAAGTGCACCAAAAGTAAAGATTATGAAGGGAAAATATACCACATGCTCATCTTACAATGAAAAGAAGGTTTACTTTTCTTTTTATTTCTGGTTCAACAAGGTCACGGGAATGTAGACTATTGATATCTTTATAAAAAGGGATTGAATGGTTTCATTTTCCAATTATGTTTTGGACAAATTGATTACGAGCATTTTTTTTATCAGCAAAGAATGAATTAAAATTAAAAAGAACACTTAAGGGGTGTTCTAACCCTTATACAAAAAGTTGTCCTATACACATTGATGCACTAGTTTGGCATAATCACATATCTACCAAACCCAAAAAATGACAATGGAAGACTACTTGAAATCCTCGAAGCAAACCGAAAATATGCATCCTTGATATGAAATTCTAAGTTGTTCCCTCACACCAGCCCAGAGGCACATATTTATTGTCATCCAAGGTCCTACAACCGTTCCTTTGCTACACATCCCTATACATATTCCATTACATCTTTAAGAAACAACTTCTGACATAGTGCAAAATGTGCAATTGTGAATCAAGATAACTATTATATTCTCATACAAACATCCCTCTTCCTCATCAGTTCAAAGGCACATATGTGTCTTTCATTTGATCCCGCAATTAGACTTCAACCAGCTGGTGCTATTGATCTTACAATACCATGTTTCCTTCCTCTATAATCCTGTATTTGTTCACCTAGCACACTTGAACACACAACAACTACCATATCAAAGAGTTTTTAAACAAGTATACGGAGATAAGCACCAATCACTATACGAGAATTTTACACTTGGAATTTTGTGTTTCATCCAAACCCAGGCCATGACTTGGGCAAGAGCAAAAATCTCAGTAGGATCTACTTTACTTTGTTTGAATATTACCCTATTCATGTGTTTCCAAATCTCCCCTATAATTGCTAACCACATTCCATGCCATACTATATTTTGCCTCTTGTTCAGGTTAAGAAGAAAGAAGTGTTGAAAGTTAATCGTCGCCTTAACGTGAGATACTATGTTTAATCCCAACCACTTATAACACATATTCCACACCTTTTGGGCCACTTTACATGAAAAGAATAAGTGCTCTACGGTCTCCTCGCATTCCAAACAAAACTCGCATAGGCTAAGTTGTAAGAGTATCCCTTTCGCTATTAATTTTGCCTTTGTTGGGAGCTTATCCAAAAGCATCCTCCAACCTAATAATTGTGCCTTCGGGGTAACCCTTGTTTTCCACAATGTTTCAAACACTTCATTCACTCCCTCTTCCAAGGTTCCTTGCAACTTGTTGTAGGCAGATCTAACTGTAGAAACACCTTCCCCATCTTCCTTCCTCTTCCAAATATCTAGGTTCCCCTTAGATAAGCTTCCAAACATTTGGGCTGTTTGCTTTTGCAAGGTACCCAAATTTCTATTTCTTTTATCATTTACTATAGCTTTAATAAATTTCTTGGACAAATTTGATTAAAATTCTTAATTAATTAGTAGAATCACTTTTTTGACGGTGAATTGTACTCTACGATGTTTATCCTTTCATTTAATTAATATTTTAATATATGGTATATAAAATAATTTATTTTTCTATACAAACAGATTATATTTTTCAAAATTACATGCTGATTTGACATTCCATACTATCGTTTTAGTATCCATGATCACTTTTCCCGTTTTTTTTTTTTTCCGAATGGTGCAATTTGAAATCTTATTTCTCAAATTGGTGCAATTTGTTTTAAAATTCTGAACAGAGGTAAGTTGTGTGAAAATAGAACGACTTCGTCTTGTGTTGAAGAAGTCGTGCGAAAATGGGATAACTTCAGTTAAGCAGACTGAAGTCGTGCCAAATTAAAGAGACTTTAATATATTTGGTAAAAAGTAATTACGAGAATAATCAAAGTCGTGCTTGAACGATAAAACTTCATGGAAGCAAAAGTCTTGCCAAAATGGGACGATTTCATTTACAAAGAAAGTCTTACCGTAATGGCACAATTTTAGTGTGAATTTGTAGCAAAGTCTTTCCATAATGGCAAGACTTAGTTGAATCGTATTGTTGTAAAAGAAGTTCATATTATTTGGTTCTGATAATATTAAATTGAATAAAGAAGTTAAAATTTTATTGTATATAATAAATTATAGAAGAATAAAATAGATATAAAAATGTAAAGAAAAGAAAAAGTTTTTTTAATAACAAATATGAAATCCAATAATTTTTTGGATGATATATATTAAAATAAAAATGAACAAAAAAGTCGGTAAAATAAAGTTACGAGAGTTACATAAAATAAAATTCACTATCTATTTAGGCAGTTGCTTCTATTATGACCAATACTTCTGCAAAAAGAACATTTCTTTGGTTTATTTGGTAGTGACTGGTTCATTTTGTTGTGGATACGAGTTGTAGTTCGTCTTCTTGGTCTTTTGTGTCGCATGTGAGGGTCAGGCATTAAATTTGGACCAGTAAACGACAACGAAGAAGACCTCCTTATGGCACACACTCTCATAAATAACTTTTACGTCCTATTACAATGAACAAAATCATCATAAAATTTTTAACTACTTATACGCATTATTATTTAACTAATTAATATCATTAAAAAAATATTTAATTTTTATTCTGACCAACTGAAGTGAATTGCACCGTTATGGGAAATTGAACTTGCTTACCACACATTTCATCTGCAACATTGCGTCATTTATATCTTTATATGACCTGGCTGGTATCATATATGGAAAAGAGCGTACAGGTCAAGAACTAAATTAGGTACATCTCAATGCTAATGAATATAATATAGAAAAGAATATTATTTGGACTTATTATATTGTTATCTAATTCAAATACTTACATGCTCCTTCTTTTTTTTATTGTAGGCACTAGGTGTGGTGCTGGAAGTGACGTGCCATATTCAAGTGATGTAATCCGATCAAGTGATGAAAATAGTTCTAGAATTAAGATAAAAACTTTAGTTGTAGAATTGTATAATGAACTTGTAATATTTTTTTCTTTTGAATATTTGAATATTTAAGATAAAAACTTTGATGTAATTATTTTGTTATGTTTAATGAAAGATAATGTTTATTCATTTATTTTGTAGTATCATTCTTTTTTATGTATTTTAAATTTTCATTATTAATTTTTGGTTAAATTATACTTTTAGTCCTTATTTTCGTAGCAAAATTTGAATTTGGTCCCTCAATTATTTTTTATCTCAATCTGGTCTCTATTTTGGGAAATTTGACCCAATCAAGTCCTTTCCGTTAGTGGTGGAGTAACGATGTTAAATGGGGTGCCACGTGTCAGCTTCTGGATTTTTTGAATTTTTTTTATTTTTATTTTTTATTTTTTATTAATTTTTTTAAATTTTTAAAAAAATTAAAATTTTGCCACGTGTCAAGCTGACATTGTGCCACGTGGCAATGACAGTGCCACGTGTCACTATTTGGGAGGTGTCATTTTCCCATTCTCAATTTGGTCCCTGTATTTTATTTTTTGTCTCAATTTAGTCCCAATTTTTGTAAAAATTATGCAATTTCGTCCCCCTCCAAATTGAAACAAAAATTATAAAATGTTATACAAATATTTTTATTAAATTTGATTTTTTTATTCAAATTGATATTTTTATTATAGATTTTTAATAAAACCAAGTTTCTTTAAATTTGTTTCACATTAAATTTTACTTAAAATTGTTTTCAAATTTTAAATTTATTTGTTTTTTATTGTTACATAAACTAGTTAATTTTTCTTAAATTATATAATTGTTATTTTTATACTAACTAAAACATTTGTATAGAAATTATTGAATTTTACACATTTAAAAATATGCAATTATTTAAAATATAAATTCAAATAAAAATAATATTAAAGTATAATGTAATAAAATATCAATATAATTTATGAATTTTTTTATTAACATTATTTTCTATTAAAAACTTTAAAACAATTTTAAATAAAGTTTAACGTAAAATATAAATTAAAATAAACTTAATCTTGTTAAAAATATTTACTTGAAATATCAATTTTGATAAAAATATTTGTGCATATTTATATAAAAATTAAATTTGGTTTCAATTTGAAGAGGGACAAAATTGCACAATTTTTACAAAAATTGGGACTAAATTGAGACAAAAAATAAAATACAGGGACCAAATTGAAAATGAGAAAATGGCACCTCCCAAATAGTGACACGTGGCACTGTCACTGCCACGTAGCACGATGTCAGCTTGACACGTGGCAAAATTTTAATTTTTTTAAAAATTTTAAAAAAATTAATAAAAATTCAAAAAATCCAGAAGCTGACACGTGGCACCCCATTTAACACCGTTACTCCACCACTAACGGAAAGGACTTGATTGGGTCAAATTTCCCAAAATAAGGACCAGATTAAGATAAAAAATAATTGAGGGACCAAATTCAAATTTTGCTACGAAAATGGGGACTAAAAGTATAATTTAACCTTAATTTTTTTATTCAATTATGAAATTATAAATATAAGTGGATAACAATAAATAATAAAATATTTGAATTACGACAGTTATAAACCTCAGAATATAATGTGAATTGTGGTGTTTTTAAGTGTCATTATTTTTAATTTATTTATTTTCCATTTAACAAATAACGACAGTTTTAACTATCGCAATTTACTCTAAAAAACTGTCACTTTTTACAATGTAATAAGTGGCAGTTGTTGGCGGTTCGCTTGAAATCGCCATATTATACTTTATCGCGACACCAATTGCGATTGTTTTCAAAATCACCACATAAGTAAATTGTGGCAGTTAAAACTGTCACACTTTACAAAAATAACCATCGCAATTTACACTATTTTTTGTAGTGTCATTTGAATTAGAGGTACATGTACTTAATTTGAAAATCAAGTTAATAAGAGAAAGCAATTGATAAGTTAGGGAGGCCCTCATATGGTTTAGAGACAACTATTCACAATGCATTGTGCTTTTGTTTGCATCTTCTGTATAAAATTTATAAAGGCCTTAACCACTTGTTTTCTACTATTGAAGGTAGAAACTTCTAGCATTTCCTTTTGCCTACCTTAATATGGGTTTGGTTTTATAGATAGTTGTATAAGCTACTATTAGTGATGTATTAAGTTGTTGTTAGTGATGTATGCAAAAACAAGGATATACAAAACATGATAACTATTGATTTACATGGGCAACACGTGAAACAAGCAATAAGAATGATAACATTGATTGATTAAACATGATGCATAAGTTATGTGTAGAGGTGTCAATTTGGCCCAGCCCACAAGGCTTGGTCTTGACCCAAGTGGGCTAGGGCCAAAAAATCCCACATTGAAAAAAGCCCCCTTCAAAGAAGCCCACAGGGTCAAAAATCCTAAAAAAGTCCTATGGGTCAGGGCCAATCCATGGGCTTTCATCTTCAACATGAAAAATATATTATATTTTAAAATATATTATTATATGTGGGATAGGCCTAACGACACAAACAAGCACGACGACCTGAAAAGGCCCAACGATCCGGACCTGCCCAACGACCTTGACAAGGACGACGAGCCAGACGGGCTCGACGACCCCGGCAAGCACAATGTCCGAGTCGTGAGGCTCGTCCAGGTTGTCAGACCCATCTGGGTCTTTGGGTCCGCTCGGGTCGTCGGGCACGTCTTGGTTGTCGGGCCTGTCTGGATCGTCAGCCAGTCTGGATTGTCAAGCACGTCTGTCTGTGTCGTAGGGCTCGTCTGGGTTGTCTGGCCAGTCCGGGATGTCAGACCTGTCTTGGTCATTGGGCCCGTCAGGGTCGTCGTGTCTATCTAGGTCATCGGGCTCATCTGGATCGTCATGTCCGTTCGCGTCGTCGCACCTGTATGAATTGTTAGGCCCGTCCGGATCATTGGGCCTGTCAAAACCGTCGAACCCATCTGGGTAGTCGGTCTCGTCCGGGTCATCAAGGTCGTTTGGCCCGTCGAGATCATCATGCTTATCTGGGTCGTCGGGCTCCTTCAGATCGTCAGGCCCGTCCGGGTCATCGGGCCCGTTCGGATCATCGGGCCCATTCAGGTTGTGGGTTCGTTCGGGTTTTCGGGCTCATCCGTTTCGTTGGGCCTTTCCGGATCTTCGAGGTCTTCTGGATCGTTGGGCCCGTCCAGGTCATCGTGTTTGTCCGGGTCGTTAGGCCCATCCGGGACGTCAGGCCTCTCGTTGTCATCAGGCACGTCTAGGTCGTCAGACCCGTCCAATTTGTTGTGCTGATTTAGGTCTTCGGGCTCTAGGGCCCATCCGAGTCATCGAGCCTGTCTGGGGCTTCGGACTTGTCTGGGTGATTGGACATGTTTGGCTCGTCGGGCCTGTTTTGTTCTTCGAACCCGTGTGGGTCGCTCAACAAGATCTTTGACTCTGGCTTAATGTGGTATTATTTGGGGGGTCTAACCCACCTTAGCGCTAACCCTAACCCACTAGAGAGGGGGCTTTGGGGGCTGGAGCTTTTTTTTTGGCCCCATCATTTGGGGCTTTATGAAGAGTGGACCAGGGCTGGCCCATGGGCTAAGTGCCAAATTGACACCTCTAGTTATGTGCATCAACTTGGTCTACCATATTAAATTAACTAGTAATATGATCAAAATGAAGGGAAGAATATGAAGGTTGGACTACATTGAGTTTAAATCCATATTTTTAAGAATTAGGTTTTGCATGTTTCCTAAAGTAATAGTGTTATTTTTGTATGTTTACATCATCATTATAATATGTATCTATAAGATGTATTACAAAGTGACTCCATATTATATTTATTATTATGGCTTAATTAATATTTTGGTCCCTTTATTTGTTGGTTTGATTCATTTTGGTTCCCTTATTATTTTTTGGTTCAATTTGGTCCTCTAATTCTTTAAAAACGTTCAATTTGGTCCCTACCATTAAGTTGATGCTAACACCGTCTCTGTACATGTCATGTGTCATTTTGTGAAATTTTCAATTTTTTAATTTTTTTTTTAAATTTTTTTTGAAATTAAAAAAAAAATAAACTGCCACGTGTCACTTTACGGTTGTGACATGTGTCAATTTAAGAATTTTTATTTAAAAAATATATTACCACGTGGCAGGTCACGATTACCACGTGGCAGGTCACGATTGTGTCACGAGTCAAGTTAACATTGGTTGTTTTCAATTTAGTCCCTCTATTTAAAAATTTGATTCAATTTAGTGTCCCAAGTTTTTACAATAATTCAATTTTGTCATTTTCAACGTGAAACCAAATTAATAATTAAACTTAATTAATATTTATATATTCATAATTTTTTGCGTGGGCTTTAGCCTTCTGGCGTCTCACAACTTGCTGATTAAATATAGACTGGATTTATTTCAAATTTTCTTCGTTTTATGTCTTAATTATAATGATAAAGGATTTGTTCTTATATGATAGTCGATTAAGATATTCTTCAACGACAAACAAATTTAATAAATGCTTTAATTAATAATAGTTTATTATTATAATGGAGGTTTGCAGCAGCTATTTTCTTAGCACTTTTTTCTGTTGTGTTAGTTTTTATTTTACAGATGAATAATGAAACTTGTATTGTATACTATTCAAATGTGGGATCTTGAACTGGTAGAACCTAAGACATGGAACTCAAGGACTTCTGCAGATAATGACTATAACGGCAATAATGAATTAGTTGGCTTCTAGTGGTCCTGGTCTTGTAATGTTGAAAGAAATTCTGAGTTGCTATGTTAATGTGAGGATTTTGACAATTGAAAGAAATTTTGTTTTTATGCTGATCAAAGTCCTAAGCTTTTATTCAGCCGATATGATTTTTAAATGTTATCTTGTTTCACTTTCCTGCACTACTTTAGTATAAATTTTTGTTTTGTTATAGGAACTTGGGGAATCATGTTAGAAAAAAATTGATACTACATTTTAATGTTATTTGTAACTTTAAAATCATAAAGATGATGAAAACTACGAAGACAATTTTTTAGATTAATGAAGTTACAATTATGTAACAAAGAAATCTTTCTATACATGTGACAATTACTTATGACCACACCAACTTAGTTCAACACTTGAAAAACTATAGCCTAAAGATTAGACTAAAGTTTTTATATTTTAGGCTTAAAATGATTTTTATTGTAGTGATGAATGAAATTTATTTTTAATACTAATTTAATTTATGTTAGTGTGACCAACGTTAATGATAGTAATTTAAAAAACAAAGTTTGTGATAAAATGCTTCTATAAGATTAAAAATAAAACAAAAAATAGATAAATGAAATTGTAATAAATGAATAAGATAAGTGTAGATGAAGGAAAGTAGTGCAAATCAACAAGATAAGTGTGAATGAATGAGATTAATGTGAGAAAATTTATATAAAAATAAGAAAGAGAGAAATTATGAGGAAATATCTTTAAATTTGAATCTTTAGATTAAAAATAATTCACGATTTCTTTTCATTCCCAAAAAAAGTATGAATTCATAACATATAAATAAGCGTCAATTCATACTACATGGACCTTACTTATTTTTAATATTTTGTATTCAAGGATAATATAATGCAAATATTTTAAAATTTTAAAATAAGTTAAAAATAATTAGCTCAACTTAGAGTTGACTAAGTTTATTAAGCAGATTCCCTTAGTACTTGCTAAGTAGACTTGATTATGGTTGAATATGTGAAGTTAATCTAATATTAACACAAATATTTTTATTTATTTAAAAGTTATTGTTAGAATAGAGTTAATCAAACTTGATTATTTATTTATTTTACAATTATTTATTTTAGAAACAATTCAACTCTGGTGTCAGAGGTCACACTCTAATATTATCAATTTTATCAAGAATATTATTTTAGAGATAATGTGATATTTTCTTGAAATGATATAATAGTAATGTAAGATTTGAGTCTTATCTAATTTTAAATTTTAAATACTTGGATTACTCTGAAAATACAAATATATGACATTTATTTTATTTCAATTGTAGATACTAGATGGTTTATAGTTAATTTAATTTTCTTCATCGGATAGGGTAGGAATGCTTTGTTCGTCTCTGAAGAAGTTGTGAGGATCAACCTTGGTCTTCACTATAGCCAATCTCCTGAAATTGTTACCGAAATACTTCACACCCCAAATGCTAGCTTGGTCGTAGCTGGTGTAGCCATTGTTATTTACCCCAATGTCAAGGTCTCTGTAATTAAGATATGCAGCTCTTGGAGAGTTTGAAACATAAGGTTCCATATATTTATACACTCTTCTAATCCAATTTATATGCCTTTGTGCAGCCTCGTCCCCTTCCTCTCTCCAAACGACCGCATAGTGAATATGAAATATGTATCCAGATCTGTGTGGGAATGGAAGTTCAGATTCAGAAATGTCGTACATTCTGCCTCCATAAGGGGCGAATTCAAGCTCACCATCTGGAACTTCATAAAGCAAGCGCCATAACCCTTGTAATCCTTCAACAGGAATGGGTTTCATCACATAATCAGATTTTGCTTTGGCTATTATTCGTTCACGAAATCGAGTTCTATTCAGCAAAACTTCATGTGCTTCATTCACTGAAGATCCACCTAACACAACATTCGCGAAGACAACTGAACCAATCCAACTAGTCTCAGTACAGTCTTTTCTATCCAAACCCAGCTCCGGTAAGCTCTTTTGCATCAATGGAATAAGTTCTTCTACACCTCCTTGAAACATGGACACAAAATTTGCTTGTATTGTTTGCTTTCCATGTTCACTTGAATTTACCTTTTTCACGTCCACCCTAATGAATATGCGCTCGTCCATTTTATTCGCCACAAGCTGCCACTTTTGAATGATCTCGGTTGCATTCTCTTCCAATGTCCTTGCAACATTGAACACTGTCACAGTTGATGGAACTGGAACTAGTTTTATCTTCCAAGCCACGATGACTCCGAAGCTTGCTCCCCCACCTCCCCTAATGGCCCAAAATAGATCCTCACCCATGGCTTTTCTGTCAAGAAGATTACCATTCACGTCTATTATGTGAGCATCTATGATATTATCTGCGGCAAGACCGTACTTACGCATCAAGGATCCATAACCACCTCCACTGAAGTGGCCACCAGTGCCTACAGTGGCACACACACCCGCTGGGAACCCTAGCGTTTTGCTTTGCTGGCTAATGGTGTAGTAAAGTTCACCAAGAGTTGCCCCAGCTTGAACCCATGCAGTTCGGTTTTCTACGTCAACTGTGATTTGTCGAAGGTTTATGAGGTCAAGGACGACAAATGGAACCTCAGCAACGTAGGAGAGACCCTCATAATCATGGCCTCCACTTCGGGTTCGAATCTGCAGGCCATGGCGTTGGGAGCAGATTATGGTGGCTTGAATGTGGGAAACGTCGAGTGGTGTGACAATGACTTGGGGTTTTCTGCTTAAGTTGAAGAACCTATAATTTTGAATGGGAGCATCTAGGACAGAGGAGTACGAAGAGTTGGTTTGTGTGAAAACAACATTGGAGATTGAGTCGGTGATATGGGGATAGTTGTAAAGACATTGAACGAAGTTTTCAGGAGTATGAAGTGAAGGAGGTTCAAATGAAAATAAAAGAGCAATGGCAGTAGTGAAGGTGAAATAGGAGCTTAAATGCTTCATTTCTGTGGATTGTTTGTTGTTGCTATGATAAAGAGCAGTGCGGAGACTCTAATTTATAGTAGTTTGGTGTTTAATTTTGGAGAAAATTTTCCGTGTGAAATAACCATTTCCCCCAAAATATAATATCGTTGATGTTAACATCCAAAAGTAAAATGTGAGAAATGTTGACCAACGTTAACAAAATGTGGGAAAGATTTTTTTTTTTTGTTTTTTTGTCGGGCTTTTTAATGGTATATAGAAGAATAAAAAAAAAACTTAATTCACAAATCATGTCAAAACTCAGCTACAAAATATTCTTTAAGGATGGTAACTTAAAATAACAATCATCTCATAACTTAAAATATTAATATTTAAAGAAAAATCTTTTATCTTTTAACTTAAAATATTATAAAAATTGTACTTTGACACTCTCTCATGGAAAAGCAATTATTGGAAAACTTATTGTAACAATATATTAATATATATTAGTATTTTAAATTAAAAATAAAAAATATTAAAATACTACTTTGTGAATTTGCCGCTGGTAGGTTCAATTCAATGTATCAGTTTCCAATTTTATAATAAAAATATTTTAGACAACATTAAAACAAATCACGTGTATAAATATGTAGTCTAAACATAGTAAAGACAACACTTATTTAGACGTGGCTTAAAAACTATCTTAAATAATATTAATATAAATGTTGTTGGTAAAAAGTGTGGGTTAATCTAGTCTAAAATACACTAAAAATTAAAGTTTTTAGATGAAAAATATTTCATCCTTCCTTTTTTGATTGAAAACACAAAACTTAGTTTAAAAAATTTGAATTTTGATTTTAGACCAAAAAAGCCAAAAACTCACAATGTTGAAAATATGAAGTTTTGAAAAACAAGTACATCAATGCTGTTTTTTATGAAAATTTTAAACAATAATTTTAATATTGTTGTCGTACTGAAAAAATTGTGTCTTATTACCTATAGCTACACTTACCTAGACTACGTCTAAAAATTTGTTGGAGTTATTAAATTATTGAAAGAATTGTCAATTCGGAATAATTGCTATCCTCGTACTATCGTTTCCTAGGTTTGAGTAGTTGTCGGCATGTAGAATCGAAAATTTATTGAAGAAATTTAAGACGTATATTTTTTCAGATAACCTCCTTTGTCATTTTAAGAACAGATGTTACATTAACGAAATCTTTTATATTAATATTAATTCTCTATATTAACTTTTATCATCAAATCATAATCATGGAAAAGTTTTTTAAGATAATTTTATCGATAATGTTGAATGAGTTAAAATTAAAGAATTTCTTAATGTGCCAGTTATTTATCAATTTCTACCAAATTCGAAATACTAGCTAGAACACCTTCATAAGTATTTTTAAAATTATAAATAAAATGGTGGAAAAAAAAATCAAATCAGATATTTTTGTGATTTATATTTAATAAATACGTCGAATAAAAAATACCACTATATAAATCATCTTTGGTTTCTAAAAAAATATTAAAGGGTAGTAACATAAATTTATTGCAAGATAAAATATGTTTTTTGTAAAGGGTGCAGATCAACTATGACAAAGCTAGTATGTTTTAATTACCACAATTATTTTATGTGGAGAGAATATATCACACTGATGGCTTTTATAGTATATTATATATAACAAAATGTTCCATTAGAAACAAATTTAAATTTTAGTGATTATTGTTAGTAACTATTTAGATATTAATTTATAAAATAAAAAAAATTATAATTTGTCTTTAAATTAGTTTTTAAAATTTATCTACCAAGATTTTAGTTACCAAAAATTAATCACTAAACATTAATTATTAAGGAAATTTTGGTTTCTAAACTAGTATCTAAATAATTAATGATCAATTTAGTAACCAATTAAAATTTTTTATTTAAAATAGAGACTATTTTAGTAAACAATAATATTTTATTTTGTAAATTGATATCTAAATCGATAAATTAATAATTTTTAGTCATTAAAATTAGCTATTGATGAGATGTTTTCTTGTAATGATTAGTTTTCTTCATTCAACTTTTATCATATTTATACATTAGCTGAACTTCCAATAGATATATTGCTAATAAATTGTCAACTTAAAAATGAAATTGAATTATATAATAGTTTAGTTTATATATTTTACATACTTTCACTATCATTTACGTGTTTAAATGAGAGCCAAATAGAATGTAGCTGAGATATTTTGCAAGTTGCGTCGCGTTAAAAATGTGATTGAATTATTTTGTACGTTGCATATATTCTGTAGCAACAACACGCTCACTTCATTTTCGTATTTAAACGACCGCCAAAGAGAGGTGTCTTGTTCCTCGCATATCTTTCCCATAGTATCCTAGGAATTTATTGCCACATTTGCAAGCTAGGCCCACCATGCTTGACCAGAAAATGATTCATTTTCATTTTGTAAGGTCCATTTATTCTGCTCCTTTTTACCTTAAGGGCTGCCCCAATCTTGTGGGCCTAATTAAGGGCTAGTCCAAAAGGGAAGGATCAGACCTAATCTGTCCCAACCCTAATCTTGTGCTCTTTTTCGTAAAACAGAAACATTTGTGCCTCCTTGAGCAGTTGCACTCTCTGCTAGGGTTTGCCTCCTCACCACTTTCAAGTTCGCTCGAGCTGTTCCTACTCCACGTAAGTCATCCTACATCTCGTGCCATCCATTTCTTGGTATCTTTTCGTGTTTTACCCAACTAAGCCTCTGTGATGAGCTTACCTTGTATTATGTTCCGTGGTTTTTCCAGCTCCTAAGCGTACTCCTTATTCTGTTGCGTCTGTGTCTACCATCGAGGTCTTGTTCTAGCTTATTCTAGGTACGGGAAGTTAGAACCTCTTTGTTTAATGCGATTGTGGGATGTTTTGCTTGTATTTTTATGATTCTTGAACTAGTATGTTGCTGTGAATGCATGGAATGGTTGGTGTTGTTGTTGGTGTGTGAAAATACAATTGTTGCAGGTACGGACAGTAGCGGCGACTGATAATCTCGCCCAAGCGAGTTTGTCTCGCTCAATTTTGAGCAAGCGAGCATCTCGCTCAGGCGAGGAGAGTGTCGCCTAAGCGAGAACATGCAGAGGCCACTCTTCCAGATTCTCGAGCTCTCGCCTAGGCGAAGGGAGCTCGCCTGAGCTTGAGTCTCTCTCGCCTGGGCGAGGACCTTCAGCCTGAGCGAGGAGCTGGGCGAGAATGCATTTCAGCTTGGTGTTCTTCTTGTTCTTGAGTGGTTAACCTGTATTTTATTGTATTATTATATGATGGCATGGGGGAAATGAGTATGCATGAGTGGGAGGGTGTATGGGTTATGAACAATGGGTTTTGAATAATGTTGGATATGTAATGAACATGAGATGGTTGATATCAAAATGGCACGGTGTCGGCATGAGGTGAAATGCTATTATTATGGTTCAGGATGGATGAGCTGGAATGGTATTCAACATGAAATATGTGAATGAGGAATTTGGTTATGCAGGTTGGCATGAGAGTCTTGTGCATGATAATGGTTAATTTATTGACTGATATGCTTGGTCCGTTTCAGTGCGTAAATCCTTGAGATCTCTAGGTGGGGTCTCAGGGTCGTGCTTCAGTGGTCGGGACGTAATTCCATGGCCCCTATTAGTGGGTGTCCATGGTGGTGCCCCATCTGTATAACTGGGTAAGGATTCAAGGTTGCATCCTGACACTCTAAGGAGTCAGTTAGCCTCATCTAGAGCAGACCGACTCCTGTGGTGAGAGTAGCAAGAGGCCTGAAATTCATTAAGGGCTAACCTTGTGGTGAGGGAAATTGATTCATTGTAACACTTGTAACACATAGCTCGGGGGTGAGCAGCTCGGGGGTGAGCAGAGGTATCCACCACAAGTGCGAGCATTTGCTGAATCCGACCAGGTTATACATATCCGGATGAGTCGAATGGTGTCGTAGTGTATTGTCTGAAAAGTCATAACATGCTTGGTTGATATGAGTATATGACTTTTATTGTTGTGTGTTCTGCTATGTGGTACTCTCTTTTGCGATGATCATCAACTTGTTGATGTGAGCAGATGCGAGGAACACCCGTGGGCAACAGGGAGGTGATGGTTCCGCCGCATAGTCTCCATGGGCTGGACTTTATTTCTTAATGGGTTTTCTTTAGGGCTATGGCCCATGTTTACTTTATGCTTTATTACTCTACTCTCATTTGTTAGACTTTTATCTGGTTTTTCGTTGGTATCGTGGTGTGCCTAGCTTTGTAGAGGTTGTGTTAGGGACCCCAGGACTACGCTGTTGTACTATCTGTGTGTGACGTTTCTTTTAATTTCACTTAATAATTAAATGAGACGTTACACATTCAATTTCAAACAACGTCATCTAAAAATTCAACAATGAAATTACTTCACAAATTACCATTTACTAAATTCTAATGTAGCCATAAGATAATCGTGTCACTGTTCTGCTTTAAATTAATTTTTGTTTTCATTCACTTTTAATTCCTTATCAAGTACTGGTTCACAGTAGTCTTTTGTCTGGTATAAAGAATAAAGCCATACAAAACAAATGTATGTTTATTATCTTCAAGATAACAACTTTTAACTAATTCCCAGAATAATTCCAAAGGTTAGACATATCATGACTTTTTAGTTTTAATATTTATAATGAGCTAGAAAATCAAGTTGACTAAGTAGCTAGAAAAAAAAACATAAATCAAACCAATATTATATGTGAATAAGTAGTATTAGAAAGGAAAGTCAAGTTCCAGAACTCCAACAAATATGAATAAATATAAATGACAAAAAAAAAACTCAAATCTCACTAAGGTGTATATTATACAAAAAATATCCATAACCTAATTATCATGTAAAATTTAAAAAATAAATCTATGACTAAAGTTCTAATGATGAAATTAAAATTATTTACAAAAATTTTAAAATAAAGAAATCCATTGACTTGTGTAAGGCCCAATAAATTGTTTCCCTATTCTGCCCTAAATTAAAAGGGCTGCCCTAATGTAATGGGCCTAAGGGCTGGCTCAGAGGATAAAACCAAATCCTAATCTACCCTAACCCACTCACTTTTCACTCATTCACAGAAACGTAGTCGTCTCCCTCCGCTGCCCAAAAGAGCTCTGCTAGGGTTTACGTTATCTCGATCAAACAAAGCTCAACTTCGTTCTATATTCCACGTAAGTATTCCTTTAGCTAATGCTGACCTTTTTTCAGTTGCGTTTCTATTATACTAGTTAGGGTTTCGTAGTAATCTTACTCTGGTTTTGTTCCATCGTGTCTCCAGTTTTGGATCTGCCCGTAGAAATGTGGTGCTCACGGTTGCATATCGAAGTTTCTGTTAGCTTTTCCAGGTACGGGAAGCTAGGGTTCACCCCTCTGTTCATGTTGTGCTGCTTATACTACTGTTTTATCATTTTAAAATGCTTGGTGTGTTGGTGCGAACATAGGTATGGTAATATTAACCCTTTGGTGAATCTGTTGGGTGTTTGTGCACGAGAGAATAGTGGTGAAAACTGGTTTTCTCGCCCAAGCGAGTATGGCTCGCCTAGGCGAGATCAACAGAGGCTCGCCCCAGATGCTTCACGCGAGAGGTCGTTCAGGCCACCCACGTTACTCCTGAGCGAGCGAGCATCTCGGCTAAGCGAGATCCCGCACGAGGCTACTGTTCCCATTTTCGAGCCCTTGCCTAGGCCAAGGGGGATCGCTTGAGCGAGAGCTTCTCGCTTGAGCGAGACCCTTCAGCCTGAACGAGGAGTTGGGCGAGGCAATGCGCTGTTTGGTTGTTTTGTTGCTCTTGGATGATTGGTACTTGCTTTGGGTATGATTGCTATGATGAAAAATATATAATGAATTGCTATGTATGAGTGACATGATTCATAAATGGTGAATGATGGGTATGGTATGAACTTGACATGTGAACTAAATGAGATGGTTAGTGTTAAAGTGGCATGGTATTGGCATGAACTGAAATCCCATAATTATGGTTTGAGAGGAATGGTTGAGTATGGAACCACTGATAAAGAAACAAAAAAGGGTGAATTATCAAGAGATGGTATGTGATGTATATATATATGTATGATAAATCTTTCTTGATTGATTATGATTGGTCTGTGTCAGTGCGTAATTCCTTGGAAATCCCTAGGTGGGATTTTCGGGTCGCGCTCCAGTGGTTAAGACGTAATTCCATGGCCCCTGTTAATGGGTGTCCATGGTGGTGCCCCATCTGTATAACTTGGTAAGGATTCAAGGTAAGGTTGTATCCTGACACTCTAAGGAGTCATTTAGTCTCACCTAGAGCGGGCTGATTCCTGCGGTGAGAGTAGCAGGAGGCTTGAAATTCATTAAGGACTAACATTGTGGTGAGGGAAATTGATTCATTGTAACACTTATGACACATAGCTCGGGGGTGAGCAGCTCGGGGGTGAGCAGATGTATCCACCACAAGTGCGAGCATTCGCTGAATCTGACCAGGTTATATGTATCCGGATGAGTCGAGTCGTGTCTTAGTGTATTGTCTGAGAAGTCTTAACATGCTTGGTTGTTATGTGTATATGAGATTGTGAAAATATATCTGATTATATGGATGAGATCTTTTATGCTCTAGCTTACCCTACTTTTATTATTGTGTGTTCTGCTGTGTGGTACTCTCTTTTGCGATGATCATCAACTTGTTGATGTGAGCAGATGCGAGGAACACCCATGGGCAACAGGGAGGTGATGGTTTCGCTGCATAGTCCGCTTGGACTGGACTTTAATTTCTTAATGGGCTTTCTTTAGGGCTATGACCCATGTATTGTTTTATGCTTTATTGCTCTACCTTTATCTGTTAGACTTTTCAACTGGTTTTCTGTTGGTATCGTGGTGTGCTAGCTTTGTAGGGGTTGTGTTAAGGACCCCAGGACTGCGCTGTTGTACTATTTGTGTGTGGCGTTTCTTTTAATTACTCTTATTAATTAAATGGGACATTACAACTTCTATGATAAACTAAACAAAATCTATGCTAGCAATATGAGTACCCGCACTTCATTTAAACATTGTCCTCAATGCGATAATGTCATAGAGAAAGAAAATCAAAACCAACAAACAAAATTAAAAAAAATGCATGAATAACTAAATAAAGTAGCAAAATGAATATAAAGAATTATGGCATCTAACTTAATTTGGGAATTAATTTGTCAAAGTTTATTTTCTCAAATTTTATGTAACATAATTTACCCTTTATACTATTTACTAGACTATATTTACTGTTTCTAACTATATTAATTAAAAACAATATGAAAATTCTACTAATTAATATTATTGAAACCAAAATTTGGAAGTACATACCTGAGCACATTCAACTTATGCTCAACAACTATTTCCAATCTATCCACCTATGCATTGAGTTTTTTCTTTCTAATTGAAAATCTACAACAATCTCTCCTTTAAGGAAGACGGTTGAATGCATGATAAGGGAAGTGTAGGAACATCAATATTACAGTTATAGGATCAACATCAGAAATATCACAATGATCAATATGATCAAGAACAACATCAAAATCATTAGTAGTAACATTAACAAGAGCAAGAACATGAATATCATCAATATGTATATAAAAAAATTACATCAACAACATCAACATCAAAAGTTGCGAGAATGTCAACAAGAACATCAACGACTGGAGCATGAGATATATCAACATGTACGATTGCAAGAGTATAAATATGAACTTCTACTATAGGAGCTTCAACTACATCATCATAAAGTACATAAAGTGGAATATTACTTCAAGCATGAAGAATGTCTCATGATCTATAACTGAAATAGAAAGTGGATGTATGACAAAATTAATCTCAGCACATATGACATACATGCTAGAATCACAAGTACATCCAGTATAAGTTTATAAAAATTGAGATAAATAAAAATCTAAGTCTAAATCTATGCATTTTTCAAACTGATATATATTTTTTCTTCATGAAGGTCTTAATTTTCAATATGCGTTGCTTCTATTAGAAACACATAAGCAGACATGTCAAAGTGAGCCAACCCGGCTCACACAGGTTGACTCACCACGAGCCGGAGTGAGCCAGAAATTTTGCAACCCGTCTTAACCCACTACGGGTTGGTGGGTTAAGTAGGTTGGCTCACCAACCCACATAAAAAATTATTTATATATTTATTTCTAAGTATTCAAATATTTAAATATTTTTTTAAGAAACCCATGAGATGTTAATCAAAGTAAAATCAAGAACCAATGTCTTCATCATGCTCACCACCAATATATGATGAATTGTTTCCAAGAAAGTGTCCATATTGTTCTAGAAAACATGGCTAATATTACACATTTTCTGTCATATTATTCAACAAAATATAAATAAAAAAATACACATTTTTATCATGCTAATTTAGAAAATTTATTTATAAGACGGTTGCATGAGTAATTCACTATAAAAATTATATTTAAAGATTAAAGTATTAACGTATATAACTTGACAATCAAATTAATGAAACATTAAAACTATTCAAATATTATTGAGCAACATTCTAGCATTTAAAAATATGAAATTGTGAACCTATATAATTAGGAGTAGTAAACAATTATTAAAAAAAATTGTAAAAAAATATTGGTGGGTTAAGTGGGTCAACCCACCCTCAACCCGGCTCGAACCCATTTAATCCGTGGGTTAAGTGAGCCGGATTGAGTTTAACCCACTTTTGAAAAAAACTGAATTTTTCTGAACCCAACCCGGTTCAAACTTGTGGTGAGCGGGGTTAGCTCACGGTTTGAAACCCATTTTGACATCTCTACACATAAGGTAAAATGTGGAGAAAAAGAGTATTTGTTATATCCATAAATATTAACAATACAATGATATATATGCTCAGACTAGACACCAGGTGAGTCACCATATTTACCTAACATAAAGATAAAATGACACCTCACCTAATGTTGTAATAAAAACAGAATACGTATATAAGAATGATATTCTAGTAGTCCTTCTCAAACTTAAGGTTATTGAAAATAATATATAACATTGAGTTTGTTATGTAAGGTAGAGAAGTGATCATGGGAGAGAGGTTTGGTTAATATATCAACAACTTAATCTACAGTAGGGATGTGATGAACAACTAAGGAGTGATTTAATACTTTTTCCCTTACAAAGAAGATTTCAAATTCTGTGTGTTTGGTTTGGGAGTGTAGGACATGATTATGACTTAATGCAACTACACTATGATTAACACAATAAATAATAGGAGTGGTACATTATATTTTGAGTTCATGAAGAAGAGATTGCAGCCATAGGATTTCAGTAGTAGTAATAGCAAGATTGCGGTATTTTGCTTCAGTACTTGAATGACCAACCAAGGTTTGTTTCTTAGACCACTAAGATACAAGAGTAGGACGCAAGAATATACAAGCACTAGAAGTGGAACAACGATCATCAATGTCAGATGCCCAATTTGAATCGCTAAAGGTTGTGATAGAGTACTGATTTTGTATTAGAGAGGCAGACTCAATGTGTAAACCACAAGACAAAGTGCCTTTCAAGTGATGCAGAATACGTTTAACAACTTTCTAATGTTCAAGAAGAGGTTGTGCCATGAATTGACAAAATTTATTCACATTATACCCAATTTATGGTCTCGTGATGGTGACATATTGTAATGCACCAACAATAGAGTAATAAAGAGAGGGATTATCCATATATTCAGAACCTAGTTTGGAGAGTTTGAGACCACTGGGAAGATGGGTAGTCATACCTTTGGCAATAGACATGTCAGCGCGATGAAGAAGTTCACAGATATACTTGCCTTGAGATAGAAGAAAAGAGCCTCCCGAAAGTTGTTTAACCTCAATGCCTAAAAAATATTCAAGATGTGCAATTTGTTTTAGAGCAAAGACCGAACTCAATTTGGAAATAAGTAATTGAATCAAAGTTTGAGATGAACCTGTGAAGATGATATCATCTACATAAATAAGGACATAGAGATTGTCAGCATCAAAAGTTTAAAACTAGCAATTTCTCTTTAAATAAAATATATATGTCAACCTCAATGTGAAGGTAACCCTTGTTCAGAGTAATTAGGAAAGAAATTTTGATTTTTTTATAGGCTAAAAATGGGTTACAAAGGAAGATAATTTTTTTCTTGATAAAGAAACATGGTCACACATCATTTCAACTTATGATTGTTTTACTTTCAAAAGCTTTAATCCAAAGGGAAAAAAATAAAATCACATTAAAGGTTGCCCCTTGTTTGCCCTTGCTTTTTTTGTATTATTTTATATTTTTTTGTCTTAATTTTTGCTGAGACTTCCCTTTAGGGTTTTCAGTCTAGCAGATTTTTCGTCATTTTTTTGTTTTCCTTTTTTTTTTCCTGTGTTCAGAGACTCACTCCAATTTGAATTCATTATAAGGCACATGCCCTCTTTATGATGGTCCTCAATGGAATACAAAAGAAAGATTTATCGGGGGAAATGAATTTGAGCAATTTCATGTATACAAATTATAGCAATGTTTAAAAAATATGCCACTTTTCATAAAAAAATTATTTATTTATTCAACTAATTGATTTGACCAAAGAATAATTTATTTTCTCCTTTTATTTTCTTTTTCACTTTTCGCAAGATTCCATGAATTTATTAACAAAAAATGGGAAACAATTAATTTTGAATTTATTGTAGTGCAACTTTTTTTTTTCAGGATGTTGTGTTGATGCATGTTATGTGTTATGCAAGGTGACATGAAAATATAAGATGTTAGGAATTTGGAAGTTACCTATACACGTGTAAATATACTAACAACATATGGATGCATGTTATACACTAGTCTTTCTACCCGTGCAACGCACGGGTTATTTTAAATGTAATATTTTTGATAATAAGAATTGATTTTGTAATATTTATTAACTTCTAAAGTTATAATATAATTTCTTTAAAAAAATAACAATAAAAGAAGACCAAATTACATACCTATCATCTATTTTTGGTTAATCAACTTTATAACTTCCTTTGGTACACAAATTTGATTACTTCTTAAATCAGCATGATGTTCATTGTAAGCCTTGGACTTTACGCAATAGATCCTGCATTGAACAACAAAATTATAACAAATATTTTAATTACAACAATAGATCATGCATCTATATTTATACAAACTTTCAAATAAAAAGAAAATTAGAAATGACATACCTACAATGTGTTCATTGTCAAAGAGTTTCAAAAATTTCTTTGTAGACAACAATTTTAGTTGTGTTTGTGATATTTCCATTTTCATCCAATATAAGTATTTTCAATCCTCTCTTGGTTTTCACTCTAGAAATAGCAACATATAGTTGGTCATGTGTGAATACAGGTTGTGGAAGATAAAGTCCCACTCTAGAAAGTGTTTTTCCTTGACTTTTGTTAATTGTCATTGCAAAGCATAATGAAATTGGGAACTGTCTTCTTTGGAATTTGAAAGGCAATCCTGAATCAGATGGCACTAAATCCATTCTTGGAATAAAAATTTTGTCACCAATGTTTTTTCCAATAATTACAGTTGCAGAGATTACATTTTTACCCAGATGGTTGACTTGCAATCTTGTGCCATTGCAAAGACCTTTTGCTTGATCAATATTTCTCAAGAGCATAATTGGCACACCTGTTTTGAGCTTGAGTTTATGATTTGGTATCCCTGAACATTTGATATCATTTAAAAATTCAGATGTAAACCATTCAGATTGAACTTCATCTTGTTCATCAGATTGGCAAGGTGTATCTGAACTTAAATAAGTCACCTCTTCACCACCTAATAAAGACAACATGAAATCATTGACTTGCTCTACAGAATCATTAGTTGGGCACAAGATTGCTCCATCATCAAAATAATTTGGATTCATCATGTTAACCACAAATTGAGGATAGACAAATTCAACCAATGACAATAAAGGTACATCTGTATTTATAATAAGTAGCTCTTCTGGAATTTCTACCATGCACTCACCATTCTCATTTACATCCATTTGGCCATCTCCAATTTTCAATATCCAATCAGCGAATTCTTTGATATCATTGGCTGTTTGATTGTTTGTTGTTGTACTTAATCTCATGTTCTTGGACAGTTTGAGCACTTTACAACAATTCCATAACTCTGAATAGTTGATGGCTAATTTGATGATATCAAACCTAGATCCTTTCTTTATAACGGGTAGAATTTGTCTGAAGTCACCTCCCAAGACAACTGCTTTGCCACCAAATGGTTTGTCATTATTGGCATCATCAACATTTCGCATAATATCTCTTAGTGTTCTATCAAATGCCTCAAAGCACATTCTATTCATCATTGGTGCTTCATCCCAAATAATTAAATTGGTTGCCATCAGAAGTTTAGCACGGAGAGTACCTTGCGCTATGTTGCAAGTTGATTCATCATTAATTAACAGTGGGATGCAGAATGTAGAGTGTGCTGTTTTTCCACCAGGAAGTAGTAAAGAAGCAATTCCACTTGATGCTACGTTCAAAACAATCATGCCCTTACTTCTTAGAGCAGCTGACAATGTCTTCCACATAAACATTTTACCTGTACCACCATAGCCATATAAAAAGAAGAATCCTCCCTTCTTTGAAACAACTGCTATCATGATATCCTGATATACATGCATTTGTTCATCATTGAGTGCTTTAAGCAAAATATCATGTTCTTTTGCCATGTCTTCTTTATTGTATTGCAGCTCATCAACAATAAATCTGTTATTGAATGTATGTACATCTGAAATATCAAGTTGAGGTAATGAAGGATAATCTTTCAAACATCTACCATTTGACATTAGCATTTCTTGTATTTCCATGAGACATATTTTTTGTAATTCAGCAGTCTCAATTTGAAGACCTGCATGAACAAAATAATGCAATTAAAAGATGTGTTTTTATTGAATTACAAAAATAACAATATAAAATACCTGGTAATCTCATTTCCTTTCTCTTTTGGTACAAAATTCCATCACATAAGATACTCCATGTAGAATTCCAAACTATATCTGGTTTAGAAATTGTATTCATGGACAACAAAGTAACAAATAATCTTCTAAGTTGATACCCCGAAGCAAATTCACTTGCTTCTTTGATTGCATCAATATATTCTTTATCGTTTGCCAACAATCCCAAAGCATAGCAAGCATCTTGGTATGTTTCATCAAATTTCCCATCAATGGTCTTTATGCTTTCATAATCAATACAACCTTTTTGAATTGTGAGTAATATCCTCAAATAATAAAGTTCTCCAGAGCCCGAAGGAATATAAGTAAGTCTACCAATGTTGTAGCCTTTCTTCCTTGGTTTCCATTCTTTTTCTTTAGCAAACCACACAAATTTGCTTGGAAATTCAGAATAAGTCAATTCTTTTCCTTCTGTATAAACTTTGTTAGCCTCAAACCAAGCTAGAAACATTGTGTTAGCATTTTCGTACCTGTTGCAAATCACATTAATATCATCATATAAACTTTGTTAGCCTCAAACCAAGCTAGAAACATTGTGTTAGCATTTTCGTACCTGTTGCAGATCACATTAATATCATCATTATCTTTAAACAAAGTTGATTGTTGTCCAGGAAGATGGAATGTCAATCTCTGAACAGGAGGCCATCTGTGATGGATGTCAAAAGCAAATATTCGCCAAGCTGCTTCACATGGTGATAGATACCTACAATCATAATACCTCTTGATCTCATCAATAATGGTTTCTTTGTCACATTGTGCAGAGTTGTTGCTTATTTTAAGAGTAGCTCTGTCAGGACCCTTGTTGACATATTTGAACAAATATTTTATTGAATTGGTCTTGTTGCAATACTCTGTATTCACGTGAGCTTGATACCTCATTAGAAGTGGTGGATTGTAAGGAACAACACTTCTGTTGTCCAGCTTAATTCCATTCTTCTCAACAAATCTACCATTATCAAGTCTTCTATAGCATGGATATCCATCTTCATCAATATAAGTTGAAGATGTGAATTTTTTAGGATAAAATTTGGAACATCTTCCTTCTTTCATGCATGGTGAAGTATATCTCGCAGGTCCGCATGGTCCATGAATCATGTAACTTGCTACAACTTTTTCCAATTTTGGATACAAATCCGCATTGGGCAATTCAGCTGATATTACTTTATCAATATCAGTTGAATTTTTCAATTTGCTTTCTCCATCCAACCATAAAAGTATATGTGCATGAGGTAAACCTCTCTTTTGAAATTCTACTGTGTACATTCCTGCATATATAACAGAACAAATTAAATAGTTTAAAAAATGTAATTTCAAAAATATTCAAAAAGTCTATACTAATGGTTATAGAACATACCTGCAGTGGTTTTTCCAAAGAAGTCCTTTTTTCTGAAATCTGTCATCATTTCATCCAGCTTCATTTTGAATACTCTACATACAATATCAGGTCTATCTGATGGTGACAACCCTTTTGGTAAAATAAAGTCTCTTATTTCGCTCCAATTGACATTGCATGTTATAGTAATGAACAAATCAGGATAGCCAAATTTTTTACAAATAGCCATAGCATCTTGACAATTGTTGAACATGTATCTTGTACCACCAGTGAATGAAGCAGGTAGTACAATACGTCTTCCAATTAAAGAAGGATCTGTCTCTCCTCTATTAACAGCCTCTTGTAATCCATTAAGAATATCACAACGAATTAACTTTTGATTAGCTCTAATGAACGACAGTCGTTGTGCTTCCACCATTGTATAACAATCAACCAAAAACTGTTGGAATAATCGACATGCATTCACAATATTTCCAGGTTCTATAGATCTTTGTTGTATTCTAAATGCAATAAATTCTCGCAACGAAATTCTAATTCTGACCCTGGATTGACTTCTTGAATGAGACTCTCTGATTGGAATATCTTCTTGATAACCATCTTCTCCATATGGAAACATTAGAGGATACTGAAGTGGAATGAAAGCTGTGTGAGTTTCATGCAGTCTTGTTAATTCACCAGAAAATTTTTTGACAATGATATCTCTGCCTACATCCAGATTGCCAAAATCACCAACTATTAGAGCAGCTATTTCATCACATGAAGGTGTGTTGTATACTCTAGGGTCTTTGTTTCTGCCTCTAAATAGTCTTAGTATGAAATCTGATTCCATATGTTGCAATGACAATTCTCTTACTCTTCTGAAAGATTTCGCAAGAACATTGTGAGTGTCAATCATTTGAATCAAATCAGCAACCAATGATTGATCTAGATCAGATTCCTTGCTGTTAGACCTAAAACATAATAAAGAAAAGAAATAACTTAATAAACAGATGTATTTCAGCAAATAACTTGAGCATATATGTTACTCATTTCAACTAAGCTGAAATGCTTTAGTCTGTTACTCAATTCATTTTCGGTGTCATATATGTAAAGTTGTGCAAACTTTGGCTTTGATCCACGTTCTGGCAATAAACTTCCAATACGACGATAGTTCTGACCATTAAGAATAAATTGTGTTGAAGCAGAACCATTGTTCATTGAAGTATCTATCTTACCACCAATTGAAGTAAATGAAAACATGCTATTGTACAGTCTTATATTCTGTAAAAATGATTTACTTCTACGATCTACACCATTTAACAAACCTTCAAGAAGATCAGGTGGTTTTTTTAGTAGTGGAATTTGTACTTTTCCCTTTTGACAACATAATGAAAATTGAACTTGCTTTGATGTGTTACTTTTTTCTGCTCTTTCTTCATACCACAGTTGAGCTTGACAGTATTGGCATTCCAAGCAAGGATCTCCAATATTGAGTAGTTCTGAACAAAAACATAAAGCATTAGCACCTCAAGTAATATTTTATGTATGAAATTCTGTACAATTTTGTGTGACTTTACCTTGTAACTCTCCTTTGCAATACAACTCGTTTGTAATTGTAGTACTTGTACTATCTCCTACAATATTAGCAAAATGAAAAGTAATTACTAATTTAAAAAAGGAATTTATTGAAATCAATCACTTAGCAATTCAAGATCTGAATTACCTTCATATGTTGTTCTTGTTGAATCATCATTTCTTGTGTCTGAACAATGTTGTTCTGTTGTTGTTTCATCATGAAGATTGAATCTGTTTTGAAGTGATTGTATGACTTGAAAAGGATATTTGACAACTTTATTGTTAGAGACAGAATATGAATGATTTTGAAATCCAAATGTGGCACCTATGGAAAAGAATTATTAAAACAATTATGTTATATTCAAAGTCATTATCAGTATGAACTTTTGTATATATGAGTCAAACCTACTTACCTGCACTGCAATTGTAATTATTTTGTACATAACTTCTGTGAATGCTATTGCTGACAACTGAAATCATTAAAAAAAATGAATAGAATCATTAGAAATCATTAAAGATCAATGTAGAAATACAGCTAAATGTAGAAATTTACCACAAGGAGTATTGTATGTTATAGTAGAAGCTGAGGATTGTGAAGTCATTAAGTTTATTTGAATTGGATCTTCAACTAAAGTAGTTGAAGAATTTGATATATTGTTTCCAGACACTGCATTAAAATAAACAATTGTTTATAATTTGTTAAAGTGATATTGCAATAGTAATCTTAAAAAACAAACAAATATAACTTACCAATTGTTGACTGAAATCTTGATTTAATACTGTGAAAATTATTGTTGTTTTCCAAATCTGAAAAATGTTTATTGTAGCAGCATTTTATGTCCAACAATACAAAACAATACATATGGCATTCATGTAACAACAATGTAACAACACTGTTTAAAGAAAGAGGTAAGAAGAAGAATACTTACTAAGATGCAACTCTTGTAATGGCTTCCTTTGGATACTGTTATGGACTAATTTATCAGATTCACTTCTTTTATCTATTATTAAAACAGCAAAGATATTTGATTATCAATCTATGTTGTGAAGTTCAAATCAAAATATATTTTTTCAAATAGAGAAAAAATGAACTGAAATTTTTATACTTTGAGAACAATGGTTGGCGATTTTTGGTTTTTTTCTTGCATTCTGTTCTTTGTAATCTGCAAAGAAGATATAAACATAGAAATGCAGAATTTGTAAATAAATGTTTGATGAAGAGATTGTGCAGTCAAATGATTCAAGGTCTATGTTAGAAGATTACCTGCATGTTGATTACTTCTTGCATTAAACCTTTGTTGTAGCACCAACTTCCTCCTCAGCCTTGCATTTTTACAATCGTTTTCCTCCATTTCAGCAGAAAACATATGGAATACTTTCAAAGGTGTCAATGGAATAAACAAAAAGAAAGATAAGTTGACTCAATGGATGAGAAAGTGTTCTCTGTTTTATTACTATATTGGTGAATGATTTTTATAAACTTTTTTTTGGAGATTGTACCTCTAATCACAATTTTGGAAACAAAAATATTTGTAATTGTAATAGGAAGCAATTGTAAGACTACCAAAAGTATTTAGCAGTAGACTAAGATTATAAATAGTAAGAGCATGCAGTGGTGACTGGTAATAGATCAGAAACATTCATATATATAGTAATTCTTTGATATTTGATTTGTTCTTACAGGGAACAAAAAATCTGCTTTTTATGTAGGTACTACAACACGTCTTTTTTATGCAGTACTATATATAGTAGAACAAAAAGTACAGTTTCATACCAAGTATGTGCCATTCTTTTTTCATGATGTCTGCAAAATTATAACATGTATCCATAATGTATGTTTACGTATAACATACTAAACCAAGATATATCCATACATGTATGTTTACTTATAACATATTTAATTATGTTTAATTATAACTCATTTGAATATGTTAAATTAAATTCTAGTATGTATGAATTAGAGTCGATGAATTAAAGATTAAGAATAAACTTTTGATTGGAATTCATAGAATTTGAGACAATGTGCAAAGAAATTTCATTAATAACAAAATAGAACAATACATATGCATTGCTGAATATATATGAACTTGTAGCTTGAAAACTACCTAAGTAGCAGACATGAAAACAAAACTAATTATAATTAAAAGTTTCAAATAACACCATAAAAGAAACTGTAAATTAAAGATTACAATATGTAAGCACTTTGACATTCTGATTGCTTTTCATCTAATCAACTTCAAACACCAAGTCAATAGGTTGATCAAATCCATGAGCAGTACAAAATTCCTTCCACCCACTTCCTATTTTGTTAGACTTCTTTGGATGATTTCTCAAGAGTAGTTTGCACTTCACTATTTCGTGCGGTCCATGAAGAAGAATGTATTTAAATCTTCCTTGACGAAGATAATTGCCAAAATCAGAAGGCAAATCCTAACACATAGAATGTAATTAAAGAAATCAATAAAAATTATTTATCAGTTTAAGATATCGATTAAATTTATTTAAAAAATTAAAATACATTAATATAAATATAAATTAAATGAATCTCACCAGATGGCTAGCATGGCATTGGTTTGGATTCAGAAATATGCAAAAATGCAACTTCGGTCCATTGAAAAGTGGTTCATCTGCTTGAAGTCTTTTAAGAAAACGTCCAATAGATAAAGGTTTGCATTTACTTGGAAAAACAGTGATGTGGAAGCAAGAATGACCAACATATCCAAAATAAATACTGTGGTTATCGTGTAGTTCATAAAATTCCCTTAAATCATTCCATCCTCCTATTACCATTGGTTTCTATAAATTCTTGTTATAAGTGACGACATGTCTATTGCGTTCTTCATCTGTTAAAGTCCATTGACGTTGAAGATCGTGATCATAAAGAATGGCGAATGCATGATCCACAAACCCAACAACCTCCAAGGATATAATTTATTTGAACAACGACATAGATTAGTTGAAGAAAAAATGATAATATAATTTCAAATCCGTGAAAAAAAATAAGAAGAGTAGAAGAATTTTTGTAAAACCAAAACTGTATATAAAAATATACCAAAGACGTACCTCATCCTCAAGGTGGATAATACAGAACTGGTACCTACTCATTCTATTAACAACTTGTTCTTGGTTGAAGTTGTTGTCCATTTGGTAGGACTTTCAGAATGGAAGTAGAAATAGAGTAGTAAAAATGGAGAATATGACGGAACTTATCTTCAAGTGTGGTTCTGATGGTAGAATGAAGATCATCATTTATAGAGGAAAAATCCCCCATGAAAAGACGGGACGATTACAAATAGATTTCAAAACAGTAATGTAATTATTACTTTGGAAAACGGGAAGACCATTAAAAGCACAATATAAAATATTACGTTATAAAATATTTTAAAAATATAATAATATCATAATATAATATAATATATAATAAAATTAAGACTTATTTTTAGAATAAAGTAACAACCAAAATCCATATATATATAACATATAGAGATAAATATTAATATATATATCTATATATTATATTAAGACAAATGGAATCAAAATTGACGTAGTAAGTTAATATATAATAATTGGTTGTAAATTTATGATATATTAAATTTTTTTTTTAGATATATGAGAATGAAAATGGAATTTATTTAATAAACTTGGTAACCATTACAAAGAAAAATGATTCAAATTTGTGTATGGCAGCCAATTCTGTTGCCATAACTTAAAATGTGACAACATTTAATTAGTTTGCCAAATATATATTATTTATGAAAACCAATGTAAATAAGAAATGAGAATTTCTAAATTCGGTTGTTTAAGAAAAATATATGATGCATTTATGAAAATAAATATAACTAATAAATTTGAATTTCTAAATAAGTTTATGATAAAAGTTATTTTATTATTATAATAAATAATTGATAAATAATTGATGGTAAAACATAATATCACTTTTAAAACGTTTTGATGTAGCTGGCAGTAAGTTTGTTGACAATAATTGAAAAATGTCAACAATATTTGACAAACCAGCGGATGGAAGAAATAAAATTATACAATTTGTAACAAATAAAACCATAATAAAAGCATAATATAGTAATAATCAAATTAAACATCAAAGTTATAGTTTAAAGGAAATTGAAGACATAACCATGCGTACACATATTACAGTCCCAAATTGTCAGACATAAAAGAAATTGTCTTCAAATATTAAAACTAAAATCATCTATTGTTTGACTATTTTTTCCTTCTTAATATTTCTTTTTAGCAGCTTCAGTGGAACAGTGTCTTCTTCGATGAATTCAAGTGATAAGGTCTTCTTTGCAGATTATCTCTTAAGTGAAGTGTTACCATCCTCATTCGTAGCAGTATCTTTGATTAAGTCAGCAGATTGGGATGCACACTCAATTGTTTCTTTGGTAAATCTAACTAATAAATCCTATAGTACAGTTTAAAAACAAATAGAATTAATAAAATAATACGTCATTAACAAAAAATGAAATTTACTAAATTTGTATACCTCGGCAATATCAACAGTAGACTCATTGACTACACGCTGTTTTTCTTCACTCTGAAAGATTGTTCAAGTTTGAAAGTTTGATCGTTCCTACTTTCAACTTTAAACAGCAGACTTTTATTAACTAATTCTTCAAACTCCTTAGGAAAATTCCCACAACCATTCATCTACGATAACAAAGTAATTTAAAATCATATTCAGAGAGATATATCGCACTATGCTTATTACTGTATATATATAAGTTGATATATTCAAGAGTATACCTTATCATGAGACTCTAACATATCAGCACAGGTTTTTTTGAAAAGGGTGGTTGCATCCCTATCAAACAGAACAAATGTGGTGGAATCGGATGAGTCAATAACTCGAACCTTAATCCTATATCTGTAAAATATATAAAAGTATTAATTCCCAAAAGTGTAAATTATAATCATATATGTAAATTGGCATTAAGTTTAATAAAGTTAAAGTTAACCTTGGAAAGACTTTTATAACATGCTTGTTACACTTCTCGCAAAAGAACATCTTTGAATCTGGATAAACAGCTTTGTTGCAAACACAAGCCGTATACCACCAGTCATCCTCATCCAAGATATGGTTAATGGTTCCAAACAATATGAAAGTTGCAACCTTTGAATATATAAAAGATTAATGAAAAAAGGTATTGACAACAACAAAATTACATGAAATAATTTAGAAGTCATTCTAACCTCTTTACAATCTTTAAGACCTTGAATAGTCGTCCTAGGTGTAAGAGTTAAAAAGTCTTCTTCCACAGTATGTTTGGAAGTCTGAGACAACTGCGTTAATCCTTGAGAGGGAGATTCATTGTTCTCAATCATCCTGGGCAATACAAATTAAAGTTAAAAAAATGGATTAACTAAAAAATTAGAAAGTATTGCAATAAATGAATAACAATTTGAACATTACCTTGATTTAAGTTCAGATGCCTCCTTGAAGTTAACATTGTACTTAATCCTAGTGCAGAACTTGCAATTTTGAAGTTGAACCTTATCTAAATTTAAAAACATAGTGTATGTGAAAGTACCATGGTAATAAAAATTGTAATATAACAAAAGTAAAAGAAGTCACAGAAGTTTACCTTGAAAAGTTTTGACTTTCGCAAATTCTATACTTATAGCACAATTTTGTACTTCTCCACTTGAAAGAAATACATTCAGTTCATCGACATAAATACCAAACAAAGTACATTCTATTCGAAACCTAAACATTCAATAAATGTTATGTCAAATCATTATTTAAACAGAAATAAAAAGGTATGTAGTATATCATAGAAATAAAATACCCATCAGCTTCTATTGCAATGACATTTAATTTTGTTGTCTTTCCATCAACTTGCAATTCTCTTTCAGTACCCACTCCGACCAGTAATCCCAATACATCTAAATAAAAAATAATAAAAGTCATAACATAAAATGACGAAATAATTGTTGATAACTAAAATATATGAATGGTAGAAAAACAAAAAATATTAAGTTACCAACTAAATAATCAGTATCGAATCCAGTGGTTGTCAATAATGACAAAGGTGTGTATTGTGGTTTGACATCAGGAACCAAGTTACCATCAAGCAAACTAACTTTGGTACCAAACTGGAAATTAATCTTATAAGGGTGGTGCGTAGTTCTGTATATTCCAGAATTTGGAGCAACACTGAAATTTTGTATGGCATAAACATGACCTTCAGAAATTTCAGTCTGGAATTTGTAAATTAGAGTACGTCTGATGGAAGCATGTATTTTAGAACCCTGAAATACATCAATATAATAAAGATAAAGATGTTTAACATACAGATATTTTGTTCATAACAATGATGGTAAATAATTAGACGAATAATAATCTCTTTGTCTTGAATAACCAACTCCATGGAAAAAGGACACCTCTGTTTAGTGAAATCTGGAACGAACCATGAACGTATCACCCTAACGATGATATTCCAGTTCTCCTTTTCTGGAGTAACTTGGCTTACATTTTGAGTTTGCTTTTGAACTTCAGAGAGAGACATGTTGATCTCAACACAAAGATATTCAAGAAATGGAAGTAAAAAAGTAAGTACTACATTGGTGACATATTTAAACTCACATAAAAAAGATAATAAAGAATTATAAAATATTTTAGTAAGAAAAATAAAAAAAATAATAAAAGGTTCAAAGCAGCTATAGAGTAATATATATCTGTTTGGTCAAGGATAGTAAGAAAAAGATAACATGAATTTGGCAAATTTTGAAAAAGTAAAGGTTCATACGTTATTGGATTGTAAAATTTGAAATGGTTAAAGAAAGCAAGAGGTACAAAAGCATTAAGTAATCTGCAAACATGGAGTAATAGACATGACATGTTAATAGAAAAAAAAAATTTGACCTATGTTTACAGAAATCATACTATCATTTTCTTGTGAAAACTGCGAAAAACAGCTATTGATGTCAGAAACCAGTAATGTGTTGCAATGGTTTTTTTCAGAGGTTTCATATAAAAGGAAAATAAAGCAAAAAAAGCTTTCTGATGAAGATGAACCATTAAAAGCTTACTTTGAAATGAAAACATTACCTCTTCGCGTGATGTATTGAGCAGTGAACCATTAATTGAATCACTAATATGGAAACAATGAAGATCTGGAAAAAAGTATGGCTGCATAAACAAATAATTTTAAGAAAGAAGCAATGTGCGAAGATGTTTTTTCAGGATTTGTTAACAAATGAACAAAATGTACAACTGTACAAAAGAACATATGAACTGCTACGCTTCATGTCGAACTATATTTGTTATCAAAAACAAATGAAGGACATACCTTTCGTGGAATATGGTTTGTATGAATCCAGACTTGGCAGAGAAAAGAGAACAGTTATTTGGATGAATAATAATTAATTAAAGTGTACAAAACAGTGTTATACACAATATACAATAGTGCGAGAAACTTGCTGGAGAAGACAAAACGGTTGGATAAATTAAAATAATAATATATTAATAACAAATATTCAAAATAACTAAATTCGTATAAAGAATTAATAAAGTAATACATATCAGGGATTGGTACGGAATAAAAAGATGTGGAAAGAATTAAGAAATTTCTCGAGCAGTGCAAAAGTCATATCAATCTACTTTTTTAAAATCATATTAATTTTTAGTTATAATTTTTAAAAATGAGATGTATCTGAAATAAACCATGGTCATATGTTGTAAAATATAAAATTTAATTGAAAAAGCTTTAATGAATGATATGACATTTGGGGGTCTGACATGAATTAAATGGCAAAGATATTCGAGATTATATCAGATTTAAACAGTTGTATTTACCAATATATATATATATATATATATATATATATATATATATATATATATATATATATGTAATGTAAAAAAAGTCTATAATAATTGCTACAAAATATTACATTGGCCATACAAAATAAGTAATACGTTAAAATAATATTGTTTAGGGATGATTTCAGAGGCCATGATAATAGTCAAATATATTAAGAAGCACATTCACATGGCTGCTTGGTTCTTCACCGTCAACCTCAAGAAGTATTATATCTCTTTCCTGTAGTCCATGTAGTTCACAAAACTTTTTCCATCCACTGCCAATCTTCACTGATCTTACTCTAATTAACAACTTGCATTGAACCTGTGCTTTTGGACCATAAAGCACAATTTCTGAGAATTTACTATTGCGAAAATACTTACATAAGTCTGAATTCAAATCCTGCGAAAACCAAAAAAATATTATTACAAAACAAAATTATATATACATTAAAACAAAGATTACAAACAAACAAAATTAATGGTAAAAAGATTACAAAAAAAAGGTAAGAAAGATCACCAGAGAGCTTGATTTCCAGTTGTATTTAGAAAGGCGGAACTCAAAGTGAATTAATTTTGACGTTGTGAGTGGAAGATTTGATCGAACATGACTTTGAAATTTTTGCAAAGTAGTTTCTGAACAGTGATCATAAAGGTGTATTTCAAAAACAGAATTTCCAGTATGCCTTAAGTAACATACTCTGTTTATATCATAGAATTTTCTTATATCACACCACCCATGAGTAATCCTTGGATTATAAATATCCATGTTGAAGGTAACATGGTGCATATTACCATTGTTATCAGAAATTGTCCAAACTGGACCCAGTTCACGGCCTAATGTAATGACAAACAATCGGTTCACGTCACCAAAATCCTTCAGAAAAAAGAGAGTTCATGAAAAATCTATTATTTAAATTCAACAGAGAATAATAATGATGAATAATTTATAAGTGATGAATTAAAAAAAAACCTGTTCTTCGATGAACATAGTGAAGAATCCACCCTTCCACTTAGTTGCAAGTATGGATTGATCACCCAATATGCACTGTTTCGTCGTCATCTAAGTAGATGGTATAAAATATTTAAAATACATTGAAAAACAGAAAACATCATCATCTGAGAAGTGTAGTTCATAAAAAGGTAAAAGTTTAACATGGTTATGATGAAAAACAGAAAATCACGAAACAAATTTTTTGATGTGGACTGTGAAGAGAAGTGTAGTTCATAAAAAAGTTAAAAGTTTAACATGAATACGTTAAAAAAATTTGTAGAAGTGGTTGATGATGAAAAAGAGAATATGACAAATAAAGAAAATGATGATGATGATGGAACAGAGAAAATGATGAAACATTGAAGATGATGAAACATAAAAGTTGCTGAAACAGAAAAGATGATGAAACATAAAAGACGATCATCTACAACTTGTCGTTCATAAAAATATAAAAGTTAAACATGCATACCTTTGTGTAATGGAAAACGATTTGGTATCAGAAAGATTAGCCCAGATGAGTATGAGAAAAATAAGATAAGTTGAAAATTGTAGAGGAAGGTGCGGTTTTTGACTGTGAAGAGAGGTATTAGTAATCAAATGTGTTTGTGATATGGAAAAGAAGATGGTGAGGATAGAGCAGTTTAAAAATGTTTGTGCAATGGAAAAGAAAATGGTGATGATGAAACGGAGAAGATGATAAAGAAAAAGATGATGAACAGAAGCCTAAGTAATAAAAGTGTAATAATTATACATACATACCTTCCGTGTAATGGAGAAGCACTTCTGAAAATCTGATTTAAACAGATGAACACAGATGAGTATACTTGAAAGAAGAGTTATTTGAATGTGAAGAGATGAAACGATAATCAAAGAGTTTTAGTGTTTATTGCGTAGTGCAATCATGATTTTCGTCTTGAAAAGTGTTTGAATGTGAAGAGATGTACCGCTAATCAAAGCGTTTTAGTGCTGATTGCGTAGTCCAATCATGATTTTCGTCTTGAGAAGTGTTTGAAGGTGAAGAGATGTAGCGGTAATCAAAGAGTTTCAGTGTTGATTACATAGAGCAGTCATTAATATCGTGTTGAAAATTGTTTGAATGTGAAGAGATGTAGCGGTAATCAAAGCGTTTTAGTGTTGATTACGGTAATCTGGTCAGTGCATTTAATTTGATCTTGAGAAATGAAAAGAAATTTAAAAAAATGAAACGTTTGTTGGCTTCTGATTTATTATTTAATAATTATAACGTGTAGCAGAGGAGATCCACAGTTTAGTAATCATTATCTCGAGCAGTGCGATATTTAATGCATTTGAAAACTGATTGACAGGTTGATTTGAAGACAATTAAAACCACTTTTTGAAGGCGGTGGAATACAAAAAGCTTTCTAAACAGTCATTTCAAATTTCTATTTCAATTAATATTAAAAAATGGTTAAAAAGATTATAATTCATTTATAACTTATAAGATTCTAATAATAATAATTAATCATAGTTCATTTTGTGTTATGGTCATTATTGTTAAGTAAAAATGAAATTAAGAATAAATTATAGTTACTAAAATTAAGACGAACAAAAAATAATACAAAATAATAAAATACAGATAATAAAAGAGAACAAAATTTAACTTATATATTGAGATATATAATAAATGAATACAAACTAAGAGTCCAATATAAAAAGTTCAAACTAAATAAAATAAAAAATTACAACTTTAAAACCAAAAAAGTGGATAAAGAACTTTGATATCTCTACTTGTTCTTTCACTTTCAACTTCAAAAAATAATTCAGGGTGATCCTCTACAGAGAGTTGATGAAGAGCACAAAAGTCTTTCCAGCCAGATCCTATCTTAACAGACCTACATCTTATTATCAATTTACACTCGACCTTGCCCCTGGGTCCATGTAAAACAACAGAAGAAAGTCCACTCTTTTGGAAATAAGTAGCAAATTCTTTCTTCAAATACTGAAAAAAGAATGTCAAGAGATATTAATTATTATAAAGCAATGGAAATTTAAAATAATATTAAAAATTCAAAACTAACCAGGTGGCTTGCTTGACAGTAGTATGTGGATAGTTCAACAGTAAAATGGATTAAGTTTGACATAGAGAGAGGACGACGTATGGCAACATTGTTGAGGAACTTGGTCTTGATTCCTGTGTTTGCAGAACGTTTAGAGACGTGGATTACGAAAGATGAATTTCCCACGTATTTGAACACAACCAACTTGTCTGACTGATCTCCATAGAAAGATCTTAGTTGGTTCCAGCCTTGAGTAATCATTGGAGTGTGAATATCCATGTTGTAAGTAACATGGTGAACATTACTTTGGTAATCCACAACAGTCCATTTAGCACCAAGGTCCTTCCAATAGCGTATGATGAAGACTCGGTCGACGTGTCCACAATCCTTAAAAGATTACTAAGTTAAGAATAAATAAATAAAAGTATTTATTTAAAATTGAATAAAAAAATATACCTGGTCTTTCAAAAACATAGAAATGAATCCGCCAACCAGATCTGAAGAAAGTATGGATTGTGGTGTGGGCATGGGTTCCATTGAAGCAGAATAGGTTGGTGATGAAGTAAAATTGTAAGAGAAGAAAATGGTTCATAGTAGAGAAATCAGATGTCTGACTTTGAATTGGTAAACACAGGGAATATATATAAAAGAAATAGGAGAAGTCAGACCTGTTGGAAGTATCCGTACAAAGTGAATAGTCTTAAGTGGTAAAAGTAGAGGTTAATAAATACGAATTCAAAAATTAAACGTGAAATAAAAAAAAAATTATGAAACGTCGTAAAAGTATAAGTACAATTTTTTAATGTAATTTTGTAATGTTGCTTTTTTTGAGGATGGTGTATATTTAATACCCTGAATATAATAAACTTTAATAATTATAACGTGTGGCAGGTGATGGATCAGTTTATTCATCATTATCTCGAGCAGTGCAAAATTTAATGCGTTTGAATACTGATTGACAGGTTGATTTGGAGATTTATAAAAGCAGTATTTGAAGCGGTCAAGGGTGATTTGAAAAATGTGCAAATGAAAACGAATATTGGGTTAAAATTTGTAGATTTGGTGATAGAATGAATTATTAAAAAAAACCAATAACGAAAAAAAAATGAAAGAGTTTAAGAAAGAAAAATAAAGAACATGAAGGGTTTGTACATTTACACTATATTTTGCCAAAATATAGTGTAAGTTGGTAACAATAAAGAGATCTGCTGATTAAATGTTGTATTAAAAAAAACCATGAACGAAAAAAAAAACTGAAAAAGAGATTTGAAGGTAGAAAAGTAAAGAAGATGAACGGTCTCAAAAGTGAAAAAATACAGATAAGCAACAGTTAGATATACATAAACAGAAAAAAAAGTTAGATCAAAAGTTTATTTCAAACCTGATGTTAAATCTGCGGCAGTGAACCATATTAGAAATGTAGCAAACCTAGAAAATACCATGATGCAATAAAATTGTTAGGTATGACAAAATAAAAGAATAATGAGTTGTTCGCTGGAGAAAAGTAGAAATAACCACGAAATCTGGGTAATAAAAAAACGCATGAAGGTAATCCACAAAGATAGATGAAAACGACTTCTGGGTTTAGAAGTCTAAAATAACGATTGAAAAAGATAGATCTCACAAAAAAGAAGAAGAAATGAGTGTTTCGGTTGAGAAAACTCTAAAAAAAATTGCTTTGAAGGTAACAATAAAGAGATCTGCTGATTAAATGCTGTATTAAAAAAAACCATGAACGAAAAAAAAACTGAAAAAAAGATTTGAAGGTAGAAAAGTAAAGAAGATGAACGGTCTGAAAAGTGAAAAAATACAGATAAGCAACAATTAGATATACATAAACAGAAAAAAAAGTTAGATCAAAAGTTTATTTCAAACCTGATGTTAAATCTGCGGCAGTGAACCATATTAGAAATGTAGCAAACCTAAAAAATACCATGATGCAATAAAATTGTTAGCTATGACAAAATAAAAGAATAATGAGTTGTTCGCTGGAGAAAAGTAGAAATAACCACGAAATCTGGGTAATAAAAAAACGCATGAAGGTAATCCACAAAGATAGATGAAAACGACTTCTGGGTTTAGAAGTCTAAAATAACGATTGAAAAAGATAGATCTCACAAAAAAGAAGAAGAAATGAGTGTTTCGGTTGAGAAAACTCTAAAAAAAATCGACTTCTCCGTTTAAACCTGTAAAAAAAGTGATGAAGAAGTTAAATATGAGAAAATATAAGCAGAAAATGAGTTGTTCGCTTAACAAAACTGAAAACAAAAAATACTTCTCCGTTTAAACCTGTAAAAAAAGTGATGAAGAACTTAGATCTGACAAAATATAAGCAAAAAATGAGTTGTTCGCTTAAGAAAACTCTAAAAAAATATATTTCTCCGTTTAAACCTGTAAAAAAAGGGATGAAGAAGTTACATCTGACAAAATATAAGCCAAAAATGAGTTGTTGGCTGAAAACTCAAAACAAATTATATTTCTCCGTATAAACCTGTAAAAAAAGTGATGAAGAAGTTAGATTTGACAATATATAAGCAGAAAATGAGTTGTTGGCTAAAGAAAACTTAAAGCAAAAAATATTTCTCCGTTTAAACCTGAAAAAAAAGTGATGAAGAAGTTAGATCTGACAAAATATACGCAGAAAATGAGTTGTTGGCTAAAGAAAACTTAAAACAAAAAATATTTCTCCGTTTAAACCTGTAAAAAAAGTGATGAAGTTAGATCTGACAATATATAAGCAGAAAATGAGTTGTTGGCTAAAGAAAACTTAAAAGATGAAGAGCTGAAAAGAGGAAGATGAAGAGTTGTTGAATGTGGTGAGAAAACCAGAGAAAAGAGGAAGGTTGAGAAGAAGATGAAGAGTGTGGACTGCGAAAGAGAGGAGAAGAAAAGAGAGACAGAGAGAGAAAGAGAGAGAGAAACTTTTTGAAGCTGATAATAAATGCATTTAGAATTTTTTTTAAAACGCTGAAAATCGTAGTTGATTGACACGTTAGCTATTTTTCCTTTTGTAGAATGAAAATTTTGAAATGAAGTGGGTCAGATATATTAATTTATAGAGAAACTTGCCATTTGTTAGTTTAGAATTGTATATAGTATTAGATTATGCAAAGCGACATAAGGATGCAAATATGAAACATATTATGTTGAATTTGGAAACTACCTAGACGCACATGCATATGAGTATTATAAATTTGAAAAAGCAAGGGGATAAATATTATGCATTATAAATTGTGACATGAATCCAAAGTGGATCCATGCTACGTTTCATGTGAATGTCAAAATGATATTTACCTTAAACTATGTGCATGGTACCATGCATGAATGAAGACAAGATGTGGATGTAATTCATTCTTATGGCTCAAGTGACACTTATTTACGTGATATGTTAATACAATTGTGATGCACTTATTAAAAAAACATGCATGACATTCATCTAACTAAATTGCTTAATGAGATGTAATGCATGTATGTGCCTCAAAAGACCCTTATTTCCTTGATATGTTGATGCATATGTGACACAATTTAAAATTAACTACTTAATTTTATAAAAGATCAAAAGATTAAAAAAATATAAAAAAAAATGCATGCTCGCTTTGTGTCTTAGAAAGTCTAGAGAAAACCTATTTTATGGTCTATGGGCTTTTACATGATAATTTCAGGGATAGTTCTAAACAATCTCATAAGCCTCTAGAGCTAAAGTCAACCTTAGGACATAATCCACAACGATAGGCGACCTAACAGATGTGGCATGTCAAGAGGAAGAGAACTTTAGATGAAGTCTTCACAATAGTCAAGCATATCCGAGGTCTAGCATTAAATCATTGGACTTCCACTCCTTATGGCTAACTCAGGTCCAGGTATGGGACCCCAATATTAAAATGAATTCACTAGCTTAACATATGTAGTGAGTGAAGGGAACAACCTAACACTACCCAAACCCACACCTACAAAATAACCAGAAAATTCCCAAATAGATATAACAATTGTCTTCTACCCTAGGGTTCAATAATTTCAACAATATAATCATATGAGTACATCAAAGCAAGTAAAGATGACAACAAGACAAACAAAAATAGATAAATATACATGAAGTAAAACAAAAGACATGGGGAAAATGAATATATAAAAGAAACCTACCTTTTGCACACTCAAGTAGTAGGATCAACTCTAAAAAACATCACCATCTATCACAACCAAAATCGCGACGGGGCAATAAAAATAATTTAAAAAATACAGAGGAGTCGCCACCATAGTTTATTATGGAAAACTATAGAAAAACCTTAAAAAAAGAATAGTCTTCGAAACCAAATTTGGGTTCGGGAGTCGGTTACGTGTGAGGAAGGTATTAGCACCCCACAACATTCGTTCTTAGACGGTTCCCTTTAATTAAGCATGCAAGATAAAATAGATTTTTAAAATATTTGTTGTTCCCCAAAAATCAAACAAAATAAATACATATACAAAATAATAAAGATAAAAAACAAAATTATTTTTTCATTTTCTTGGTCTGCCAAGGATTGTACCTCACTCCTACATATTTCCATCTAGAAAATCGAGGATCACGTAGTTATTTGTAAAATATTATTTGAGATGATGAGTTAAAATTTGAAATTTTAATATTTTTAATTATCAAGGGAATCTGAGATTCAACATGATACAAATCTTAGTTATCAAGCAAATCCAAGACTTGACATGATATTATATAATTATATAATTTATAATTTATAATTTATAATTTTTATATTTATATTTATTTTTTAAAATAAGAGAATTAAAAGCCTACGAAGGGGTATTTTAGTTATCAAGCAAATCCAAGACATGACGTGATATTATAGAAAAGAAATAATATAATTTATAATTTTTTTTAAAACTAAGAGAATTAAAAGCCTACGAGAGATATTTCTAATTACCAAGATAAAAATAATGGCATCCAAAAGAGAAGAAAAGAAAAAGGTCGCACATATAAATTAAGTTTCACATGGATTAATCACTCAAATAGAGACGTTCATTCACAATCAGAGTTGTTGCTACAATCGAATAATAAGCTTCAATCGACACATTTAGCCATATAATGGGTCAATCAGTCATACACTTGATATTATAATAGAGTAAAGGAGTCAGGATTCACAACCCATTAATTTTATTATGCTCATCAATACATGAATAACATTAGGAGCAAAAAAAAAAATTACCTTTCAATGCCACGAATAGAGCAAATCCAACTAAGAGAATAGTGAGGTGATCCCTTTGCATGTGTGCTCTGGTAATAAAAAGGAAGAGAAATGTCAAATTTATTTCGGTCTTGCATTAGAGAGATTTTATGCTTATATAGACACCTTGAGATACTACTGAAATCCTAGTTTTTAATTATAATGAAATATATGAGCAGAGAATTGGTCCCAATGAAACGTATTATAGGAATAAGATCATAAAATAATATCCAGGGTATTGATTATAATTATTATCAGAAATATTGTCTCTAATTATTATAATAATATCTTCTCTGATTGAAAAAATCTCAATGAGACACATCTAGTGATGTCAACAGGTCGGGTAGGGTACGGGTAGTAGCTCCCCCGTAACCTACTCGTTGGATAAATATTCGCCCCATACCCGTACCCATATCCGTTAGGTACCCGTTATGTGGGTACTCGCATAAATTTTTAATATCCACTAATATCCACGGTTACTTGCAAGTATTTACAAAAAAATAAAATTAAATATTTAAGAACAGATTTTAATTGTAAATTCAAATAAAATACTATACATAACATTCATAAATCTCAAACAAAGTCCAAATAACTCATTTAAATAATGTTGAATGACAATTTACAAAGAAATGATTTTTTTTAAAACTAATTGATAAAAAAATAACTCATTCAAAATCAATATATTAATATTTTAATCAAATTTTTTATTTATTTATATTTAAATTAGAGTATAGCGGGTACGAGTATCCACGGGTACGGATACTATGATACCTGTACCTGCCCCGTTAACATGCGAGTATAAAAAATATTCGTATCCGTTACCCGCGAGTATCCATTTACACTATCCATTTGCTACCCGTTGCGGGTTTTATCCACGGATACCCATGGGTACGAGTTTTTTTGACATCCCTAGAAACATCACATAGGCATAAAATCAAGATATTTATTCTAATTATTATGAAGAATATTGCTTCTAATAATTAGAATAATATCTTTTTTGACTGAAAAAATCTTGATATGACACATCACATAAGCATAAAATCAAGATATTTATTCTAATTATTATGAAGAATATTGCTTGTAATAATTAAAAGGTTTAATTACATGGATGGTACCCGCTTTGGTAGGAGTGTGTCAATTTGGTACCCGTGGGAAAAAAAGTGTCAATTGCGTCCCCACTTTTGAAAAAGTGCCTCAATTAGGTCCTTTCAGAAAAAAAAATTAACGCCGTTAACGTGTCACTCTCTGATTTTTTTAATTTTTAATTTTTTTTTAAATTTTTTTTTTTTGCAAAAATTGTGTTGCCACATGTCAAGTCCCTGTTGTGACACATGGCAATGTCTGTGACACATGGCAAGATAATGCCACGTGTGGAAAATGTCATTGTACTTAATTGAAATCAGTATTTTAAAAATTGGATTCTTCCTTCTTTTTCTTCTTTTATTTCTTTTATTTCTTTTTTTAATGCTGAAAATTAAAAAAAAATTATTTCACCTCTTTTTTCTTACCTACCATCAATCAAAAACATTTTTTATTTTATTATGTTTAAAAAAAAACAAATGCATTCACCTAGACGAAGTTGGATGTTGACATCTTTTAACTCTCTTTGGTAGTCCTTTTATTTGTTTTATTTTCTTGTTTTGTATTTTTCAAACTCCTTGAAGTTTTGTATATTGTTTTGTATTTTCTTTGACCTCTTTAGTCAAGATTTAGATCTCACAACGTTTTTCACATTGTTTGTTCTTCTTTGCTTAAGTTATTGGAGTTCTTTGCCAAGTCCTAAAGAGAATTTTCATGAGTGGTAAATGACGAGAGTACATTCAAGAAACAACCTATAAGTTTGATACACACGTGGAAAATTGAGTGAAACACTTAGAAAAATAAAAATTTGTTAGGTTTATAACAATGTAAAGAATTATTAAGGTTGGGGTAGGATAGCTGAATAGACTATAACAACTTCATATTCTTTCATATCTGTTTCTTAAATCACTTGATGGAACAAAATTCATGCTACCTATCATTCTTACAAATAGTTTTCAAAAGCTATTTTGCGGAATCGTTTTGAAGAACGAAAAAAAAAATCATACGCACCTATAAATTCTTGATCAAATAATAATTCAAAGCTAATTAAAAACACAATAAAGCACATTTACAACTTGCAATGATTTATCACCAGAAATCAAAGTTAGGTTCAAGAAATCAATGTTTAGTTTAGAACAAGCTCAAACTAAAAATAACCTATGAGAAGAAAACAAAACAACTACCATAAAGAGGAAGAACACTTACCGAAAAGAGATCATGGCTCCTACAAAAGAAAGAACGATTTCAACCATAAAAAAGATGATGGCTTATGCACAGAGAGTAAGCGTTAGAGTGGAAAGATGAATAACATAAATTGTGTGAAGCTTATACTGAAAAAAAAAAACATCGTTTGCGATAGGAAAAGAAATGAACTCGACAAATGATGAAAATATGAAAGAGGCGGGAAATAAAATACGGTAAAATAAAAGAAGTTATACATTAACTGACTATAAACATAACGTAAATTTAGAAATTTTAATAGGATAACGTCAGTTTTCTTAAACTATCAGAAAATAAATGCTACTATAAAACATTTTTCTTGTAGGGTATGACCCCTCAACCTATTAGTGTCGAGCCCTCCCACCTAAAATTGCTTAGCTCTCTCATCTAAAATATCTTCCGCTCCTTTTTAATACACAACCATCAAGAATTAAAAACAACACAAACCACACAAATAGAGTACACTATCATTCTTTTAAAAGTATAATTCATTTATAAAGTAACGATAAATGTAATTACACATTTTATAATCATATCCATCATCTAATTAATATTAGTCAATAATCAAACTCATCATCATTACTGACATTTAACTCTATTCTTAGAAGACTGATACGTTGAATTAAACTTAAAGATTTTGCATTTTTCGTACTATCATTCACTCATATATAGAGCTCCATAAGTCTTCCTCATATGATATGGTGAATTCATTATAACCTACTAGCACTACACTTTTTTAGTTTAGACAACACTAAATTTGACCACGGGTATAAAATTGTTGCCTAAATATAGAATAGGCAACAATTCCATGAATGTGGCTTAAAAACTATAAAGACAATAGTTTTTAAAGTGTAGATATACAAAAAAACGTTATCTAAAATAAACTTCAAAATTTTGTTATTGAAAGTTAAAAAACAAAAAAAAATGTTTTTTTCTCTACCTCATATTTAGATGGAAAAAGAGTAAGTGGCTCGTTCCCTCCTTTATCACACTATTATCTCCTTCAATCTCATACACCCAAACTAGATCTCGTTGCTAGCCCTAGCGCCTCCTCACACCGGTCATCGTCTCCTTCTATCACTACCAAAAAAAAAACAAAAATTAGGTATTACCAATGATCCAAATCCGTTGGAAACAACCATTTTCCATCGGTAAATGACTCATAGGTAATATTTACCGTCGGATTATGACTATCGGTAGTTACCTACGGATATATCCATCGATAATTATCGAAGGAAGAGTTTGTTGGTAATACCGAAGGATATATCAGTTGGTAATTATCGACGGTTAATATCCATCGATAATGTCGAGTGTATGTTTTGGACATTTTTGACGGATTTGGCGATAGATATATCCATCGGTAAATTGAGTTTCATTTTCTAGTGCAATCTGCAATTCCGACATCCCAATGTGAAATAAACAATCAACCACTAGACCTGCAATCTCATACAGATACACAATCGGACCTGCAATTACAAACAAATATCTTACAATATGTCTGTATTTACCACACAAACATCAATTACAATATGTCCACATATAAAAGTAAAAGCAATCCAAACAAACATCAATCGTATATGATCTCCAATAAGTACTGTATCAAGACATAATAAAAAGAAACACGTAATAGAGTCCTAATAATCTACATAATCATCTGAATTATTTTCTTCTTCTTGAGGGTCTTGATGGTGATGGGATTGTGGCTGGACTATGGTGGGCTGGACTATAGTGGGCTAGACTACGGTGCCATTCTAGGGCAAGAAGAACTCAAATTACTCCATTCATTCCATCAATTTCATCCAACTTTTGTGCTCTAGATGCTTAGAAGTGACTAAACTCCTATTTCATTGGGGTTGAATGTAATGAACTTGTACTCTTTGTAATTTTTCTATGCAATATAATTTTTGTCTTTGTTCATATGTTTTATCTCAATTATTCATGTGCATGATGGAAATCTTTGCTATTTGGTTGTATCTAATCATTGAAAAATGAATTGAAACTTAACCTTTGATAGAACAACCGTGAGATTGGGTTCTAGGAATATACGTAATCTCTAGGTCATTCTAGACATCATATTTTAATCTTAATGCAAGTCTTGTGTTAAAATAGTTAAGGAATTAATGTTTTGGCACATTGACTTAGAACTTGCCTCTTAGGAATTAGGGCTATTATGCTTATGATGTGAATGTTTTAGCAAGATAGAGATATTGTGAAGGAAATATTGCATTATTATGGTTCATGAAATCCAAGCTTAGTGAAGTCTTTCCTAAATTATTTTATAAATTTATTCTTTAGTAATTGTGTATGTTTATCTTATGAATTAAATCAACCATTAATGTTGTCACCATTGATAAAATTAGTAAATAAGTATAATTGGACAAACAAATGCAAATCCCTTGGGAAAATGATACTTGGACTTCCATTTTACTACTTGTAACGAATTTGTACTCTTGAGAAGTTAAGATCCATTGTACACGACTCTGTAGCGGTTGCTACATTGTTCTTGTTTTCAATATGCTTAGATCCTTTGTTACAATTGTCCTTTCTCGATCAACGTTATATTATTTCCTATCTTCTCTTTCAATCATTTAAAAGTGAGTAAATAGCTGGTTTCTAATGAGTTACATGTTCGTCTTATGACATACTTCACAAGTGGACATTGATTAGTCAATAACGTAGGATTTTGCATCACATATGCAACATACTCTAAAACTATGGATGTTACTCATTTGTTTTTACTTTTGAAGGCTATCTCTAAATAGTGTTAGCTAAGATAACAATACTTTATCAATACATTTTAAATTGATTTTTAATTAGAGTAGTTTAGTGTAGGTTAAATCGATGCTAATGCCTAAAGAAGTGAAGGGGAAAAACTTATAAAGGTTGAAACTTGGGAAAGTTAGATGCTTTATAAGCATGGATGTCACATTCGATAAGACTTAAATGGTTATGATGTGTAGAGATCCATAAAAAAAGGTAAGGGGAAAGCTCATGTTGAGATGGAGACTTCTGATGTTGGATCAAATCATCCAGAGGGGTTAGACAATGAAGTATTAAACAATTGAGAATTTGTTAGAATCATGTAGCGAAATGTTTGCATATGGACAAAAACCAAGAGGGGGTGAATTGGTTTAATTAATAAAAATTAATACTTTAAAATTTTTCCCACCTTCTGAATGACTTATTTGAATAGATCATTCCTTTAATCTCAAGACTCATCTGCTTCTAGTCATGTATATGCAGATTTTCCTATATGGTTCAAGAATCAAGTATATACTTGAAAATTAATTTACTTTTTCAATATCTAATAAATAAAATATGGCATTGAGTTTGTGTTGTAATGTAGGTTTACAATGAGCCTTTAAGTGTGATAAACCAACACTTGAGAGATTTATCGTTAGGTCCTTTTACTGAGGTTAAAGAATGGCATATGCTTTATGTCATGGGTATAAGTTCCACATTGATGCATGGAGTCAAGGTAAATTTTTTACTTTGACTTCCTTTCTTCTCAACGTGTATAAAGATTTTCTCGAACAAGGGAAAAAACGAGTTAAAAACCCTTTTATCCCCATTGGTGCACTTGTTATTGCTGGTGTTCTCACAACTGGCTTAATCAGTTTTAGACAAGGTAATTCTTAGTTAGGTCAAAAGTTAATGAGGGCTTGTGTGGTTGTTAAAGGTGCTACAGTAGCGCTCATGGTTGGAACTGCCTTTTATTATGGAGAAAATCCATGGTGATCGAGTTAAATTTATAGTGGCCGGGAAAAAAGTTAAACTTTATAAGTGTGTGGTTTCCTGTTGGTTTTAGTTATATTCATGTGATATCTTATTTTGTCATTTAAAGACCAAAACCCTTGCCAAACATCTCACCTTTTAAAGTTTTACAAAAAAAAGGTAAAAAAATAATAAATAGTGGGGTTTATGTAAAAGGGCTAATAGACGGAGGTGAAGATGATTTCTACTGGATCATTAAACACATATAAAAGATAAAGTACAATACTTCAAGCACTCCCAAGAAAGTAATTGTGTTTTATTGTGATTGGTTTGATCCATCACGAAGAGGTACAAAAATTGGACTTTAAATACCATTTTGTTGATATTCAGATGGATAAAAGATAGGTGTCGTATGATCCATTTATAATTGCTCACAATGTAAGGCAAGTATATCATGTCTCATATCCACCATCTTGATATAGGTTAACGTGGTTGTTGTGCCATAATAAAAAATAAACCTAGAGGTCGCATAAAAGCTACAAATGTAGATGATGATGTGCCTATCAAGAAGACCAGGTTTCACACGTCAATGAAATCATAGAAGTTGAACCTATTTTAGCCTTCCAAGATTTAGAAAATGGTGTTGAAGTAGAAGATGAAGCAACAGAAGAAGACACTGAAGAAGAGGAAATTCAAGACAATGATTTAGAAGAAGAAGATGGTGAATTAGAATTTGATGATAACAAATCAGAAAAAGACAATGAAGAAATGGAATTAAATGATGATAGTTCTGAATAGGTGTACAATAATTAAATAAATGACTTGTATTTCATATATTATTTTTTTTATGAATATAGAAGAAAAAGTAATGTATTATGTGTTTCTTCATAACCAAAATGTAATTATGGCAAGGTTATCATATATTGGTGGTGTGCTCAATCAGTGAATAATTGTTTTTGAGTTCTTGGTTTTATTCTGGATTCATGGTTAATGCATCTAAGGATATTGTGTTCATAGGTGAGGAGAAGATAGAATAGTCTCAAGTTAGTATACCAAGTGTAGGGATGTCAAAAAAATCCGTACCCGCGGGTATTCACAAATAAAACCTGTAACTGATAGAAAATAGATATTATAAATGGATGATGAGCATATCATATATAGATATATTCATGCATTAGTTTAGGACATTTTTATTCATTTGTGCATTATTGGACTCATTTCATCATGCATTATCTAGTTTCGGATTATACATTTGGATTGGTGTGTTGTTTGTGTAAACAGGTATGAAAGGAGTAAGTTAGACGCAAAACAACATGTTCCACAAGTGCCTGGTGGAGTCTTCCACAACTTGTGGATTTGGCTTCAGAAGATGCAAGTTTCAAAACAGTTTGTTCCATAAATGCCCGGTGGATTTTTCCATGACATGTGGTTTTGTGCAGCGAATTGGAGGATACAAAACAGGGTGTTCCACAGGTGCCTGGTGCATTTTTCCACGACCTGTGGTTTTGACTTCAGAAGATCATGCGCAAAACAGAGTGTTCCGTAGGTGACCTGTGGATTTTTCCACAACCTGTGGATTTTCTAGCGAGAAACTTAAAGATTACGTGGACTCAAAAAGATTTAAAAGAAAAAGAAAATATAAAGAGGAGAGATAAGGGGGAAACGGTTAGAGGAGAGAGAAAGTGATCTTAGCAAAGAGGAACGTGAAGGAAAGATAAAGGAGGAACGTTCACGAAAAAGAAACTTCTTCTTCTTCCTCTCGATTTCGTCTATTGTTTTGGCTACCGTTTAAAGTTTTTTATTTTCAGTATGCAAAACTAATTTCATTTTGTTAGAGGATTGATGTAAGATTTTGAATTATAAGTTCTACTCTTTACATTTGATGTTTTGTTAATGTTCTTCATCTCAGTGCTCTGTTTATGGTTTTATCATTTATTTATAAGCAATTTCACAATTGAGAAATTGGGGATTGTTTGCGATTATAAACAAGACATTTTAGATTATGTCACAATTAGGAAATTGGGCGTATCTAATTAGTTTGCAATAGAGATTATTATTGATTTTTCATGATTTTATTGAATTTTTGTAAACTGACCTAAGGAATTAGGGATTCGAATTCAATAAATAGATTTTACCTACTAAGAGATTAGGGGTAAAATAGGTCTAAGTGAACTCAAGTGGATGATTATATTACTTGCATCAATTGAAAAGGAGTAGAATTTTATAGGAAAAAGTACGAAATCAATCCTCTAACGATTCTTCTCTTGATTAAAGTTTTTGTTATAAATTTTATGCTTGCAATTATATTGATTCACATTTGCTCAAAATTGCGTAAATTAGGAATCTAGTATTCAACAAGTCAATCCCAGAGGACGATATTTTATTACTACGTTAACGATTGGTTCACTTGCCAAACGTTTATCAATGGATACCCGTGGGTAACGGGTACGTGTATTATTTATACCTGCATGGTAACCGGACGAGTACATGTATCATAGTATTCGTACCCGTGGATTCTTGTACCCGCTATACTCCAATTTAAATTAAAAAATTAAAAAAAATTAAAAAAAATATTATTAAAACATTCACACATTGATTTTGAATTGATTATTTTTTATCAATTAGTTTTAAGAAATCTCCATTTCTTTGTAAATTGTCACTAAACACTATTTAAATGAGTTATTTGCACTTTATTTGAAATTTATAAATGTTATGCATTAATTTTTATTTGAATTCATGGTTAAAATATGTTATTAATTATTAAATTTTTCTCTTATAAATATCAGCGAGTACCTGTGAATATATGTGGATATTAAAAAAATATGTGGGTACTCGCTTGGATATGGGTATGGGGGTACATAGTAGATATTTATCCAGCGGGTAGGGTACGAGGGAGTTACTACCCATACTTTACCTGCCCTATTGACATCCCTAATGGGTGTGACCTTAACCGATATAAAAAGCAAAAACTTTTTATACCATCTGTATCTATACCGATTTTGAAATCATTATAGAAAGCCTTTTTTTAATAGGTATATAAGGCTTCCTTCCACTAGTGTTGTTTTTAATCTTAAGCTTTTAAAAAAAAAGTATATAGATGAAGAATAAAAGAATACATTCGTTTTTAGAAAAGTTTTAAAAGTGAAGCTACCTGTGATTGATTATTATTATAATGACAGTTATACTAAATTATGTATTAATTTTTAATTTATTAGTGAACTAGATACACTACAACAAAAATCACTTTAGACAACAACATAAAATTATGATCTAAATTATAAAAACCATAGTCTAAAGATTAGACCACATTTTTTTAGGTGTGGTATAGGTGAGTGTGGTTATAGGTAATAAACAACGGTTTTTAGTACGACAATGTTTTTGAAACCGTTGCTTAAAATCTTTACAATAGACAACAGTTTTTCAGGTTGATTTTAGACCTCACTTATATTTTTAGACCATATTTTTACTGGTTTTGTCCACATAGTTTAAAGCAACAGTTGTATAATCATGGGCTTTCATGATATTTATACAACATTTATAAAAATGTTTTTTATTATATGTTTAGGCCACATTTATTTAGTCGTTATCTAATTTAGTGTGGTCTAAACTACAAAATGTTGTAGTGATAAGGTATTAATTTTTACTGTATTAGTGATAATAATTAAATATATAAATTGTGAATGTATTATTTTGACTCCTCAAATATTGGTCATTCCCCTATGAGATATATATATATATATATATATATATATATATATATATATATATATATATATATATATATACACACACACACACACACACATTTAATTACAAAAAATAATTAAGACTATAGTGACTAACTTAGGTACCAATTTATAAACTAAAAATTATTGATAACTAATAGTTTCAAAAAATTATAGTTGGTCTCTAAATTGGTAATGAAAATAGTTTTTATTATAAATTAGTTTCTACAATGGTCACTAACAATAGCTACCAAAGTCTTAACTATCAAAGGAATTAATCTCTAAATATGTCTCTAATTAAGACATTGGTCTCTAAACACTTTTTGATCTCTAAAATTGGTCATTATTTAAGAGTTTTCTTGTAGTGTCATAACATAAAAATAATGGTAATTATTAAAGAAATATTTCAATATCAAGTGAGACGAGAGAATTACACTTTTTTTTATAATTAAAGAGAACGAATGAAAAATGAAACAAAAATAATAAATTTGTATCTAATTTTTTTTTTCAAACAATATGTAAAAATCTCAAGAACAAGAAAGAAAATAAAAAATATTTTTAATAAATATTTTAATTTTTTATTATATTTAATTTTATGTTTTTATTATTTATTATCATTAGATATTATGTTTTATAAAAGAAATAAGAAAATATCAAATTTAATTTCAATCAATTTCTAATATATGTTAGCTATAATTTAAAAAAAATTTAAAATAAAAGAAATATTTTTTAATATATTTATATTTATATATATATATATATATATATATATATATATATATATTAATTATAATATAAAAGAATTTAGAAAATTTGGGAAGATCATGACCTCCACACCCTTCGGAAGATCTGCGTCAATGTTATTATATTATATGAAAATTTTATTAAAAAGATTAAATCTGAATTTTTACAATTATCAAAATCTGAATTTCCAAGCCCTATCTTTAGATCATTGAGACCCTATATTATATATGAATGGTCACTGATACCGTATACTATCTTTGGCGAGCATCAGAAGAAGTCACGCCAAAAGAGAAGAAGCGATGGCCATGGAAGAACATGGAAATGCATCAGATTCGGTTGATATCATATTGAGAGAGGTTTTCCGGGCGTTTCTTGAACAGGAAAGAAAAGAGAATCCACAATTCTTTTCATCACTGGACAACATGACACATAGTGAGATTTTGGCGAGCATCAGAAGAAGGAAAGCCAAAGGAGAAGAAGCTATGGCCATGGAAGATGTCTCCACCAGTAATAATGTTGTTGCCCGTTATTCAAAAGACCAACCTCATTATGAATGGACAAGACCATCTCAAGAAAAGTCCAAGAATCGAAAGAATTTGAAGTGAAATGAAATTTGTGATGCAGAAGATCATGATTTCAATTTTGTTAACATCTATGTACCCTCTGCATCTATTTAGAAGGGTCTGAACATTTTCACACACACAAGTATCACCTTTCTTTGCTTTCACTTTTGTCATCCAATTTACTGAGTTTTATGCAAATCTTTTGTTTCATTCATTATGTTTTATAGTAAGTGTTGCTTTCTCAACAGAATCATGGTTGTGGGATGAAAGTAAAACAAATAACTCGAAATAGTGAGGAACATTGTGCTTGAAATGACATGAAGTAGAAATGTATGTAACCCTCCGTCATCATTCATGGATTTTGAATCATATAAAAATGAACAGATATTCAAAACTCCTTTCTTCACTTGTTCCATTATCTTTTGAAGGAAAATTATCGTAACTAATTACCGCAACAAAATTATAATTAAGATCACATGGAATTTGAGTATTGTATTTCATGTTTGAATATGTTTCCTATCTCTTATAATTAAGATCACATGATGCTCCTTTTTTTCTCTTTTCATGCTCTCCATTGCCATTCTTTAATGTCTTTAAAAATATTTCGAGGATAATTTTTGTTCAGCAAGACACTTTGTCTTGTTCTGATTCTTGATTCTTCGAAGAATGATGTATTTTTTTTCTCATTTTCCTTACTCATTTGTGCCCTTATCAATGGTGCCTTTAAACTCATCTATAACCTACAAACCAATTCTTCTAGAATTTCAGAAAGAAAATTAGGGACACTTTTCTCATTTGTGGAGCTCATTCCCAGTAAAAATGAACCATGATGTTTTCCTTTAAAATCCTTCTCATCTTTTAAGTCATCAAATGAGAGTACCTAGTTAGCGAAAATCTTGAATAAGAGTTATTCAACTAGGCCCGTCACATACTACTAAACATTCTTTTGTATTGATAATGGGAGCATAAATCACTTGTTGGATTGTGTATTATTATTTCTTTTTTTCTTGGGGCTTGTTGAACATCCCATTAGTGCAAAATAGGGGTATATTAGATTGGTTCTGGTTTTGTTAACTTTTGCTTATTCGTTGCTTGGTGTATATATATACACCCTTTACGTCTTTTGTAAATAACAGATCATATAGCTTCTTTTTTTTTTCATGCAAGAAGTTCTCGTTTTCTCTCTTTTTTTCCTTTGAAGTATTGTTCTCTTCCTCAAGGCAGTTTCAAGAACTCTTTTTGCATTATATGGAGATTTATAAAGCCTAATATGGTATGAAAACCATTATTTTTAGTCTATTTTTAGCGATATTTGTTGGTCTTGATCTATTAAGTTCGGGACGCCACAACGCCACAACCAGGGGCGGAACAACTTAATGACAGAAAGGAGCCACGACTCCCCCAACCAAATTTATTTTATTTTATTTTTTATATTTAAAAAATAATATTTATAAATTATTATTTTATTTATATTTATTTATTTTATTTTATTTTATTTTTTATATATTTAAAAAAATATATTTATATATTACTACTTTATTTATATATTATTATTTTATTTATATATTATTACTTTATTTATATTAATTTAGTTTGAAAAATCTTTTTTAAAATTTAAAAATCACATTTTTTTTCTCTATTATAATTTCTTATACTTTTTTATTTGGTTTCTCTCTTCCGTGCCTCCATCTCTTTCTCTCGTTTTATTTTCATCTCAATTTTCACCATCAATTCCTTGTTATTTTCAAAATCAAATTGCACTACAGCAAGATTGAAGAGTTAAGGAACATTTTGGACCGAACAATTTCTTCTTTTGAGTAAGTTCATCTTTTCCTTTTTTTTTAAGCAATATATTTCCCTCTTGTATGTGACTTTTCTACGCTCTAGACATATCTCTATCTGTTAGAGATCATAAAATCACGCTTTAATTGTTGATCAAGCTTTTCTTTGTGTAGATAGAGCTATTTTAGGCTTTGAAGTTGTGTAAGGGAAAAACAAGATTAGGAATTTACTTTAAGGTAAAGGAAACTAATCATTTAGAAGTTATTAGTTTTCTTAAAATATTAAGGAAGGCGTGTGATGAAGATGAAAAAAATGCATCTACGTCATCTAAAATTGAGAAACTTCATGAGAATCCAAATATTGAAGAAAACGAAAAATAATTCTCTAATGTTTCTAAAGTTATATATAATGAATTTGAAAATACTTTAGAACGTGATCCGGGGAAGTGTCTTCAAATTTGGCAATACCCACCAAATCAAATTGACGAGGTACGAAGGGCTTATCTAAAATGGGATTCATATCAAATGCATCTGACTAAAGATAACTTTTGTTTTTTTTTTTTATATATATTATTGTTGATGATAAACTTTATGTTACTCTTTCATATATATTATTGTTATATTGTTTGGATTCTATTGTCATGAATGCTTATTTTGAATAAAAAAATGATGTAAAGAAATTAATTTTTTTTAATTAAAAGAAATTATTATTTTTTAAATAAAAATAATAATTTATATATAACAAATATAATTTGGCTCCCCTAAAATTTTTGATCAAGTTCCGCCACTGGCCACAACACTCTTGTTGTTTTGGTTAATTATTTGTGTTTGAGCGATTAATTTTGGTCTCTTTTGTTCTTGCTTTCGCTCTCACTCTCGTTCTCGTTCTTTCTCTTGTTCTTGTTTGCATTTGGCCGAAACTTATTACTTTTTTTTGTATTTTTAATTGTTTTATGCTTCGGTTGTCTTACCAACCAGTCTATTGTTGAATTATAGGCTTCTTGAGAATTGAAGCCTAAAGTTCCTATTTTTTACTTTGTTTGAATATGGTTTGGTTGTACAACCAAAGTATAATGGCAAACAAACTCAATCCCAAACCCCTACGCAGAACTAATGTCAACTTGTTAATTTTGTCATTGTTGATGCATTGTCTTATAGTTTCCAAGTGTATAAATGGTTTGACGGTCTTCTTAAAGAGTTAGATAGATGCATTGATGATTATGGAATCAATTATATGCCTTGTGAAAATAAGGCTTTGTAAGTTTTAAAAGACTTTCTTAGCCAGGAACAAGGTTGAATTAGTTGTGACTGGAAATTAGGTTCAATTCAAATTTATAAAAATGCTTTACTTTGAATTAGATTTACCAACAAATTAGCAAACAATCATTACTGAAACACACATTTTTAATCGATTGAAAGTAGAGTTAACAAATTGATTTTACTTAACAAAAGGTCATACAAATAAACCAATACGATTCAACAAATTAAAATAGAATTTCAAAAGACTGTAAAGATGGAAAAATTATGCAAGAAACATAATTGATTATAAACTAAAAAACTGGAAGCACAATTAATCAAGATCAACACCAATCAGTAGTACATGCAAGGTTACAACTCCATATTACATCAAAACATCAAAATACTATAAAAAAAATTTTTGAAGCACTTTTCCTTAAAGATTTTAACAAAGAACAAGAAAGGAAAAGAATATCAACGCACTGAATTTTCTATAGGTTCACTCAAATTTTAGCTACATCCTGTTTGTCAAGGCAACCTTAGTCTCACTTTGTAATATTTTAAAAGTTTTACAAATCCACCAAAATTAAACTTTTGAAAACACAAAACTACACCGAAACTCTTGAATCCCACAAGACTCTCCACAAAGCACAACAATATTCCCACTTGGAGATCTAGAAACTAGATAACACCTAGAAACTTGTGAATGACTAAACATTGGTGATGACTATCCCTAGCCAACCAAACCTCTTTCTCCAAGTCTTTTACACTATGCAAAATGCTCCAAGAATTCGAAGAACATCTCACAAACACTTGCATATTTATATATTTCAGAGAAAGAATTTTCAAAGTATTCACACTGACTTCACGCTCAAAATCACAATTGTTCTTGATCTCATTGAAAAAATAGACTTTACAGTATGTTTGTTAGCATATTCAACAGGTTGATTTATCCATTCAATTTGTTGATTTCACTTAACTTAAGTGAAATTAGTTGATTAAAAGTTAATTCAGCTAATTGAATATGTTAATAACAGAATTGTTGCAGCCAACCAATTAATCTATTAATAACCCAATTAATAGACTGAAAGACTACAACCAAACACAAGATGCCTAATCTATGTCAAATTATTTTCACGATAAGCTCCAATATTCTAATTCTAAGATCTTCATGTGATAACCATATTAAGCACACATCAAGGTTGACCAACACAATATTACTTCAAGTTTTCACTAATCTATCAAGCTTCATCAATTTGCGATGCAATATCTTCATTAAATCTCCATGCATCAAAGTCATTTATGCTAACAATCTCTCCATGATTTGATGAAGTCAATATCCATTGAATTGATGAAGCAACATCCATCTTGTTGAAAAGATCTTCCTTTGTTAATCAAACTTGTGAATCTGAAATTTATGACAAAAATGCACATAAGATAACAAACACACACATATACACATACTCCTCCTATCACTAGTATGGCTAGTCATATCATAATTGTTTCATTAATTTTATCCCCAATTCCTCATTTCTTCATTTGTCTTATGTTAGCTTTTCAATTCCTTACTTGTCTTGTTTTACGTTTTACTTTTTCTACCCATTTTAGAACAATGTAGAGAAGCCTAAGATAGGAGGTAAATATCAAGAATATTCTACATAGGCAAAAATCTAGAACAATCCACATGGTTGTGGCTAGGAATACCCATGTGTTCAACCATTTGTCTATGAATACCCATGTGTTCAACCATTTGTATGAAAGACAACTAAGACAACATCTAATACAATCACTCATAACTACAAATCATATTACTTTCACATTCTACTATCTTCACATTTTTTCTATCCCATCAACTATTCCTTTCACAACTTCAAAATACTAACAGTGGTAGCTACATTCGGTCATGTACTGGCGTAGATGAATTCTTCAACTATTTCAGAAAAAACTATAACTCCATTATATACTACTTCCAAAACAAGCAGATGGATTCAAGGGCTCTATTTTCTCTTCAACAAGCAGTTGATGACATAATCTTTCCAAGAATAATAGGTGCCACAAGTGCAAAGGAAGCTTGGAACATAATACAAGGGAGTTTTAAGGAAGTGATGAGAGTTTGAATTAATAAAAATCAAAAGAATGTGAGTCCATTAAAGACTTATATTCTAGAATAAAAGAAATAATTAGTCAGATGAGAAAATTTTAATTTATATTCCCTAAAAATATGATGCAATTGCAACTGCGATTGACCAAACAAAAGATTAGACTACATTTTCAGTAACACAACTAATGGGCTCTCTTAAAGATTACAAACAAAGATTGAAAAGTCGTGAAGAAGACATGGTCGAAAATGCCTTTCAATCAAAACTAAAATGATGGTCTCAGAATAAAGAATATGATGAAAATAAAAGTAGAGGAGAAATTTCTAGAATTAAAGAAAATTCTAGAAGCTTCACTATGACTCGTCAAGGAAAATATCCTCCATAAATGAGAGAGCAAGATGTATGAGAATCAAGTCAGGACTACCTAAGGTATTTTGGGCAGACGCAATAAGCACAACAGTCTATCTCATAAATAGAGGACCATCAGTACCTTTAGAGTATTAGTTACCTGAAGAAGTATGGTCTGGAAAGGAGGTAAATCTTTCACATCTGAAAGTTTTTTGTTATGCTTCATGTATTTTATTAGACTATAATAGTCTAGATAAATTGGACCCTAAGGCAAAACGATGTTATTTCATTAGTTATGGATCTAACATGTATAACTATGGGATGACCAAAACAAGAAAATTATTAGAAGTAGAAATGTTACTCTTAATGAAAACATGTTTTATAAAGACAAAACTGCAAAATCCTCAAAATGCAAATAAACAGTCAGAGCAAGTATCATTAGAAGAAATTTCAGAAAGTGATTTAATCAACAACAAAAGGTAAAATATAGAAGTAAAGCCCGAGTCAGAGCCTAAGTTAGAACCTAAACAAATAGTAGAGTTAGTAACTCCTGAAGTCCTAACTAAAAAATCTAGCAGAACAATTGTAGCACAACAAAGGTACTCTCCTTCATTACATTACTTGTTGTTGACTGATGCTGGTGAGCCAAAATATTTTGCTGAGGCTATGAAGGGAGATGATTCTATTAAGAGTGAGCTAACAATGGAAGATGAGATAAATTCTTTTCAGAAAAATAAAACATCGTCTTTAACCAAACTACCAAAAGGAAAGAAGGTTTTGCAAAATAGTTGGGTCTATAGGTTAAAAGAAAAATTAGATGGTAACAAAAGATATAAGTCTAGAGTTGTAGGGAAAGGGTTCACCAGAAACAATGAATTGATCTACTGAGCGAATTGAGCCAACACAAGAAACTTCCACTTAATGCAAGAAGTTGGAGATGACGGAATTGAACGTCAAAAAATAATTCAAATTTTATCTTCAGCGTTGAGCACAGAAGAAAAATTCAAGAGGAGAAAAAGCATAACTTAACGAACAACAGATGAGATCAACGCAAGAGGCAGCAATCCACTGAGCGAGCTACAAAGATTTTGAGCATAGAGTGAAACATAGTCTTTGGTTCTCATCATACTTAGAATTAGTGTCCCCTTTGTTTCAGAATTGAATTTTCTTTATTACAAATCAATTTAAGTTTACCAAGCAAGCAACCTCATACGCTCTAGTCTGATCCATCTTGTCTAACTCCCCAATCTGTCTAATAATTTTTGGTTTATTTATGCTCGTTAAGCCAAAGACATCTCATACAACATATGCATGAAGAAATGAAATATGGAGAAAAGCCACAACGTATGATACCCTTCTAGTCCTTCATAGTCTCCTCGCAATAGTGTTTCTCTAAATAGGTTGGTGGTAGGCATCGTTGCCATTATTACTTGAAGATTCTATTAAGAAAATAAAATCTGAATTTTCACACTTTTTTCCAGCACTATCTTTTGGTCCCTGAGACCCTATATTATAAATGAATGGTTTTTGTTATCCTCGTACGTGAGTGTGACCATGTATATTTTGGTATGTGAATAGTATATTTAATAAATTACAATTTGAGAGAGTTATTGATGATTTATTTTAGTGTAACTTGACGTGTTATTAGAAGTATATATGATGTATATATATATATAGAGAGAGGCTATCTACGAGACTTGGTGTGGAATTGAAAATGGAGGAAAAGGATGCAAGTGGAAGTGGAAAGAAAGAACATGGAAATACATCAGATTCGGCTGATATCATATTGAGAGAGATTTTTGGGGCGTTTCTTGAACAGGAAAGAAAAGAGAATCCGCAATTCTTTTCATCATTGGACAACATGGAAGACAGTGAGATTTTGGCTAGCATCAGAAGAAGTCAAGCGAGAAGAGAAGAAGGGAGGGCCATGAAAGAACATGGAAATGCAACAGATTCGGTTGATATCATACTGAGAGAGATTTTCGGGGCGTTTCTTGAACAAGAAAGAAAAGAGAATCCGCAATTCTTTTCATCACTGGACAACATGGAAGACAGTGAGATTTTGGCAAGCATCAGAAGAAGTCAAGCAAAAAGAAAAGAAGCTATGGCCATGGAAGATCAACCTCATTGTGAAAGGACAAGACCATCTGAAGAAAAGTCCAAGAATCAAAAGAATTTGAAGTGAAGTCAAATTTGGGATGCAGAAGATCATGATTTCAATTTTGTTAACATCTATGTACCATCTACATCTGTTTAGAGAGGTCTGAACATTTTCACACAAGTATTAACTTTCTTTGCTTTCACTTGTGTCATTCAATTTACTGAGTTTTATTCAAATCTTTGTTTCCTTATTTTTATTATAGTGAATGTTACTTTCTCAACAGAATTATGGTTGTGGTATGAAAGTAAGACAAACAAGTCGAAACAGTGAGGAACATTGTTCTTGAAATGACATGAAGTAGAAATGTATATAACCCTCCGTCATCATTCACGGATTTTGAATCATATAAAAATGAACAGATATTCAAAACTCCTTACTTCACTTGTTTCATTATTTTTTCGGGAAAATTATCGTAGCACTAATTACCGCAACAAAATTATAATCTTTTACAGGAAAAAATCTACTACCAAAAGGGTGTCTTTCTCCTTTCTCCTCTACCATAGTTATACCTAGCTCCAAAAAATTCTTGTAGGAGTGTCAGATCACATGAAACTCATTCAGTAGTGTGAAATTTATAGATACATCTTTGATCTACAGATAAACGGTTTGAAAGGCTCATAGAATTGAAAAAAAAAATGATTTTTTTTAAAGAATATGAGTTCCTACAAAAAGGAGAGAAAGATACTATTTTTCCTCCCAATTACATTCAAAAGAACACAGTGAAATTCAAGCTTTAGTTTTAAAATACCCTAAACTCTTTGAACGAAAATAAAAAGTACAAAAAGGATAATATTTGAAAAGAAATATAAAAGATGTTTTAAATTGGTCGAATTGGAATAGTGCATTTCATGTTTGTATTTTCTTTACATGTCTTCATGCAAATTCTAAACCCTAATACCTCAACATTGTTCTATGTCTCTTTTTACTTTTGATTCCTTTCTTTGGTTGAGTTTGATAACTTTCAATTAGACTTGAAAGTCTTTTTATGATAATCATGCAATAACACGACAAAAGATAAAAATAAAAAAGAAATAAAAGAGGAAGCTGCTAATGAATGTACTACTTACTTAAAAAAAGAAAACGTGACTTCTATAAAAGAATAATTAAAAGTAGAAGTATCTGAAAGTATGGTTATCTCAAGTTGTATTTCCAAAACACAATTTATTTGTTTATGTAATTTTTTTTAAAAAATTCCATTTTAATACATTTAAACGAAAATTGTACTTTTATGGTAAAACAAGAAAACCCTGAAATTAGAATAAGAAAAAGAAGATAATATTTTAAATTTATAATTCATGTTTCTTTTTCAGTTTCTTAAGTTGGTTGAATTTGAGTATTGTATTTCATGTTTGGATATGTTTCCTATCTCTTTTAATTAGGGATACATGATGATGCTCCTTTTTTTCTCATTTTTCTTACTCATTCGTGCCTTTATCAATTAACTATTTGGTTTTTTATGTGGTTCTTTAGAATTATTTTATTTGGAGAGAAACTAGTGGACAAGAGTTTCAAACCTTTTCTCTGTAGATATGAGGAAATCCAACATTGTTAGTGAGAATGCTTCAGGCTTATGTGCAGTTACTCTTTCTTCTCACTCTCATATGGAGAAAACTTTTCAGCCCCAAATGGAAGCCTTGGAAGCGGTTGAACATTTTTGCATTCATGCTGGTGGGCATGCTATGATCGAGGAGTTGCATGCAGAAGAGTCTTCAACTTTCTTCAGAACATTTTGAGGCCTCTACAATCTGGATTAAGTGGGACTATCATTGTACCTAATTAGAATCTGGTTAGTAGATTACTTTTCCTTTGTTTTTGTATTTATTCCTTATTTTGCCTACAATCTTCAATAATTCCTTACTGTCATTTACATGATCTTGTGATGTCCCCGGAATTAAGAGATTAATTCCATCGGAGTGGAGAGAACAGCAGTTTTTCAGTAACATCTATGAACTAGTTGGAGTTTCTGTTGTCATAGTGCAACTCAGATACAATGGTTGGGTTGCAAGATCTAGAAAAGTCTAGGTAATTCTCTGAATTTTAATTTTAGGGTCCACATAGAAACTATTGAGCGAGGTAATTTTGTCTCACAATAAAGATTGATATATTTTAATTTTGATCATTATTGTTCAACTTCTTCATGCACCATTACTGGAGGGCAGGCAAATGAAGAAAGTTGTTGGGTTGGATAATCTTCTCCATACACCAGATGCAGATTTTCTTGTTTTGCAGACCTGGCACTTTCATCTCTAGAAAATATTCTGAAGAAATTTTTATCAACGTATAATCCTTTTTCATCAACAAAGGATTGGGTTAATGCTCAAGTTAAAAATTAGCTTTATGAATAGGCTAAATTTAAGAATTTTTAACTTGCAATAATGTATGGAAAAATATTCTTATGATCTTTTTCATGGTTTATATTTGCAAAGTGACGACGTCAACATAATCATTGTGGAAGACAAGATTGAAGAAGGTTTTGATTATTCTTATAGAAAAATGAGAAGCAAAATAATTGTATCAATTTAGTTTCATCTTGGGAGATTCAAATTGAATTTCTTGAATAGTTTAGTTCTATCTCATTGCAATAGTTTGACATCTTAATTAAATCTATTAAAATTATTAATGTATATTTCTTTTAATATTTCGCTGATTTAATTTTTTAGTTATATTATTGAAATTATTAAATGTGGCTTATATGTATAATTTCGTTTTTAATATATAATTTCTTTTTTAATTTTGAAAAAATTAATAGGATAATTTGAGTTATAGAAAAATATTACTTTGTAATAAATTGGTTATTTGAATATTTTTAAATGAATAAATTTTGTGATATACAGAAAAATTAATATTTGATTATTTTTCTTTTAAATTACATATTTCCCATGAATTTATTTTTGTAGAAAATAGACATGGGAACATATTATCCAAAATTCTGAGAAATATTCTTTAAAAAGTTGTAGGAAATTACTCACCGAAATGTCACGCCTTTTCCACAAAAATCTTCCATCAGAAATTATCCACGAAATTTAAAATTTTGTGAGAAACATTTTCTACGAGTATGTTTTACACGGATTTTTGTTCGTGGGAAAAACATCATTAGCCACGAATTTTGAGTGTTTTTTACAAATTTTGACCATAAAAAATTTTGATTTTTCTTGTAGCAATGTAATGTAATGGATTATAATCATTGTGTGAACTCGTATTACAAGTAGTTAGAAAACGGTAATATATATTTGATTGAAACAAATACATTACAACATTGTATTTCTAAATACTAATTGAAGTTAATGTTTTATTTGCAGACATTCAAAAGTAATGTACCAATTTCCGCGAAGTTCATAAAGTTTTGTAGGATAGCTTGTACGAAATTTATAATTCAAATGTACAATAGTATTTAGGATATTCACTTGTTGTAACAAAAGACTTTTAGATGTATTTAGATTGTGGATGATGTTAGGTTTGATAAAATGTACTGTCTTTTTCTATTTTGGTCTGGTTTGCTGAATATATGCAGGTTAAAATATGTGGGAAGTAACATTAACAAAATATTTATTTAAAAAAATAGATTATAGTCTCGGTTGTTACACCAACCAGAGTAGAAAGGAACATATGACCTCAGTTCATACCACATCCGAGGAAAAAAAAAACCATCACATATGACATCGGTTTATAGTCATATTTCAAAACAATTGCATAATTTCATACCATATGGCTTTAGTTCTCAGCAAAACCGAGGCAAAATGGCAAAAATAACCGCGGGCAAAACCCTTTCTTGCATTAGTGTGAGTACATATCCATAATTAGACTTAACACGATTAGGTCCTCAAATGTCAGAATGAACTAAGACAAAAGGAAACAACGAATGTTATGAGATACTACGATGAAATGAACTATGATTATGTTTCCCTAATTGACACAACCCACACAAAAAATTATATAATTAGACAAACTGGAAATAAGTTGTTGTATATTGAAACACTAAGATGACCCAACTGAGCATGAAGGAGAGACCGAGAATCCACAATTGTGCCAACATGAACAGATGGTCATAAATGACAAAGACCTTGAGACTCACATTTAGTATCAATCATTTGTATAAACTTTGGTCTAGTAAACAAACAAGATTTTTAGTAAAAGAAACAACACAATGAAGGAAATGGGTGAGACGATTGATGAATAATAAGATAAATGATGACTTAGGGAAAAAAAACATTATTAATGGACAAAGAAGGAAAAAGATTAATAGTGGCAACACCAAGGGATAAGACCTTAGATCCATCATCCACGATGGCTAAAGGTAAAAATTTGTAGAAGATATAAAAGAAAACACAAATTTGTTACTCAAAATATGATCGATGGAACCTAAGCCAAGAATTTAGGGTCTAAATGAAGTATAGTGATTTAGTTCCAACAAAATATGTACATGTGTGTAATAGAAGAAGTGAAACTAAGTTTTTGACGATCCTTATACCATTTAAGAAATTCGTATAGAATAGAGTGTCCTGTGATATGATGTGAACTAGAATCCACATTAGATGGTTGTTAGAGAGGATAAGTTGGGATCATTGGAGGAGATTGATGAGGATGATCATGTAAGGCATAACACGTATCAACCTTATATAACTAAGCTTATGACACCCTTTGCTTAGCTTATGATAGTGATTACGCTCACTACATTAAGATACCAAAGAAAATGAAATATCATCAGCGGAAGCAGGAAAATCAACAATCAATTTACTTGGTACAGACTAAAGGGTGAACAAGTAGAAGCAAAATTAGGGACAACAAGGACCCTAAAATATAATCATGAAAACGGTAATAGTCATAAGAAAATCCATGTAAACATAATAATATAAAACACTTTAATTGTTGCTTTAGTTCTTGAGAAGGAGTAGAGGTAGGAGGTAATATATTATTAAAGTCAAGAATGAGAGAATGAATTTTACCCATATATTCATCTATTAAGCCATGACGTTTGAGAGCAATAACATTAATAAGATTGTGACAAACACCATAGAGACATTAAGTGTCATTGATGTATAACAATTTTTCTTATTCTCAAACTTCTGAACATGTTCCATAGTTACAACACAATAGTTTCAAAAATGAGTGCATAATAGATTTAAGAACCATGCATAATTGAGCATCAATTTTCAACCAACAAGAAGGTTCACTAGCATATATAGAAATCACACTCTCAGTGAGATGATAACATACCCTTAACTCTTAAGCAAAAGTTTATTGTTTGAAGTCCATGTCTCATATTTAGTGTCATCTAATTTGTCAATGGCTATAAGCTCATTAACATATTTAGTGTAGAATGATAGATCAAACTAAGTGGTAACAATAGGGGCAACACCATAGGTAGAAGTCGGCTAGGCCATAAATGAAGAGGGGAGAGAGAAACCCTAAAAATATAAAGTTCTCCAATCAAGTAAACAATTACAAATTCAGAACTAAAAGGGAATGGTAATGTTGTTACATTTCGATATTGTTACATTTCCATGTTCTTCCTTTCTGCTTCCACTTGAATCCTTTTCCTCTATTTTTCAATTCAAAATAAGTCTTGTACATATCAGAAAATGTTTCTTTCTTCCACAGCTTTCCCTATATATACATCATACTTGTAACATCAAGTTACATTAAAAATTTTATCAACAACTTTCTAAAATTGTAAGTTATTGTTAAATATACTATCCACATACCAAAAAATAAATGGCCACACTTAGTGGGTGGACTTATATAGCTCAGCATGGGCAAGCAACACCCCCCCTCCCCTTTCATTTTTTAAAATTATTACCAAATATCTGGAAAACAAAAATTTGCCTAAATCCCCTTAGTTTGCACCTTCCCCCTTAATTTTGCTCTGGTTATTTCTTTAAAAGCTTGCTTGATATTAATACTTGAATAATCTCTAATTATAAAAGAATCATTTATTACTCTTAATTGTTCTCACTTACTTAGGATGGTTAATTTACCAAAAGGGATTAATTTTGTTTTGTTTTTTATATTACCATTATGGGTCTTCTTTTTAAAAAGTTACTGATATGGGTTAAGTCGTACTTGGTTGCACGACTTCATTTTAAAAGCGCTAATGTAATTGGAGACTTCAATCTTAAAAACACTAAAGTCGTAATTAGCATTGATGACTTCAATATGAAGAAGTCTCCAATAGCATTTCGTGCATACTATGCACGACTTAACTTATATCCGTATAATTATTTAAAAAACGGAACCAAATTGATAATATAAAAAAGAAATTAACCCCTATTAATAAGTTAACCTAATTAAGGTATTAAATCCGTCACTGACCTCGTTCAAGTACATGATTACAAACAATTGATATACAATGCATTGTCTTAGTGACCAATAGATGAGTTCAAATTTTGAGAAGTGTGAAACACAGCTAAGAGAACGGTCTATCCAAGGTACAACGTTTGATTGAGTTGGAGATGATTGCGGTGCGGAATCTTGTTCGATCCCTTAGTCAAGTTATAGATGTGGTCACTAGTGCAGAATTCCCATTTTACCTCGCCTTATATGCCTCGGTTGGCCAAAAACTGAAGCATATAATGGCGCGGTGACATTTTTGCAATTAGAGCCAAGTTTTAGGCCTCGGTTCTCCAAATACTCGAAGCCAAAGAGCGGTATAGGTCCCGGTTCGCTCAAAACCGGTGCCAAAGAGGGGTATAGGCCTCGGTCCAGTAGGACCCGAAGCCAAAAAGTGGCTGGAAGTCAGGGGTATAGGCCTCGGTCCAAGGAGACCCGGTGCCAAAAGAGGGTCAATGGCTTCAGTTCCTCTAACAACCGAAGCCATAGGATTTATTTAGGGTTCAAAATTCACAAAGCCTTCTTCCTCCCTGCGCCGCCTCTGCAATTCCACTTTCTCTCTCTCCGCGAAGCCCTTCCTTCACTTTCCCTTTCTTCCTCCTTCACCGTCCGCATCCCGCGCCGCCACGCGGATGGCATGGTGGTGGTCACGGACACGGGTGCAGGCAATGGATCTGTGTTTGCTCTCGCTGATGCAATGGAGGTGTTGGTCGCAGTTGCAGATCTGCACAGCGTTGAGGATCGTTCGAATCTGGCTCGCGTGCGGTTGCAGGTCCAGACAGTGTTGTTGCTGTTGCGGAACGCAGGCTGCTGTTGCGATGCCAGAACTCGCGGTCACGGTGGTGCTGCTGAGCGTGACGCGGTGGCTTCCATGGAGGTTGGCCGTGGTTATGGTTCGTTGCAGGTGGCGTGGTGGCTGACAGCGAACATATGCAGATCTGGTTCGCTCATGGCGAGGAAGATGGTGGTGGCTGCTGCGTTTCGTCGGCGACGCGTTACGGAACACTATGGCTTCGGTTCATTTAGAACCGAGGCATAAAAGGAACTTTATGGCTTCGGGTAACGACCGAGGCCAAAAGGGGTGCCTTTAGGTCTCGTCCCAATATGTCTCGGTTGCAGACCCGAGGCAAAATGAGGAAAATAACCGGGGCAAAAAGCCCTTAGTGCACTAGTGGGTTTTTCTTAGGATTTCATTATTTTCAAGCACATCAAAGAAGGATCCAACACTATCATCGATAAGATGGAATATTAACATGAGCAATTTTTTTGTTGTTGTCGATTTGATAACGTAATATTTTTACAAATTAATTTATACATTTTTTTTGTAATGTTATAATGTAGATTTAGTAGTAAAATAAATGATGAAATTATTTATCTTGTGTAAATTTAACTGATATTATTGATTAAAGTGTATTTTTATTTCCTATGATAATGAGTATAAAATAACATTTTTAGTTTATCACAAACAAACATGAGTTTTATATTTAAAGAAAAAAAATAAAAAGTTTTATATTTTAGGTTTAATAGTTATATTACATTCAACTTACATTTAATATAAATAATAGATATTTCTTCTATCCTACTAAAAGATAAAATAATTTACCTAAAGATATTTCTTCAACTAACATAAGTTTTTTTTCAATTAGCATACAAAATTTAGATACATTTTATTTTCTTACCCACACTACAACAAAATTTTTAAATAATAACCAAATTTAAAAATTATAAATAATTAGTCAATGTAATAAATAATTTAAATATTAATTTATCAAAATAAAATTATTAATATCTAAAATATTCTCGATTATAAATAAAAAATATTTATTATAATGTCATTTGTTAAATACGAATATTTTTAATTTTGTAAATTGAAATTCAAATTAATTATTATAATGATTAATTATTTTTTATTTTTAAGATTAATTACATGTATTTTTTATATAATAATTTTACATTTAATTGTTTCAATTGATCAGCAAAACCCTACATCTTGAATTCGGTGACAAAATCTTTCTTTTAGGTAACACTCAAATAAGATAACTATATAACTGTATACAGGGAGAGATTATTTTTACTTTATCATCTAATAATTTACTTTTATATTTTTTATTCAAGGTACTTATATTTTAATTAAAACATAATTTATTTCCAACATATTAACTTTTTATATTATAATAATGATTATTAAACAACACTGTTTATCACAAACAAGAATTTTATTCTTAAAGAAAATAAATAAAATATGTTTTTTATTCTTAGTATTGTAGATATAATGCATTTAAATTATATATAATAAAAATTATATTATTTAAATATACTTGAATATATTTCAAATATCCACAATTACTGTTTAGTTAGTCTTTTCTAATTTATTTTACCTTAAAATATTTGACATTTTGTAATTTTTTATTCTTTATTTTTAAATATGATTAAGTTAGTGTAAATTGATACAATGTTAATTAAAAATAAGGATATCTTTAAATTAAAAATTATTACTATTTATGCGTGGAATTATTTGTAATATATTTTTAAAAAATATAATATACATTATTTTTTAAATTAATAATTAACTTTTTGTACAAAATTTTATTAAAATAATATATTTTATATCATTTTTTATTTTGTAATTCTAAGTTTATCATTTTATTGGTAAAATTTATTGCTAAGAAAATATATTAATATACTATGAATAAAATTATTTCATACTAATTTTAAATTGTATAAATTGTTAATTCATACTAATTTTAAATTTTATAAATTATTAATTCTTAAAATTTCAAAACATATTTTAGTGTGTTTTAGTCAACTTTCTCCCCACTCATTTAAAACATGGATCGGTGAACAAAATCTTTTTTCTCTCAGGCCTTGTATATAGACTTCGTCCAACAAACTTAAATTCTATAACTTAGTGAATCACGTATGCAATACTCTTCTATAACTTTTATTCATTGATATTTAATCTTTAGGCTCTCGTTTGATCAATCATTAACTAGTTGAAATTGTAAGAAGTTGTGTAAGACCCAATATTTTTTGCCTTTATGTTTAAGGGCTGCCTCAGATCTAATTGGGCCTAAGGGCTGACCCATGAGGAGTCAAAGACCCTAAACCAGCCTAACACTCCCACTCCCATCTCACTTTCAGAATTTGCTCCATTTGTTCTAAGAGCTACAACGGTCACTCTGCTAGGGTTTGCTTTCTCGTCTCGGACAAGTTCGCTCAAAGCTCATTTTACTCAACGTAAGTTGCCCCCAACTCATATTCTTCCTTTCTTAGTGTAATCTCGAGTTGTCTCAATTAGAGTTTTCGTAGTGAAACCAATCTCAAGGTCTGTTCCACTGTTTTCCAGCCCTAAGTCTCTTCCTAGAGCTGTTGCGTTCCGTGGTTGGTGTTGGAGTACTGCACTAGCTTATTCCAGATAAGGGAAGCTAGAACCCTCCTGTTTATTTGGTGCGAAGTCTGTTATTCTATGTTGTTCGTGATTGATTGAGGTTGTATGCTACTGTGAACGCATGAGATGCTTGGTAACTTTGTTTGGGTATGAAAATATGTCTATGGCAGGGAGAAACAGTGGCGAGGTCCGACACCCTCGCCCAAGCGAGCCTGTCTCGCCTAGGCGAGACTTGCAGGAATAGGTCAGGGCTGCACTCGAGCTCTTGCTCAAGCGAAAGCTCTTATTTTGAGCGAGGCACCATCTCACTCAGGCGACAGACGCTCGCCTAAGTGACCACGCATGAGAGCCTTGACATGTTGCTCCTGTTTTATCCCAGGCGAGGAACCTCACCTTTAGGCGAGGGGTTGTCTCGCTCAGGCGAGAAAGGCTCACCTAAGCGAGCCATGCGAGAGCCTCCTAGCATTTCTGACGCGATCTCGCCTAAGCGAGAGTTCACCGCCTAAGCGAGGGCATTCCTCTCGCCTGAGCGAGGGCTTCTGGCTTGAGCGAGATTCGTTACAGGTTGCGCTGTTCTTCTTGTTTGGCTTAATGAAATGTTTGGTTTATGTTATACTCTATATAATGTATGAGGCTTGCGAAATGAGATGCATGAGATAAGTTGTGGCTACAAATTTGATTGTTGTGATTGTGTGATCTTGGCATGAGGAATAAATGGGATGGTTGGTATTAAAGTGGCATAGTATTGACATGAGATGGAATTCACAACTATGATTTGAGAATGATGGACGGGTATGGATTTACTGGGCAAATGAAAGAGGTGAAATTATAAAGAGCTGGTATAATATATAAATGTATATGCATGTTAATTCCTTGTTGATTTATTGAGTATGATATGTTTGTGTCAGTGCGTAATTCCTTAGGATCTCTAGGTGAGATCCTCAGGGTCGTACTTCAGTGGTCGTGACGTAATTCCATGGCCCCTGTTAGTGCGTGTCCATGGTGGTGCCCCATCTATATAACTTGGTAAGGATTCAAGGTAAGAATTGCATCCTGACACTCTAAGGGGCCAGTTAGTCTCACTTAGAGCGGACTGACCCCTGTGGTGAGAGTAGCAGGAGGCCTAAAACTCATTAAGAGCTAACCTTGTGTGTGAGGGAATTGATTCATTGTAACACTTGTAACACATAGCTTGAAGGTGAGCAGCTTGGGGGTGAGCAGCTCGGGGGTGAGCAAAGGTATCCATCACAAGTGCAAGCATCCGCTGAATCCGACCAGGTTATATGTATCCGGATGAGTCGAGTCGAGTTTTAGTGTATTGTTTAAGAAGTCATAATATGCTTGGTTGATATATGTATATTGGATTGTGAAGGTATATATGATTGTATTGATGATATCTTGTTGGCTCTAGCATACCCTTTCTTGTTTGAATGTCTTGTATGTTATCCTTCTACTTTTACGATGATCATCAATTTATTGATGGGAGCAGATGCGAGAGGAACTCGTGGCCAATAGGGGAGAGAGGATTCCGCTGCATAGTCCACTTGGGCTGGACTGGATGTTCCTTATTGGGCTTTTCTTTAGGGCTATGGCCCATGTATCTGTTTGACTTTTGATTTCTTTATGTTTACCTTAAACTTTAGGATTTGTTTTCCTGTGGCACCGTGGTGTGCCTTGAGTTGTAAGGAGTAAAGTCTAAAACGCCAGGATTGCGCTATTATGTTACCTTGTGCGACGTTTCCGTTAATTATGTTCATTGATTAATTGGGACATTACAAGTTGAAAATTCATATGATTTTTTTTAGAGAGAATGATTTAATGATAATCTTAAAACCTTTTAACTTAATGCAAATTTACCATACTAAGTTAAAAAGGAATTGTAATTCAATCAAATATACCAAGTGTCCACTGTAGGAGATTAGAGCACAACTTTTCATGATAATGATTGATGAAAATGAAGAAGAGAATAATTTTAATTTATGACCTTAATGAATCATGAGAATGGATGGTGAGTTTATAATAACCAATTAGCTTTCTTATTTTATAACAACCAAATTAGAAGAGGGAGTGCATGAAAAGAGAAAAAAATGAGCATCATGTGATCCTAATTAGAAGAGATACGAAACATATCCAAACATGCATTAATACGGTACTCAAATTCAACTAACCTAAGAAATTTAAAAAGGAAAACCTTGAATTTTAAATTTCACATATTATCTTCTTTTAATTTTCTGGGTTTTTTTACCATATATCTAAGCACAATTTTCGTTTAAATGTATTAAATGGACAAATTTTAAAAAATATACATAAATGAATAAATTGTGTTTTGGAAATACGACTTGAGAGTGTAATCAAACTTTCAAAGACTTCTACTTTTAATTATTCTTTTTTAGAAGTCATGTTTTTTTTTTCTTTTAAGTAAAGTCGTACATTTCCTTTGCAACTTCATTCTTTTTTTTAGTCTATTAAAAGACTTTGAAGTCTAATTGAAAGTTATAATATTCGACTAAAGAAAGGAGTCAAAAGTCAAAAGAGACATATAGAAAACATGTTGAGGTTTTAGGGTTTAGAATGTGCATGAATACATGTAAAGAAAATACAAGCATGAAATGCACTACACCAATTCTACTTCATGTAAATTCAAGAACAATGTTCCTCACTGTTTCGACTTTTTTGTGTTACTTTCACCTCACAGCCATGATTCTGCTGGGAAAGCAACTCTCACTATAATAAAACATAAGGAAACAATGATTTGCGTAAAACTTAGTAAATTGAATGAGAAAAGTGAAAGCAAAGAAAGTTGATACTTGTGTGAAAATGTTCAGACCCTTCTGAACAGATGCAGCTAGTACATAGATGTTAACAAAATTGAAATCATGATCTTCTGCATCCAAATTTGACTTCACTTCAAATTCTTTCGAGTCTTGGACTTTTCTTCAGATGGTCTTGTCCTTTCACAATGAGGTTGATCTTCCATGGCCATAGCTTCTTTTCTTTTGGCTTGACTTCTTCTGATGCTTGCCAAAATCTCACTGTCTTCCATGTTGTCCAGTGATGAAAAGAATTGCGGATTCTCTTTTCTTTCTTGTTCAAGAAACGCCCCGATAACCCTTCTCAATATGATATCAGCCGAATCTGTTGCATTTCCATGTTCTTTCATGGCTCTCGCTTCTTGTCTTTTGCTTGACTTCTTCTGATGCTCGCCAAAATCTCACTGTCTTCCATGTTGTCCAATGATGAAAAGAATTGTGGATTCTCTTTTCTTTCCTGTTCAAGAAACGCCTGGAAATTTGAATTTCCATGTTCTTTCTTTCCATTTCCACTTCCACTTGTATCTTTTTCCTCCATTTTCAATTCCACACTAAGTCTCGTAGATATCAGAATGTTTCATTCTACCCTACCTCTATGTATATATACATCATATATACTTCTAATAACACATCAAGTTACACTAAAAATAATTATCTGTAACTCTCTCATATTGTATTTTCACCAGTGCAGTAAGGGCTTTCTGCCCCGGTTATTTTCCACATTTTGTCTCGGGTTTGGAACCGAGACATATTGGGGCGAGGCCAAAAGGTACCTTTTGGCCTCGGTTATCACCCGAAGCCATATATCCAGTTTTATGCCTCGGTTGTTTCAAAACCGGTGCCATATATCCAGTTTTCTGCCTCGGGTCAGATAGGACCGAGGCCATAGGGTAAAAATATTTCTTTTATAATTATCATAGATCTAAACGAAAATCTGAAAATTTTAGAATCCACGGGTCACTCAAGATGCAAGCGACATACATGAACTGAAGCTATTCTATATTGAAATGAACTCAATAATAGATGTACAAGATCATCCAATCTAAACCCACACTTGTCAACGTTGTCTAATTGAGAGACCACAAAATCAAATTGACTCATCCCTCAACGTTCTATCTACTACTTGCAGTCCACCTCTGTCTGCTTCAGCTTTGTTCTGCAACACAAAAACAGAAGATATTAATTAACAAGTTCAAACATTGATATAACATATGACCCGTTTCAGTAATACGAAGATGCATAACATATATAAGGTTTTAATCAATCAAAGATATTTACCTGGCTCTCCGGTTCTGGAACCACACTTCGACTTGTCGAGGCTGAAGACCTAACTGCTTGGCCAAAGCTTGTTTCTGTTTCTGTAACCCCAATCGAACACGACAATATGAGTGATGATATTGAAAGTCATGATATTGATGCATGGAGGAAAATAATATTAAGAGGGAGATTATGATTACAGGATTGAGGGTGTTGTGTTGTTTGAAGCTTTCTTCAAGCAAAGCGGATTGTTCTTTGGTGAGCCTGAGTGGAGAGACGAGAGAGGCACGAGAGAGAGCGCGAGAGAGAGAAAGAGAGCGCGAGAGAGAGAGCGAGAGAGAGAGAGAGAGACACGAAATGGAGGTGCAGCACAGGGGACTCGTTCGCGTGGTGGTTGCAATGGCTGGAGGTGGTCGAAGGTGGTCGGAGGGTGTGGTGGCAGTGGGTGCAGCGGAGAGAGAGAGCGTGCGAGAGAGAGAGAGAGAGCGAGGGGAAGGAGTTGCAGAGGCGCAAGCGCGGGGAAGAAGAAGGGTTCGCGAAATTCAAACCCTAAATAAACCCTATGGCTTCGGTTGTTAGGGGAACCGAAGCCATAGACCCCCTTTTGGCACCGGGTCTACTTGGACCGAGGCCAAATAGCTAATGTCCAGCCACTTTTTGAGTTCCGGTCTTACTAGACTGAGGCCTATACCACTATTTGGCACCGGTTTTGGACGAACCGGGGCCTATACCCCTCTTTGGCTTCAGGTATTTGGAGAACCGAGACCTAAAACTTGGCTCTAATTGCAAAAATGTCACCGCGCCATTATATGCTTCGGTTCCTGGACAACCGAGGCATATAAGGCCAGGTAAAATGAGAATTCTGCATTGGTGTTTATTAAATATACTATGCACATATACGAACATATACATGGTCACACACTCACGTACGTGGATAACAAAAGCCATTCATATATAATATAGGTCTTAGTGATCAAAAGATAGTGCTGCAAAATTCAGATTTTGATAATTGTGAAAATTCAGATTTTATTTTCTTAATAAAATATTCATTTAATAACATTGATGCAGAGCTGCTAAAGGGTAGGGTGGTCATGTTCTACCCAAATTTTTTAAAATTTATTTATAATATATATATATATATATATATATATATATATTGGAAATTTTCAATTTTATTTTAAATTTTTTTAAATTATATATATCATATATTAGAAATTGGTAGAAATTAAATTTGATATTTTTTTAAAGCATAACATTTAATAGTAAATAATAAAACAAAATCAAATATAATTAAACATAAAAATATTTATTAAGATAATTTTAATTTTCTTTTTCATTGACTTTCTGAGTTTTGTATATTGTACTCATCATTCACTCTCACATGTCTTTTTTTTTGTTTTTAAAAAAAAACAGATATCAACTCGATATTGTTTTCATTTTTCATTTATTCTCTTCCATTATTGAAGAAAAAGTGTAATTCTCACATTTTACTTGACACTGAAATATTGGTTGAATAGTTAATATTATTTGTATGTTATGACATTACAAGAAAAGTCTTAAATAATGACTAATTTTGTATAGACCAAAAAGGTTATTAGAGACCAATGTCCTAAATAAAGACAAATTTAGATAAAATTCCTTAGGTAGTTAAAAAACATTGGTAATTAATGTTAATTATCATTGTAGAGACCAATTCATAATACAAACTATTTTTGTTACCAATTTATATAGACCAATTATAAATTTTGAAACTTTTTACTTACCAATAATTTAATTTTAGTTTATAAATTAGTACCTAGATTAGTCACTGTAGTTACTAATAATTTTTGTAATTATATATATATATATATATATATATAGTGGCGAATCTTGACTAATAATTTTGAGAAGTCAAAATAATACACTCAAAAATTTATATATTTAATTATTATCACTAAATACATAACTTTTAGTATAATTGTAAGTGTAAAAAAAAATTGCGATCATAGATAGCTTCCTTTTTATTATTTTTAAAAAATGAATGTATTCTTTTATTCTTCAGCCATATACCCTTTAAAAAAAACAAAAATAGTTTAAGATTAAAAATAACATTATTCGAAGGAAGCCTTTTATACCCGTTAAAAAAAGGCATTCTATACCCGTTCCAAAATCAGTATAGATACCGTTGGTATAAAAAGTTTTGGCTTTTTATATCGGTTAAGTTCACACCCGGTATAATAACCTAAGGCTATTCTTTCTTCTCCTCACCTATATATTTTATTTATATAATTTTATTATATAAAATTATTATTCTCTATTTTGTTATTGGATTAACATTAATCAATAAATTATTTATTTGTTAATATCAATTATATTGCACATTGTTATTAATTTTATGGACAATACATAATTTTGGATTTCTGATGAATGGTTTGTGATGGGTTGGATTGCTCAGTGAAAGGTCTGTGACGAACTTAACTATTTAGTAACCTGTTGAGATGTCTCTGGTCTCTATTGCTAAGGATATAAAATTGATACCCCAATAATCCATTTTGAAGAGAGTAAGAAGACAAATAGTCAAATACATTCTTTATTTGAGCATTCAATCTTTTGACATACCCTACTAGGAAGAGAGTAGTATCCTTTCACACGCGCTTCAAGAACGACAGATAGATGAATCCTTTATTGATACCTGGTACACAATTCTTTTTGAACACATACTTGAATATACTGTATTTTGTATCTTAGATTAATATTTCCTTCAATTGGTATCAAAGCCTAATTAAGATAAAGATTATAGTTATTCAAACTTTTTTCAAGAATGTGTATCCTAAATTTCATAATTGTTCATTGTCTATGCATGAAAAATTGGAGATCTTAAATTTATCGTTTGGATTCAAAATTGATAGAGGGGTTTTCTTTCTAGATGTAATGGGATTGTACAATCAAATTTGTTGTGCGAATTTTTCTGTATTGCAAACAGTTTTTCGATCTTGTTTTCTTCCCTTTTTCGATCGATCTTTGTCAAAATTAGTTTGGGGGCTTTTGTGAACCGCATCACGTCGGTTTTGTGGCTAGAAAATTGGATCTTTCCGTTGATTATATCACTAGAAACAAACTGGGTCGGAAAACTGGTCTGGGTCACAATTTTGACTAGTCTCCATGAAGGCGATGATGTGCGGTGTGTGTTTCGCATGCCCACTCGTAGTGTTATGCGCATGGGACACATGAGGCAACATTTATTAGACAATTTTTTTTTTTTAAATAATGGAATTTCTACTCATTTGGTATATTTTTCTTTTTGCAATTTTGGGTACTTATAGGTATTTTATTTTAATTATTTTGTGAATTAAACTTAATTTTATATAACATATTGTTGGCTTTTTTGTGTAAAATTTTTTGTACTAGTTTTTGTAAGGCCACTTTTTTCTGTCCTTAATATCTAAGGGCCTAGCCTCATCTGTTGGGCCTAAGGGGTAGCCCGCACTACAAGAAAATTACATATTAGCGAGGGAATAATCCCTAGCGAATCCCTAGCTAATCTCTCGCAAAACGATTCAGCGAGGGATTAGCGAGGAAATAGCGAAGACACTATGTCGTAGCTAAAATATGGGTAGCTAAGTAGCTAGAGAACCACTTTGTCGCTAATCTCTAGCTAATCCCTAGCAAATCGGTTGTAGCTAGACCCTAGCTAATCCCTAGCAAATTAATTGTAGCTAATCCCTAGCTAATCCTTAGCAAATCGGTTGTAGCTAAATCCTAGCTAATCCTTAGCAAATTGGTTGTAGCTAATCCTTGGCTAATCCCTAGCAAATCAATTGTAGCTAATTCCTAGCTAATCCCTAGCAAATTGGTTGTAGCTAAACCTTAGCTAATCCCTAGCAAATTGGTTGTAGCTAAATCTTAGTTAATTCCTAGCAAATTGATTGTAGCTAATTCCTAGCTAATCCCTAGCAAATTGGTTGTAGCTAAACCTTAGCTAATCCCTAGCAAATTTGTTGTAGCTAAATCCTAGCAAATTTGATTGGAGCTAATCCCTAGTTAATCCATAGCAAATCGGTTATAGCTAATTCCTAGTTAATCCCTAGCAAAGTTGTTGTAGCTAATCCCTAGCAAATTGATTGTAGCTATTCCCTTGCTAATCCTTATCAAATAGGTTGTAGCTAATCCCCCGCTAATCCCTAGCAAACTAGTTGTAGTTATTCCCTAGCTAATCCCTAGCAAACTTATCCCTAGCTAATGCCTACCTAAGCCCTCGCTAATTCAACAATTTAATCCCTAGAAAAATAGTAGCGAATTGCATCAATCCAAAATATTCCATTCTTTTACTTGTACCTTATGAAATGCATTTTGACATAAATATAACATTAAGTATAAATCTTGCCAAACATTTTATATGAAACATGTCAAATGTTACTACATTCAAAATAATAAAAGTGATGAACATAATGAAAGTAGTCTTCACAATTGTCAACATACATCATTAAAATACGTCTTTAGAAACAAAAAAAAAAAAAACATCATCATCTTCATATTTTCTTCTCGCCATGTTTCATGACAGACGGTGGTGAAGATATCTTTAATGCAGGAAATATTTGTGTCTTGAAAAACTCCATCTGTGTTTGCATTTATGTATGCATTTGTTGTTGTAAAAGCTTTTGCATTTCTACTTGTGCTTGCATTTGTGCTTGTATTTGTGCTTGTATTTGTGCTTGGAATTGTGCTTGAAATTGTGCATGCATATCTGCTTGTGCTTTCAACTAAGCTTGTACCTGTTGTGCATGTGCCTCTATTTGTGCTTGTAACTCTATCTGTAGTTGCTTTTGAGATTCAGTTTGTAAATGTAACTGTGTCTGCATTTCTTGTTGCATTTGAGACATTTGTGTAGCTATTGTCATGATTTCTTCTGTTAGAGGAGCATGATTTGGATTTGTGGAAGGACCTACAACTGATGAAGATGAACCATTCACACTGATGATGGCAAGTTCCAAGCTACGACCAATACCGTGAATTCTACCTTTCTTATTTTCACCTCCCATTTTCATCCATACTTCAGAATCAACTTTAGGATGCTTTGATACATCTTCTCCATATTTTTCTACCATAGCACTTTCATATGATTCCTATATATAGTAAATCAATCATTTTGTAATATAAGATTAAATAAGTAAATAAATTATCTTACATGTATACTTACAATGAAATTTTTTGCTTTATTGGAGACATATTGACAGTCTTTTCTTTTATGAACTTTGTTGTATAGTTCACCATAAGAAACAGACCCATTACGTTCCGCCTCCTATAAAATATATATCAAAATCCAAATGTATATCAAAATATATAATAAGTATGTTTATGTATATGATTGATGCACTAATCATATCCACCAAATGTATACAATATATAAGTATTATTAGAAAGTCATAGATATTTCTACAAAATAAGAAAATGAATACCATCTTTTTCAAGTGTTGTCCAAAGCTTATTGACCCTCCAGTGTGCACCATAGCCTCTGGCTTGGCAGCCCTATTGTTTTTACCAGCAATAGATTTCTTTTTCCAGTCTTGTGTCATCCATATGTCAATTAAAGCATCCCACATCTCAGTCTTTATTCCTCTTGGCCCAAAACCTTTTAAGTCTTCTATATTATCTGAATTTGCTCTTTCTCTTGCCTTTTTTCTTGCCTTAGCTAAAGAGTCAGAATAGTGATCCATGCATGTTAAATTCCAAACCTTTCTTGCCATGCTATGATCATAATCTGATGCAAATCGGTACTTATTCTACACCAATACAAATTTATCAAAATTAATGATAATAAGTAAATGTAATATAAAGATAAAAGATTATAGTAACTTGCCTTAAAATCATTGAATAAGATTTCTTTCATATCAGCAGAATAAGTTTTCCATTTCTCAGCTGGATTAGGCATTCTCATCAATACTTCAGATATGATATCTCGAGTCACAGAATCAGGAACAAACCTTCTTCTGCATGTTCAAATAATCATTTTACAAACCAAAAATTAGCAACATTGAATTGAATATTTGATTGGATGTACTTACGGTCTGCTAACTTTTTGTACAGATATGACAAGTCTCCTATCAACTTCATTATGAGAATATACACTTGAAGGGTCTTGAGTAGGTACGTCATTAGATGTTGGATTGACATTTGATTGACCACCATTAAACACTGGAGTGGTAGGTGGTGATTGATTACCATCAATTGAAGTAGCACCTAAAAAAAACATTGAAACTAGAAATTGTTGACAAAGCTAATTTATTGCCTTTTTTCTTCTTTTTTTTCTCTTAATCTAAACAAAATGAATTGTCATTTGTTTTTCATGAAGATAAATCTTGTTAAATACATAACAAAATTTGATTCTTTTTACATATAAATGGTAGTTAGATTCGCTTAAATACATACAAAAATTTAGAGTGCTTTCAACAATTATACCTGGTGATTGCAAAATAGGATGTAGTTCTGAAGGGCCAACATGACATTGAATAGGCTTAAGTTGACTTAGAGTGTGACTACCTTGACCTCTACCTCTTCCTCGAATAGTCATTTCAGTTCCTGTCATGGATATATAATTGTGACATTATTTATAGCTAAATAATTGATCCACCTGGCCTGAAAACTTATCTACTTCTTATTAAATATATAAAATAAATTTTTATTGTCAACTTAATGATTAAATAAAATCACCATGAGTTCATTACCAACTTGCCTTATTAAGTCTATATACACATTCATATGCGTACGAGCAACCCTTAGAAAAGAGTAATGCCATATTGAAAACTTAAGGAGTAGAGAACCAAATATTGCCAACAAATTCGATGTATTGTAACCACTACAGTTCAAGGTTCAAAGATGTTCCTGCAAAGAACAAATAAGATAAGTTAGGCACAAGCGTCACCTTACCATGCAGTCCGCTATCTCTTCAGTTGGCCTCTTCCCAGTCGATACATGTCGGCTTGGACCCAGGAGGGGTTACCTGCAGAAGAGTCTCCGAAGCTCAAGTTAGTCAAAGCTCTCAGAGAGTCAAACCAGTGATTAATGAATGCGTACCTTTAATTACTGGGGTCCACGCGTATTTATAGAGCATTAAATGACGTTTGACCATTTCATGGGCCGGGTTTTGACTTGGGCTCTAATTTGGGCCATGAATGGGCCTGGGCCCCAAATCAGGCTCTTGAAACTTATTGAAGGCGAGGCATCGATGCTAGCTACCATTCTAGGCAAGTAGTCGGTCTCGACCGGCTACTTGCCTAGATGGCTTGTGCTGGTGGTGTCCGGGTACCAGATACTAGGTGGTTTCGATGTGTATACTGTTTACTTGGTTGAGTTTGGCTAGGTACGGTACACGAATTAACCACGAGTAAAGGGTGTTCGACCCAGGCCGCTTACTTGTGGTAAGGGTGGGGAACTTAAACGAATTAACCACGAGTAAAGCAGTATAGAGTCATAAAGTAGGGAACCACTCATTTTATTTATTCAAATAGGGGTGCCTCGTTAAAACCTCCTTGGCCAAAACCCTCCTTAGGGAAAAAAGACCAAGTGAGGAAAAAGAGTACACCCGTGGTTACAAGTATGGATCCGCTTATGGTGCATGTTCAACTGAAATAGAACTTGAGGTGGGATACATTCCACGTGTTGGGGATTTCTTCCCCAAATAGTTGTTCTAGGCGATAAGCCCCACCTCCTGCGTCTTCTCGTATGCGGTATGGGCCATCCCAATTGGCGGAGAACTTGCCATCCTTTTTTCTAGCACTGCTGGCCATTCTCCATACTAGGTCTCCTATGACAAACGATCGTGGGTGCAGGTTTGCGTTATATTTCCTGGCAGCTCGTTGTTTGGCGGCGAGATTGCGTATTTGGGCTTTTTCTCTGAGTTCGGAAGGAGGTTGAGATGTAAGGCCATGTTTTGGTGGTTGTGAGTTGAGTCGTACAGTTCTCGGCGCAGGGATGGTTCGCCAATTTCTACTGGTATCATGGCGTCTGCGCCGTAGACTAGGCTGAAAGGGGATTCATTTGTTGACGATTGAGGGGTGCATCTGTAGGCCCATAGCACTTCAATTAATTCTTCTGGCCATCGGCCTTTAGCGGTATCCAATCTTTTACGCAGCTCCACGAGGATAACTTTGTTTGCCGCTTCCGCCTGCCCATTGGTCTGTGGGTGTTCTACAGAACTTGTGATATGTTTGATGCCTAAGCCAGTGTAGAATTTTGCTAACTCCTTGTCAATGAATTGTCGGCCGTTATCTGTTATGATGGTATGCGGTATACCATATCTGCATATGATGTCCTTCCACACAAACTGCTGGACTTGCTGGGCCGTGATAGTTGTCAATGGCTTGGCTTCAATCCATTTGGTGAAGTAGTCAACGGCTATGATTAGGAACTTAACCTGTCCTTTGCCGGGTGTGAAGGGGCCTAGGATGTCCATTCCCCATTTAGCGAATGGCCAGGGGGACAATATGTGGTGTAGCTGTTCTTGTTTTTTATGTATAAGGTTGCCGTGCTTCTGGCATGGTTTGCATTTCTTGACGTAGTCTTGGCAGTCCGCCTCTATTGTGGGCCAGAAGTACCCGGCTCTGAGAATTCTTGTGGCCATGGTGCGCGCGCCTGAATGATAACCACAGATCCCTTCGTGTAGTTCCTTAATGACGTACTGGGCTTGTTCTGGCGTGACACATTTAAGTAGGGGCTGGCCGTATCCGCGTTTGTAGAGGTCGTCGCCTACCATAGTGTACCTGGCGGCCTTGGCCAGCCAAGTTTTGTCCGCTTCGGCAGGGGGGTTGCCAGTCTTGAGGTACTGAATGTAAGGGGTGGTCCAGTTTGGGTTTTGGGTGGGGGTGATACTGTTTGATGGGGTATGGGTTAACGTTTGGCAAGTGTGTGTGACGGAGGGTGTGGATAGTGTTTGCTGTAGCAAGGACCGGTTACGGTTTTTGAGTTTGGTACTGGCTAATTTGGAAAGGATGTCGGCTCTGACATTGTCGGTTCTGGGTATGTGTTCGACGCGGACCTGTTCAAAGGCGGATTGAATGATTGCGCGGACCAAATGGTAATATTGTTGGAGGATGGGGTCTTTGATTTGGAACTCGTCGTTTAGATGACCTATGGTGAGTTTGGAGTCGGTTTTGCATGTTAACTTTTTGACGCCGACTTCACGGGCTAGAGAGAGCCCGGCGAGGATAGCTTCGTATTCGGCTTGATTATTCGACGTTTTGAAAGCGAAGTGAAGAGATTTCTCGATGAGGATATCGTTGGGGCCTTCCAGTACGATGCCGGCACCGGCACCCCTTGGGTTCGAGGAGCCATCTACATGAAGCGTCCATTGGTCCTCAACAGGTGCTTGCTGTAGGTCATTGACGAAGTCTAAGAGACATTGGACTTTGATGGGGCCGTGTGGTTCATAGCGGATGCTGAATTCGGAGAGCTCCACGGCCCATGATGACATGCGTCCGGCTAAATCTGGTTTTTGTAGTATTTTTTGAATTGGGTAATCGGTCTTGACGGTTATGGTGTGGTTTTGAAAATACGGGCGTAAGCGGCGTGCAGCGTGGACCAAGGACATGGCTAGTTTTTCTACCATTTGGTATCTGGTTTCAGGATCTTGTAGTGTTCTGCTTACAAAGTAAACAGGATGCTGCGTGCCTTCTGCTTCTTGGACAAGGGCAGCACTGACGGCGTGATCAGTGGCCGTGATGTATACTAGCAGGGGTTGGCTGATGTCGGGTTTGCGAAGGATGGGGGGTGAGGTTAGGGATGTTTTGAGCTTAAGGAAGATTTGTTCACAATCTTCAGTCCACGTGAACCGGGCGGATTTCTTTAGGAGCTGAATTATGGGCTGAGTTTGTTCTGCTAGTTTTGGTAGAAAGCGAGATATAGCCGTGAGACGGCCAATTAGTCGTTGGACTTCCTTGATGGTGGTGGGGCTACGCATCTCGATGATGGCCTTGCATTTTTCGGGGTTAACTTCTATGTCGCGCTGGGTTAACATGAAACCGAGGAATTTACCCCGGTCGACGCCGAATACGCACTTTTCGGGGTTTAGGCGGAGGTTGTACTGGTGCAGGGCGGAGAAAACTGCCTCTAAATCTTTAGCGTGCTGATGATGGCTTGGGGACTTGACGACCATGTCATCGACGTAGACTTCGACACAGTGTCCTGTGAGGTGGCTGAAGACTTTGTCCATTAGCCGCTGGTAGGTTGCCCCAGCATTTTTGAGGCCAAAGGGCATGACTCTATAGAAGTAGTTGGCATCATCTGTGATGAAGGCGGTTTTGTGCATGTCTGCTGTGGCCATGGGTATTTGGTTATAACCTGAGTATGCGTCTAAAAAGCTAAGTACTTTATTTCCTGCCGCGCCGTCTACGAGGCGGTCGATGTTGGGTAGTGGGTAGGCGTCGCGTGGGCATGCTTTGTTCAGGTCTGTGTAGTCGACGCACATCCGCCATTTGCCATTGGCTTTCTTCACCAAGACAACGTTAGAAAGCCAGGTGGTGTACTGTGCTTCGTCTATAAATCCTGCGCTCAGCAACTTCTCAGCCTCTACCTTGGCTGCCTGTCTGCGTTCTTCCCCAAGTTTGCGTTTTTTCTGAGATACGTAGCGGGCTTCTTTGTATATTGAGAGCTTGTGGGATGCGACCTTAGGGTCTACCCCGGGGAGGTCAGAGGCTGACCAGACGAAGAGATCCGTGTTGTTTGTGAGGATGGGTGTAATTGTGGCACGCTCATCAAGATTCAAACCAGTGCCCAAGTTGATGGAATGGCCGTTGGGAAGTTCCAGGGGGGTTGTGTCCTCGACTGGTTCGAGGCAGGCATCTCGGCCTATTCTGGGGTCAAGGTCCTCGCCGGATAGGGCTATGCGGGAATTAGGTGGTCTCTCGATGTGGTTCGTCTGTTGGATTGGGAGTTGCGGCCTTAAGCTTGCCATGTAGCATTCGCGTGCCAAACGTTGGTCACAGTGGACGGTTAGGATGTCACCGGATGGTGCTGGGAACTTCATGGCCAAATGCGGGGTGGAGACGACTGCACCAAGGGTATTAAGGGAAGGACGGCCCAGGAGTATGTTGTAGGATGTGGGTGCGTCAACTATAAGGAAGCGGATTGGGATTGTTTTTGTTTGGGTTCCTTCCCGAAAGACGGTATGGAGGTCTATGTAGCCTCGGGTGGATACTTGTTCGCCAGAAAAGCCGTATATGGGCTCATCATATGGGATCATAGCGGTGTCGGGGAGCTGTAACTTTTGGTAGGTGGTCCAGTAAAGGATGTCAACGGAGCTGCCTTGATCTACCAGGACTTTCTTAACGGCGTAATTTTCGATTTCAATTGTGATGACCATGGGGTCATCTTGCTGGTGGTCGAGGCCATGGAAGTCGTCGTCTGTGAATACGATGGGGGGCATACGTCGTCTGTGATGGGATTGGGTGATGTGGTTGATGGATTGTATGTGGCGGAGGTGTTTCTTTCTGGCGGAAGAGGTGGAACCTCCGCTTGCGAAGCCACCAGAGATGGTGTTAATGGTGCCTCGTAAGGGGGGGTCAGCAGGGGTAACGTTGGTGTGAGCGGGCTGTGGTTGTTGGTCGTCGGGTTGGGTGGGGTGGTTATTGTGGTGGGTACCGCTTGGATGTCTTCTGTGGTCGTGTCGTGGAGGGTGGCGGGTTCGGGAGGAGGAGGCGTGGTCATCCCTGCGGATGAAGCGGCGAAAATGGCCGACGCGTACCAGTTCTTCGATCTTATCCTGGAGCGCTTTGCACTCTTCTGTGGTATGACCGTGGTTGCGGTGGTACCGACAATACTTGGTCATGTCGGCGTTAGGAGGGGTGGTTGTCTTTCGTGGTGGGGGGAGGAGGTCAGCTTGGAGGGCCTCGTCTAGGATGCAGGAGCAGGCTACTGTGAGTGGGGCGTATCTGGTGAAACGAGGTTGGCGGGGTTCACGTGGACGGGTGTCAGGGCGCGGGTGGGGCTGTGGGGTAGGATTGGAGGTGGGGTTGGAGGTGTTGGTGGCATAGTCGTTACAGAATTTGGTGTGAAGAGTTTGCATTTCTTCCATGTGAATGTAGTCAGCTGCGCGCAGCTTGAGTTCGTGCATGGATGTGGGTGGGTGGAGGTAGACATTGTTGGCGAAGGGTCCGGGTTGTAGGGTGAGGGTCATACATTGGAGTATCATTTCCTGATTAAGGTGTGGTGTACGAAGGACTGCTTTACTGAAGCGATCGATGAATTTTTTGAGGGGTTCATTGGGCTCCTGTCTGATGCCTAGTAGGGATATGGTGGTGGTTTGATGTGGGCGGCTTCGGCGAAATGTGTGGAAAACATGTGGGAAAGGGTGTCGAAATTATCAATTGAGTAGGGTGGGAGGGTGGTAAACCATTCTAGGGCGGGGCCTTTGAGGGTTGTGGGGAAAGCTTTGCAGAAGACTACGTCTTGGGATGTATATAGGGCAACGTGTGTGATGTAAACTTTAAGGTGTTCATCGGGGTCAGTTTCGCCAGTATAGCGATCGAGGTTGAATGGTTCCCACTGGGCCGGGAGAGGGGTGTTAGCGATAAAATCTGTGAATGGGTGGCGGTGGGGGTGGGTGGTTGATCATAGTAGGAAAGGTGGAGGTGATGTTATGAGGAGGGATGTGGGTTGTGGGAAGATACTGCGGATTGTAGGGTGGGACGTATGCTGTGTGGAGAGCAGTGGGTATGTTGTGGGGAGCTTGGGTGGTTGCGGGAGCTGTGGGCCCCGGGTGACCGGATGGGAAGTGTTGGGGGTGTGTGGAGGTAAGGGGGGTTTGTTGGGTGGTGGTGAAGGTATGGGGGGTGGGATTATATTCACTTTCTTCCTCTGTAGGCTGGAAGGCCGGAGACTTCACGGCTTCAAAGGTCTCTTTGGCTTTCCCTTTCAGGTTGGCGTCTGCCTCGATCTTCCTTCTGAGGCGGGAATTCTCTTGTTTCAGCGCTTCCATTTCTTCAGCGTTGCGCTTCTTCAGGTCTGCGAGCTCCTGTTGCATCTTCACCTGGCCGTCTAAGATGGCGGCCAAGTCAGGGGTGATGCCGGAAGGTCCAGAGGGACCATCGTCCACTTGCTTGTTAGCTTCAGCTTTGCTACGGGTAGAAACCATCTTCAGAGAAAAACGGGTACTAAAGGTGTTCGTCTCGTGCCCCACGGTGGGCGCCAATTGTTCCTGCAGAGAACAAATAAGATAAGTTAGGCACAAGCGTCACCTTACCATGCAGTCCGCTATCTCTTCAGTTGGCCTCTTCCCAGTCGATACATGTCGGCTTGGACCCAGGAGGGGTTACCTGCAGAAGAGTCTCCGAAGCTCAAGTTAGTCAAAGCTCTCAGAGAGTCAAACCAGTGATTAATGAATGCGTACCTTTAATTACCGGGGTCCACGCGTATTTATAGAGCATTAAATGACGTTTGACCATTTCATGGACCGGGTTTTGACTTGGGCTCTAATTTGGGCCATGAATGGGCCTGGGCCCCAAATCAGGCTCTTGAAACTTATTGAAGGCGAGGCATCGATGCTAGCTACCATTCTAGGCAAGTAGTCGGTCTCGACCGGCTACTTGCCTAGATGGCTTGTGCTGGTGGTGTCCGGGTACCAGATACTAGGTGGTTTCGATGTGTATACTGTTTACTTGGTTGAGTTTGGCTAGGTACGGTACAAAAGATTTAATACAGTAGCATGTTATATATTTATCTAATAGTAATGATTTAATACAATAACATGTTATATATTTATCTAATAGTAGGTTGCTAGAAAATTTGGATACCTACTAGAGAGTGCACTCAATCCAATTCTCACTGCTCAAGATGAAGCTTTAAATTTAGGTAACTAACAAATGCTTCAAATTTGGGTTAAAATTGTGAATGGGAAAAAGAGAGGATAAAAGCAATCCATGATCAAAGTCAAGTGTAACGTAACAAAATAAATGTCGAAACTGACAATGACTAATGAAAGAGTATAATTCCACAATCTTCTTACAAGGCTTGAAAAATATAAAAGAAATATAGCAGGTTCCAGAATCTAAATTACTAGGAAGAATATTAAGGTAATGAAATGGAAAAGAATCAATCATAACCATTCTTCATCAGATTCATCTAACTCCATATTTGAATCATCTAAATCATCTAACTTCTCATCTTCATCCATGAAACCATCATCCTCATTGAGTTCATCGTTGACCTCATCATGATTTACATTTTCAATTGAACTTTGTATATCATCCATATTTACTTCTTCCATTGGAGCATGTGCGTCAAATAGTTGTATGATCTCATTGTCAATAAGAATAGTACTCATTCTCGTGGACTCTTCATCTTGAAAATAATCAATAGCAATTTGCTCATTTGAAAAATCTTCTTCATTATTCAGTGTCTCAACTATAAACAATTTTGCTCTAACCTTGCAAGCTGCCCACCAATCACTAGTATTTTTACTCCCACTTTGAGGATATTTTGTATAATAAACTTGTTGAGCTTGTCCAGCTAATACAAACGGCTCATTTATTTGAAGCTTTGATTTATGATTGATATCAACCAACCCATAGACATTATCAACTTTAACACCATTGACAGGGTCAAACCAGTGACAATGTAGAATAACCACTTTGTTTTCGAATCCAACATATGATAATTCTAATATCTCCTCAACAATACCATAATAGTCCAAATCATTTTCACCATATATGTTTCCTCGAACACATATCCCACTATTCATGGTGGACTTATTATGTCCATAATCCTTCGTATGGAATCTATATCCATTAACAATCAAACCATTATAAGAAGTCACAACCTTCAATGGACCATAACTTATCTCTCGAATCTTTTGATCTTGGACATGACCTGTACTAACCTATGAATTATTGGAAAAGTGAAAACACATAATTATATCATTATTATAATTAATAAATATTAAATTGTACATTATAAAGAGTATGAGAGAGACTACTTACTTGTTGTTTCAACCATCTACTAAAATCTCTATCTCGAGCTATGAGTATTTCATCCTCAGATATATTAGGATTTCTTTCCTTTAGTGAATCATCGAATTGTCTAACAATACGGTAATTAATAACATAACTAATATAATTATAAAATGCATAAACATATAAATTAAAAAGAAAACTTACTGAAGATAAGATTCTGATTCTTAACAATTCACCAAGATATATGTCTCAGCAATATGAAGTTCTTCATCAGTTAAGAATCTATGTTGACCTTTGCCAATAGGGCGACATGGATGTTTAAAAATAGACAATTTATCATCCAGTTTTTGTTCACCACCATCATCATTACGAGGAACATTAGTGTACCTTGTTTGAATGCTTGGATCAAAATATAAAGAAGCAAAGTTAGAAATTTCTTCCAAAATATATGCTTCACAAATAGATCCTTCAACTTTTTCCTTATTTCGAACCTTCCTTTTTAAGTACAACATACATCTCTCAAATGGATACATCCATCTATATTGCACAGGTCCTTCAACCTTAACTTCATATGGGAGATGTATTACCAAATGTTCCATTGAGTCAAAAAATGCTGGTGGAAAAATCTTCTCAAGCTTGCAAATTGTTTCAATGATGGAAAGTATGGCATTGTCCATGATAGAAACACGTATTCCAATTGCGCAAATCTCTTTGAAGAACAAACTCAGTTCAGTTAAAACTTTCCATATTGGCTTGGCAACATGTCACGAAATGCCAAAGGAATAAAGTCTTTGCATAAAAACATGACAATTGTGACTCTTCATTCCGTATATTTTTCCTTCATCTAGATTAATGCAACGTGATAGGTTAGATGAGTACCCATCTGGAAACTTCAATTGTTTTATCCATTCACACACCTTCTTTCTTTGATCCAAATTCAAGGCATATGTTGCCTTTGGTTTTTTATACTTTTCATTCTCAACTACTAACTATAACCTAGGACGTCTGCATATCAACTTCAAATCTTGTCTTGCATTTGCATTGTCTTTTGTCTTGTCCTTTATGTCCATAACAGTGTTGAACACATTGTCAAACACATTCTTTTCAACATGCATAACATCCAAATTATGTCGAATTAGATTGGTGGACCAATAAGGCAATTCCCAAAATATGCTTTTCTTTACCCAGTTATGAGTTCTACCAAAGCCGGGCTGCTTTATCTTGGTTGATTTCAAGCCAAAGTTAATTTCTTGAAGTTGATTCACTCTGTTTAAGATATCTATACCACTCAAGTGTTTTGGAGGTAAAGAGTTTTCTACTACAGACTTCTTAAAAGAGTATCGATCATGACGAAAAGGATGATCAATAGGCAAATGTTGATGATGACAATCAAACCAACAAGGCTTCCTACCATACTTCAAACCAAATGATTTACTATTCTCCATACAATATGGACAAGCAAGTCTTCCATGAGTGCTCCACCCGGACAACATTTCATATGCTGGAAAATCACTTATTGTCCACAACAATGCTGCTTTCATAATAAAATTTTGTTTTTTCCATGTATCAAAAGTGTTTACCCCAATATCCCATAACACCTTTAATTCATCAACTAGAGGTCGGAGATTCACATCTAAACTTTTACCAGGTGACTTTGGTCCAGGAATCACAAGTGTAAGAAATATGTATTCCTTTTTCATACACATACTTGGTGGAAGATTATACGGTGTGACAAAAACAGGCCAACATGAATATGGGGTACCTGTATTGCTAAATGGATTAAAACCATCTGTGCAAAGACCAAGCCTAACATTCTGAGAATCTTGTGAGAATGTAGGATGTGTATGATTAAATTGCTTCCAAGCCTCTGCATCAGATGGATGTGTCATCACTGATTCATCTTGACGTACTCCATCTGCATGCCAACGCATGTACTTTGAAGTATTCTTAGACATGTATAGGCGTTGAAGTCTTGGAACAAGGGGAAAATATCTCAATATCGAGCAAGGAACATCCTTCTTATTTGTAGATGTCTTCGGCTTAAATCGTGGTTCTTTACAGACCGAACAAACATTCTTGTCACTATTTTCCTTGTAATACAACATGCAATGATTAGGACATGCATCTATCTTCTCATATCCTAATCCCAACTCACTAACCATTTTCTTCCATCTATACAAATTTTCAGGCAACCTTTCTGACTCTGGAAGCATGCTTTTAATTATGGAAATCATTCAATCATAACAATTTACACTCATGCTAAACTCTGACTTCAAGTTTAGGAGTTGTGTTGTAGCTGACAATTTTGAATGTTTTTTGCAACCATCCCATAAAGGTTCATCAACGTCCCTTAATAAGTTGTAAAACTTTGCAGCTGAAGGATTTGGATCTTCTTCCACTTCAGAATTGATTCTACCCAAAGAAGCATCAATAATCATATCTACATATGGCCTTTTGCTCTCATCAATAGAATCTTGGATGACAGATGTTGATGAGTTATCTTCCCATTTCTTCTCACCATGAAGAGTCCAATTTATATAACCATCAACAAATCCATGATGATATAAATGTTTCTCCACATTAAATGATGTCTCCCAATAACGATTTCTACACCTTGTACAAGGACAAGGAATGCGTCCTGTTACATCTGGAATTGTTGGGTCTCTAGTAGCTATTCGAATGAAATCATCAACTCCATCTCTAAATTCTCCACTTATCATGCCAAATTGATCCTTTCTTTGTAACATCCATGTTCTATTAGGTCTCATGACTTGTCACTGGTGTGATACATTAAAACAATAATTATTTCTATTAAGCTAGCAATTAAAACAAATTAAATACATAACCCCTCCCACGTTTAAATCTTACACGAAAATGGTACCACATTCTAGAAATGATAAAGAAGAAGTGAAACTAACTATGGATGGAATACCATCAACCAAATCAGAAATATATAAATGTAGAGTATGCATATTTTGGTACTAAAAACAACTTATCTTTAGGCATAATAAGTTTCATAGAGGAATTATGCAAACCAATAGAAGAGTAAGTGTGAAAGTTGAATTTCGAAACCCTATTCATTTTATGGAGAACAACAAATTGATTTTAAAGGTTACTTTTGGTAATAGTCAATAAGTCATGAACATTTTCTATTTATTAAATTTTGAAAATATAATAGTTTAGAATTATTGCATTTCACATATTACAAGCACACCCTATGAATGCAGCTTATAGTACATGATACACTATGCAGAATTTCCTAAATAGACTGGTTGAAGAACATGGAAGCATTGACCTTGAATGGCTGAGAGACGTTCCACCAGACAAAGCAAAGTAAGTCCAATGGTTAATTAAACTTCCTAATGAAGTACTATTTCTTATACAATAAATTTAGCATTTATTTAATCTTGTTGGTGAAACCAACATCTTGAACTCTCTCATTTCACTAGTAAAACACACACATGTGATGATACTTTTTTTCCAGTAAGGCAATATATCCATAATAAAATTGATTTACACATACAGAGAATACTTGCTCAGTGTAAAAGGATTGGGATTGAAAAGTGTGGAATGTGTGCGACTTTTAACACTGCATCATCTTGCCTTCCCGGTAAGTTGAAAGAAATTTGTGCAATTACTGGAATATGGAATAAATCTAATAAATTATTGACATATAACACATGTAGACACAAATGTAGACATCTCTCAGCTTGTGCTCAACTGTACTGACAGTAGCTTACAAGCTGCAGAAAAATGATAATGTTTCCTCTAAGCATTTACTACAAGTCTGATAAATCATGAATTGTCTGAACCATACTAACCTACTATATCACTGCAATTTGAACTACCGATGAAACTGAACTTGAACTTGATAATATTGCTGCAACCTCCCAAACCTGGTTCTCTTCAAAATAGTTAATCGATTAGAAAACTTTTTTTCTCCAAACCAACTTCGAAGAAGGTGAACGAGAAATGACAGAGGTCGAGATAATAAACCTGATTTAGGAACCAAACTCGACGTCGTTGCAACCTCTTCGAGTTCTCATCCGAGCTTCTCGGTACTATCTTCACTTTTGAGCTTCTCGGTACTATCTCCAAGCTGAAATCAAAACCCTAATGTTTGCACTTCTTCATTATACGAAATCCGACAGCCTTCGATGTGAAAGCTTCCAGTGCCTGCGAGTCACTATACGAAATCCGACAGCCTTCGATCTGAGCTTCTTATGCGAGCTTCTGATGCTTGCAAGTCTCCGACCGTTCAACCAAAAGGACATGAATGTTTGAACAGTGACATAAATGTCTCGAGAAGCAACTGTGTAAAGTTTCAACCAAATAGGATTAAGTTTTAAGTTGTATGCTTTATGTTTTTTATGTTTTTAAAGTTTCATACGGATAGATTCATTCTATATTTTGTATCATTTTCATTTATTTATCGTATTTATATTATATATATATATAATATTATATAAAATATATATTTTTTAAAGTTAAGTGTTTAATTAAATCAAGTTAAATATTCATATTTTATAAATAAAATAGATACATACAATTTATTTTTATTTATAATATATCCTAAATAATTTATTTCATATTTAAAATTTTTTAAACAATAAAATAAACTGTACCATAAATATAATAATATATAATAATATGTGACAATATAAATTAATTATTAATTTAATAATTCTTTTATTCAAATAAATTAATATAAAATATATAAATAGCATAAAAGATAATAAATAATTATCAAAATAATAGCTAATCATTTAATTTTTCATATAATTAATAAGAATTGTTTTAATACCTTTTGTAATAATATTTAAATGGAAAAAAAATATTGTGTTAGTTAAATGGTAGTTATTATTTAAATATATATATATATATATATATATATATATATATATAAAATAAAAATAATTTACAAATAAGGGATTAATTTATATAATAATAAAATATATTTTTGAAGATTTTTAAATACATTGATAGTTTTTAAAAATTTCTTTAATAAATTCATTTTTTATAAAATAATTTGTATATTATTTTTTTTAATTAGAAATTCTATTTACTAGTTTTGGATTAGCAATAAAATCATTTTATAATTAAAATCATAGCTAATTAGCTTCAACTTAATTATCATATTATGTTGTATCTAATCCCAACTATTAGCTACAACTTAGCTGCTATATTATGTTGTGTCTTATCCCTAACTAATTAGCTTCAGTTTAACTACCATATTATGTCGTGTCTAATCCCTAACTAATTAGCTACAACTTAGCTACAATATCTATGTTGTGTATAATCTCTAACTAATTAGTTACAATTTAGCTACCATATTTATGTTGTGTTTAATCCCTAACTAATTAGCTACAACTTAGCTACCATATTTATGTTATGTTTAATTCCTAACTAATTAGCTACAACTTAGTTACCATATATATGTTATGTCTAAGCCCTAACTTGTTAAAAACATATTTGTCAAATTATCTTAACCACAAAGGGATCTGAATTGATTAAAAGGCTTTTATCTGGTTTAAGATGAATCTTGAATAAATCTTTAGGTTTTACAGCTCAATTAATCAATTTCGCAGTTTTGGGTTAATGGACTGTTTAAATCAATCAAGAAAGATTATGAGAGAGAAGGAAGAAGCAAGACACACAATTTATACTGGTTCGATTCAGGGTGAATCTACATCCAGTCTTCTCCTAAGTAACACACTTAGGAGGATTCCACTAAACAGATAGGATTCAAGAATTACAAGCACACCTATATAATTCTAGAACCTAAAACCCAAGAACTTGATCTACCAATCAAGAACTCCCCCTAGGAGCAATGCATCCACACAATTGCACCTAGGCCTACACTTCAAACACTGAAGCAACTGTAATCAGAAATACAGTAAACAAAATCAAGAAACGAATACACCTATGCTGTGCAGATTTGACAAGATGATCCTTGATTCAAGCAAGACCCATCGTAGTAGAATCAACTATCAATCTTCTTGGATCTGCACTTGAGTGATCTTCCATAATGTTCAGAAACTCGGTGACTCTCAAAGGGCTCTCTTTCAGATGGAAAACTGCGTGATCTATCAATTTTCTCCTCTTACAAAATAGATTCTAAAAACAGCTTTTATACAAAGATTTCTGTTGTCACTAATTGATTAGCAATTTACCTAATCGATTATCGTGAGTATATTTTCACTTCCTTTGTGTCATACTCACAGCTAATCCATTAGTTAAAAAACTAATCATATACAAGATTACACAATAGGCCTAAAATACATTTGATAAAGAGAAGTTATTTGCCTAATGCATATCCTAGCTAGACCAAGCTATGTTTTATTTTAAACCAGTAGACATCATCAAAATCATTCTTCATTCATAAGTGAAGTAACTCCCCCTACCAACATAACTAATTAGTTACAACTTAGCTACCATATTTATGTTGTATTTAATCCCTAACTAATTAGCTATAACTTAACTACCATATTTATGTTATGTTTAATTCCTAACTAATTAGCTACAACTTAGTTACCATATATATGTTATGTCTAATCCCTAACTAATTAGCTACAACTTAGCTACCATATTTATGTTGTGTTTAATCCCTAACTAATTAGCTACAACTTAACTACCATATTTATGTTATGTTTAATTCCTAACTAATTAGCTACAACTTAGTTACCATATATATGTTATGTCTAATCCCTAACTAATTAGCTACAACTTAGCTACCATATTTATGTTGTGTTTAATCCCTAACTAATTAGCTACAACTTAGCTACCATATTATGTTGTATCTAGTCCCTCACTAATTAGCTACAACTTTGCTACAATATTTGTTTGTCGCTAATTTGTCTCTAATTAGCGAGGGATTAGCGAGTAAAATTTTCCCTCGCTAATTTCCCTCGCAAATTAGTAAATTTCTTGTAGTGCCGTAGGGTGTCCCAAAGACTTCATTTCAGCCTCTCCGTTTTCCATTCTGTTCACTTTGCAAAAACAACCCTTTTCTCACTTCTCCTTTCCTCAACAGAGCTCTGCTAGGATTTGGATCTCGTTCTTCGTCAAGCTAGCAAAACTCCATTTCTATTCCATGTAAGTTGCTCCTCAACTCATACTTTGTCTTCTCTAGCTTAATTTTCGTGATTCCAACTAGGGTTCCTCTTGGTAACCTAGTTTTTGTTTTGGTGTTAGTATTTTCAGCTCGCTAAACTGTTCTTGGAGCTGTGGTGCTCCTCTGTAAGGTGCTTGTGTTGTTAGTTATCATCTATTCAAGTAAGGAAAGCTAGGGTTTCATGTTTTTAATGTATCTTGCTTGTTGTTCAGTTCTGTTTCATGTTATTGATGATTGTATGGTGCTTGTGATGGTATGAAAATACACTGTGCATTGGGTAAACTCATGTTTTTACATGCATGAACAGTGGAGAGAATCTAGTATTCTCGCCTAAGCGAGTGGGTCTCGCCTAAGCGAGAGTATTAGAAACCCTTGCAGGTTTTGGCTCGAATTGTCGCTTAGACGACGAGCTCCAATTTTGAGCGAGAAGTCATCTCGCTCAAGCGAGGAGGTCTCGCCTAAGGGAGAAAACACAAAAACCTCACTGTTCCACTGCTCGTGCTCAAGCTCTCGCCTAGGCGAAAAGGGCTCGCCTAAGCGAGAGAATCTCTCTTGCCTGAGCAAGTGCTTCCAGCTTAAGCGAGATTTGTGTAGGGACGTGCTCTAGTGCTATTTTCTTCTATGTTTTTGGTTGTTGGTTACATGATTGATTGGATTATCTTATTTAAAGCAGGAAGTGTGTGAATATGCATGTATTAAATGATTAATGGACTAGAATTGATGAGCTTGGCATGAATAAATTCATGAATCATGATTGGGTGGTTGGTTGGACATTTGTATGAGTTTGTTATGCATGATAAATCTATGGTTGGTTGGTGAGACATGGTTATGGTATGAGTTGGACATAATTCCGTGGACCTCTTGGTGAGATCTCATGGTGGTGCCGTATGTGATGGACATAATTCCATGAACCTCTTGGTGAGATCTCATGGTGGTGCCTTATGTGATGAACATAATTTCATGAACCTCTTATTAAGGTTTCGTGGTGGTGTCATACTGTATATAATTAGGTAAGGATTCAAGTAAGGATTGCATCCTGAAACTCTAAAAAGTTAGTTAGTCTCACGTAGAGCGGACTGACACAAGTGGTGAGATTAGCAGGACACTCTAGTCTTTGGTAGGATAATGGCCTTAGATGTTTGAAGGCTAACCTTGTGCATGGTAGGGTGAAACCCATTGGCAATGACTCTGCAGAGTAGTAGAGGCCACCACAAGTACAAGCATCCAGTGAATCTGACTGATTATATGTATCTGGATAATTGAGTCTTAGAGTCTTGTTGTTTGCTATCACATGCTTGATTGATTGATGTGTTCTTGAATTTTGAATTGTATGCTTAATTGTATGATGAAAACATTTTTACTCTAGCTTACCTTCTTGTTTGTATTATCTTTTTGTGCGGTTTTCCTTTTTGCAATGATCACCAATCCTTTGGTGTGAGCAGATATGGGAACTCATGGTGATCGCAGTGATGACGGAAATGCTGCAGCTTAGTTGGACATGGTTTGGTGTTTGGCTCAGTGTTGAGCCCAAGTTTGAAGAGTTTTCATTATTTTGTAATCTCTTGCTATATGAGCAAGCTTTTGGGCAACTATTAAACTTTTATATTTTGTTATTGGCAATGTAGTGCCTCTGTTCCTGGTTGGTATATTTGGATGACTATAAAATCTTGTATACTTTAAACCTCGTGCTCATTATATTATTTTATGTGTGATATTTCATTTAATTAAGTTCATCTATTAAATGGGATGTTACAGTTTTTGTTATTTTGATGACTTATTAGTGTGATGTACTCTCTCTAGTAGCAAGTTTTATACGAATTAAATTTTTGACCTTATTTATAAGTTTACATGTTTTATGGTTATTTAATATGTTGTTCATGCATAATAATTTTATTATATTTTGTTAAGTATGAGTAATATAATTTTATATGATTATGATCTTATATATCATGGACACAGTTTATGAAATTTTGTGTGAATGATATAATTTAATTATTTCGTTAATTAAATTTATGTTACATAATTACCATCATTAATTCTTAATATTTTTTTATTTTTTTATAAATGTTGTGTTAATTAATAATTTATTCATTTAAATTTATTTATAAAAATAATTTTAGTTATATAAAAAACATTTATCCCAATTTTTATTTTTATAATATAAATATTTTATCACTTTTAACTATTGATATTTTACTATTCTTTTAAATTTCATGTAAATTAATTAATTAAATGATTTAAATTTTATTGATAAAAATAATTTTATTTATATGAATATATTATTTTAAATTTTTTTCTTTTATATATAATATTTTTTTATCAATAAATAACTTATTGATAAAATAAATTTGGTTATAAGAGAATATTGATCCAATTTTCTTTTCTTTTATAATATAACATTTTTGTCACTATTAATTATTGATATTTTTTTAACTTTTGTGTTAATTAATTAATTTATTCATTTAGGTGTTATTGATAAAAATAGATTTAATTTGTAGGAATATATTTATTCCAAATTTTCTTTCTTTTATAATATTATATTTGTATTAATATTAATTACTGATATTTTATTATTTTTATAAATTTTGCGTTAATTAATAATTTATTCATTTGGTGAAAGTTATCGCTACCACACTAGGTTTTTCAAAAGCCCATTTCAAAAACACATAGAGTTTCTTTTGCAAACACAACACTAAATTTTTGAATGAAAAAGTTCATTTCGAAATAGGTTTTACCAAACATATATAGACTTACTCTTTTGAAAATTAGATCAAGAACTTGAAGAATCAAGTCACAACTGTCGCTGATAATCAATTATTGCAAGTGATAAATTATTGTCATATAAGCTTTTCTAAAAACATTTTCTCCATTAAATCTTTGATGCTATATTCCTTCGGTGGTGAACTCAATCACAGGGACGAAGGATAATTCCAATACAACACAATCGCAATTTTCTCCATTAACCTAAACCTTCAATTTCGTAAATGTATTTCTAAAATATAAAAATAACGAAGCACGTAATAATACTTAAAATTCTTGCACAACAAGAAATTTTGTATTTTGTTAGAGAAATTAGCGAGAAAAATTTTCTGTAGCTAATCCCTCACTATTTTGTGAGGGAATAGCGAAAAAATAAAATTGTAGCGGATTCCTAGCAAAATAGCTACAAATTTACCAAAACATATATTTGTAACTAATCTCTCACTAATTTGCGAGAAAATAGCGAATGAATACAATTGTAGCTGATCCACAGCAAAATAGCTACAAATTTACCATAACATATATTAGTAGCTAATACCTAGCTAATTTGCGAGAAATTAGCGATGAAAAAAAAATTATAACTTGTTCGTAGCAAAATAGTTACAAATTTACCATAATATATATTTGTAGTTGTTCCTTCTTAATTAAAATTATATTAAATTCAAAAATAAAAACAATTTTTAATTTAAATATATATTTTTTAAAATTTAAAAATTTAAAATTATTGTTAATTTAAATATTTAAAATTATTATTTTTAAATATAATTGTATATATTAAAATATAAAATATCAATATCAATATCAATATCAATAAATAAATTATAACATATTTTTTTTATTTAAATTGATAATTTAGGAATTTTATTTTTATTTTTTAATTAATAAAGTAAAATATTATTAGTTACCTTTGTAACTATCTTTTACACACTGAAATATTATAAATTTAAAAGAAATAAAAGTTCAAGTTATATTAGAAAGTTAAAATTAAAAATAATTTAAATATATGTAAGATAATTAACTATAAGTTTTAAAATTATCTTAATTAATAAAATCAAAAGAAATATGAATATTAATATAATTTTTTTTACTTAATAAGTAACACAAATATAAATTTTATTAAATGATATGGAATTATATTATGTAATATGGAAATTTCATTAAGATAGTGAAATAAAAGTAAACTTTAATTACTTATAATGTAAAAATAAAATATTTCTGAATGTTAAAAGAAAATATATATATATATATATATATATATATATATATATATATATATATATATATATATAATATTTTATCTACGGAGACAAGACAAAAACAGTCATCACCAGTCGTCTACAATTTTTTAAATTTTCAAATCTTTCAGTGTCTTCTTTCTACCCTCTCCTGTCACTTTACCAAACTTTTATTTTTTTAAGGTTTTCATATTTTCGTTTTGCAAATCTGAATACATTAATTCAGCCAATCTTTAGTAACTTATAATTTTCGTTTTCTTCGTCTAGGAAATTTTTCCCCACTTGCGTATTCGAAAGCAACATCTTCAACTTCTACACCATCTTCAACCTCATAGATGCTCTTACGCTCTCATTCGGCATTCTCAAATGGTTTTTGTCAAGGTTAGACTCATGGTTGGATTCACATGACTGACCGCAATCGGAATCGGTTGGCTTCTCAGGGAAGGTAAGTTTAATCCAAAAATTTTTATATTAGGGTTTAATTTTTTTGTTAAAACTCTTGAATTTGCAGAACGTGAAGGTGACTCGAAGCTGATGCTGATAGCAAGAGCAAGGTTAATCGAAAAATCGACGGAAGAGGAGACAGAGTATCATTTGTTTCAAGTTGGCTAATCCAGAGTCTCCCTTACATCGATTTGTTTTTAGGTGTGCGATTTCACTTATTCATGCTTCACAATGTTTTGTTGAAATGTTCTTCTGCTAGATAGATAAAATCTACCTTTTTATTTGTTTGAACTAGATGAATATTTTTACATTAGTTTATTACAGTGAATTTATGTTAATGTTTTTATTTCATAAACTTTTATGAGATGATCGAATATGTGAAATTTATAATTGTTGCGTGAGTGTAATAATTTTGGGCACACGATTTTGTCTGAGGATTCACGTGAGCAATTGAGCTTTTGAGTTTCAAATAATTGTGTCTTTGACCTATGATCCTTATTGAATGAATCCGAAAGACATTCGTAAGTTATAAGCTTGGTTGCTTTTTTAGCTCGTGTACTTGAGTCTATGTGCAGTTTTAGTCCTCTTAGTTTTGGTTTTCTTGCATTTAGTCATCATATTTTCCTAATTGTTCAAAGTGATTCCCCCGCCCCAAATTTCATCCATTAATTAACAGAATTTGTACATAGATGGTCATCTATCATTGCTATGTTTAGATTTTAGTCCTCTTGGTTTTAGAGTCTTGCATTTAGTAATCATATTTTCCTAATTGTTTAAATTAATTCCCCCACCTCAAATTTCATCCATTAAGTAACAAATTTTTTGCAGAGGTGTAATCTCTCATTGATATGTATAGATCCACAACCGAAAAAATATAAAATAATTAAATAAAATATATTTATTTTATTTGATACATTCTTTATTATTTATATATTTTATAATTTTTTCTTTGCTAATTTATACAAAATAATTATATGCCACCCCATTATTTAATTTTTATTAATCATTGGATAACTTTTTTAGCTGAGTTGCTTTGAACAATTAAGAAACTGATAATGGGGAGAGAAAAAAAAGCCCAGAGTATAAAATAATACTACTATATCACTTGGGTTAATGATACCATGTAAAACACCAATCAATAGTATCCCAAATAACCATTCAACTTTTAATTATAATTACTAGTGCTCTTGAACCCTTCTACTGCTTGTAAATAGATACGTTGAGTACCTAAAGTTCTAAAGATTATGCCATGCTCCAAGTTCCTCCACAAATTTGAGCAATTACTCTTACTCATTTTTCTTGTGCATTACATGATTTGCTACGATAACTAATTTCTCCAAGTATCTTTGTGCAATGAGTGTTGATAATTTATTATCTTATCACAACTTTATTCTTTTGAAACCTTAATGTGAAGGGTAAATACAAAGTATACGATCTTTGTTTATAAAGTTTATATGATGGATCATTATTTCAAGGAAAGGTGTGATTTTCATCTTTATCTTCACTTTAACTTTAGTAATCAAATTGATGTACTGGTATTGATGTGTAATAATTTTGACTGTTACTTATCATTATTTATCTCTCTAGTGTGGTGCACCTGCTCTTTAAGTGCATTTGTTCTTTATGTTCTACTTAAGGTTGAAAATTTAAGCCAACTTGTCAAGAGCTTCTGATTGTTAATGTAACTATCTAGAGTTTGATATTTTTACTTGTTTTAAATGTCTGATCGTAGGAGAAAGAAAAATATTTGTAACAATAAAAACGAATTGGATTGCATAATGTTTATGAAGCCTTTTCATAGGTGCTTCACAAACTACATGTTAGGTGCCAAAAGTTTGAACTCACACAAGAAAGGAAATTACAAAGTCATTTCTAGAGTGGTATAAATATAAGCTTGAATAAGGATATTTTTTCTATTAGAGAAGGAAGAGTAAATGTTTCTTCCAAAAATTAGGGCTCAACTGCAATTGGATTGAAGTGGATGCTTAATCAGGTAAAAAGTGCTCACTATTTAGTCATGTTCTTGAGTATTGTTTTTTTTTATCGGCATTCTAGAGTGTAGTGAATCTGGTTTGTTTCATAAACATATTAAACATTTGTGTTTGTGTTTCAGGAAACGTTATTTCTTTTGTAGGATTAATACCTTCATAGAAACATTAATGCAAGCACAAATGAAAGCACAAGCAGAAATGCAAGCAATTATGCAACAACAGATGCAATAGCAAATGCAATCTTTATTGTCTGCTTTAAAGAAACAAGAATGAAGACATGTCTCAAAGAATCCAAAACTTTGTGTTTTAATTGTGTTGATGCATTACTTTTTTTTTTATACCCTTTGATGCTTTTGTGTCCTAAAACTATTATACATTGGTGGAAACTTTTATGTTGTTTTGTATTGTTTGATGGATATACTTTGATCATTGTAGGATTGATTATCTATCCTTTTTAAACATGTATTGAAAATATTGGAGGTATTTAGACATTTTTTGTGAATCATTTATTTTCTTTGTCTTCTTTTTTTATTATGGACATAGGTTCATGGACATAACTCATAATAGAGAGTGAATAACAGTGAAGTAATTGCAAATAACAAATAATATTTGAATATGATTAATAGAATTGAAATAAATTAGCGAATCAATTGTGATACAGATTAGTGATAGAAGAATTGCGACAAATTAACTAAATAACAGAGAGAATAAAATTGTGACAAATTAGCTACGGATTAGCGAGAAAAGAATTGCGACAGATTAGCTACAAATTAGCAAGAAAGAAATTGCGACAGATTAGCTACGGATTAGCGAGAAGAGATAGGCCACAAATTAGCTACGAATTAGCGAGAATAAAATTGCGACATATTAGCGAGAACAAAATTGCGACAGATTAGCTACGATTTAGCGAGAACAAAATTGCGACAGATTAGCTACGATTTAGCGAGAACAAAATTGCGACAGATTAGCTACGGATTAGCGACAACAGAATTGTGACAAATTAGCTACGGATTAGCTAGAAATTTTAAAACTTTTTTGCTTCAATTAGAGAGGGAATAGAGAGGGATTAACTATGAATTAGCTACGGATTATATCCCTCTCTAATTAGCTACCTGTATTTAGCTACGAAAAATTCCCTAACAATTTAATAGGTAATCTGTCACAAAACGTTTTAGCTATGGATTTGCTACGGATCAGCTACGAAATATTTCGTAACTAATATATAAAATTTTTGTAGTGTTGTTTTCTGATTTAAAAATAATTTCCTTTTGATTTAAAAATAAAAAGTGGATCACGTAAGATAAAAACCTTCTACGTAACACGAAAATGTAAATTGTACATTGTATTGTTAAGAATTTAAACGATGTTATCTCAAAAGAATTTAATTAAATAAAATTAACAAAAATCAAAACCTAATTGAAAAAAAAAAAACTGAACAAAAATATGGATTAAATTTATATTTTAATCTTTATTTAATAAACGCTTGAACTCTACGTTAGCTAACCTATGCTTAAATATATGGTGGAGAAGTTGAGCACGCAAAATAACTTATATAATCTTCTTCAATAATGCAGGCCATGTGTTGATCATTGAGTTTTTATAATATAATTGGTCCATTTTCATTACAATACTCATTTTAGAGAATCGTCTTTCTTGTTAGCATGTCTTTCTCATAATCGTTTGTGTTGTTATTCAAATTTGACAAACGGGAATACTATTTATAAGCAATACATATATGCTAAGATTAGTTATTCTATAGTCAAACGTATAAAACATTCCATAAACACCTTATGTAGGTAGAAGATGTTTTCAACTTTATTATTTTTTGAATTTAAATGAAACAAATTATAGTCATATCGACTTATTGTATGCAAAAATATATGATAAAAAAATGTCTTAATAATAATTAATTTTAATAATAAGAAATTGTTAGCGATTATAGTGATCGATTAAGATACCAATTTATAAAATAAAAAAATATTAATTACTAAAATAGTCACTACTATTATGAATAAAAAATTATAATTAATCTCTTAAATTTTACACGAGACAAAAATTTAGAATATCAAAATTTTCAATTTTTTTGTGTAATTATAAACATTTGAATTCCTTTAAAAACATAACTATAAAAAAAAAATGTAAATATCAACCAATTTTAAAGACAGAAAATAATTAGTTATTATAGTGACTAATTTTGATATCAATTTATGACCTTCTAAAATAATTTCTATTATGAATACAAAATTATAATTGAGTATTGAATTGGTCTCTAAATTTATTATTAATATTAACTGATTATAAAAAGAATTAGTATATAAGTTGATCATTAATTATAATTTTTATTCATAATTTAGATTATTTTAAATACTAATAATCTTTAGTTTAAAAATTAAGCACAATTATTTTTTTCTAAAATTTATTACTATTTAAAATTTTTTTTAGTAACATTTAATTTTTTTTAATATTAGATGTTTAAGAGTTAATTTATTTTCCTTCTTCGAATAGCGTAGGAATGCTTTGTTCGTTTCTGAAAAAATTGTGAGGATCTACCTTGGTCTTTACCATAGCCAATCTCTTGAAATTGTTTCTGAAATACTTGAGACCCCAAATGCTGGCTTGGTCGTAGCTGGTGTAGCCATTGTTATTCACCCCAATGTCAAGATCTCTGTAATTCACATATGCAGCTCTTGGAGACTTTGAAACATAAGGTTCCATATATTTATACACTCTTCTTATCCAATTCATATGCCTTTGTGCAGCCTCGTCCCCTTCCTCTCTCCAATCGACCGCATAGTGAATATGAAATATGTATCCAGATCTGTGTGCGAATGGAATTTCAGATTCCGAAATCTCATCCATTCTGCCTCCATAAGGGGCGAATTCAACCTGAGCTATTTCAATCTCATCGTCATAAAGCAAGCGCCATAACCCTCGTAATCCAGCAACGGGAATGGGTTTCCTCACATAATCAGATTTTCCTTTGTATTTCATTAAATAAATTTGAGTTCTGTTCAGCAAAACTTCAGGGGCTTCATGGCCACTAGATCCACTCAACACACCATTCGTGAAGACAGCGGAGCCGATCCAACTCGTCTCAGTACAGTCCTTTCTGTCCAAACCCAACTCTGGTAAGCTCTTTTGCATCAATGGAATAAGTTCTTCTACACCTCCTTGAAACATGGACACAAAATTCGCTTCTATTGTTTGCTTTCCATGTTCACCTGAATTTACCTTTCTCACGTCCACCCTAATGAATATGCGCTCGTCCATTTTATTCGCCACAAGCTGCCACTTCTGAATGATCTCGGTTGCATTCTCTTCCAATGTCCTTGCAACATTGAACACTGTCACAGTTGATGGAACTGGAACTAGTTTTATCTTCCACGCCACGATGACTCCGAAGCTTGCTCCCCCACCTCCCCTAATGGCCCAAAACAGATCCTCACCCATGGCTTCTCTGTCAAGAAGATTACCATTCACGTCTATTATGTGAGCATCAATGACATTATCTGCGGCAAGACCATACTTACGCATCAAGAATCCATAGCCACCTCCACTGATGTGGCCACCAGTGCCCACAGTGGAACACACACCACCTGGGAACCCAAGTGTTTTGCTTTTCTGACTAATCGTGTAGTAAAGTTCACCGAGAGTTGCCCCAGCTTGAACCCATGCAGTTCGGCTTTCTATTTCAACCGTGATTTGTCGAAGGTTTAAGAGGTCAACGATGACAAAGGGGACCTCGGCAACGTAGGAGAGACCCTCGTAATCATGGCCTCCACTTCGGGTTCGAATCTGCAGGCCATGGCGTTGGGAGCACATTACGGTGGCTCGAATGTGGGAAACGTCGAGTGGCGTGACAATGACTTGGGGTTTGGAGTTTGGGTTGGAGAACCTACGATTTTGAATGATAGCATCTAAGACAGTGAAGTATGAAGAGTTTGTTTGGGTGTAAACAGCATCGGAGATTGAGTTGGTGATATGGGGATAATTGTAAAGACATTGAACAAACTTTTCATGAGTATCAAAAGAAAGAGGTTCAAATGAAAATAAAATAGCAATGGCAGTAGCGAAGGTAAAATATGAGCTTAAATGCTTCATTTATGTGGATGGTTTGTTGCTGACATGAGAAAGAGCGGAGCCTCTAATTTATATAGTTCCGGAGTTTAATGTTAAGGATTGTGTTCCACTGTTTCACTTTCTCTGAGCATGAAAAGGCAATGGAAATAAAAGAGCAATAATATATAGCAGTGAAGAAGGTGCAGGTGGAATAGGAGCTGACGAGATATGGATGGTTGGTTGTGTAGAATAAACATGAAATGGTGGAGGGTCCCACATATTTTCAATAATATCATGGATGATAGCCGGATACATTGAAGCTTTCTGCAACACCACATGGTTTTTGCGTCATGAAGAAAGTTTTTTATTTGTAAGGAGAAACTTTCCACAAGTGAACCAACCACAAGGAAGGTGAAAGAAGTGAAGCACAAATTGTTTATAGGAAAATGGTAGTTTGACACTACCATCTTATTTACCTCCCTCTTGACGCTGCTCAGTTGAAGTTTGAAATAATATTTTATTTGATAAAGAGTCTTTCTTCTCATAAAAGATTAAGGGTATTATCGAAAAAGATTAAGGGTATTATTGAAATATTTTATCAAGTATATCAGCAATGTTATCTTTCCTTTAATGTTTCCTTATAAAAGAAGAAATGAAGTAACCCTCATCATTAATTTTTATCAGAGAAGCTTTGTCTACATTTTTCATTGCACTTTCCCTTCTTTTTCAACAAAGCATTAAACATTCAGTTCCTTTTAATGTTTGAACGACAACAACAAAGGATCAATATCGGTACTCGACGGAAAGTTTATCATTCACAAATAAATAGTGTCTAAGGAACATCCTTTTAAAAGTTTTGTTGAAAAACTAAATATTCATGTGCATGGATTCTAGTTTCAATTTTTATTGCTCAATACTTTATTATTTTAGATTTTTATCGGCATATGATACCAAAATACATACTAATTCAAGACTTGAAATTATTGACCAGAAAAGAGAAAGAAATTATAAACGTTACTTTAATTAATTATTTTTTTTAAAATAACAAATAAATTCAATATAATGCTATTATAAAAGATACACTAATTACAAAAACACAACATTCAATTCTCTTTAAAAAATGAAAGCACGAAATTCAAAATTTGCACCATTTACATCTTTAACCTTATTCCATCCAAATAAGTGAGACCCACATTTTATTAAACAAATTGGTTTTTTATACATATTGAGTGTCAAATAGACGTTATATTATAACCGGTGTCAAGGTACCAGTACCCTTGTTTCTAACTACTCCCTGTACCCGTGCAATGCATGGACCATTTTAATAAATTTTGAAATAAAATTATTAGATGTTAATTATTTTGTTTAATATTTTATTAGCGGATGTGACAAAAGATGTAAATTAAATTACGTTATTAAATTATTAAAGAAAGATATTAAATATCAATTCATTAATACAAATTGCACAACATTGGGACGTGTAAACCAAGATATTAAGTATATTGAAGTTTCATTCATTAATAAAAGCAATGAAGTTTTGATTCTTGTCAAACTTGTCGAAATTCGATTAAATTATGTCCGTTTCCTTTCATTTATGGATCGCACTAAACTCCTTCCCACCTTTAAAATATATTCAAAAGTTTTATCTTATATGATAACTAATTAAAAAAATTATATTCAAACACCAAAGAAAATCTTTGAATAATGATTATTTTAGTTAAAAAAATAATCTATAACTATTATGACTAATTAATATATTAATTTACAAATTAAAAATTATTGATAATTAAAATAGTTTCTATTATAAATTAATCAAATTAGTTACCAAAATTTTTGCTACCAAAAAATTAATCTTTAAATTAATTTCTAATTAAAAAATTATTTTCTAAAGTTATTTTTGTTCATTAAAAATAATCATTATTTAAGAGTTTTCTTATAATGATATATCATACAAATATGTTTACATTAAAAGAAAAAACTATATATTTTATTTTGTTATAAAAATACATAAAGACTTTAATTTATAAAAAAATAATTTTTTTATATATTCAAAATTTATTGATAAACATCATTAAAGAAATATTAATATGAATGTTTCCTGGAGAAAATTATTATTTGTAGTTATTAATAAACATTTACATATTATATTTTTGAAAACAATATTGTATAATCTCTGGTTAAAACAATTTCACATCACAATAATTAAAAAATTAATTTAATATTTAAAAAAATCGTGTAAAAAAAGTAATAAAGTGTAATAAACTTTTTACACAATAAGTCCTAATGCAAAATTCGTAACTAAAGATAATAATAAGATGAATAAGTTAAAACAAAATATAATTATTAATTCAAATATAATGATAATATTAAATAATATTAATATTAACTAATAATGATAATTAAAGAAAAAAGTTACAATATAATTGTTGATTAAAATAATAATAGCAACTATAATAATAACTAAATTAATTAATTAATAATTAAATAAATAAATGAAGGGTTAAATATGTTTTTTGTCCTTCAACTTTTAGTGAAAATTAGAATTAGCTTCTCTTAGAAACCTTGAACCAATTTAGTTTATTTTCTTTAGAAATGCGTGAATTTAATCATTTAAACCAAATTGTTTTAAATTTATTTGAGATTTCAAACGCATTTCTCAACTAACATTGAAGCAAACATGTGTCAAACGGTGTAAACAAACTAAAACATTATAATGAAATGTGTTTGAAACATCAAATAAACTTAATAAAATTTAGTTAAAATGACTATATTCACGCATTTACAAAGCTAAAAGACTAAATTAATTCAAGGTTTTCAAGAGAGACTAATTCCAATTTCAAATAAATTATAATAGTATTTATAATTATGAATTTTGGATTATTATTGAGGTAATAAAGGTTTTAAAATTTCCCATGTTTTTGGGAAATGACATTTCATTAAATGCAGTTTTATATTTCTCTATTTTATTTATTTAAATTAGTAATATTCGATCGAGATGTTACACCGAGTATAACCAAATTTTGACTAAGGCCGACTTGACCTAATTTGGCGAGAGATGGCTCGACCAAAATTCCATCAACATTGACTCAACCAAATTTGGTCAAATTTGACCGAGTTGATCTGACCAAAATTCAGCCAAATTAGGGCAAGTCGACTTCATCCAAAATTGGGTTGCTTTCATCCAAGTGGACCCCAGATGAAATTCAGCTGAATTCAACCAAGTCGTCCCCAACAAAAACTTGGTTGAATGCAGTCCAAGTTGGACTTGGCCGGTTGAATTTCGCCGAGTCAAACATGTATGAAATTTGGCAAAATTTTCTCGAGTTGACCCTGGCCGGAATGTGGTCAAATTAGGTAGAGTCAGCCTTAGAGAATTCGACTAATAAGCCTCGACCGAAATTTTGGTCAGATAGACCTAGTCAACCTTGAGATAAATTCGGTCGAGACGACTCCGTCTGAAATTTAGCCCAATTTGACTAGTTGGTCACGACCGAAATTTGACAAAATTTGGTCGAGTCAACACCGATAGAAATTGAGTCGAATGTGACCAAGTTGGCCCTGGCCGAAATCAGTCGAGTAGACCCCAACCAAAATTTGGCCAAATTCGGCCGAAACGACGCCATCTGAAATTCGACTGAATTCTCCCTAGTCAAAATTTGGCAAAATTTAGCTGAGTCATCCTTAGTAAAAGTTTGGTCAAGTCGACTTCGACCGAAATTCAGCCAAGTAGACCTTGCACGAAATTTGACTAAGTCGAACTGTCTGGATTCCAACAAGTCGTGATAGCCAAAATTGGTCGAATGCAGTGGAGTTGGTCTAACCAAATTTGGCCAAATCGACCTTGACCGAATTGGGCCGAGTCGGCTTCGACCTAAATTTGGCCAAATTGGATTGAGTTTACGCCAACCAAAATTTTGCCGAATTTGGTTTAGTCGGTTCGATAAAAATTTGACTGAATGTAAATATTTTAAGTTGACTATTATATTTTTAAAATTTAATTTAAAAATTTTATATATTAAAATAAATATTGTTAAAATGAAATTTTATTTTCAGAAGAGAAATTCAATTATTTTATCCAAACAAGAAATTGAAATGTATGATATTGTAATAACTTTATCTAAACAAATTATTTAGAAAATGAAAGGAATTCAATTGCAAGAATTTCAAATGCAATGCATTTCAATGTCTTGGAAATTGAAATGTATGATATTGTAATAACTTTATCTAAACAAATTATTTAGAAAATGAAAGGAATTCAATTGCAAGAATTTCAAATGCAATGCATTTCAATGTCTTAGAATTGTTGAAGTGCTTTATCCAAACACAAGGTAATGGTGTGTTTTGATGAGACAATTTAAGAGAGTAATTCATTTATTTGGAGAATTTAAAATTCTTTAAAGGAAAATGATGTGTTTGGGTAAGGAAATTAAAAGGAAAATGAAATTAAAGAATTTTAAGAAGGTATTTCAAAAAATAAAATAGTAGAATTTGAAATTCTCTATAAAAAGAAGAAAATTGAAACTCCCCAAGATGTGGAATTACTGGTTGGCTAGGACAAAAAAAAGTCCAAAAAGTCAAGTTGGGCTGGACTGCGCTGAAGATCAACTTAAACTAAAAGTCAAGATGAGTCCTACCAAATTGAAGGTCAAATTAAGTTACGTTAAACTTAAAAATAGAGTTAGTTTACCGTAAAATAAAAATTAATTTGATTTATCTAAAAAAATTAAAAGTTAAAATATTTTAATTACTTTATCTAAACTAATTATTTAATTATTTAAGAAATGAAGAAATTCAATCGCAAATAATTTAATTATTAAGTATTTTAATTTATTGAGATTGTTAAAATTCCTTTGTCCAAGGTAAGTTTAATGAAGAAATTTGACATTGCAATGCAACGATGAGGAAATCTTGATTAAATGTTAAGCCTGTTAAAACTGTAAACAATAAAACCTAAAATATGTAAAACAAACATTGACAAGTAAAACTGGAACTAAATGTAACATAAAGCAATTAACTATAAAGAAAACTAAAAGTTGTAAACCGAAATTGAAACAATAAAAGTTAAAATTAAAATTCGAAGAAAGCATGGCAATAAACTAAAATGGAAAACTGAATTAAGGCAAAACATAAATTGGAAACATGAACTGAAATTGTAGTTGCAAGATTGAGACTAAAAATATGTGAGTAGTGGACTACAAGACTACTCTCCCTCTTTTCTATTTATAATGAAACAAGTACATAGAATATGAAAAGACTGCTCTAAGATCCTAGGCATGATTAGATACAGCAGTAGATACGGTAGTAGATAGTTTCCCACACTCAACACCCTATACATAGGGTTAATGATACAATAGAGGTAATAATTCTAACACTCCCCCTCAAGCTGGAGCATACAAATTGTATGAACCAAGCTTGGAACAAACGAACTCAATCTGAGGTCCTCTTAATGACTTGGTCAACACATCTGCAAGTTGGTCATTTGACCCAACGAACTCAGTACAAATTTCCTTGGTCATCAATTTTTCTCAAACAAAGTGGCAGTCAATTTCTATGTGTTTAGTTCTCTCATGAAACACTGGATTTGATGCAATGTGGAGAGCAGCCTGGTTGTCACAGTACATCTTTATGGTCTGAATTTCACAGAAGTTAAGCTCTCGAAGAAATTGCTTTACCCTTATAAGTTCATACGTGAGAGACGCCATTGCCCGATATTCAACTTCAGTGGTGGATCGAGCCACTACATTTTGCTTCTTATTTTTCCAAGAGATAACATTTCTTCCAAGGAGGACACAATATCCCGTAGTAGAGCGTTTGTCAATAGGAGAGCCTGCCTAATCAGCATCACAGTACCCAAAGATTTGAATATTTCCTTTATCTTCATATAGCAAACATTGTCCTGGAGCCTTCTTGAGGTACCTTAAAATATGGATGATGGCATTCCAATGTCCAAGACATGGAGTCTGCATAAACTGGCTAACAATTCCAACTGCAAAAGATAGATCAGTCCTCGTAATAGTCAGATAAATTAACTTTCCAACAAGCCTCCTATATCTCTCTAGATCGGAGAATAATTCGCCTTCTTCTTTTGTTAACTTCTGATTTGGGTGCATAGGACTCTCTACTGGTCTGCAGTCAATCATACCTGTTTCTTGTAATATATCAAGAGCATCCATCTTTTGACTGAGCTACTTCAATGCCCAAAAAGTATTTGAGGCTTCCGAGATCCTTGGTTTGAAAATGTCTACACAAGTGCTCCTTCAGTTGAGATATTCGAGTAGTATCATTTCTGTAATAACAATATCATCAATATATATTATTAGGAAGACACATTTCCCAGAAGAGGTATGTTTGTAAAAGACTGAGTGATCTGCCTCACAGTGTCTTAACCCAAATTTCTGAACAATGGAGCTGAATTTTCCAAACAAGCTCGTGGTGATTGTTTGAGGCCATATAAAGAGTGATGCAATTTGCATACCATACCAGACTCCCCCTGAGCAACAAACCCAAGAGGTTGCTCCATGTAAACTTCCTCCTCAAGATCACCATGAAGGAAGGCATTTTTTATATCCAATTGATGAAGCGGCCAGTGACGAATTGCTGCCATTGCAAAGAAGAGGCGAATAATAGTCATCTTGGCCACGGGAGAGAAAATGTCACAATAGTCAAGGCCATAAACCTGAGTGTACCCTTTTGCAACCAATCGGGCTTTGAGTTGATCAACATGACCATCGGGGCCAACTTTAATTGCATACACCCATCGACAACCAACAGCCTTCTTGCCCAAAGGGAGGGGCACGAGCTCCCAAGTATGATTGCTTTCAAGAGCCTACATCTTTGCAATCATGGCTTGTTGCCATCCAGGATGATCAAGTGCTTCATTCACATTTTTGGGAATAACAACAGAAGACACTGAGGATAAAAGTGAACAATAGGAAGGCGATAATCGATGATAGCTAAGAAAATTATAAATGGGATGTGGATTTCGAGAGGAACGAGTACCTTTTCTGAGAGCAATGGGCCAACCTGAATCACCTTCACCAGGAGTCGTGGGATTAAGAGACGAGGGAGAAGAATCTGAAGTAAAGGATTCACCATGTTCTTGAACAATTGGACTATTCGTCGGCGTCCTGTATTGGAAAGAATCAATAGGTGGAGATGATGGCTCAGGAGGACTTTGGTCGAGACTTGGAGTGATAGGGACATTAGAAATATTGTACTCAACCACGGGAATAGGAAGGACCTGCTGTATGACATGAGCATCTTGAACAGATGGAGAGAAGTAAGGGGTCTGTTCAAAAAATGTGACATTAGCAGACATGTAATATTTATTGGTTTCAGGAGAGTAACATCGATACCCTTTTTGAAGTCGTGAATAGCCCAAGAAAACACATTTGAGAGAGCAAGCAGAAAGCTTGTCTAACCCGGGAGACATGTCATGAATAAAACATACACAACCAAAAACTTTAGGAGAAGTGTGAAAGAGAGGATTTTCTGGAAACAGAATGGAGAAAGGGACCTTATGATTGAGAGAGGAAGATGACATCCGATTAATAAGAAAACCTGCAGTTAAGATGGCATCTCCCCAGTGATGGACAGGAACGTTGGCACTAAGCAAAAAGGTATGAACAGTTTCAACTAAGTGTCTATTTTTTCTTTCTGCTATACCATTTTGTTGTGGCGTATGAGGACAAGTAGACTAGTGTAGGATACCATGAGAACTCAAAACATTAGAAAAAGCAGACGAAGAGTACTCTTTGGTATTGTCACTTCTTAAGATTTTGATTACTTGACCAAATTGATTCTTGATTTCATTAAAAAAGGATGTGAAGAGGGATAATAATTCAGAACGGTCTTTCATAAGATAAACCCAAGTACATCTCGAATATTCATCAATGAAAGTAACAAAATACCTAAAGCCAAAAGATGAGACACGACTAGGTCCCTAGATATTGGAATGGATGACAGAAAAACTAGAAATACACTTTGATTGAGACCTTTTAGGAAAGGTAGATCTAACAAGTTTTCCTAGTTGACATGACTCACATTCTAAAGTCTGGAGACTACTAAGTTCAGGAAATATTTTCTTTAACTTGGACAGGTGAGGGTGACCAAGCCGATCATGTAAGATTTTAGGATTGGGAGTTGCAACACATGACACCCATGGACGAGATCCAAAATGGTATAATCCGTCCGTTTCATATCCTTCTCCAATCTGTCTCCCCGAGCCACGCTCTTGTATAACAAAAGATTTATTATCGAAGGTTACAGAGCAATTCAATGTTTTGGTTAACTGACTTAAGGAAATTAAATTGAAAGGACAATTAGGGACAAAAAGGACAGATTTTAGATTTAAGGAGGGAGATAGGATGGCTTGACCAACTCCCTTTGAGGATGTTTTAGAACCATTCGCAAGGGTTATAAAATGAGATTTTTCTTGGAATGAAATGGTTGAGAACAAGGAGGTATTACCAGAAATGTGATCAGAAGCACCAAAGTCAATCACCCATGAATTGTGACCTTCCATAGATTGAGAGATGCAAACAGTTGATGTACTTGGAGCTTGAGATGACTGTGCCAAGCTGTTGGACTTGAGTCGTAGGTACTCTAGATACTCGTCCTCAGTGAACTTGGAGTCAATAGTCTCTGCTTGGGAGACATTGATTGTTTTGGCAGGAAAACCATGTAAAGTGTAGCAGTTTTCTTGGGTATGACCCATGCTTTTACAATACGTACACTGAGGACGCCCACGACCTCCACGTCCACCTCCTCTAGTTTCACGACCTCCTCTTCCTCGGGTAGCGACCATGACAGATGGTTCCATTATAGTAAGAGTTTCTGGAGTTTGAAGAGTTGGAACACGTATCATGCGGGAGATCAAAGTTTCCATGGAAGGAACCTTATGAGAGGTCAAAAGCTGATCTCGGATATGACTAAAGTCTGGGTGTATAGCGTAGAGGATCATCGCCATATAGTACTTGTCAAGCTTTTTCTTCATTTCATCTAGAAAGTCAACTTCCAAGAACATTCGAAGTTCTTCCACAGTAGCTTGAGCGTCATTCATGAAGGAAATCATATCATGGTTAGTCATTTTCATAGATGCCAACTTGTTCGCCGAATCATAGAGGCGCTAGATATCATTTGCATAGATATTCTAAGTTCGCTTCCAAAACGAGTGGCATGTTTTGAAGGCCCATAGGGACATCAAAAATCGTGGTTCCACCGACTGCCACAATAGAGCACATAGTTGAAAATCTGCTTGTTTCCACTGTTCAGTTTTTTCAGAAGGTATGTGACTGTCATCTTTCTCAAGGTGGTTGTGATGTCCTTGACCGAGAAACCACATCTCGACGGCAGCGGACCAAGATAAGTAATTTTGGCCATTTAGTTTCTCGAAAGTAATGCAGGGGCTTCTAGAGAATGAAATAACACTCCCAGTACCTCCAGTGGCCATATCTGATCAAGAGAATAAACAAAAACAGAGAGGATCTCGGAAAACAGTGAAACAGTGATGATTTTCGAATACCTTAGGGAGATTTCAACAAGGGGTGCTACTGGACTTTACCGAAACAGAGGTTTGAAGGTCAAAACGGGTAGAGGAGGCTCCGGCAAAGACTATGGAGGTGGCGCGACGATGAACCGGTGACTGGACGGTGGCGCGTGGGCGGCACGTGCCTGACTGCAGCGAACAGAGATGACGCGTATGGAGGCACGTGATGACGACTCTGCCTGCAGCACCGGCGAGGTTGGCTGTCGCGCAGAGAGGCAGTCAAGATCCAGTGGTTTCTGGACGGAACTACGACGATGGACGGCGACGGACAGCGGCGGAGTACTGCAAACGATGGTGGATAGTGTTGATATGTTGTTTGACAGTGTTGGGTAGTTCAAAAACGAGGTTAAAAGAACTTGGACAGCTGCGGACAGCGGCGGTGACTAACGGCGGTCAACCGCGGACAGCGGTGACGGATGGTGCCAGACCAGATGAGATAGAAACCAGAGCGAGATCGACCCTCTCTCATACCAACTTAAGATTGAGACTAAAAATATATGAGTAGTGGACTACAAGACCACTCTTCCTCTCTTCTATTTATAGTGAAACAAGTACATAGAATATGAAAAGACTGCTCTAAGATCCTAGGCACGATTAGATACAACAGTAGATACGACAGTATATAGTTTCCCACACTCAACACCCTATACATAGGGTTAATGATACAATAGAGGTAATAAAGGAAAATTCAACAAACATTAATTGAGAATGAAAAGCAGAGATAGTTGTGAACGTAAACAATGAACAAGATTTCAGAACTACCCTTTCAGTAAATTGCCTTTGAATTCAAATTGAATTAACAAAAACAAAATGTACTGTATGGCCCATTGGTAGATCGGCCAAGCGGACCAAAGACCAGCGGTCGCAGGCCGCCCGCTACAGGCGAACCTCACAGTGGACGCTGAGGCGTCTGGCCCATCGGAGTCTTAGCTCTGAACACACTAAATCGGCTATCTGTCGACCAGACGAACTAAACACCCCCCCGGCCTTCATCTCCATTTGAACTTTGTTTCCATCTTCATGGAGACCCTCACCTCTAAGGGCAACCAGTCAGGCCGACGATTCTCGGTCGGTCGGCCAAACTATAACCTTGATCAATCAGTCAGACATTAATTATGATAAAACAAGTCATTAATCAAAATTAAAAAGCAATTGGGCCATGATTAAGGAGCCCTAATCATAAGCCCACACCAAAAACTATAAATAGGGGCCCAAGGTAGGTTGGTGAGGATCTTTAATTCGCATTTATTACAGCAGTTACAATTATCTACCAATCGGCCTTAACTGACTTAAGCATTAGAGCCTTTTAGACAGATACACTTCGCCCGCCTAACCGATCGAGAAAGAATAAAGATCGTGTGGAACGGAAAATAAGACGAGCCATTTGAGGAGAGCAAAGTGAAGATAAAAAGAGTAATTTAAGTGTTGATTATAGGTGCTTGGTCTCTACTCCCGAAACACAAAAGTTTAATAAAAAATTTCCCTTGCGTTGTTGGGCAAAACATTAACAAATCGGTTGACTTTTCAGCAATTATGTTACTTAAAAATTTGCGGTTGATTCACAGATTTTAGTTTAGAGAATAGTTTAAAACGAAATGATTATAAATGTGTCCTAAAGGAATCAAACAGTAAAACTCAAATCGTCGAACAAATAAACTAAAATAAAATTTAATAGACAAATAGTAAAGCCACGCAATGAATTCCGGACGCACACGATTAAATTCTGCACAAGTCGTTGAGAAATACTACTTAAATGGGAATTGGAGGTTCCCACGTTGTTTCAGAAAAGAAATTATTTAAATGAAGAATAAGACAATAACTCTATTTTGTACGTGGTAATCGTTAATAACTCCGAATTTCAACTATTTTGACTTAAGCATATATTTTAGATTTCTTTATAATTAGTTTTAATTAGTCGAATCATACCAATTTTTATTTATTTGGATGTGTCAGATTAGTACATATTTTTAAGAAGTGTCAATTAAGTTCTAACTTTTGAGAAGATGTCTTAATTAGGTCTCTTTTAGAATTTTTTTTATTAACGTCGATAACGGTATTGATATTTAAAATAAGTTACAAAATTAAGTATTGATATTTATATTAAAATTTAGTGGTAAAAATCATGAATAAAATTAACATTGTTAATAATTTTGTTCTGAAAATGACCTAATTGAGAAAAATTTTTAAAAATTAGGACTCGATTGACACATTTTTAAAAATGAGTATCAAACTGACACGTCTGAACGAAAGTGGATACCATCCGACTAATTAAACATTATAATTACTTTAAATAAATTAAAATTTTTATTTAAGTTTTCTTTATAATATTGTCTCTATAAGCTTAAGTTTTCCAAAATATAAAATAATAACATACATCAATAATTGAGTTTTGAGTTTGACTTTAACTAATTCTTATAGGACAATCAGAATTGTCTTATTTATATTATAAATTAGTTTTAGTTTTACGCGATCGTTAAAACGAAAAGAAAAAATAGATTAAAAAATCGAAAAAATATAATATTAGGAACTTGGGGAAATTATAAATATATTAGACTTAAAAAATAAAATTGAAATTTAACATTTAATAAATGTCGAATTATATATATATAAGGAAATATTTATTTTCAAAACTAAAAGGTGTGTATGGCCCATCTCGGTAAATTGTTAAAATTGATGCAAATTTGTCGTCTTCTACTTTCTTTTATCTTAAATACGCTATGACCGGAAGCAGAATGGTGAAGATAATGGCAGCAACTAACCAAGTAGCAGCAGTTTCTTCGGCGTCACCGCAAGACACCGATGGCACAAACAACAATATCACGCGCATTCATCCTACTCTATACTTTGCTGCACTGAAAGGAAACTTCCAAGAATTCATAAAAGTTCAGAATTTGGAGACTCTGGTGACCCCCAACAAAAACACCATCCTCCATATACACTTGACTTCTACAACAACACAAAAAATCGGAATCCCTTCATCTGCATCATTTCTTCTGCAAACAATTCAGGGAAAGCGTCCAGATCTCAGATTCAAAGTAGGTGTTTCAGAAGAATTTGTGAAACAGATTCTTGAGAAGTGTGGAGGTCTAGTTCTAATCCCTAACGCCAAAGGGGAAACACCCCTTCATATTGCTGCAAAGAATGGACACTCCGGTGTCGCAAAATTACTGGTTGAACATGTGAAGGCTTTTCCACCAGACATCGAGCATGGTGTTGGAGCAGAACAAAAGTTTATAAGGGCAACAAATAATGAGAAGGACACTGCATTGCATGAGGCTGTGCGCTATAATCACATCCAAGTAGTGAAGACCTTGTTAAAATTGGATCCTCATTACTCCTATCATGCAAATAAAGCTGATGAGACTCCTCTTTATCTCGCATCAAAAGGACGATATCAGAAAGTGGCGTATGAGATATTATCCAACATCAAATCGCCTGCATATGAAGGCCCCAATAATCAAACAGCATTGCACGCTGCAGTGATTAATCAAGATATAGGTAACAAACCTTCCTGTCTTTCATTTGAAGTTTTGATGGTTGTTTCTCATACCTTTTATTCCATAACTATATAAATAATCTGAAACATTACATCTTTACTTGAGGTTTAACTACTATTTTGTTTTCTATATTTTGTGTTTTACTTCATGTCTCGATATTTATTTTTGGTTTAATTAATTTTCATTAAATGTTAAATTGTTTTGGTTTAATTAATTTTTTTTAAATGTTAAATTGATTGAACGGAGTCTCTTCTATTAAATCAATTCAATGTTGTCCTACATGTCAATTGAATAAAACATTTAATTAATAATTTGATCCTTATTTTTATATGAAGACAATGTAATCCATTATTTGTCATTCTTCACATATCCTGAGAATGAATATAAAAAGTCACAACTAAGTTCATATTTCCATCTTTGACAATGTCATAGACAAAAATAAAAATTTTGGATAAATAATTCTAAATCTAAAGAAGTTAACCTTAAATCTAAAGGAAACGATATTGATGATGTGTCCTAAAAAAGGATTAGAGAGAGAAGAGAATTTACATTGACACATGATCACAACAGTAATGTGATCTTATGAAAAGTGACCGTTTCTATTTAATAACAAACCTTTTATTAAATTAACATGTAGTTACCTTCGAATGACGTCAATTTAATAAAAGGAATTACATTGAATTGAACCGATTTAATATATAGAACTTAATTAAATATAAAAAGTATCGAAACCATAATGAATCAAAGTTTAAAAGATATATAAATATTGAAATAGTAATTAAACTTTTGACTTTAATTTCTTCTGTAGAAATTTTCTTCAAATGTCGGTGATAGTTTTGTTTTTTTTTTTTTTTTTTAAGTTTTCTAGTGACACCAAATGGGGTGTATGGGCAGATCAGTGACAAATAGAAGGGGTATAGAACTAAGATAAATCAAGAATAAGAATTGAAAAATATTTATGGAACCGATAGTTTTGAGTGTTAATACAAAAGGAACGATAACGATTTTACCAGACATACAGAAATGGCAAGAGAACTTCTGAAGAACGAACATGTGAAACCGGCAGTGAAACCTGCGGATAAGAAAGGTCGGAATCCTCTTCATTATGCGGTGAAAAAGAGGAACAAAGTTTTGACGGAGTTGCTGCTTCAACAAAATGCGAGCATTGCATACATGCAAGATAACGGCGGCATGACGGCACTTCACATCGCTGCTGCCGATGGAAGTTGGCAAATTATAGAAACCATCATAAAACGCTTTCCAGATTGTTCGGAGCTAGTTGATAAAAAAGGCCAGAATTTTCTTCATTATGCTATGAATAAGGGGAGGCTGTTTACAGTTTTTAGAATCACGCGCAACCTATCCATGCTTCATCTTTTCAATGAGCAAGACGTTGACGGAAACACACCCTTCCAAAATTGCTTCATGCATTTTGTCCCTGTTATCAGTTACCTCAGACGCAAAGCCACAGTTAAGTTTGTGTATGATAAGACAGAAGATTCAAATGCAGTGTTGACGACACAGGTATTAATATTAACTCCACTTACCAAACACTCTTTGCATTAAGTATATTAACTACAACTTTACCTAAATGCAGGAACCAACAGAGCAATTAAAATTTGGAGAAGAAAAACAAAAAGAGCAAGAAAAGAGTGCGGGACGATTTTTTACGAAGGAAGCAAAAGAGACTCATCTATTAGTGGCCACACTCATTGCAACGGTGAGTTTTGCAGCTGGAATAACCCTACCAGGAGGTACCATACAAGATGGAGAAGATAAGGGTAGCCCAATTATGAGAGAAAAAGCCTCTTTCAAAGCATTCATTGTATCAAACACAATAGCTATGGTTCTGGCAACTACTGCAGCACATATACATCTTTTCACGTTTCTCGTCGCCAAAGCCAATTGGAAGGAACAATATGTCTCCGAATTAGCACTCAACTTCACTTTATTCGCCTTATTAGCAATGATTGTTGCATTCGCTACGGCCACCTATGCCGTACTGGGATCTTCCTTGCTTGGTATAGCAGTTATCACTCTTGCATTACTATATTTCTGTATGATACCTTTGATAAAGGCATCCATGGCAGGGAATTAATCCATGTAATGAATCTTTTTTTTTTCTTTCTTTAACCAACTCAAATATCTATTTATTTATTTTTTTTAATTTTATGATTAATTCATTATAGACTTTATAACTTTAAATTTCAAAAATGAATGAGTTGAATAAAAAATAAATAAGTTTATCATGATTTTTTTTTAATTGGACTATCATCATTATTGACCATTGATTTGATGGCAAATATGAGATATATACAGCAAGTATTATTTTATTACTAACGGATAAATCTTTTTTACTAGATTAAAGTAGTCTTTGATGGCTAAATCGATCACAAAAATTGAAGAATTTAGCAACCAATATATTTTATTTGGCACGCCGGGGAGTAGATTTAGGATGTATATTATGCGTCTGCACACAAAAGGAAGAGTTTACAACACATTTATTCTTCTACTGTGAAATACCTAAAAGTGGTTGGGAGCACTGTGATAGGTAGGTAGGAGTGATATTACTAAACCATAATAAAGCCCAATTACACTTCCAACAATTCCGATTTTTTTTCCCTTATACGCAATTTACTTTGATTATTACGGAATTAGCGTTTTTACATGAAATCGTGCAGGGGTTAACGTTTTTCATACAGTAATCGATTACCGTATGTTCTAATCGATTACTGCATGCGTTGCAATTTTTTGAGTGTAATGTAATTGATTATGAATGAACTGTAATCGATTACATGCATAATTTTTTGAAAAAAAACGTTAACAAACATTTTACTGGATAGGAAAGCAATGACATATGATATAGTTGAATATGAAACTAAAAATAGTGATAATAATGAAAAAAAAAACATTATAATCAATTAAAGTACTAACATAATAATGTCAATGTGAAAGTGCATTAAACAAATACAAAGTTTTTGAATGAAATAAACATCAAAATGCATCTAAAAAGGAGGAAATTGGCGTCGCACATAAGCCATGTCTTCCTCAAGTTGACCAACCCGAGCATCTATACTGTCAAATCTTGAACCAACAAAAGCCCGGAGATCGCGAATTTCGTGGATAATATCATTAAGCATAGCAGCAGATGCATCTTGGGTAGGCTGAGGCGGTGGAGATGGTGTGCGATCATCATGAATAGGTGCATCCTGCATATCACGTTTATGAATCCATTCACCATTTTGGTTTTTTACAAAACCAAAGGAATGAATAACTTCAGCACCAATTGGACCTGTTCTCCAATTAACCTCCTCAAATGGTTCATCTTCTAGAGGAACATTAAACTTAATTAAAATGTCAGTAATGTGATTTGCATATGGTAAAGGGGCATGGTCTCTTAATGTCTTTTTCATGCGATATCTAACCTGATGACCCCAGTTAAGCTGTCTTCCGGTCAGCATTGCCCACATTAAGATAATGTCTTCTTCAGTAGCTTGGGCAAGGTTAGTTGATCGGGGCACCAAGCATCGACATAAGATGTAGTGCAGGATACGTGTTTCCACTTTCATTTGGCTTGCCAGTATTCTTCCTCCAATATTTACATTGTCACGACAAATCATTACTTTTGCATTGTGACTCGAATAATCATCTCTCCATTCCTCCACCATGTTTTCCTCAAAACAGACATCTTGAGTGCCCAACTGGGTTATACAATAAAACATATTTATATCCATTCTAATCTTGACATGCTTAACTTCACTAAGAATAACCCATTCATCAGTAATTTGTAAGTTAGAATAAAATACTCTAACTAACTCCGGATAATAACATTGACGATTAGTCAAAAAAGGTAATAATCCCAAGTTGTGCAGTATATCATAACACTCAAAGTTTTGCTCAGCAATAAAATCATTAGGATATCTGGGTTCAATAATATCTTTGCTGAAAAATTTTGAAGTATATCTTTCATATTGTGCTACGGAAGAGAAAAGTCTTTGTGGCTGTGAAGGTGCAATTATTTCTTCAGGTTCGTTGATGGCGGCACCACGACGGCAACGAGCACCGGTTTGAGTCTTGCGTTTCCTTGAAGATTCAGCCATTTTTAGGTGTTTCTGATGATTTTAATCGGTGGATTTTGTAGAGAATTGAAAATGAGAAAGATTGCAACGAACGAGAGGTGATTTGGTTAAGAAATGAAGGCACAATGGTGAAAACACGAAGGAGGTAAAGGGGGCGCAAGTTGGGTTTCTGGTGTGCAGTGGCAGAGAGAAAATGTTGTATTTATAGTGGAAGACGAGGTGTAATCGATTACAGGGTTTCTGAATCGATTACCAAGTTAGAAGTTATTTTCCAGGGGCTCCTGTTAGAGGTGTAATCGATTATAGGGTTTCTGTAATCGATTACGAAGCTAGAAATTATTTTCCAGGGGCTCCTATTAGTTCATTAATCGATTACAGCGCTTTTGTAATCGATTACCAAATTAGTAATTATTTTCCAGGGGCTCCTATTAGTTCGTTAATCGATTACAAGCTTTGTGTAATCGATTACATTTTACAATTTTAGACTTGTGTAATCGATTGTTTAATCGATTAAGGTAACACATAATCGATTAACTTACTCTGTAATCGATTACCTTCACATCAGATGTCAAAAATTTGATGATGGTAATCGATTACACTTTGAAGGTAATCGATTACAGTACGTATTTTTGCACCAAATTAATTATGGTGATGGATAACATGGTCCATATAATTGATTACAGCATAACATATTTTTGTGATAGCATTTCTACTCCATCAATAAAAAGTTTAAAATATTCCACTAATTAATGAAAAATAAAATGATTAACAAGTTGCACATAACTTAAAATGGAAAGCAAAGAAAATAAACTAAATGAATTACGGCAACCATCTGTATCTTCTTCTCCCCCGGTGATCCACAAATTATCCAGAATTGATATCTTCCTATTTTTCGGTAGGTGTTGGTGGTCTGATGTCTCTAGTTTGGATGAAAAGCTCGATATAGGAAGAGATACGCGGTTTTTTGACAGATTGGTCTAGACTTTGTACGTGTTTCCAACGACTGATCATTTGTGACACATCAAAGTCATATTTGATTTCCGCGGTGTCATGAAATAGTCGCCTGTTGCGTATTATTGAAAGGCGACGATAGTTAATTTGTTTGACAACTCTACGATCACCACACTCGACTAATTGAGTTACGGTTTGTAATAATTCATTGTAGGTGCAATCATGTCTGATGGAGAAGGTTTTCATGGCATCCGAACCAAACTCAAGACCAAAACCAGATGGACTCTCTATGATACTAGCACCCCTTAATGGTCTACCATACATAAATCAATCAATATAACAATGTATTAGTCATTGGAGTTTTACAAGTAGTCATTGTATTATACATGGGAGTCTTATGGATAATTATTGTGTTAACTGTTTTTATTTATTTTGAATACAACGAAATATGGAATTTATAAATTGTATCGTTGATTGTATGAGTAATATAACAACAACAAAGGTCAGAATTCGACTCTTTGGATTAAGACCTGCAACAAAAGTGTGCTATTGCTGTAAATGAGTGGTGTCCAGGTAAATTTGTTTGAAAACCTTACTATTGCAGAAAAAGAAAAAGTCTCCATGGTGGTTCCGAATATCGATGAAGATAGTTCTTTATCCAAGATTTTGGATCTCATCAGTTCCAGCTCCATGATTGACTCGGTTGAGTTACCTCAAACCCTCACCGAGTTAAACCTCACCGTAAATCGCTTGTCCATGTTGGACCTCGCATATACAAAAACCTCACCAAAACCAATGAAACTCCAACAGACTCTCGATTTGTGCTAAAAATCTAGTTGTGCTTTGTAGCTTGGGTAACGGTCATAGGTATCGCACTTTGTCATCTGATGGGTTTATGCATATATAATTTTTCAGATATGGGTTATGGTTATAATTATATTGAGAGACTGTGGTTCCATATAGTTATATGACATTAGTATTATATATATAAGACATTTGACACCAGTTTTATATCAAAACTTTAAGATAATCGTGTTATAGATTTTTATTTTTATATAGTGCTTAACTTTGTCTATTCTATTCAATGTGGGACTTTGACTCACACTTATTGCCAATAATTCTATAGCATAAAAAGGAGGTACCTTCATGAACATTGCAAAGCATGTCATTTTCGTCATTAACAAAGGTTTTAAGTAAAATTATTAATTTTATTTTCTCCAATTGTGACCCATTTGTCTTTTTTATCGATAATTGCGTTTTTTTTTGTTTTTTTTTTCTGTTGTTAAGTTACACATGCTCCTTTTTCATGCAAAGGTCAATGAATGCAAAGGTCAACGAAATCTCATACTGTTGTTATAAACTGGAGTTGTGAACATAATGTTGTTAGATGTGAATCGTAGTCGCGGGTTTTATATCGCAACTCGGATTCTCCACCACACCTAGCTGAATGGAACCCATTGGAACAACAACGTTGAGAAGAGCTTGAGCCCTTTGGTTATGGTTATGCGGTCAGTCACTCCGAACCATCGGCTCTGATACCACTGATAGGTTATATATATTTTTTCATATATGCATTTATAGTCATAGTCATGGTCATTGAGAGATTGTGGTTCTATATGGTTATATGACATTAGTCTTACACATATAAGACCTTAGACACCACTTTTACACCAAAACCTTAAGGCAATGTTGTTATGGGTCTTTATTCTTATACAGTGTTCAACTTTGTCTTTTCTATCCAATGTGGAACTTTTGACTCACACTTGGACTATTCCCAACACTTTTGTTCCCTTCTAAATCAGGTATGAACTTCAAGTCTTTCTTTGAAAAATGATTGATTTTTATTTAAGGGTGGACATGGACGGGATCTTTACATATCCAATCCAGATTCATTATGAATCTATGAATCTATATATTCACTATGAATCTATATATATGGACCAGATTTTTAATCTAGATTCATTTTTGGTGAAAATATAATTTGGATTTTTTAAAATTATTTGAATATTTTAAAATTCAGATCTAAAAATTAGAATCAACTTAGATATTTAGATTCAAATATTTGAATCAATTGAAAATCTATATCCATTTTAAATCCATTTTTAATGAAACTTAATTTTTTATAAATTTAATTTTAATTTTAAAAATGAAATAATTATTTCAATGCATAAATATTTTTAAAAAAATTAAAATAATATATCAAATAATAAAATATTATAATATTATAAATTTAATAATATAAAAGATTAAGATAATATATTATTTAAATTCTTAACATAAAAATAAAATAAATGACACTTCATCTACACAAAAAAAATGAAGAAAAATTGATGGATCACGTGTAAATATACTATACTGTAATACATAAACCTTCTATTTTTTCCCTTTAACTAGTTATAATGTCGAAGTTATATGTAAGGTCTTGAACATAAGTCATTAGCTGGGAATCAAATCAAAACTCAAGAAGTAATAAAACAAAATCAGAAGAAGGAAATTTTCATACGCCACAATTTAAACTGCTACATCAAAGGAATGAAGAACTCTCTAAAATCATTCTCTAATGCAAGTCAAGAGGACTCTCTAGATTATCAGACTGAGCAATATTTAGAAAATAGAGTTTCGTTACAACCTCCACGAGTATTATCCACCTTGTATTCAAATTCATAAATTTGCAACCCTCCCTCACAGATCTTTCTGCTATTATTATCAATTCAGCCTCCTTTGTACTTTCCTGAATGTCAAGGCAATAACAACAAAAGTTAATGCATCACACGATCATTTTGTCTCTACCCACCAATTCTAATAAAACCAATACATTTTTTGTGTGATCTATATCCTATCTCAAGTTGTTTGACTTCCATTCCGAAGAAGTATTTCATGTCTCCCAAGTCAATCATTTGAAATTCCTTCTCCATGACTCTTTTGAACTCCTTAATCATCTCTGCTTTATTTCCCATGAAAATAAGATCATCAACATAAAGAGCAATGAACATCACATTACCTTCCTGTTTCTTTATGTATAGGGCACGTTCATATGGACATTGTTCATATATATTTTTTTCTTGAAGTAAGTGTCAATGCGGTCATTCCATGCCCGAGGAGCTTGTTTCAACCCATATAGTACCTTCTTCAACCTTAAAACTTTCTTTTCTCCTTTGCTTGATTCTCGACACTTCTCATAAACGATGTCCTCGATTGTTTGCCAAGTAAGCATTCTTCACAAAACTTTCCATTGAACTCAATGCTCGACAATCCATGAATCATGCCTTCCCTCACCAACTCTATCAGTCCACCAAAATGTAGGAGTCTAAACCGAAAATGTCACATCATTGCTTTATCTTGCATATTAACTTTAAAGCATCTCTTTCAAAAAATCTTCAAATCTAGTTTGTACATCTAGTTTTTCCTTATTTGTACTCAAACTATCAAATGTCTGAGTTTGTCCTTCAACTGTAATACTCAATCTTGCATTAAAATCGAGTGACCTTTCTCCATCAGCCGCCTCATGCTAAGAATATTGATTTTGAGATTGAGTACATGATACACTTCTCAAATCTCCCCAACTCGGTCATCCTTAATAAATACCAAATTATTCTTATACCTTTTAATGCAACCTTTGAATCATCTCTAAAAAACACATGCCCGACATTAACTTTAGTAAGTTCTTCCAAATATTGCTCGTCTTTGCATATATGGTTGCTCGCTCTTATGTCAAGGTACCACACCGAGTTGATTGAATGTTTGAGTTGTACTACTGAGTTTAATAACTTAGTCATTTTTCCTGAGATACTAGTCAACACATCGACCTCATTCTCTTTGACTTCCTCTGTGAGAAAGTTGGTTGGCTCATCCCTCCTATTTTGAAAGTGATCGACCTTGCCACACCTGTAACAACTGTTTGATTTACAATCATTTACATAGTGATCGTGCTTGCCACATTTGAAGCACTCAATGTTTAAGGTGCTCGATCGACCTCTTCTCCATCGACCTCTTCGTTCATACCAATTTTGTTGGCCAGATTGACTTCTCTTTTCTTCATGTCTTCCTCCACCTCTACCACCACAACCATCTCCTTTACCTCCTCAACCTCTTCCTCTACTTCAAGTGTTTTGAGTGTAACATGTTTTCTCCTCTGTAATTGTTGCTTTTGATTGGAGTGCATGTTCAAGTGACTCCACCTTTCTCTTCTTTTTTCGTTGCTTGTGTGCCTAAAGAGACCAACAAGTTGTACAACCGTGAGCGTGTATAGGTCCTTATACTCCTCAATCGTACACACCACATTATCGAAGTCATCAATCAATAACCTCGAAATCTTCTCCACCACGCAATTATCGGGTAACGCCTCTTTATTTCTGCCGAGTTGGTTTGCCACGGTTTCAACCCGAGTAATGTACTCGACTACTCCCTCTGTCTCTTTCATTCTCATGCTCTCCAACTCTCCTCTGAGTGTTTGAAGCTTCACTTCCTTCACCCAGTCATCTCCCTTATATGCCTTATCTAGAATGCCTCACGCTTCTTTTGAAGCTTTTGCACTTTTAATCTTGTCATAGTCAAACTCGTCAACAACTTGATATAGGATGTACAAAATTACCTTGTCTTTTGTACACGATTTTTGCAACGCAATCATCTGGGCATTCGACCATTGGTGGTGTTTTTTTATTCTACGTGACCATTTTCCACCATCTCTCAATTTTCTTGGGAGCCAAGGAGAACTTTCATCTTGAGGCTCCAATTGTCATAGTTGACTGCCTTTGTCAACTTGGACAGGGGCACAATGTTTGTAAGACTCATCTCTTACTCTCTTTTTTCACTCAAACACTCAAGCTAACTAATTTTTGATACCATTTTTTTAGCAAAGCACTCTTTTGTGAATAATCTGATTTCTTTCACTGAATCTCATATCAATAAAACACTACAATTTATATGACTTACATTTAACTTTTTATCTCCATGATGTCTCCAATTATTGTAAAACATAATATTATAATGACCATTAATAAAACATAACACACAAAACTCCTTCACTTTGCTTTCCTAAAACATCAAAATATAACTGTCATAAAATCTACTCAATAACCCCTAGTTTAAGTTTACTCCAACAGTGTATAGATTAAATCCTTGCCATGGATGCCTTTAGACAAGGTACCATACAGAAATATAGTGATACAAGAGTGACAAGTGCTATACCAAGCAAGGAAGATTCGAGTACGGCATAGGTGGCCACAGCGAATGCAACAATCATTGCTAATAAGGCGCGCAAAGTGAACCTGAGGGCTAATTCACAGAGAAAATGCACCTTCCATTTGGCTTTGGTGATGAGTGGCGTGAAAAGATGTATATGAGCTGCAGCAGTTGCCAGAACCATAGCTAGTGTGTTTGATACAGTGAATACTATGAAAGAGGCTTTGTCTCTCATAATTGGGGTACTTTTATGTTCTCCATCTTGTATGGTACCTCCTGGTAGGGTTATTCCAGCTGCAAAACTCACCGTTGCAATGAGTGTGGCAACTAATAGATGCGTCTCTTTTGCTTCCTTCGTGAAAAATCGCCCCACACTCTTTTCTAGCTCATTCTTTGGCTTTTTGTCAAATTGCTCATTTTGTTTTTCTTCCCCCAATTTTAATTGCTCTATTGGGTCCTGCATTTAGGTAAAGTTTTAGTGAACTGAAGGACCGTGGTTACATCTAACTCAAAATGATTAGTATCTACTTAATGCGAAGAATGTTTTAATTTTAAGAGGAGATAATATTAAAAGTGCTAACTTCTATACCTGTGTCGTCAACAAGGCATTTAAATCTTCTCTGCTAGCGTACGCCAACTTAAGAACAATGGCTCTGCGTCTGAGCGCACTAATAATAGGAAAAAAGATCAAGAAGCCACTTTGGGGATGAAGGGGTGTGTTTCCGTACACATCTTTCTCATTGAAAAGATGATCCATAGATAGGTTGCGCTTGATTCTAATAACTGTAAACAGCCTCCCCTCAGGGCCGGGCATAATTTACTAAACTATACTAAACTATAGTTAATTGTACTATATTAAACTAAAATATACTAAACTATTCATAATAATAATTGAACTGTACTATAAAATAGTTCAGTTTTAAGAAACTAAATTTATGTTAAGTTAACTAAGTTAACTATTGAACTATAATAGATTGAAAGAGCAAAATACCTCAAAAAAAAATATTAGTATTAGGATAAGAATTAGACTTATGTGTTTTATATCTTACGTTCTATTCTTTCTCTTTCATATTGAAATATTTATTTTATTTTGTCTTAATTTTTTTCTTCACTCTTTCTTTGAGAAAATTATAAAATATTTATAATTAATTTATTAAAAAAAATTATAAATTAATTCAATATCTTATTTTATTTTTGAATGAATTTTACTATGTAATGTTATTTTTATGTTATGATTTTACAGAAATTATTTTTAAAAATTAAATTATGTGACAACTAACATTTTTATAATTTTTTATTTATATTAAAGTTTTTTGTAACTTAAATATTGAAATTAGTATAATAAATATAAATATTGGTACTAATGTATTTTTTATTTTAAAATCTTATATAATATTATTTTTTTAGTTTTAAAATATTCATTATGTGGCATCAACTTTTTTAAAGAGAATTTATTTTAAAAAATTCTTAAAATATTAATTTTAGAACGCCATAAAATTTCTATAACATTTTTCACACAAATATTAATGAATACAAATGTTAAAAAAAAATATTAATTTTGAGAATTTTCTAAAATAAATCCTTTTAAAAAATTTTACACAACATAATAAACATTGTAAAACTAAAAAGTAATATTACATAAGATTTTAGAATATAAAAAATAAGTTAATACCGATATTTATATTTATTATATTAATTTTAATATTTTAATTACATTTTAAGTTACAAAAAACTTAAATATAAATAAAAAAATTATAAAAATGTTAATTGGTGTATTGAAGTATGATGCATATTTCAAGTATTATTTTCTAAGCATTTTCAAATTATAAACTTTAGATTATTATTGCGTAGTACAATCATATGTAATTAGTGTAATTCGATTCAAAATAGTATAATTCAGTTCAAAAATAGTGCAATTCAATTCAAAATCAATGCAATCCGGTTCAAAAATAGTATAATTCAGTTTAAAAAGAGTGAAGTTTATTCAAAATCAGTGCAATTCGGTTCAAAAACAGTATAGTTAAGTTAAAAATTAGTGTAGTTCAGTCCAAAAATAGTGCAGTTTAGTTCTGACGTAGTGCAGTTCATAAAACAGTTCAGTTTATAACAGTTCAGTTCAGTTTATATTATAGTGCAGTGCAGTTCAGTGCAGTGCAGTTTAGTCTAGTTTATTTTTAAGAATAACAGTTCAGTGCAGTTCATCTGAATTGTTTTCCAGTTCAGTGCAGTTCATGCGAACAGTTTTTTAGTTCAGTGCAGTTTTTGGTAGTGCAGTGCAGTTTGGTTTATTTTGCCCAGCCCTACCTCCCCTTATTCACAGCATAATGAATAAAATTCTGGCCTTTGTTATCAACTATCTCCGAACATTCTGGATAGCGTTTTATAATGGTTTCTACAATTTGCCAACTTCCATAAGCAGCAGCGATGTGAAGCGCCGTCATGCCATTGTTATCTTGCATGTATGCAATACTCGTATTTTGTTCAAGCAGCAACTCCGTTAAAACTTTGTTCCCCTTCTTCACCGCATAATGGAGAGGATTCCGACCTTCCTTATCTGCATGTTTCCCCGCCAGTTTCACGTATTCATTCTTCAAAAGTTCTCTTGCCATTTCTGCATGTTAGGTGAAATCATTATCGTTTCTTTTGTATTAAACCTATTGGTTCAATAAATATTCTTCAATTCTTATTCTTAATTTATCTGACTTATATATATATCCCCATCTCTCGTTTACTTATCTGTCCCTATAAATATTCTTAAATTTAAAATTTCCATACTCTTTATCTTTTTTGTGTAAGAAGTTATTAATAATATTCCTAGATTACTTACATCGATTTTCTGCAATATAAATACTTTTCATATTTAAATATTTTTTACTTATTGTCTTTTCTCTTTGTATGTCTCTTACACCACTTGTATCCTAAAAATGAATTCTAGGTTTAGCTTTTCTTCTTACATTATATCATACTTTACTTCTCTGTCATGAATAGATATTTTATTTGAGATAACTAAAAACAAATAGACAAAACAAATGACGCAATATTTAGATGAAAAGAGAGTATATATAATGGTTTCAGCACCGTCCAGGGAATGGTCGACCTCAACATGTCCGACTCGATAAATATTTATCATAAAACAACGAGTTTTAGTCACAGGCCGAGGTGACGAGCATTTGGGCCGAGATGGCCGAGGTGACGAGCTTTTGGGCCGAGGTGGCCGAGGTGACCATCATTTAGGCCGATGTGGCCGAGGTGACGATCATTTAGGCCTATGTGGCCGAGGTGACGATCATTTAGGCCGATGTGGCCGAGGTGACGATCATTTGGCCCGATGTGGCCGAACTGACAAGCATTTGGGTCGAGGTGGCCGAGGTGACGAGCAAATATCCCTGGATTTTAGGAATAACCACCCCTTATGCGAGATTTCAGGAGAAAATAGTGGAGAAGTGGGTATGTTGGTTAGCTAAAGATCTGGCAGTAAGATAGCAGTTTTAAGACTGAAAGATCCTATATATACAAGAGGGATTAAGGAAAGAGAGGAGTTTTTCAGACGGGTGAAAGAGAAGAAATTCTTTACGGCGGAGTTGATTCTCAATTCTGGTTCGGTCACTAAGTCTAGACCGGAACATTGGCGCCCACCGTGGGGCCTGGTAAAACGAGGTCCCAACCAATATAATGTGAAAAAATCACGATGATAAAGTACTCCACGAAGAAAGCATCTATGGCGGAGTTGACAACATAGAAGAGACGACAAAGGTCTTTTGATTCTCGACGATAAGGGCTTGCAATGATCCCTTATGACGTTTCAGCGGTAGCAGTCTTGACGAAGCTGAATGGAGAGGTGAGCTCTAGGCCGACCTCAAAGAAAGAAGGGATTCGACGACAGTCAGCTCTGCACAAGCACGATGCTGGACAGAGAGTTAGGGTCGGTACTGACCTCGTAGCAAGAAGTGGGCCGACGTCAATCAGCCAAAAATATCCCCTAAAGCACGAAGCTGAATGGAGATGTATGCTCTTTGCCGATCTCAATTGTATCCTTTTGATAAACTTTTTATTTGTATTATTTTACGTAACATTAAGAGCTCATGAATTACCAATTTTACAAAGCACCAAAAGACACTCAAAGTCGACTAAAAAAGCAGGTTCGCCCGTGCAAAACAAAAAATGTATGACAACTCGGATCCGACCACGCTACGTGCGAGAGAATACCTCAGTACGCTGAGGACTAAGCTCGGATCAGACCACGCTACGTGCGAGAGAATACCTCAGTACGCTGAGGACTAAACTTGGATCCGACCTCGCTACGTTCAAGAGAATACCTCAGTACGCTTAGGACTAAACTCGGATCTGACCTCGCTACGTGCGAGAGAATACCTCAGTACGCTGAGGACTTCACTCGGATCCGACCTCGCTACGTGCGAGAGAATACAACATTACGTTGAGGACTAAACTAGGATCCGACCTCGCTACATGCGAGAAAATATCTCAGTACGCTGAGGACTAAAGTCAAATTTGACCTCGCTACGTGCGAGAGAATACCTCAGTACGCTGAGGACTAAACTTTGATTCGACCTCGCTACGTGCGAGAGAATACCTCAGTACGCTGAGGACTAAACTCGGATCTGACCTCGCTACGTGCGAGAGAATACCTCAATACGCTGAGGACTAAACTCGAATCTGACCTCGCTAGAAGCGAGAGAATACCTTAGTACATTGAGGGCTAAATTCGGATCCGACCTCGCTACGTACGACAAAATATCTCAGTAACCTAAGGACTAAACTCGGATCCAACCTCGCTATGTGCGAGAGAATACCTCAGTACGCTAAGGACTAAACTCGTATCCGACCTCACTACATGTGAGAGAATACCTAAGTACGCTGAGGACTAAACTCGGATTCGACCTCGTTACGTGCGAGAAAATATCTCAGTAAGTTTAGGACTAAACTCGGATCCGACCTCGCTACGTGCGAGAAAATATCATAGTATGCTCAGGACTAAATTTGGATCCAACCTCGCTATGTGCGAGTGAATACCTCAGTACGCTGAGGACTAAACTCGGATCCAACCTCGCTACGTGCGAGAGAATACCTCAGTACGCTGAGGACTAAACTCGGATTCGACCTCGCTACGTGTGAGAGAATACCTCAGTACGCATAGAACTAAACTCGGATCCGACCTCGCTACGTGCGAGAGAATACCTCAGTACGCTGAGGACTAAACTCGGATCCGACCTCGCTACAAGCGAGAGAATACCTTAGTACATTGAGGGCTAAATTCGGGTTCGTCTTCGCTACGAGCGAGGGAATACCACAGTACATTGAGAGCTTTAGTAGACTGAGCTCAACTTAATCAGTTTATCTTTTGTATGTCAAGGTCTCCCTCGGACCGACCTCATATGTTGAGGTCTCCCTCTGGCCAATCTCATATGGTGAGGTCTCCCTCGGGCCAACCTCATATGTTGAGGTCTCCCTCAGGCCGACCTCAGCTTGATCGTTTTACTTATCTTATGTTGAGGTCTCCCTTGGGCCGACCTCATATGTTGAGGTCTCCCTTAAGCCGACCTCAGCTTGATCGTTTTACTTATCTTATGTCGAGGTCTCCCTCGGACTGACCTCAGCTTTATCATGTTATATATTTAGTTGTCCTATACTAGAATGTGTGGACGATTTATGACAACCTTTCATCCGAGCAAGTTGAGGACTCAAAGTTGGAGGAATGTGTACCCTCCAGGGAATGGCCGACCTCAACATTCTCATTTGGATTACGACTCGATAAATATTTATCATAAGACAAGGAGTTTCAGTCACAGGCCGAGGTGACGAGCATTTGGGCCGAGGTGGGCCAGGTGATGAGCTTTTGGGCCGAGGTGGCCGAGGTGACGATCATTTAGGCCGATGTGGCCGAGGTGATGATCATTAGGGTCGATGTGGCCGAGGTGACAAGCATTTGGGTCGAGGTGGCCGAGGTAACGAGCAAATATCCCTAGATTTTAGGAATAACCACCCCTTATGCGAGATTTCAGGAGAAAATAGTGGAGAAGTGGGTATGTTGGTTAGCTAAAGATCTGGCAGTAAGATAGCAGTTTTAAGACTGAAAGATCCTATATATACAAGAGGGATTAAGGAAAGAGAGGAGTTTTTCATACGGGTGAAAGAGAAGAAATTCTTTACGGCGGAGTTGATTCTCAATTCTGGTTCGGTCACTAAGTCTAGACCGGAACATTGGCGCCCACCGTGGGGCCTGGTAAAACGAGGTCCCAACCAATATAATGTGAAAAAATCACGATGATAAAGTACTCCACGAAGAAAGCATCTATGGCGGAGTTGACAACATAGAAGAGACGACAAAGGTCTTTTGATTCTCGACGATAAGGGCTTGCAATGATCCCTTATGACGTTTCAGCGGTAGCAGTCTTGACGAAGCTGAATGGAGAGGTGAGCTCTAGGCCGACCTCAAAGAAAGAAGGGATTCAGCGACAGTCAGCTCTGCACAAGCACGATGCTGGACAGAGAGTTAGGGTCGGTACTGACCTCGTAGCAAGAAGTGGGCCGACGTCAATCAGCCAAAAATATCCGCTAAAGCACGAAGCTGAACAGAGATGTATGCTCTTTGCCGATCTCAATTGTATCCTTTTGATAAACTTTTTATTTGTATTATTTTACGTAACATTAAGAGCTCATGAATTACCAATTTTACAAAGCACCAAAAGACACTCAAAGTCGACTAAAAAAGCAGGTTCGCCCGTGCAAAACAAAAAATGTATGACAACTCGGATCCGCCCTCGCTACGTGCGAGAGAATACCTCAGTACGCTGAGGACTAAACTCGAATCCGACCACGCTACGTGCGAGAGAATACCTCAGTACGCTGAGGACTAAACTTGGATCTGACCTTGCTACGTGCGAGAGAATACCTCAGTACACTGAGGACTAAACTCGGATCTGACCTCGCTACGTGCCAGAGAATACCTCAGTACACTGAGAACTAAACTCGGATCCGACCTCGCTACGTGCGAGAGAATACAACAGTACGTTGAGGACTAAACCAGGATCCAACCTCGCTACGTGCGAGAAAATATCTCAGTACGCTGAGGACTAAACTCAAATCTGACCTCGCTACGTGCGAGAGAATACCTCAGTACGTTGAGGACTAAACTCGGATTCGACCTCGCTACGTGCGAGAGAATACATCAGTACGCTGAGGACTAAACTCGAATCCGACCTCGCTAGAAGCGAGAGAATACCTTAGTACATTGAGGGCTAAATTCGGATCCGACCTCGCTACGTATGAGAACATATCTCAGTAACCTAAGGACTAAACTCGGATCTGACCTCGCTATGTGCGAGAGAATACCTCAGTACACTAAGGACTAAACTCGTATCCGACATCACTACGTGCGAGAGAATACCTAAGTACGCTGAGGACTAAACTCGGATTCGACCTCGCTACGTGCGAGAAAATATCTCAGTAAGTTGAGGACTAAACTCGGATCCGACCTCGCTACGTGCGAGAAAATATCTTAGTATGCTCAGGACTAAATTTGGATCCAACCTCGCTACGTGCGAGTGAATACCTCAGTACGCTGAGGACTAAACTCGGATCCAACCTCGCTACGTGCGAGAGAATACCTCAGTACGCTGAGGAATAAACTCGGATCCGACCTCGCTATGTGTGAGAGAATACCTCAGTACGCATAGAACTAAACTCGGATCCGACCTCGCTACGTGCGAGAGAATACCTCAGTACGCTAAGGACTAAACTCGGATCCGACCTCGCTACAAGCGAGAGAATACCTTAGTACATTGAGGGCTAAATTCGGGTTCGTCCTCGCTAGGAGCGAGGGAATACCACAGTACATTGAGAGCTTTAGTAGACTGAGCTCAACTTAATCAGTTTATCTTTTGTATTTCAAGGTCTCCCTCGGACCGACCTCATATGTTGAGGTCTCCCTCAGGCCAACCTCATATGGTGAGGTCTCCCTCGGGCCAACCTCATATGTTGAGGTCTCCCTCAGGCCGACCTCAGCTTGATCGTTTTACTTATCTTATGTTGAGGTCTCCCTCGGGCCGACCTCATATGTTGAGGTTTCCCTTAAGCCGACCTCAGCTTGATCGTTTTACTTATCTTATGTCGAGGTCTCCCTTGGGCCGACCTCATATGTTGAGGTCTCCCTCGGGCCGACCTAATAGGTTGAGGTCTCCCTCGGGCCGATCTCATATGTTGAGGTCTCCCTCAGGCCGATATTAGCTTGATCATTTTACTTATCTTATGTCGAGGTCTCCCTCGGACTGACCTCAGCTTTATCATGTTATATATTTACTTGTCCTATACTAGAATGTGTGGACGATTTATGACAACCTTTCATCCGAGCAAGTTGAGGACTCAAGGTTGGAGGAATGTGTACCCTCCAGGGAATGGCCGATCTCAACATTCTCATTTGGATTACGACTCGATAAATATTTATCATAAGACAAGGAGTTTCAGTCACAGGCCGAGGTGACGAGCATTTGGGCCGAGGTAGCCCAGGTGACGAGCTTTTGGGCCGAGGTGGCCGAGGTGACGATCATTTAGGCCGATGTGGCCGAGGTGACGATCATTAGGGTCGATGTGGGCGAGGTGACAAGCATTTGGGTCGAGGTGGCCGAGGTGACGAGTAAATATCCCTAGATTTTAGGAATAACCACCCCCTATGCGAGATTTCAGGAGAAAATAGTGGAGAAATGGGTATGTTGGTTAGCTAAAGATCTGGCAATAAGATAGCAGTTTTAAGACTGAAAGACCCTATATATATATATATATATATATATATATATATATATATATATATATATATATATATATATATATATATATATATATATATATATATATATATAGGAGGGATTAAGGAAAGAGAGGAGTTTTTCGGACGGGTGAAAGAGAAGAAATTCTTTACGGCAGAGTTGATTCTCATTTTTGATTCAGTCCCTGATTCCAGACCAGAACAGTTTCTTATTACATGAATAAGATTAAAATAGAAAATGTATGTAAAATAACTCAGCTTTCTTGATATTCTATTATTTCTAATCACTTTGGAAGCAAAATGAGTTTAGATGTTACTATTAGTATTTTGAAGATAGATAAGGAATAGTTGATAAGATAAACAAAATATATAAGAATAGTAATAATGTGAAAGTATCAGTTGGAAGAAGTTTATTTGGTAGCTGGAATGTGTTGTCTTAATATTGTTTTAATTGCATCAAATGTTAGTGTAAATGAATATTTATAAACTCTTATTCTAGATAGAAAGTGTCAGTACAACTTAAGTTGAATATTCTAAATTTTTGTCAATGTAAAATGTTCTTAATATTTATCTTCTATATTGGGCTTTTCTATATTATTCTAAAACTCGTTTCTTCTTGTCGTAAGAACTACTGGTTCCCCTATGCTCGCAGATTCTTCTTCCCATTTTCCACGTTTTTTCCACCCTACCTAATAAAAGAAAGGTGCTTCTACCTCTTTTCTTTCATTTTTTTTTCTGTCACTGTTTTTCATTTCATTGGTCTCACTGAAAGATTTTAAAACAAAAAAAAAAGGTACCACCACACCGACATTTGAAGAAAAATTATAGAAAAAACTGAAAGTAAATATATGATGTTTCAGATTATATACACCTCACAAAAAATAATAAAAACAATAAAACACATGCAAAACTACCATGAAAACTAAAAATGTAAAATAAGAAGGTTTGTTACCTATATCTTGATTAATCACTGCAGCGTGCAATGCTGTTTGATTATTGGGGCCTTCATATGCGGGTGATTTGATGTTGGATAATATCTCACACGCCACTTTCTGATATCGTCCTTTTGATGCGAGATAAAGAGGAGTCTCATCGGCTTTATTTGCATGATAGGAGTAATCAGGATCCATCTCTAACAAGATCTTCACTACTTGGATGTGATTATAGCGCACAGCCTTATGCAATGCAGTGTCCTTCTCATTATTTGTTGCCCTCATAAACTTTTGTTCTGCTCCAACACCATGCTCGATGTCTGGTGGAAAAGCCTTCACATGTTCAACCAGTAATTTTGCGACACCGGAGTGTCCATTCTTTGCAGCAATATGAAGGGGCGTTTCACCTTTGGCGTTAGGTAGTAGAACTAGACCTCTACACTTCTCAAGAATCTGTCTCACAAATTCTTCTGAAACACCTACTTTGACTGTGAGATCTGGACGCTTTCCCTGAATTGTTTGCAGAAGAAATGATGCAGATGAATGGATTCCGGTTTTTTGTGTTGTTGTAGAAGTCAAGTGTATATGGAGGATGGTGTTTTTGTTAGGGGTCACCAGAGTCTCCAAATTCTGGACTTTTATGAATTCTTGGAAGTTTCCTTTCACTGCAGCAAAGTATAGAGAAGGATGAATGCGCGTGATATTGTTGTTACTCCCTTCAGTTTCTTGCGGTGACGCCGGGGAAACTGCTGCTACTTGGTTAGTTGCTTCCATTATCTCCTCCACCATTCTGCTTCCAGTCGTACGGGTATTTAAGATAAAGAAAGGAAGAAGACGACAAATTTACCACTGCAATTTTAACACTCTATTACCGAGATGGGACTCACTTTTTAGTTTTGAAACTAAATATTTCATTTAATATAATTTTTTTCTTTAAATTAAATATTTAATACATGTTAAATTTCAATTTCATTCCGTAAATACAATATTATTTATAACTTTTCCAAGTCCCTAATTCTAATTTTTTTTTTTGTTTTTTAATCTGTTTTTTTCTTTAAATTCACGTAAAAAGAATAATAATTTATAATATAAATAAAACAATTATGATGGTCCAAGTCAACTCATATGTAAGAATCGGTTAAAATCAAAATCAATTCCTAATGTATGCTATTATTTTATATTCTAGAAAACTTAACTTATAGTAGAGAAAATATGATAAAGAAACTTAAATAAAAAGTTTAATATATTAAATATTTAATTTCAAAACTATTTAATATTCGAAACATAAGGTAATTATAAAGTGTAATCTAATACAAAATAGAGTTCTTCTCTTATTCTTTATTTAAATAATTTATTTTGAGAAACAACCTGAGAAGCTCCATTTCCCAGTTAAATAGTATTACTCAACTACTTGTGACTAATTTAAAATTTTGAGTCGTCTTTTTCTATTAAATTTTATTTATTTGATTTGATCGACATATTTAACTTTTACTGTCTGATTTTCTTAGGATATATTTATAATCATTTCTTTTCATAAAGTAGTTAGAAAAAATCTAAAATATGCTTAAGTAAAAATAATGAATTCCGAGTAGTGATTAACAATTACCGATAGAGTTATTGTCTTATTATTCATTTATATAATTTCTTTTGTGACACTATGCCAAAATAAGCAATAGACAACGGTATTTACATAGCGCTTATTTAATTAAGCGCTATAAATTAAAAATAAAATCAAAAGACAACGCTTTGTAAAATAAGCGCTATAAAATATATACACATAGATAACGCTTCATAAAAAATATGCTATCTATGATTGATTTATATTTTAAAAAAATAGAATAGATAAGTAAATAGCATTTTTATATTTAAGCGCCATGTACTGTATCATCATAGACAGCGTTTTAGAAAATAAGCATTGTCCATGGTTAATTAAAAAAATTCTAAAACGCACACATTGCCTTCTCCTATGAAAAAATCATTCTCAACTGTCACAAAATTCATTCTCAACCTCACTCCTACTCACATCCTGTTATCAGCATCGTTCGCGTCATTACCAGCATCCCTTATTTTGAACCTTCCACCTTAACCTAAACCTTCCATCACTATATTCCAACACACCAACGACGAAGAAGATGCAGACAAGCATGGCCAAAAGAGTCTCAGGGATCTATTTTTTAGTGTTGATAGCGCAAATGTGCAAACACTAACAGGTTGTGTTGTGTTGTCGGCGTCACTTGGTTGTTGAGGTTGTTCTATTGTGTTTCCACAAAAGTAATTCTCACTCCATTAGGTTAGATTAGTTGCCCTTCCTCTTCCCTTTTATTTCACTTTCACTCTTTGTTCTGTTCATCCAACTTTTTGTTGCGCACATTTTCTCATCTTCTTTCAACCCATTATTTTTTTCAACAAAAAAATAGATAGAAATTCCACCGTTCTCTTCTCTTCTCTCTCCTCGCCTACGCCGTTTCCTTTCTATTTCTTCTCATCACAACCTCTCTGACTTTGATCACTACTCTTTCCCCAATTTTAAGAAATGCATAAATCCTTCTCTTGTTTGTGTACCCTTTCTATTCTTTCTCTTTACTACTTAACGATGTGCATTTGATACAGGAGATTGTGATGGCATTGGAATTTCATGCCGAGTTCGAAGACGCTTCTCAAATGCGTGACTTACCCTAATCTTGAAGTATGTTTTTACTGTCTATATAAAAAGTTTGTACATGTTTATAATATTTAGATTGGTTGAACATGATAAGATTGGTGCATAAACACTAGCAGTAGTATTAAAGCTGTAATTTACTATCACCATTAATGGTATTAAGATCTTGAAATGTAATTTAGTATGTCATTACCTCTCTTTTTACATCGCACATTTGTTTTATTTTTGTTCCTAAAGCTCTTAGGTTCGTTTTAAATTGTCATTTGGTCTTTAGTCCTAGCATTGAATAAGATTTCAAGAAAATGCTGAATGAAAATGACAGAGTTCAAGGTGCTTGTTCTGAAAGAAATTCGTACGGCAATTGATGGAACAAAAAAGGTTAAATTGATCTTTCTCTTTTTTATTTTCATATATTTCACCATTCAATTAATCTAGATAGAAAATTTTATGAAACCTGAAAGCTATTATTTTTTATGGTTGTAGCTTCATAATTAGTTGCACGACTTGCTTATATTTAATTGTTTCTGGAGAGTATTCTTATTAACTTTAAACTCACAAGATAATGCATATTTTATTCATATTGGACGATAGGTTGGTCATAGAAACAATTTTCATACCTTGAGACAAAGGTAGGACTACTGTACGCGTTTCAAGTTCAATTAGATGTGCAACAAATTGTCAATTTTCCCATACTGGAAGGTTAGTGTTATTTTACCTTGAAGATGGAATTTTGATGGTTGTGTTTTACTTTTTATGCATTATTATTCATGTAGAATGGGTGTTTGCAGACATCTTACTATTGTAGAAATTGTCATTGCCATGTTGACAAGTCGATATAAGGATAGCTATGTCATTGGAGCAGATAAGGTTAAATTTGTTTATATTTTCATTCAATCATGATATTCATAAATTATAAAATTGTTGATGTGGTTTAATTACATGTTTGCTTTCTGTAATTATAAAATCTTGATTTTTTTAAGTTTCAATATTCAAAATTCTCGTTTTTGTTTAGACACGTGTAACTTTTAGAATTAGACTATTCTTCTTAACGTATGTTGGATATTGATTTTTGATTCTGTTATAATATATTTCTTTGTAAGGAAGTTACTTTTGTGATATCTTATTGTAGGATATTGACTTTTGGTTCTAATATAATATATTTCAAGGTGTATTTCCATTTGATAGATAGTAACTCTTTTATTGGTGGCTTAAAATCTTTTATCCAATTTGGATAGGAAATACGTGTAATAAGAAACCTAATTTAATAGAAATTTAAAAAGCTTGGGATATTAGCGTAATTGATAGTGTGTGCGTCAATTAGTAGGTATACCCACTAGCATAAGCCATAAAAATCTGATAAAAAGTACTACGCTAATTTTCATGAAAAATATGAAAAAAATAAATGAAAAATAAAACATGAAAAACATGAAAGAACTTTTAACTATTGAAAGAACTTGGTTGGATTAATTTGAATATGGTGGAACAAGGGTCGTGGAGTAGTTATTCTCGTGTTGTCATGGATAATTAATTTGTACACTGTTGCAAATGGTTGATATGCATGAGATGGTGGCTGGGAAAATGTTGATAGGTACCATGAGCTAGGAAAGCATGTTTTGGGAAAAAGTTGGGATTGTGGATTGTGGTGCCTCAACAACTGATATGAGATTATTGTGGACATTGTGTACATAGTCACTGGAGGAAAATCACTACAGAAAAGTCATGACCTTGTGTGCAAAAATAATTGCCATAACATGAGGACCACTTACTTCATCATCATCTTTGATTCTCTTCATTTTGTTCTCTTTCACATTTCCTACTTCAATGGTATCTCTTTGGCTGCATTAGTCATGTCTCTCAAGTAATCATGCATTTTCTTTTTCATGCCAATTAGTCATAAACTTAAGTCAATAAATCAACTCAACCAACCCTCTCATTAATTTTTTTTCTTTTTCATGTCTTTTTCAGTAATACATCCAAAAGCCTTGTTGCCTATGTTGGAGACAATGTTGTGGAGACTCAAGCAATCATCTCTTCCTCCCAAGAGAAGTCCTCAAAGCGTCCCATGTGACAAGGGTGGTGGGGTCCTAGGATGTCCCATGGGTTGAGTTCAGTGAACAACAAATCCATGTTGTTGAGGAGCCAAACTCAAGATTTTGATCACAACCAATGGTTGTTTGAGACCAAAGGGACTTATGGCAGAGTGAATGCTTTTTGGCAGGGAGATCAGAACACTTTTGAAGGAGTTAGCATAGCAGATTTCATGGACAAACCTTGGAAACCACTAATTAGGAAGATTAGAATCCCAAAGGCTATACTTAGCCCTTACAAGTGTATGTATATACATGAATCATTATCAGTTTTCATAGTACCAGTAGACTGTGTCTTTATATTTGTTGACTACTTGGGCCATTTTGGGTTAGAAGCTTGATATATATAGGCTGCCAAGCTCTTTTTTTTTATAAGTGTTCATTTAAAGTAGTTTGTTTACTATTTTTAATTTTTATTTTATAAGTGTTTACTATCTATAAAAGAAAATAGTTGCCTAGAAAATAATGCATGCATTTTTTTTTTTTAAATCACATTGGGTAAGTTTTTATTGATGGTTATAGTTATCATAAATGTTTTCCGTAAATGATAATACTAAAATAAACAGAATGAACAAAAAATTAAATAAATTATAAAAAAAAATCAAACCAATACTCATTGCTTGTTTGAAAAAAAATGATGAAAAATAAATAAAAAATATAGACTACGCTTATTTTTCCAAGTGCTATCTATAAGTACATCGATAGACAACACTGTCTTTAGGAAGTGCTATCTTTTCAATAATACATAAATAGCGCTTGTTGAGCCAAACGTTGTCTATAAGATGTCATTAGATAGCGCTTTTTTACAAACGCTATCTATTAATAGATACCGCTCCAATAGATAGCGCTTAAAAAACGCTATCTATTAACAAAAAAAACGCTGTCTATTGACAATTTTGGCATAGTGTGAGGAATTTAAAATATTTAGGTCGTGTAAGTCCCCAATCCATTGCATGACTCGACTCTTTGATTTTACCGCGTCCACCGCTTATAACGTCTTTCACACGCCCATCCATACTTAACATCTTTCTTCAAGGTCCATACTAACTTCATCCAACAATATCATCTACACCTTCCGCCTATTTTTACATTTAGCATTTCCCAAGTCCTTATAATGCTTTTCATTATCTCCTTCAACATTTTGCTTCTTGTCTTAGGCTATTTAAGATATAGAAAGGAAGATGACAAATTTACCCCAGTGCAAGTTTACACTATTACCTACTTAAACACTTCACTTTTGAAACTAAATATTTACCTTTAATATATTTTTTTTTTCTTTAAATTTAATATTTAATAAATATTAAATTTCAATTTAATTCCTTAATACAATATTAATTTTAATTTTTCCAAGTTCCTCATATTATATTTTTTCAATCTTTTAATCTATTTTGTCTTTTTATTTTAACAATCACGTAAAAATATGATTAATTTATAGTACAAATAAAACAATTCTGTTCGTCCAAGTCGACTCGGTTTTATAACAATTAATTAAAGTCAAACTCAATTATTAATGTATATTATTATTTTATATTTTAGAAAACTTAACTTATAGAGAAAATATAATAAATAAACTTAAATAAAAAATTTATTTTATTAAATATATATTTCGAAAAATATTTAATATTCGAATCATAAAGTAATTATAAAGAAATCTAAAATATACTTCAGTCAAAATAATGAAATTCCAAGTGATTAACAATTAACACGTACAAAAGAGTCATTGTCTTATTCTTCATTGAAATCATTTCTTTTTAGAAACATCCCGGTAATCTCCATTACCCATTTAAGTAGTATTTCTCAACGACTTTGAAGAATTTAAAAATCTTAAGTCGTCTGAGTCCCGAATCCACCAAGTGGCTTTAGTCTTTTTCTATAAAATTTTATTTAGTTGATTTGATGGAGACTTAGGATATTACTGTTTAATTCTTTTAGGACATATTTATAATAATTTCTTTTTAAATTATTTTCTAAACTAAAATTTGTCACTACAAGCTGTTTAGCTTCCAAAACTAGTGTCGGACATAATGGAGACGTAAAAGGGCGTGGACTAAACCTACGCACAACTCACTCTATTCATATTTAAGTGTATTTATAAAAAAAATAAGAGTAATTGCTTTTATCGTCGGCTTGACTGACGCATAATCTAAAAATCAATCGTCGACTGACCCACGCATACATCTCTTAAATAATATATATATATATATATATATATATATATATATATATATATATATTTAATTCGGTTATGTTTTGTGGTGAAGTTTTTCCCTTTTCCAATTTCATTTTGGCTCCACCATTTTGTTTGTTTAACAGTAACATGTTGTCCCCCTTTTCTACAACACAGTGAGTGCCACAACCATTGCATCATTTATGAATGTTTTGCATCTCTTTTCTACAACGAGTGTGAGAAGGTTTGGAATTGGTTAAGCAGAATCGAGGGTTCCTGTGAAGTGTGAGTTCATTCCCCCAATCTACTACAAACAGCGTTTGTGAGTAAAGCTATGAGTTTGCTTCTGCATTCACCATAAAGGCTTCTTCAAGTCACTCTGCACTCTTCTACGACCTATTGCACATCGCATTGGCCTGAGAGCATTGCCTCCGCGCTCACCTTCAAAGCCCTTTCCAGCACACTCTCGCTTCTCCGTTCCAGCTATCCCACGAGCCAACAAGGGGAGCAAAGAGGTTTCAATTTCCATTTTCAATTCCCAGTAACTCCTTATCCCTCTCTTTCTTAGTTTGGGGTTTTTCCTATTAGGGTTTCTTTGCTTTATGTGTTGGGATGATTAAATCCGATTTGAGTATGAAAGTTGAATTGTTATAGTCTTATTTGTGTGATTGATTTTGTGTCATTCTTGCTTTATCTATCTGCCTGATGCATGTTCTGGGAGGCTTTGTTGATGTTTAAGACATGCTTTTCAACTGCAACTATTTAATTTGAACACCAAGAGTGAAGGTTGTATTGTCCAATGAAGATTCAACAACTGGTTGGTGTTGGTCATTAAGCGTTTTAAATGGAGGAAAAGAACTTTTGGAAAGTTAAAATATTGAACTTGAGGTGAGTAACTAAGTTGGGTTTTGAATAGCATATTATTTTGACTTTTGAATAGCGTATCACTGATATGGAAACTTGTAAAAGAGGTATGAGCTTGTGTGTTTGCTGCTATTCTTTGAGACATTAGCATAGCTAGGTGCTTCAGAGTCTCTCACATTTTACTGATATGGAAACTTGATAGTAGAGGGAATATGTCGTTTCCTAATCTTCATTTATTGAAAATCTAATGGACACTAAGAAACAACTACAATGAATTGATTAAATAAAAGATTAATCCATCCCCATCTATGCCTTACTAACTAGGACTCACACATGTAGCATTTGACACTTCACTAGTGCAGTAAGGGCTTTTGGTCCCGGTTGTTTTTGATATTCTGCCCCGGTTCCAGAATCGAGACATATTGGGGTAAGGCAAAAAAGGGTGGCTTTTGACCTCGGGTGTCAACCGAAGCCATAGGGGGTACTTTTCTGCCTCGGTTCTCTGAGGACCCGAAGCCATAGGGGTACTTTGCTCGCACCACCATTATCACTGTTGCACTCGTCCTTGCCACCGAGATTGTCGGCAAACGTTGTCGCGACCGGACCTTCACCAACACTGAACAAGCAACCCACCGTGACGCTCAGACCCATGGTGTGCTACCACTGCACGGTCTGGATGCGACAATGACAAACCACCATTAACCAGTAGAGCCAAGAGATCCAGCACCTCCACCGTCGTTCGAAGCAGAACTTCAAGCCACTGTTGCGGACAACCCCACCACTGTGCCACCATCACCACCGTAGACAAAGGAAGAGAGTGACCACCAAATCACGCATTTGCCGCGAGTCGCGAGCACGCCTCCTCCGCCAATGACGAACCAAACAACATCGCATAAGAAAACGAAGACGAGAATGCCTCCACCGCACGCAAAATGTTCGCGCAGGGACGAAGGTGAACAGTGCGAAGTCACGAATTTGGGAACCTAAATAGGGCATATGGCCTTGGTTCAATTAATAACCGAGGCCTAGAGTCCCTTTATGGCCTAGGTCAATAAAGACCCAAAGCCAAATGTGACGGCGCTGGTGACATTTTTGAAATTAGGGTTACTGGGCTGCCTTATAGGCCTCGGTTCCTTTTTAACCGAGGCCTAAAACCTCTTCATATTGCCTCGGTCCAGAAACACCCAAAGCCAAAAGTGTTGACGCTGATGGCACTTTTGAAATTTTGGTTACTAGGCTACCTTATAAGCTTCGGTTCTTTTGCAACCAAAGCCTAAAACCTCTTACTACACCGATTTTGCACACACCCGAGGCAATATAGTTGGACGAAATTGCAAAAATGCCACCGCCTCCTTATAGGCTTCGGTTCTGCTATAACTGAGGCCTATAAGCCGAAGTAAAATGTCAAATCTACACTAGTGACTTATGCACATTTGGTTGCAATTTAGATGCTATATTTGGGTTTTGGGTTTTCAACCACATCTTTTTCCCTTGAAACAAACTGAATTATGTAACTATTGCAAATGAACATGGCAAGGTCATTATTACACTCATTGGTAAAGTGTAAGTTTTCTATGTTATTTTATTTTCTTAGTAATTAATGTACTTAATACCAAAAAGTATCTCTGTTTTTCTTGTAGTTGGACGCCCAACCACCATGCAAGTGAGGCAATTGGACAGGCAATAAGGACACAGTTCAGGGGCCCATACCATCATTATGAGGAGGTCCCTGAAGATGTTCAACTTAAATGGTGGACATACTTTAAGGTAATAGAATATATTTGTTATGAATTATGACATTATATAGCACTTATCACTTTATTACTTCCTATTTTTTCAGACCCATATTACTTGGGCACCTGAGCATGAGTGGCATATTCAAAAGGTGTATGAAGCAAAAGTCAAAAAACGCCTATCTAATATGCTCACCAAAGCAAGGAAGAAAATGAAGAAACCTAGTTGGATGGGTGAAATAACTTGGACCCAATTGCTTGACTATTGGGAGAGTAAAGAGTTCAAAGACATATCCTCTCAGAATAAAACAAACAAAGCTTCAGTTAGAGGTGGAGCACTACACTCTACAGGTCGTAAATCTCACCTTGAGATTGCATTGGGACTCGTAAGTTTTCTGTAACACGTATAAAAAAATTGCTTACAATGTTATTGAATATTTTATATGGTTGGTGATATAATCTTACTAATTGCATAACTTTTCTCATGAGCAAAAACATGGGCGTCTTGTGAATCCAAATAAGTTGTTTCTTATCACTCATAAGAAGAAGGACAGTGCTTGGCTAGATACACGTGCACGTGAAGTATATGTAGGTTTTCAATAGTTGGTTTAGTTTGGTTTGAGTCTATACAATTCTGACACTTTCAAATATTATGAATGAGTAGGAGACATATCATCAGCATGTGCGGGACATGGAGACAGATAGTTCTGTAGGAGCTACAACAACAACAAAGATTCAATGCTATAAAGATGTAGTTGGAGGGAAAAGTAAAGGAAGAGTTTATGGCATTGGGGACTTGGCTGCAAACATTCATCATGGTGTGTCATCCCTCACTCAACCTTCTACTTTAGCCCGCATAATTCATCCAAGACTAGTACAATTGATTGAGACAGAGAGACTTCTAGAAGCAGTAAACAAGCCATTATGAAAGCTGATGAAACTGATAAAAAATATGCTCTAGCCACTATGAGAGCTGATGAAACTGATAAAAAATATGCTCTCGTTCAAGAAGAATTGAGTTTGATCAAGCAACAATTAGCCATGATGTTGGAGAAACGAGGTGTAGGCAGTTCAACAAGCACCAATCGCGTGCATCTGCATTATGATGAGGAGTTAAATGATCATCCCGTTCCTTGAAGATGGTACATATTTATTTTTGTTCAAATTGTTTGTATATTTTCTAAAAATTTACTTTCTTAATTATATTATAGGATACTAATAAAGTGGTTTCAGAGATTAATCTCTTACATTTTAGTTTTTCATTTTTCAGGTTTCAATTGTATCATTCTCTTTTCCATTGTAGATGGTGGCTTGGAGGTGGCTGCTATAGGTTGTACTGCCAATAACTAGTATATGCTTAGTATGGGCTAAGTAGGAAAACGTATAATGAAATGCTAGTGGGATTGTAATGCCACTTTTTGTAAGACCCGAGAAAAATTAAATAGTTATTTAAATAATTATTTAATTATGGCGGGTAATAGAAACATTTAAAGTAATTAATGTGTGGAACTATGATGTGAAAAAGTGCTAGCTCATGTGGTTGAGAGTACTTTTATTGTGTGTGAGGACTTGGGTTCGAGTCCTATGTGTGCCATTTGAATGTTATTTAAATTATGCATTTTTGTTTAGTTATATATTGAAGGCTTGACGTGATGATAAATTTCTAAAGATGTAGGAGTTATCATAAAAGATGATTTGGTTGAAATGGTTGTGCTCTTAACTTGGTGATTAATTGGTTATGGGTTCAAGTCTTGCTAAGAATCAAATTAAACTCTCTAATTTTATTTTTGCATGGGATTGAAGAGGCATGAAAACCCTATCTGCCAAGAGGGGCAGTTTAAGGGGCTGGAAACACAGAATTGGGACCATGATTAACCATTAAACAGGAAACTTAAATAGCATTTTCGTTTTGGGTGTTAAGTGCACATAATTAGGGTAGTAAGTGAGAGAGAGAAGGTCATAAGAAGAGAAAAAGAGTACTGTGAATTTGTGCTCATCATAGGCAAGGGTTTTCCAGAGTATTGGGGCAGATTGAGAGGAGTGGTGAGACTGAAATCACGAAGGTTGGGGTGGAAAGCAAAGGAGAGCAAGTTTTGTGAAGGGATACGCATATACCAATTCGAGTTTAGTAAGGAATCGAGGTAGGGGGAGTTGTTTTTGTGTGTTTTTGATCGAAATCATTATTACTGTGCCTGGTATGATCATGATTGCATGAGCCTTTTGTCTGTTGTATTGTTTCTGCGAAATTTTGGATTCTGCCCAGAAATTGCCTGGTGGGCATGCATGTGCCGCCAGGCGGCACATCACTGTTGGCTCAGTTTTGGGTGTTTTTGTTTGAGTTGCTTGGCAGTGGGTGGCATTGCGCCAGGCGGTTCTTATGTCTATTGTTGTTTTACGTGTTTTCTTGAATTTCTTCGTGTGTTGGGGGTTCCATTAGGAAAATTATTATATGGGAATGTTAATTATTCGTGATTGCTTCACTTGAGATGATTATATTTCGGTTTGGGATTTTAACCTATAAGGGTTCAATTGCATGGTGGTAGGGATTCAAATTCTTGAAATATTGATGTTAATGATGTTTTACCTAAATTGATATCATGTTCTGGAGTGGGTTGGTATCACGAAATTATGTTAATTCTGTAATATGACTGTGTGATGAGTGACTGGAAAGAAGAAGGGTAGAATGGGATTCATAGAGAACGCAGGAACGAGGGCAGTCTGGCCAGGTTCTGGTATGCCGCCTGGCGGCTCCTTGCTAGCCGCCAGGCGATGGCGTGGGCAGACCCAATTGGGGCTGTGTCGCAGTTGGTTCATGGAAGGGAGAAAAAGAGTTTTGGTAAATTAAAAGGGAACGGTGCAATTGGTGATTTAAAAGGGGAAGACATGGGTATATGTGTGTTAAGATATGATTTTAGATGAAGTGTGGATGATGGATGGATGATGGACATACATAAATAGCTTATCACTGTGAGGGATAGTTGTAGGGAGAGATGCGTTGGGTTGGATTATTTTCGATGAGGTATAATGTGGATGCAATGTTGGCTAAGTAAGGGTCTTGTTAAGTGGAATCTTAGGCGTAGACTCAATTGGAAAGGATTTGAATTGAGATTATGGTAAAGTTGCAATAAAAATAACATGCACATATTTAGAGGTATATGGACTATGTGATATTGTCATTTAGTGGAAAATTGATGTGGGGATAATACTATAGTGGGTTCTGCTATAACTTAATAAGTTATATTGTTCTTCTTGATGGTGGGTAAATCATCTAGTTTGAAAGGGTAGAAATGTGAGTATATGTGATAAGAAATAGATTTGTGTGATGTGATGATTAGGCTTGAGGTCCATTAAGTGAAGGTGCTACAATGATCTAGAACAGTTTGGGGTCTAAGCTGGATAGTATGGAGGGCATATAATATCAGGTTTTTGTTACTGTCATGGCGCCTAGCGGCTCGAGTAAGTGCACCAGGCAATAGGAACAACATGGGGAAATTCTACACCGCGTGGCGCCTGGCGGCAAAGGGAGTGCTCCGCCAGGCGGTGTTGGGGAAAACAGTGGTGCTGGAAGGTCGTCGGCGCCTGGCGGCGGGCAGGTACCGCTAGGCGGTCTGGACCTGTAACGCCTAGCGGTGCTCATGTGTGTTGCTTTTAATTGACAATGATGTTATGCTTGGATCGGGTGATGTTGTGCCATAAGCGGGTAGGTTCATGGATTGGTGGTTAACATGTGATGATATGAGCAGGGAGGTTCATATCCAGTTACTCTCACGTGAGGATACGAGCGAGGTAGGTTCGTATGTTCCGTGTTCACGGTTGAGAGATGCCACGTGCGGGGAGGTACGGGGCTGGTGAATCACATGTGTTGGACTACGGACGGGCAGGTCCGTAGAGCAGGACTACGAGCGGGGAAGTTCGTAGAGCAGGACTACGAGCGGGGAGGTTCGTAGAGGCAGGACCACGAGCGGCAGGTTCGTGTGAGCATCATATTCCCGAGTCCAAGGCTAACCAGTTGTGTGATTTGAAGGCTGTAAAGCCTTGGGGTTAAGGTCTTGGCCAAGAACTATGTAGAATGAATAAGATGGGTGTATGATTTATCTTGTATACTGTATATCTTTTATTTTATTTTTCTCAGCTCACCCTTTCTATGTGTGTTTAGCGATGATCGTGTGATTCGTTACACGGGAGCAGATGTTGAAACAGGTGGAGCTGAGGATGTTCAGGCGACGGAGTGAGGGCTAGCTTTGGGATTAGATCTAGGGTTTTCTCACATGTATTGTACTATGTTTTTATTATGAACACGAATTTTAGGAACTTGTAACACTTTAATGTTTATGTTATAAGTTTTGGCGCGTGCTTTTCATGGATTTAATTTTTTCCCGCGTTAGGAGTATTATTAATGCGACTTTTGATTTAATTTATTTCTTTTATTATTTATTTTAAGTAATATTCCTTAGGGATGTTACATTTGGTATTAGAGCAAATGTTTTGATTTTTTTGGGAAAACAGGGGAGTGAGCGGACGTTTATTGTGTGAAATTGGATGATGTGTATTGACTGTTAAAACTTGATAGGGTGTGTTTTAATCTTTAGCTGTTTGATTTTAACAACTGAAAAATGTGGCGTGCACAGGCAATGGCAAACAGGAGGCGTAGGAATATCGTTGGGGCTGATGAGATTGCTAATGCAATCCACAGGATGGTGGATGCGATGCAGCCCGTAGCAGCACCACCAAGAGCCATGATTCCACCTGTGAGACCTGTGACCATGGAGGACTTCATGCGTCATAAGTCGGCAAAATTCACTGGGAAAGCCACCCCAGATGAGGCTGACGCATGGCTTCGAGAATGCGAGAAGATATTCAGAGTGATAGAGTGCACGGAGGCCCAAAAGCTTAATTTTGTCACATTCCTGTTGGTGACCGAGGCTGAATATTGGTGGATGGGCATTCAGCAACAGATGCAGAACAAAGAGGAAGAGGTGACTTGGGCCAGCTTCAGGACGAGGTTCCTGGAGAAGTACTTCCCTGACAGCGCTAAACATGAGTGTGAGCCCGAGTTTCTCACCCTGCAGTAGGGGAATCTTTCAGTGCAGGCGTACGTGGAGAGGTTTGAGTACCTCTCGAGATTCTACTCCTAGACAGTGACGGAGGAGTGGCGCTGTAGGAAGTTTGAGGGCGGCCTCAAACATGAGCTTAGGTGTTTCATTGTACCGCTGAGGGTACGAGAGTTTCCGGTCTTGGTGGAGCAAGCCAAGAGTGTCGAGCAGCTGGAGATGGGACCCAACCAGGTCAACCGCACTCAAAGAGCAGTGCTGAGGGCAGACAACAGAAGAAGCCCTATAGTAGACCAGTTTCATCTTCACAGAAATTGAAGTGTTATAACTGTGGAGGGGAACACCTACGACAAGATTGCACTAGACCCGCCAACAGCGGAGGCAGTGGTATGAGCACTCGTAAGTGCTATGCCTATGACCAGCCAGGACACTTTGCCAACAGATGCCCTAATAAGAAGACCACTCCAGGATCGCGATCTCAGCTACCTTCGTCTGACAGGCCGAGAGTAGCTGGCCGGGTTTTTGCCATGACCAGCACAGAGGCCACCCGGTCAGGTAACTTGATTTTGTACCACTGCTTTCTTTTTGGTAACAGTGTGCTGGTATTGTTTGACTCAGGAGCTTCGCACTCCTTCATATCCCACGATTGTGTGGAGAGATTGGGGTTGTCTACTCGTGACCTAGGATGCGAGTTGATGGTCTCGACACCAGCATCTGGACAGGTTTCAACAAATCTAGCCAGTGTTGGATGCTTGATGGAGGTAGAGGGCAGACGCTTCAAGGTGAACCTCGTTTGCCTGCCCTTGGAGGGATTAGAGGTAATACTGGGAATGGATTGGCTGTCTACCAACCACGTGGTGCTTGATTGTGGACGCCGCAGAATTGTATTCCCAGAAACTGAGGGGATAGAATTGATGACGTCGGGAGAGGCAGTGAAGGAGATGAAGCAAGGATCCACTTGCTTTGTGATAATAGCCCCAGAGAAGAAGATGAGCATCGAGGAGCAGATCAATAGAATATCGGTGGTGGATGAATACGCCGACGTATTTCCAGATGAGATATCTGAGTTACCACCCAGCCGGGATATAGATTTCTCAATTGATCTAATCCCTGGAGCGGGTCCAGTGTCGGCAGCACCGTACAGAATGGCACTAGCTGAACTAGCAGAGTTGAAGAAACAGATAGAAGACTTGCTAGATAAGAAATTCATCTGACCCAGTGCCTCACCGTGGGGAGCCCCGGTGTTACTAGTAAAGAAGAAGGACGGTAATTCTCGGTTGTGCGTCGATTATCGACAGTTGAATAAATTGACGATAAAGAACAAAAATCCATTGCCGAAAATTGATGATTTGCTCGATCAGCTGAGAGGGGCATGTGTATTCTCCAAGATTCACTTAAGGTCAGGCTATCATCATATCTTAGTCAAGATCTTAGTCAAGCCAGAGGATGTCCAGAAGACAGCCTTCAGATCGAGATATGGGCATTACGAATATGTCGTGATGCCATTTGGAGTGACCAATGCTCTAACTGTCTTCATGGATTATATGAACCGCATTTTCAGGCCCTTTCTAGATAAATTCGTGATGGTGTTTATAGATGACATCCTCATCTACTCTCGGAATAAGGAGGAACATATCGGTCACTTGAGAATTGTGTTAGAGGTGTTGAGAGACCATCAGTTGTACGGTAAGTTGTCCAAATGTGAATTTTGGTTGGACGAGGTACAGTTTCTTGGGCATGTGATTTCTTCGCATGGTATAGCAGTGGACTCGAGCAAGGTTGAGACAATGCTGAAGTGGGAAAGACCTCAGACAGTAACAGAAGTCAGAAGCTTCTTGGGGTTGGCTGGGTACTATAGGAGGTTTGTAGAAGAGTTTTCTAAAATGGTGAGTCCATTAACTCAACTCACTAGAAAGGATCAACCCTTCTCCTGGATTGATAAATGCGAGGAATGTTTCGAGGAGATGAAAAGGAGGTTGACTACAGCTCCGATCCTGATTATTCCAGATATCAATAAGATGTTTGAGGTATACTGCGATGCATCCTACCAGGGTTTGGGTTGTGTACTAATGCAGGAAAATAGGTTGGTAGCCTATGTTTCTAGACAGTTAAAGGTGCACGAGAAGAGCTACCCTACCCACGATTTGGAGCTGGCCGTTATGGTGTTTGCCCTTAAGACATGGAGACACTATTTGTATGGCTCCCAATATTGGCACTTTTTGTTTGACTATAATCTGATCTTAGACACTAGGATTTTTGTGAAACTCACAACTAACTTTATGTTTGCAATTTCAGTTGTAAATGAACGAAATCATATGCCCGATTTCTGGATTGAATGAATGAAATCATATGTTGGATTGATTAGATTGTTTGAAATGTGTCTGGATAGGTATTGGATGCAGGTTGAGGAATTGGATGCAGCTTCTAGGATTTGCCAGGAAACAGATTGGTCATTTCAAATTAAGCAATAATTTGCGTAGGCTTAGCCGACGCAAGGCCGATGCTAACAATTTAATTTCTAATTGTTTGTGTTGGCCTGACCCACGGAAATAACCTCTTTCAGATTCCATTTTTGTCATTTGTGGGCTTAACCCATGCATAGCGTATTGTTCGTTGGCTAAACCCACGCATAGCCCATGCAAAAGTCAAAATATTGCGTTGAATTCTTCCCATTTGCGTCGTATTGATCGACGAAAACTATTTAAATTTCTTTTCGGTTTTAATTGTTTGTGGGCTTGACCACGCATGGGAAATTATTATTATATTTGTTATTCATTTTCGTCGTTTGAGTCGACGAGAAATACACAGAAACCATGTGTCCCCATTTAATCGACGCAAATGACCTTTGCATCCAGGAAATGGACGTGGCTCACGTTGCCGTCACTGGACCGACGCCATGAGCATATTATCGTCGGATTTTTAGTTGTAGAGTAGGTTTTTGGCCGACGAAAAAATCAAAAATTCTTGTAGTGTGTAAATCAGTTGCAAATTTCTTATATTCACTACTAGATTTTTTTTTTATATTGTATGAGATTTTTTTTAAAATTGTAAAAAGAAAATTTTATCATTTTTTGTAAAAATTTTAATTGACAGATAATTCCTTGAATAATTATTTCGTACAAAATTATAAAATTTGTAAATATTTTTTAGAAAATAAATATTACAAAAGAAAAATTAATTGATAACAATTTCTTAAAAAAAATTCATAACAAAATTTATAAGTATTTTTTAAAAAAATTAAAATAAAATTACAAGAACATATGAATTTTTTAGTATTGATTCAACCGATTTGTTAATGTTTTGTCAAGCAATGGAAGGGAAATGAGGACTACATGTATTTAAAGCAACCTCCCTTTTATCTGTATCAATTACTTATGTTTGATATCTTAGTTGTTATTCCTGAAGTAGTTTCTAATTTTGTAAACATCCATGATAGTTGTGGAAAGATTGATTATAAAATACAAATATATTTTCATGTTCTCGTAATTAGTCGTGAGAAAAAAAAAACAAATAAAATTTAAATAGGTCTGCATATTTTTTCTTATACCAAATATCGGTTTTTCTATAATTTATATTTTCTTAATGTGTGAAAAGGGTAAAAAATATAAAAACGAACGTTGAATTGTGTTTTACGATTTGTGAGAACCTTTTGCAAATCTCTGTCTTAATAAGCACTAACAGAAAAGGTTCAATTTTATGTTGTTTATCTTGAGAATATGTTTGACGAAGTTTGTAAGGCCCAATTTCAACACACACTCTTAAAACTATTTTTTGAAGAATACGTTTTCACGAAACTCTTGTATGGTCGTAAGTTAGTTACACATTTTTTACATGCAATAGGACAAGGAGAAGAGATAGAGATTACACAAAATATTTTTATAGTAGTTCATTTGAACAGATTATGTCCAATTATCAATCCAATCAAGTTTCCACTAACCAGATTATTGTTGCAATATACAAGTATTATTTAGACTTAATTACTCTCTCCAAAACTCTTTAATAAACAAATATAGATTATAGGGTTTTGCTCACTAAAAGAGATTAAAGTCTTAAAGTCTTAAGACTGATAAAAAAAATGAGTTACAAGATTCATAAAACTCGCTCAGTTAATTATGAACACCAGCAATATTCTTCCTCGTACACAGAAGGCTTAGGATTGCTTGAAAATTTGAAACAAAACTCATAAGCTTTGTACGTTATTGTTGTCCAACATGTCCTATAAACCTGAGAAGAACAAAGTTGTTGCAAATCCTATTGAGAATTGGTAAGGTTTACAATCCATTCATCTTTTTCTATTAATTAACATTTAACCACATCTATATATATATACAAATGAGAACTAACAAATAGCAACTTTTTCAATTAAATACTATATATCACACACTTCAATTCAAAAAATTTTATCTACAAAAAGTAAAAAAGCTAACGTGTCACACTCTCATCATTTTGACACTTCGAAAAAAAATTAAAAAAAAAATCTCTCTCTTTCCACTTTCTCCACGTATTCCACCGCTTATTTCTCCTCTCTTTCCACTTTCAAAATACAAATTCAATTCTCTCTCTTAAACTTCTTCTCTCTCTTTTTTACTTTTCGTCTCTCATTCTCACTTTCACAGCTTCAAACGCTTCATCTTCTCACTCTTCCTCAGTCTTCTCACCTTCCTCCTTCTCACTTCTTTCTCTCTCTTTCTCTGTCTCTGTTTCTCCGCGTTCATCATGGTTTCTCTGCCTTTCTTAGCTTCTTCTCTAACATCTTCTTCTGTTCATCTTCTTCTTTTCATCGAGTTGTTTTTAAATCGCAAAAAAACGACTATGGAGATGGTTTATATTTTGTGAGATCTAACTTTTTCATGCCTTTTTTACAGGTTTTAACCCAGAAGTCGATTTTATTTAGAGTTTTCTCAACCGAACAACTTATTTCTTCTTATTTTTTGTCAGATCTATCTTTTTCATTCGTTTTTTCAGAGGTTTAAACCCATAAGTCGTATTTATTTTGATTTTTCTCAAGCAAACATCTCATTTTCTTCTTATATTTTGTCAGATCTAACTTTTTCATGCGTTTTTTTACAGGTAAGAACCCAGAAGTCGATTTTATTTTGAGTTTCTCAAGCGAACAACTCATTTTCTTCTTATATTTTGTCAGATCTAACTTTTTCATGCGCTTTTTTACAGGTAAGAACACAGAAGTCGATTTTATTTTGAGTTTTCTAAAGCGAACAACTCATTTTCTTCTTATTTTTTTGTCAGATTTATCTTTTTCATGCGTTTTTTTACAAGTTTAAACCCAGAAGTCGTTTTTATTTTGAGTTTTCTCAAGCGAACATCTATTTTTCTTCTTATATTTTGTCAGATCTAACTTTTTCATGCGTTTTTTTACAGGTTTAAACCCAGAAGTCGATTTTATTTTGAGTTTTCTCAACCGAACAACTCATTTTCTTCTTATATTTTGTCAGATCTAACTATTTGTTTCGTTTTTGTACAAGACTAATATGGTTCACTACGACATATGGTTTTATTACGCAGATTTCGTTTTCATTTTGACCTTTCCCAAGCGAACAACTCATATTCTTCTTTTATTTTCTCATATCTAACTATTTTTTTCCGATGATGGTATTTTCTAAGGTTGCTACATGTCTAATATGGTTCACTGCGACAGATTTAACATCAGGTTTATAAAAAACTTTTTATCTAACTATTTTTGGCGTTTATGTACTTTGATCTAACTGTTTCTTATATTTTTCTTCTGTTTATAGGCTTCAAATCAAGATTTCAAACTGATTCAAGAGTCTTTTTCGCTGTACAACTTAACTGGTAAGTAATTTGTATCAAAATCTACCTTTTTATTTACCAATTTATCTGTATTTTTCCACCCTTTACAAGCAACCCGTTCATCTTCTTCATTTTTCTACCTTCAACTCTCTTGGTGTCATTTTTTTATTATGATTAAGGACGATTAAACCATATTATTATGATCACTTATGAGCAAAGACTCATATAGAAGACTTTACAATCACTTACAAGCAATAAAAACTCACATGCAAAGAGAAGAACAAACATACCAAGAAAAATACAAAAAAAAAATCTACTTACTCTAATTGATAAATTGATTGATTGGATTTGAAAAACTTGTCGCGAAAATCCTTTGATGGTCTCATATCTTCAAAAAAATGAACAAATAATGAGAAAGCTCAGAGAAAAGGTAGAGAGCTCTATAAAAGTAGTGTCTAAAGAAATAGTATGTTTTAAAGTAATAAAACTCGTTTATAAAATTTTTACCAATATTTAAACATTTTTTAATTTTAAAATAATCAAATTTCACTATTTCAAAAACATCATCAATTCTGAAATATAATTTTCTAGGTCCTTACAACATCCATTTAGAAAAAATAATATTCTACTATGTTTATCTTACGAATTTGTTCAAAAGGATATTATTTAAGAAAATTTAAAGATGTGAATTTTGTAATATAATTTATAAAAAATTATTACTATAATATTGGTTTATATTAAAAAAATATGCTTAAAATTTTATAACATTAGATTATAAATATTTTCTATTATAATGGTTTTATTTAAATAAAATAAAAATAAAAAATATAATTTTAAATTATATTGCACTAAAATCATAAATTATTTTTATATTTTTGCTTTCCCTACTTAAATTTAAATATAATATTTTTATTAATTATTTTAAATTAGTATTTCATAATTTTAATTTTAACTTTTTAATTTTGTTCTCCATTTTGAAAATACAAAATAGAAAAAAAAATCAAATATGCAGGTAGGAGAAATATAAACCTATTTAAAAAAATAATGTTACAATAAATAAAAATAAACAAATTTTGTTTAAAAAAATATTACTTTTTAAAAATCTCCGGTTTAGACACGTAACGGAGAGTTGATAGTCAATATGTGGTACAGAAACAGAAACTGTTCCACAATTCAATAAAGCTTTTACGTGGTATTTATTCTAAAATATCTATTGGAATAGTTTTTCCTTCACTATGTCCATAAAAAGTTTATGGATAAAAATATATGTACTATGTTTACTTTTTTATAAAAAAATAAAAATATTATCTATCTATAATAATAATATAACAATAAAGAAGATTCCTTTTTTTATCTATATTTCATAATATCCGTTTTATCCTTAGTTTTTTTAAAAATTAATTATTTTATAAATAATTTTTAATCATTTTTAGTTTTATATATCTTATTTTCTTTTAATCATTCCTCTCTTTTATCTTAAATCATTATTTAAATTTTTTTTTATATATATATTTTTTTAATTTTATATCTATCTATCTATCTATCTATCTATCTATCTATCTATCTATCTATCGATCTATCTATCTATAACAATATATAAAGAGGATTCTCCTTTTTATGTCCACTTTTCAATATACCGATTTTACCCTTTAAAGATAATAATTTATTAAATTTTTAAAGATTGACCGTTACTTTTATAAACTTTTTATAAAATCAGATGTCTCTGCTTCTTCCTTTTTTTATTTATCAATGGTTATTCTTTTATCTGTTCTAATATATTTCACTTTATTTTTAATAAATATAATTTATTTATATATATATATATATATATATATATATATATATATATATATTAACTTAATAACATTATAATATTATCACCTGTTAATATAATATCACGCATATTTAAAAAATGTATACAGGCGCGCGCCTGTATTACGCTAGTAACAATAAAGGGGATTCCTCTTTTTGTATCCACATTCCCGTTTTACCGTTAGTTATTTTAAAAATTAATTATTTTATAAATAATTTTTAATCATTTTTCTTTTTATATATCTTTATTTTCTTTTAATCATTCTTCTTTTTTGTCTTAAATCATTATTTAAATTTTCTTTTTACATATCTTATTTTTTTAATTTTATATTTAACAACTATTTTAAAAATTATACATTTGTTATTGATCTTAAATTTCTTAAAAATTAAAAAATGCGAATATACAGTCGCTGTCGCGCATGTATGTTCGCTAGTTTTATAAGTAATTGCATTGAGTCCGTACCCAACTTAAGTAAATAAAAAAGAAGAGTAATGATAATATATATATATATATATATATATATATAATATTTAAATAAATTTTTTCTTATTGTTTAAGTTTTGGAACTTTTTAATAATTTTTTAAAGTAAAGTCCAAATTCGTACACACAAAATAACTTTATATCTAACTCTAGTAATTATAAAAGTAAACATAAATAATTTTTATAATTTAACTATAGATAATTATTTTAATTTAAAAAATATTAAATTTAAACGGAAATATCAAATAAAAAATGATTAAATTTTAACAAGTATTGTTTAAAGAATAAAGTTGGTAAAATAATTATTTTAAGTAAAAAAATATTACTTATTAAAACATAAAATTAAAAAACTAAGTAAAAACTTGATAACTTTTTATATAATAGTATAGATAATTTATAATATATAAATAACCATTTAATTATGAAATTTTTTTTTTATTGAATTCGACATCTGATGAAATAGTTGGATTAATAACAATAACATACTGTAAAATTATCTTAATTGGATTAATAAAATAATATACTGTAAAATTATTTTAAAAAACTTTTCCATGATTATCGTTTATTTTAATAAATCTATAAAATTCATATTTATGTCAAAAATATAGTAGGAGTAGGATGGTCATCAAACAGACAATTATCTTGATAATTCAAAAATATAATATTTTATGTCAAAAAATTAAAATATTAATATTTTTGTTGTGTAGTGATTATTTTTTTAATTTATAACAATGATATACATATATTTTAGTTTTATCTGTTTATTATATGTTTAATTTTTTTATTATCATATCATGTTATTTGTAAATTTATATTTTTTCTTTCTCTTTAAATATATACTAAATATTAATGTAAGTTTTTGGTATTCATAAATATTTTTCTTTACTTTACCGGTACAATAATGTGTCATCCTCCGAAGAAATATTCCTTTAGCTGAGTTTTGACTTAGGTTGTGAATTAAGTAACTATTTTATTCTTCTTATATCATACAGAGGTCGAATAAAACATCTTTCTAAATAGTTTAACATTCAATAATATACATAAAAATCAAGTTTTGCGCATTGGTTGATAAATCTAGTATCTACACTTTCGGATGTTAACGTTAAACTACATAGTACTACTTAAAGATTCCGCATTAAATTACACTTCTCATATCGACAACGAACCGACCATAGAAACCAAGTCTCTCAGCTCCTATTTCACTTTCAGCTTCTTCACTGTTGCTGCTCTTTTATTTTCAGAGTTTTCATGGTCTGAGAAAGTGAAACAGTGGAACACAAGGATGTTAACACTAAACTCCAGACTACTATATAAATGAAAGACTTCCCACTTCCATATAAGCATGGGTTCAAGCCGAGGCAACTCTTGGTGAACTTTACTACGCGATTAGCCAGAAAAGCAAAACGCTAGGGTTCCCAGCGGGTGTGTGTGCCACTGTAGGCACTGGTGGCCACTTCAGTGGAGGTGGTTATGGATCCTTGATGCGTAAGTACGGTCTTGCCGCAGATAATTGTTGGAATTAATTGACAAATTAATTCTATTAGTGACTCATTTGAAATATTATGATGAGTCCAATTGTGATTTAAAAAAAAATATAAAGACTTATTGGTTATTATTATGGGAAGTGATAATAAAATAAAATAAAGATAAAGATAAAATAAAACCAACTTGATGGACGTTGGTTTATAAAAGGAATAGGAGTTCTGTCTCTGACCATAAGGTTCTTTTCACTGAAACCCATCAAGAACGTGTGAGAAGAGAAAGAAAGGCAAAAAGATAGATTGAGAAATGGTGATTGAAGAGCACACAAGATTACAAATTTGAAGAACGTATATTCACAGGATCTCTCATGGATCAAGGTTACTGCTCTATTATGTTTCATCGAGTGAGAATCATAAATCTTAAAGATCCTTAACTAGTTTTACATGTGGTATCAGAGCAAGATTGTAGGATTTATGATTCTCCTTTTATGCCATTTGTTTCCAATTTTTATGAACCCTAATTAAAGTTTTAAGGATTATTTAAGTTTTTTCGCTGCCTTAAAAATTGAATACGAATGAACAGTACATGAATATATGCGTGAATAATGAATCTGAATCAATGAATCAATGAACAGTGGCATGATGCATGATTGTATTTTAATTGGCATTGATTGAAATTAAAAACCGTTACTGTTTGAAATGAAGCAAAGTGAATGGCATATTGTTAGTGTGTGAACGTGTGCTGCCATTGTGTGAACGTGTACAATTGGAAGTTTCAGTTTTCCAATTTTGGTTTTTCTCCTTACGCACGAACTCGAACATGAATGGGTTGTAATTTATTAAGATTAAAGTCTAATGTTTTTATTGGATTATGTTATGAATAAAATTAATATTAATTATTTTTATTTATATAAATAATTAATAATTTTATTTTAATTTGTAATAATATTTATGTTTGTTATTATTAAATTAAAATTAATGAAGATGCTATATAAAGTTTATAGCAATTAAATGTTTATTTATTTATTTATTTGAAATCAAGTATGATAAATTTTGTTAGTCACCAAAATTTTAAAGTTTATATGATTTCAAATTATTAATGTTTTTTATTTTAATTACCCATAGTATGGATGCTAAATTATGAATAATTAAATTTATGGGTTAATTAAAATTCATTAATTATAAGACATTTAAGGATCGCCCAAAGGTTGATTAATTGTTCTTATAATTAATGAATATGATTGTAGATAATTTTGTATGCGTCACTAGTTTTATTTATATAACCAAAGGTAGTAGGTGATTCTAGTTGATGCATATTTTAATTATCAATAATGTTATAATGTGATTAACATCATTATGTTTATGTTTGTGTATTAGTGGATCTCCCAAAGGAGAACATTAGTATGCATAGAATGATTGTTTATATCTGAATCTGTTTTTACGTTTAGTTTTATGACTCAAAGCATTAATGTTAGACATGTGTTAATTGCAGTCTCTGTTCCGGTATCTTTACATGCGCATGCTTCGTCTGTTCCAGTCTTTAATGGGTTAAATTTCCCTGACTGGAGTGAGCAAGTCCAATTTCACTTAGGTGTGTTGGATCTTGATCTAGCTCTTCTAGTTGAAAAGCCGGCTGCTATCACGGATGCTAGTAGCAATGAAGAGAAAGTCCATTACAAAGCCTAGGTAAGATCAAACAGACTTAGCTTAATGTTTATGAGAATGAGCATAGCAAGCAATATAAAGTCAGCTCTTCCCAAAACTGATGACGCAAAAGAATTTATGAAATTTGTGGAAGAGCGCTCCCAAACTGCTGATAAGTCTCTCGCTGGGACACTGATGAGTACGTTGACCACTATGAAGTTTAACGGTTCGCGTACTATGCATGAGCATGTGATCGAGATGACAAATATCGCAGCAAGACTTAAGTCTTTAGGAATGGCAGTGGATGAAGGTTTTCTCGTGCAGTTCATTCTGAACTCATTATCGTTTGAGTATGGTCCGTTTCAGATGAACTACAACACCATGAAAGACAAGTGGAATGTGCATGAATTGCACAGTATGCTAGTTCAGGAGGAGACCCGACTGAAGAACTTAGGAAGCCACTTTATTCAATATGTGAAGAATCAAGGAGCTGTTGGAAAGAAAGTTACTAAGAAACATGGAAAGGGTAAAGGACCACTGAAGATTGACGAGTCCTCAACCAAAATTTAGAAGAAAAATGACAAATGTCATTTCTGCGGGAAGTCTGGACATTTCCAGAAGGACTACATAAAGCGTAAGGCTTGGTTCGAAAAGAAAGGTGAGCATAATGCTTACGTATGTTTTGAATCAAACTTAACTGAAGTTCCCCATAATACGTGGTGGATTGATTCTGGATGTACGACTCATGTTTCTAATGTGATGCAGGGATTTCTTACAACCCAAACCATAAACCCAAATGAGAAGTTTGTCTTCATGGGCAATAAAGAGAAAGTTCCAATGGAAGCGGTCGGGACTTATCGTCTAATCCTCGACACTGGATATCACTTAGACCTTATGGATACTTTTTATGTACCTAGTATCACTAGGAATTTAATTTCTTTGTCTAAGCTTGATATTGCTGGATATTCTTTTAAGTTTGGGAATGGTTGTTTCAGTTTGTTTAAGCGTACTTTTATGATTGGATCTGGTACACTTTATGATGGTTTATATAAATTGAATTTGGATAATTTATATGCTGAAACTCTTATGACTTTGCATCACAATGTTGGCACTAAACGTAGTTTAGTGGATGAACGATCTGCTTACTTGTGGCATAAACGTTTGGGACATATTTCCAAAGAAAGAATGCAAAGATTAGTAAAGAATGAAATCCTTCCGGATTTAGATTTTACTGATCTGAATGTGTGTGTGGATTGTATTAAAGGCAAACAAACTAAACACACAAAGAAAGGAGCCACGAGAAGCACTCAGCTTCTTGAAATCATACACACCGATATATGTGGTCTGTTTGATGTAAATTCTTTCAATAAAGAGAAGTACTTCATCACCTTTATTGATGATTTTTCGCGTTATGGACATGTCTATCTACTGCATGAGAAATCTCAGTCAGTAAATGCCTTGGAAGTTTATATAAATGAAGTGGAAAGGCAATTAGACAAAAAGGTGAAAATCGTAAGGTCTGATAAAGGTGGTGAGTATTATGGAAGATATGATGAAAGTGGACAACACCCTGGTCCATTCGCTAAGTTCCTTGAGAAACGTGGTATTTGTGCTCAATACACAATGCCAGGCACACCACAACAAAATGGTGTATCAGAAAGGCGTAATCGAACCTTAATGGATATGGTTAGGAGTATGTTAAGTAATTCATGTTTACCTGTATCATTGTGGATGCATGCTTTAAAGACTGCCTAGTAAAGCTGTTCAAAAGACTCCTTTTGAGTTATGGACGAACAGGAAACCCAGTTTGAGACACCTGCATGTTTGGGGTTGTCAGGCAGAAGTAAGAATATACAATCCGCAAGAAAAGAAACTGGATGAAAGAGCAATCAGTGGATTTTTCATTGGTTATCCAGAAAAATCAAAGGGGTATATGTTTTACTGTCCTACCCATAGTACTAGAATCGTTGAAACTGGAAATGCTCGGTTCATTGAAAATGGTGAAACCAGTGGGAGTGAAGCTTCATGAAATGTGGAGATTAAGGAAGTTAGAGTACAAGTTCCTATAACTAGTACTTCTTTATCAAGAGTTGTTGTTCCACATGTTGTAGAAACTCACAACAATTAAGAAGAACAACAAATTAATGATCCTGAGGTTAACAATGAACCGATAGTAGAACAACCACAAGAAATAGTATTAAGAAGATCTCACAGAGATAGAAAGTCTGCTATTTCGAATGACTATGTGGTTTATCTACAAGAGTCAGAAAATGACTTAAGTATTGATAATGATCCAATTTCTTTTTCAGAAGCCATTAATGGTGATAATTCTGATAAGTGGTTAGATGCCATGAAAGATGAGCTTAAATCAATGACACATAATGACGTATGGGACCTTGTGGAATTGCCAGAAGGATGCAAAAGAGTTGGGTGTAAATGGGTCTTTAAGACTAAGCGTGACTCTCAAGGCAATATTGAACGTTACAAGGCCTGTCTTGTTACCAAAGGTTTTATTCAGAAGGATGGCATTGACTATAAGGAAACATTTTCGCCTGTTTCTAAGAAATATTCTTTTAGAATTATCATGGCATTAATAGCTCATTATGATCTTGAGTTACATCAAATGGATGTTAAAACTGCTTTTCTGAATGGGGATTTAGAAGAGGATGTCTATATGGACCAACCGGTGGGGTTCGCTGAAGAAGGAAAGGAGCACATGGTGTGTAAACTTAAGAGATCGATATATGGACTTAAGCAAGCTTCTCGGCAATGGTATCTTAAGTTCAATGATACTATTGTGTCCTTTGGATTTAAGGAAAACACCGTTGATCGGTGTATATATCTGAAGGTCAGTGGGAGTAAGTTTATATTTATGATTCTGTATGTTGATGATATCTTGCTTGCGACTAATGATCTTGGTCTATTAAGTGAGACTAAGAGGTTTCTCTCTAATAACTTTGAAATGAAAGATATGGGTGAGGCATACTATGTGATAGGAATAGAAATATTCCGTGACAGATCACAAGGACTGTTAGGTTTGTCTCAGAATGCATATATTAATAAAGTTTTAGAGAGATTCAGAATGGATAAATGTTCAGCATCTCCTGTTCCAATACACAAAGGAGACAAGTTTAGTCTCATGCAATGTCCAAAGAATGATTTGGAACGGAAACAGATGGAAAATATCCCTTATGCATCTGTTGTTGGGAGTTTGATGTATGCTCAAACCTGTACGAGGCCAGATATTAGCTTTGCAGTTGGTATGCTTGGTAGATACCAAAGTAATCCAGGTCTGGAGCATTGGAAAGCTGCAAAGAAAGTTTTAAAGATACTTACAAGGAACAAAGAATCACATGCTTACTTATAGAAAATCTGATCACCTTGAGGTGATAGGTTATACAAATTCAGACTTTGCCGGCTGTGTGGATACAAGAACGTCTACTTTTGGTTATGTGTATCTTTTAGCCGGAGGAGCGATTTCATGGAAAAGTACGAAGCAGTCTGTCATTGCTGCATCCACCATGGAAGCTGAATTTGTGGCATGCTTTGAGGCCACAGTTCAGGCTAATTGGTTGCGGAACTTTATTTCAGGACTTGGAGTAGTCGACAGTATTTCCAAGTCGCTGAAAATTTATTGTGATAATTCCACAGCAGTCTTCTTTTCTAAAAACGACAAGTATTCTAAAGGTGCTAAACATATGGAGTTGAAATACTTTGCCGTTAAAGAAGAAGTTCAGAAACGTAAAGTGTCAATAGAACATATTAGCACAGATCTTATGATTGCTGACCCTTTAACAAAAGGGTTACCGCCCAAATTGTATGCTGGTCATGTAAAGAATATGGGCATTATGTCTACTAGTGAATGTTAAATGTTGAATGTTAATATATTTTTTAATGTTTATGTGACACTCTGAGCTCCTTAATATATAAATTTCTGAAATCTGTGTTTTCTTCTTTATGTTTATGCATGCAAATTATGATGAAGAAAACAAATTATGTTATGTTATTGCTTTGTAAAATGACATTATGTTTGAACCCATTATTGACTTCTCGTTTTTAAGGTCATATTAAGGAGAAAGGGATGATATAGTAGTACATGGAAGGGATCATGTCGATCAAATGATGTGTGACCGTCATGACTCTTATTATGTCTGTATCTTTAATTATGAATAATGATGGAACCAATTTATGCAAGGTCTTTTATTGCGCATTATGTTTATGTATTAAATCACATAATGTTATGACATCATATGAGTCAAGTGGGAGAATGTTAGAATTAATTGACGAATTAATTCTATTAGTGACTCATTTGAAATATTATGGGGCCCAATTGTGATTTAAAAAAAATATATAAAGACTTATTGATTATTATTATGGGAAGTGATAATAAAATAAAATAAAGATAAAGATAAAATAAAACCAACTTGATGGACATTGGTTTATAAAAGGAATAGGGGTTCTGTCTCCGACCATAAGGTTCTTTTCACTGTAACCCATCAAGAACGTGTGAGAAGAGAAAGAAAGGCAAAGAGATAGATTGAGAAACGGTGATTGAAGAGCACACAAGATTACAAATTTGAAGAACGCATATTCACAGGATCTCTCATGGATCAAGGTTAGTGCTCTATTATGTTTCATCGAGTGAGAATCATAAATCTTAAAGATCCTTAATTAGTTTTACAATAATATCATAGATGCTCACATAATAGACGTGAATGGTAATCTTCTTGACAGAAAAGCCATGGGTGAGGATCTGTTTTGGGCCATCAGAGGAGGTGGTGGAGCAAGCTTTGGAGTCATCGTGGCTTGGAAGATAAAATTAGTTCCAGTTCCATCAACTGTGACAGTGTTCAATGTTTCAAGGACATTAGAAGAATATGAAACCGATATTATTCAAAAGTGGCAGCTTGTGGCGAATAAATTGGACAAGCGCATATTCCTTAGGATGGACTTGGCAAGGGCAAATTCAAGTGAACATGGAAAGCAAACAATACAAGCCATTTTGTGTCCGTGTTTCTGGGAGGTGTAGAAGAGTTTATTCCATTGATGCAAAAGAGCTTCCCAAAGTTGGGTTTGGACAAAAAAGACTGTACTGAGACGAGTTGGATTGGGTCAGTTGTTTTCATGAATGCTGGGTTCAGTGGAACTAGAGACCTTGAAGCCATTGAAGTTTTGGTGAACAGAACTCGAACTCGTGTGAAGAACTTCAAAGGGAAATCTGATTATGTGAGCAAACCAATTCCTCTTCATGGATTACGAGGGTTATGGCGCTTGCTTTATGACGATGGCATTGAATATGGTCAGCTTCAATTTGCCCCTTATGGAGGCATAATGGATGAGATTTCTAAATCTCAAACTCCATTCTCACACAGATCTGGATACATATTTCATATTCACTATATTGCCACTTGGCTTGAGGAAGGCGACGAGACTGCGCAAAGACACATGAATTGGACTAGAAGAGTGTATAAATATATGGAACCTTATGTTTCAAAGTCTCCCAGAGCTGCATATCTGAATTACAGAGACCTTGACATTGGGGTAAATAACAATGGCTACACCAGCTACCACCAAGCCAGCATTTGGGGTCTCAAGTATTTCGGTAGCAATTTTAGGAGATTGGTAGAAGTGAAGACCAAGGTTGATCCTCATAAATTTTTTAGAAACGAACAAAGCATTCCTACACCATCCGTCCATGTAACACCTTAGAAGGATATTACTTAATAAAATAAAATTTTATTGAAATTCAAGATAGTAAATAAGACTCTCTTCTGCCTTTCTGCCCTTTCTGCACATCTCTTCTAATCTAAGAGCTCCACAACAGACTCTGTTTTTGTTGTTTTGACAAGCTATGAGTTCTCGTGTTAGCACTCTTCTATTCTGTGTAGAAAGGCTCAAGAAATATTGCATTATTTGAGGTTGCGTTGCTAGTCTAGATTGTTTTCATCAAAGTGGAATTTGGATTGTTATTAAAGATGATAATTTTTCATTGTTAATTTTTTTGTTTGTTTCTTTCGGATTGATGGAGCAGAATTTTCGTGCCCTCCATGGTTTCCTGTGGGAGCAAAAATCTTGATAAATAGGGGGAGGTGAATGTTAGAAAAGTGATAAGAGTATTGTGAGGCAGTGAGTAGGCCCTGGGAGAGAGAAGAGAAAGAATGTAGTTTTGTGAGTGAGAGATGTATTGTGTAGTGATGAGAAAGAGTGTTGTGATGTTAGAGAATTTTGTGTAGAAATTAAAAGGTTAAAATACTCCCTTGTTCCATGTTTTTGTTGAAAAATCTTAAATAAGTCCTAAGATTTTTTTTAGTCTCAATTAGGTCTATATTTTTGAAAATGTGTAACAATTAGGCTCATTCCGTTAGTATAGAGTTTACGGAGTTAAAGATGTGCCATGTGTCAGCTCCACATTTTTTAAAATTTTTTAAAATTTTTTTAAAATTTTTTTAATTTTTTTTTAATTTTTAAATTTTTTTTTGAAAATTATTCATGCCACGTGTCACATCAGTATTGTACCACGTGTCAAGTCAGTAAGGTGACACGTGTCAAATCATTATCTGAATCTCAATTTGGTCCATATATTTGTTATTTTTATTACATTTCAGTCCATTTTTTTTTAATTTTTTAAATATATTTATTTTAACTTTTTATAATTTTTTTTAAAAATTTTATATTTAAATTTATAAAATTGTTAATTTTCAACCAACTCTAACATTTGTATATAAATTATTTAAAACAATTTTGTAACAAGTTAAAATAAATATTTTAAAATTTTAAGACAAAATATAAAATAAACTTAATATTATTAAAATGTTTAATAAAAATATCATTATAAAATTTATATAAAAGTTAAATTTGATCTCAATTTGGAGAGGATGAAATTGAAAATTAAAAAAAAATGGACTGAAATATAATTAAAATAACAAATATATGGACCAAATTGAGATTCAAACAATGACTTGACACGTGTCACCTTACTGACTTGACACGTGACACAATATTGATGTGTTTTTTGAGTGAGGTGAGAGGGTAATACGTGAAATGATATTTTTTAAATAACTAATATGCTTCTGTTGGTGGAAACCGAGGCAGCAACGATTCAATTATGTCTCGAATTGACAACCGAGACATAAAACAGTGTCTTTTTACCTCGTCAGTATATGTTAGTCAAAAGTTAAACTTAACCGTTGTCGTTTTTCTTTCTTGCACTAGTGAATTCATTTTGTTCAATTTTAAACCATCTAGTATCTACCATTCAAATCAAATATAATAAATGTTGTATATTGTAGTTGACGAAGGACCGAGAATAATAAACCAAGGATATACGATAGTTATCTAATAAAGATGATTATTAGTCGGTACAAGCAAGTCTCTCAATGATATATTAGTTTTCAAATTAAAGAATTATATGTTCGAATTTTTTATCCCTAGCTGGTATATAAAGTTCAACATTTCTTTCGTAAAAGAATTGTCCTTATGTTGGGATTAATTTATTGGAGATAGAATGTGAAGCATCTTATATGCAAGTTGCGGTTGGGAACATGTGCACGCAATCCTGCAAATTGAAATTTAGGAAAAGGTAACTTTTATTTATACCGTGATACAGGAGGGACGGACAAAATAAACTGAAGTAAACTGAACTGTTAAAAATTATTGTGAACAAAAAGTAGTTTGTTTAAATTAAATTAAAGTATAGTTCAGATGAAATATAGTTTAAATTGTATTAAATTATAATAGAAATTGAACTCAACTGTTATGTACTTTAGTCTGTTTCTGAATTATATTATTTGTTAATCGAATTACATTATTTTTTAACAAAACTATAATATTTTTTCACTGAATTTTGTTTGTGAATTGTTTGAATTATTTAGAAACCTTGAAAAAAAAATTAACACACAAAAATTCGCTTAACTTGACTGAATTTTGCGAAATTTTCATTATGGACGATGTATCGTTAATATTTATGGATATAACAAATACTCTTTTTCTCCACATTTTATCTTATGTGTAGAGACGTTAAAATGAGTTTCAACCTGTGAGCTAATCCGACTCATCACGGATTTGAGCCGGGTTGGGTTGAGAAAAATTCAGTTTTTCAATAGTGGGTTGAACTCAACTCGGCTCACTTAACCCGCGAGTTAAACGGGTTCGAGCCGGGTTGATGGTGGGTTGACCAACTTAACCCACCAATATTTGTTTACAATTTGTTTCATTTTTTTAATAATCGTTTACTACTCCTAATTATATAGGTTCACAATTTCATATTTTTAAATGCTAGAATGTTGCTCAATAATATTTGAATAGTTTGAATGTTCCATTAATTTGATTGTCAAGTTATATACGTTAATATTTTAATCTTTAAATATAATTTTTATAGTGAATTACTCATGCAACCGTCTTATAAATAAATTTTCTAAATTAGCATGATAAAAATGTGTATTTTTTATTTATATTTTGTTGAATAATATGACAGAAAATGTGTAATATTAGCCATGTTTTCTAGAACAATATGGACACTTTCTTGGAAACAATTCATCATATATTGGTGGTGAGCATGATGAAGACATTGGTTCTTGATTTTACTTTGATTAACATCTCATGGGTTCCTTAAAAAATTATTTAAATATTTGAATACTTAAAAATAAATATATAAATAATTTTTTATGTGGGTTGGTGAGCCAACCCACTTATTCCACCAACCCGTTGTGGATTAAGCCGGAAAACAAAATTTATGGCTCACCATAAAGTGAGTCGGGTTGGGTTCACTCATTTTTAATTCGGCTTGTAGTGAACCAACCTCTATGAGCTGGGTTGATCACTTTGACATGTCTATTTATGTGTTTCTAATAGAAGCAACACATATTGAAAATTAAAACCTTCATAAAGAAAAAAAAAATATGAGTTTGAAAAATGCATAGATTTAGACTTAGATTTTTATTTATCTCAATTTTTATAAACTTATACTGGATGTACTTGTGATTCTAGCATGTATGCCATATGTGCTGAGATTAATTTTGTCATACATCCACTTTCTATTTCAGGTATAGATCATGAGACATTCTTCATGCTTGAAGTCATATTGCACTTTATGTACTTTATGATGATGTAGTTGAAGCTCCTGTAGTAGAAGTTCATATTTATACTCTTGCAATCGTGACATGTTGATATATCTCATGTTCCAGTCGTTGATGTTCTTGATGACATTCTTGCAACTTTTGATGTTGATGTTCTTGATGTATTTTTTGTATATACATATTGATGATATTCATGTTCTTGCTCTTGTTAATGCTACTACTAATGATTTTGAAGTTGTTCTTGATCATACTCAACCTGATATATATGTTGATAATGCTATTATTGATATACTCGTTGCTGACGCACATGCTTGTGCTGATTTTCATGATGTATTTATTAATGTTCCAACTGATAGTATTCTTGATTTTTTTTATGTTCATGTGCATGTACATGATGATATTTACTCATACACCTATTCATGTTCTTTCTGATATAGTATTGTTCACCTTGTTGTTGTTAATGTAATTACCGATAATTGTGATGTTTCTGATGTTGATCCTATAGCTGCTAATGTTGATGTTCCTACACTTTCCTTGCGTTCAACCGTCTTTTTTAAAAGGAGAGACTGTTGTAGATTTTCATGGAGAATGACCTTTATTCTAAAATTTTAAAATGGACTAATTTCAAAATTCACTAAAAATTAATAGATAAAAACATATTTAACCAATTGAAAATAATTGTTGAGCATAAGTTGAATGTGCTCAAGAATGTACATCAAATTTTGGTTTCAATAATATTAATTAGTAGAATTTTCGAATTGTTTTTAATTAATATAGTTAGAAACAGTAAATATAGTCTAGTAAATAGTATAAAGAGTAAATTATGTTATATAAAATTTGTGAAAATAAACTTTGACAAATTAATTCCCAAATTAAGTTAGATGCCATAATTTTGTTTCTCTTCCCTAAATTCTTGTTTACATTACTAAGACGCTGTCATTCAACATTTCACAGGTTTCAAAGTTGGAGGAATGTTTTATATTCATTTTGCTCCTTTATTAAATAATTCTCCTTATACTTTTACGACGCTTCATAATTCTTTTTTTTTAACGTATTATTTTTTAATTCGTATTTATTAACCTGTACTTTTACCAGTTCAGACTGTCCAGTATGTACGGATACTTCCAACCACTATGACTTCTCCTATTCTTTTTATATATATATTCCCTCACTAGTGCAGTAAGGGCTTTCTGCCCCGGTTATTTTTCACATTTTGCCTCGGGTCTGGAACCGAGACATATTGGGGCGAGGCCAAAAGGTACACCTTTTGGCCTCGATTATCACCCGAAGCCATAGACCCAGTTTTATGCCTCGGTTGTTTTGAAACCGATGCCATATACACAGCTTTCTGCCTCGGGTCAGTTAGGACCGAGGCCATAGGTGATAAATATTTTTCTTTTCATTCAAATTTTCGCAAGCTAAACTATGTTCTGCCAATGCCCAATACACGTAGTCACAGTGCTCACAATGATTCTTCCTTCAATCCTCAAGTCCTTTTGCTTAAAAAGCCAAATCTGAATGTGTGCTTTCTGCATATATTACAAAGAAAGCCAAGAGAATAAATTACATAGAAATTAGGTAAAACCCATAAGAAATTATCAACCAGGATGAGAGTGTGAGAAGACTTACGCTCTGAAGAAACCTGAAAATGAAGAAACCTGAAAATCAAGTTCTGACAAAATCAAAGAAACGAATGAGATTAGGTTACAATTTATTGGAAAATATTTCTTCACCATCATCAATCAAAGAAGAACATTGTTCTGGGTTAACATAAAACTCAAGCACATTAATAAACACACACCAGATACACACACCACTCACAATAAAAAACTAATTCATTGTACCTGGGGTTAAAGCCCTTGCTGCCATCGTCGGGACGCTTCCAGAACGCTGCTGGTGTTGTCGGAATGCCGCCGGAAGTGGGTGCGAGACAGAGACCGCGCGAGAGAGAGAGAGCGACAGAGAGAGAGCGACAGAGAGAGATGCGAAATGGAGGGGGCTCGCGGCGTGGTGGTTGCACTGGCCGGAGGAGGTCGACGGTGGCTGGAGGGTGTGGTGGCAGTGGGTGCAGCGGAGAGAGAGAGAGTGGAATTGCAGAGGCACTAGCGCGGGGAGGAAGAAGGGTTCGCGAATTTTGAACCCTAAATAAACCCTATGGCTTCGGTTATTAGAGGAACCGAAGCCATTGACCCCCTTTTGGCACCGGGTCTCCTTGGACCGAGGCCTATACCCTGACTTCCAACCACTTTTTGGCTTCGGGTCCTACTGGACCGAGGCCTATACCCATCTTTGGCACCAGTTTTGAGCGAACCGCGGCCTATACCCCTCTTTGGCTTCGGGTATTTGGAGAACCGAGGCCTAAAACTTGGCTCTAATTGCAAAAATGCCACCGCGCCATTATATGCTTCGGTTCTTGGCCGACCGAGGCATATAAGGCGAGGTAAAATGGAAATTCTGCACTAGTGCCTATGTTTACCTATTCAAAGTCAGACATCTGATTTTTCTACTGTTACCCATTTTCTTCTCTTACAATTTTACTTCATCACCAACCTATTCTCCTGCAATGGAATCCATGCCCACACCACAATCCATACTTTCTTTAGAAATGGTTGGTAGATTCATTTCTATGTTTTTGAAAGACCAAGTATATTTTTTTGATTCAAACTCATTTATTTTTGTTATTTATATTTATTTATTTCTTTATTCTTAACTTGCTAATATTTTAAGGACTTTGGACACGTCGACCGAGTGTTCATAATACGCTATTGGAAGGACCTTGCTGCTAAATGGATTGTTGTTGATTACCAAAGTAATGTTCACCATGTTACTTACAACATGGATATTCACACTCCAATGATTACCCAAGGCTAAAACCAACTAAGATCTTTCTATGGAGATCATCAACTCTTTACAGAGGATCACCCTGAATTGTTTTTTAAAGTTGAAAGTGAAAGAACAAGCAGAGATATCAAAGTTCTTTATCTATTTTTTTGGTATTAAAGTTGAAAATTTTGTATGTAATTTTGTTTGAACTTCTTTTATATATATATATATATATATATATATATATATATATATATATATATATATATATATATATATATATATATATATATCAATATATAAGAAGATTTCAATTGGACTCTTATTTTGTATGCAGTATTATATATCTCAATATAAAAGTTATATTTTATTCTCTTTTATTATATGTATTTTCCTTTTTTGTATTAGATTCAGATTTTGTTCGACTTCATTTTAGTCAATATAAATTATTTTTAATTAAAATTTGAATTAATTAACATTAATTATCATTCCATATAAATTGGAAATTTAAACGTCAGTGAAATACAATAACTATTACTTATTAATTATTATTATTAAAATAATATAAGTTATCAAATAATTAAAATATTTTTCACCATTTTCATACTCAGAAGAATTTAAGATCAATTTTTATGGAAAAATAAATTTAAAATGACCGTTTAAAAAACTTGTTGTATTCCAACGCCTTCAAAAAGTGGTTCGAATTATCTCCATATCAACGTGTCAATCAGTATTCAAATGCATTAAATTTCGCATTGTTCGAGATAATGATAATGTGTCAATCAGTATTCAAATGCATTAAATTTCGCACTACTCGAGATAATGATGACTAAACTGCTATATCATCTGCTACACGTTTTAATTATTAAATGTTTTCATATTCCAATATTAAATACTAAATCGCCAACCAAGGAGCGTTTCATTTTTTTAAATTTCTCTTCATTATGGTTTTCATTTCTCAAGATAAAATTAATTGCACTGTCCAGAGTTATCAACACCTGTCAAGACGAAAATGCTCTACGTAATATTATTATCACTAACACGCTTTGATTACCGGTACCTCTCTTCACACTCAAAGAACTTTGCTACGTCTACAATTTACAACTTTCTTTCAAATATACTCATATGGGTTCTTTGAAATATACAACATTCATTTATTATAGTAAGAGAGTGTCATGTCCCAAAAAAACATAATTGGTGGTCTTCATAATTAATGTTTTGGAGCAATAAGTATCATAAGATGACATTTTAGGAACCTTTACAAAGTTTTATAGAGAAAGTAACTATTGTTTTTAAAATAAATTAAACTAAAAATGGTAATACAATAAATTAATTAGGATTTGGTGTGGAATTTACAAAATATTACACGATATTTACTGAAATGTTTCGTAGTTTTGAGAGTGAATACTTTCAAATATAATTTTCATGTTATTTGATACAATAATATTTACTGTTTAAGAATTATAATAGTGAAGTAAATGAAAATCATAAGTTACAATTTATTTTTAAAATAAATGCAAATCGAGGTAAAATCTAAATTTTCTAAATTTTTTCAACAAACAAAATTGAAATAAAGTTCATGCTTCAATAAATATTTATTAAAGTTTAATAAGTTAAATCCATGAATGAAATATATTTGTTTGCTTCCTCATTCCAGTCCCACGTCTTAAAAATTTCAGAGTACAAAAAATATTTATAATTTAAAATTAAAAGAATACATAATGATAACTACCAAATATTTTTATATAAATATTAATAGTTTCTCCTTTTTTATAGACAAAATTAGTTATTTTTTTAATTTTTGTTTTAAAAATAATATTACATATTACACTTTTTTGAATCTGATTAATTAATAATTTCTTATTAATAAAAAATGCAAATAAAATTATTTACTTTAAATACATTTATTTACCAAATTAAAAATTAAAACTTTTTTTTACTTGGCTTGCTAGATATGCTTTTAATACTTTTCAAAAAATACTTTTCATCTTCCAGAAATTAAAAGATGTTTAGGAGAATAAAAATAACTTTTCAGTTTCTTTCAACACTACTTTCAAGATAAAAAATTGTCTCTTCCAACACATTTTTATAATCAATTAGCATTAATTATGAAGAAACCAACAACTTTTTTAGTGTCTCAATACAATGTTATATTTGAATTTATTGTATTATAATTTTAAATGGAAAATATTTTAAAAAATCTACATACCTTCTTGAAAAACTTTTATACGGGGTCCTAAAATCTTCTCACATTCCCATAGAGTAAAAGTCATTTTGAATGACCAAAATCTCTAATAGTATATAATCTAATATATAATTATATACAATTGCAAAGCTAACAATACTGTTTTGAGTTCTAATGTGCATTGTCCCAAAATATACATCATTGGTGGTCTTCATAATTAATATTTTGAAGTAAATATGATAAAATAACAACTTTAGAAACTTTTACAAAGTTTCTTGAAGAAGGTAGCTAAATTTTATAAAATAAATCTAATTAAAGAATGTAATATAATAAATTAATTAGGATTTTGTGTGGAATTTACGGATATTACATGACTGAAATGTTTTGTAGAATTGAGAGTGAATACTTTAAAATATAATATTAAATCTTATTTGATAAGATAATATTTACTATTTCAGAATTTTTATAGTGAAGTAAATGCAAATCATAAACTACAATTTATTTTTATAATAAATACAAATTATAAAGGCATAATCCAAGTTTTTAAATTTTTGAACAAACAAAATTAAAATAATGTTCTGACTCCATGAATTTGTCTCATTAATGATAACATAGACTTTTAAAAAGTTCAAAGTAGAAGAAAGATTTATAACTAACAAATATTTTTTATATAAGTATTAATATTTTCTCCTCTTCTACAGAAAAATTATGTATTTTATTAATTTATTTTAAAAATAGTCATTACATATTACACTTTTCTTAAAATCTGATCAGTTAATAATTTCTTAAAATTACTTACCTTAAATATATTTAATTACCAAATTAAAAATTAAGACTTTGTTTTTTTTACCTAGCTTACTTAAAAATATATTTATGTTTTTCAAAATCTACTTTTCATCTTCCAAAAATATAAAGATGTTAAGAATTAAAACAATTTTCCAGTTTTTTTCAACACTACTTCCAAGCTATATTTTTTCAACCTCTTAAAGAACTTTTCAGTTTCTTCCAACCTACTTCCAAGATATACTTTTACGGCTTCTCAAAGATGAATGTCTTTGTCATTAAATAACATTAAATATTAGAAACCAACAACTTTTTGTGTTTCTCATTTCAATTTTATATATGAATTTATTATATTAAAATTTTAAATGGAAAATATTTTAAAAATCTACCTACCTTTTTAAGAGAGCTTTATACAGTTTTCAAAAATCTTCTTAAATTTTACCTAGCTTATTGAATAAACTTTATAAATCAACACTTACGTCTTTCAATATAAATGTAAAAAATATACAGAATAAATGAAAAACTTTTCGTCTTCCAAGAATTTTTCATTTTGAATTATGACTATTTATTATGAACAACAACAATCATGATTTGTGGAACTCAATGAATCATGGAGTATCAATCAAACACATAATTAGAGTTTAAGACATTCACCAAAAATATTATTTATCAATTTTAAGTATATAAAAAATATAAAAATTTTATATCATCATGTTGTTTTTTGAGATGTTATATGCTTCTTTATTTATCGCTAATGATTAATACAAAATGCAAAATCTTCTTCTATTAATGTGCTTGAAAACCGATTGATCTAATATTACTTATTATGGTTATATTCTTAACTTTATATCAATTATGGTTTTAAAATATTGCATTGGAAACCAAAATCTTCTTCTATTAACGTGTTTGAAAACTGATTGATCTAATAATACTGATTATGGTTGTATTCTTAACTTTATATCAATTTATGATTAAATTTAAATATTAATTTAATAATAAATTTATATTTATGTAGGATTAATGTAATATTATCATTTTATATTTTTATATAATATTACATTACATTGAATTTACATTGGAAACTATTTTTTTTCATTTAATGTCCTTCGAAACTGAACTTTTCTTATAGTTGATTTTTGTAAACATCAAGCAGTAGATAATATCAGGTAATATATTCCTTCAGTGTGTTTTTAGAATAAATTTCAAAATTAATTCATTGAAAATAATATTGTTTTTAAGTTGTGAAAAACTAATCATAATACATATAATAATATTAATAAATTTTGGATTCAAATTTGAAATCGTAATGGACAGTAAAAGAAATAGAATGTGATAAAAAAAATTAAATTTAACATTTAAAATGAAAAATATATACAAAAAGTTAATTTTTGTAATAAATACTTTAATATTTCTGATAAAAATATATAAATTCAAATATTCAAAAAATTTGATGACCCATAATGATATAATAATATATTATAAAATATAATAATATGTAACAATGTAAATATAAAATATAATAATATTAATATAATTAAAATATAAGGTAAAAATTATAAATTATAAATTTTTTAAACTTTTAAAGATATGGAAATAATTAACTATTTCAATTTCAATATTATTGCAAGATTAAAATTCATATATTGTGAAAATTGGAATTCGAAGTATATACAGTAACATCTTCTCTAAAAGCAATTACCAAACTGAAACTTTAGAATGAAAATGGTACTATTTGACTAATTAAACAAAAAATATACCAATAAAATTTAAATTTTAACATTAAAAAAAATTGTAAAATAGTGTAGGTTTTTCAATAGATTCTTATAATGTCTCTAAACAACTTTCAAATATTTTTAACTTATGAGAAAGGTTCGTATTTTATATATTATCAAAATCTGAAAAATGATAAATTAAAAAAATTTAATGGAAATACATTAATATTCACAATTAAAAACAATAAAAATTAAAAATATGATATAGAAAATAAATAAGTAATATAATATTTAGGAACAAAAGATCTATGGTTCTTAATAATATAATAATATATTAACATATTAGTCCTAATATAATAATAATAGTAAAAATAATTAAAATATAGTGTAAAATAATAAATAAATAATTGTAAAATTTAAATATGATTTTTTAAATATTTTTAAATATTTTTCACATATTTTTTGACATTTTACACAAACTTAAACAATAATTTAAAAAATAATTTTTATAACATAAACATTGGTATATCATTACAAGTTAAAATTATACATTCTTAAAATTTTTAAAGATATAAAAATCACTAATAATGTCGATTTCAATATTTTTTTTCTAAATTAGGATATATATTGTCAAATTTGAAATTCAAAATATATATTAATAAAGTTTGAATTTAAATTCTAAATTTTAAAAGCTATAAAATATGGGAGTAAAGTTAAAATTTGAAATTCAAAATCCAAAAAAATTGTAAAAAAAGGACTCCAATAGAAGAGTCTATCAACGTCTAACCTTTGTATTTTTGCATAGTGTACTATTTATATTTGTCTACATAGTCTACATTTTGTAAGTTTTGATTGTTTACTATTTATATTTTGTTTGCAGTCTAACATTTGTATCTTTAAAGAATCTACTATTTATATTTAGGTGTAATTAGTCAGATAATACTCACTTTTGTTTGGATATGTCAGTTTCATACCCACTTTTACAAAGGTGTCAATTGGGTCCTAACTTTGGAAAATATGTTTCAATCAGGTCCCTTTGAGAAAAAAATATTAACGCCATTAATGGTATCAATATTTAAAATGACTTACAAGAGTGGAAGGAACCTAATTGAGACATTTTTTCAAAAGTTGGGATTTGATTGAAACATTTTTAAAAGTGAGTATCAAACTGACACATATGAAGAGAGTGAGTACTATCTGACTAATTAAACATTACATTATATGCACGATCTATCATTTGTAGCTTTATATCACTTACTCTTCACATTTTTTGTATCGTCTAATGTTTGTATCTTTATTAAGTCTACTCAACAATTTCTATATTGTCTATCATTTTTATTATTAGAGAAACAACTATTATATTTTTCTACATTTTTTACTCAATATTTCATTTAAAATTAAATTTGATTTCTTAATTTTAATTATCTAAATCTTAATATATTATTTAAAATAATTATATATAATACATTTTATTAAAAATATATATAAATAATTTAAATACATTTTTATTATAAAATCAATTAAAATATTATTATTGAATTTTATAAAATAAAATTTATATTAAATTTAATTATATTTTTATAATTTCAAATTAATTTAATAAATACACTGTAATTTTTAATTTTAAAATTCGATATCCCGTGCGTTGCACGGGTAAAATACTAGTTCAATACGTATAGAAATGGTCTTGATGTAGCAATAAATGCATATTAGGCAACTTCTCTTATAAATGACATAACTTAGATGACTTATTTCCTCTTAAATTAAGAATTAATGTTGTGTTTACTTGGAGGAGAGGATTTGAGAGTGAGGGACTGAATGGGTTTAAGTGGATTTGAGAGTGAATTATGTGTTGTTTTTTGTTTAAGGGATTTAGAGGTGATAATGAGTAGATTTGAAAATAAATTTTACAAAAGTTTGTGAGAAATTTGATTGATGTAATAAATTAAATATGTTTTAATATAAGTATTGATTAGATTACCATTTTGCCCTTTATGTAAAAAGTAATATAATTTGATATTTTTATGAGTAAATTTATTTTGTTAATATTTTTTAACCACTAAAATTGAAAAAAAAAAACTAAATGATGTGAGATTGGATCCAAGTGATGTGGGATCAGATCCCTTCTCTTAAGCCATGTCTTGGATTCGTTCCAACTTTGCTAGGATAGAATCTTTCACTCACGTCATTCTCCACCACATATGATAGGGTTATTCTTGTAAAATTACAAAAATACTATATTGTAGGGGTGGGCATGGATTGAATTTTTAATGATCCAATCCACATACATTTTAGATCCAAATAATTGGATTAAATTTTCAATCCAAATCCATTTTTTTATCAAAACTAGTTCGGATTTTTTTAAAATCTAGATCCAAATATTTGGATCAAGATTTAAATCCAGTCCAGATATTTAGATCAAGTTCAAAATCTAGAATCCATTTTTTATAAAAAAAATTTAAATTGAATTTTCTAAAATTTGTATCCTTAAGGCTAATATGACTCAGTTCGTACAAGTCATCGGGCACAACTCGTCTAAGTTGTCAGGCCGACCCATTCTAGTCCATCTGAGTCTTCGGGCCCGTTTTGGCCATCGATCTGCCTAGCTAGTTCAGTTCTACAGGCCCGCCTAATCCGTTCAGTTCTTTAAGCCCGCTTGGCCAGTTCAGTTTTTTGGGCCCATTTGGCCCGTTCGGGTCTTCGGACCCGCCTGACCTATTTTGGTCATCGGGCCCGCCTGACCTGTTTTGGTCATCGGGCTCGCCTAGCTCGTTCGGTCTTCAGGCCCTCCTAACTCATTCAGGTCTTCGAGCCCGCCTTACCCGTTCGGGTCTTCAGAACCGCCTGATTTTTTCGGATCTTCGGAACCGCCTGACTTGTTTGATTCTTCGAGCCCGCCTGGCCCGTTCGGGTCTTTGGGCCCGCCTGGCCCGTTCGGGTCCTCGGGCTTGCCTAGTCTGTTTGGGTGCCCGCCTGTCCCGTTTGGGTCTTCGGGCCTGCCTAGCCCGTTCAGGTCATCGGGCCCACCTGGCCCGTTCAAGTCATCAGGCTCATCCAAATTTTCCGCATTGTTGGGCCCGATCGACTCGTCTGGTTTGTCGGGCCCGCCTAGCCTGTTCATATATTTAGGCTCGTCCAACCTCTTATGGTCGTCTGGCTCGCCCAACCCTTCAGGGTTGTCGGGCCTGTCTGGTCCGTAGAGGTCGTCGAGCAAGGTCCGTCCTAGTCTGAATTTAGCTTAGTCTATCTCAACCTTTAGCCTAACCCAACTAAAAATTTAAACTTAAAATTTGGATTGGATTTTTTGGATTATACATATTTGAAAATCTTGATTTATAGAATGGATAACCAATCCATAAAATATATAAAATGTAGATTAGATTGAAATCCAGATCCATTAAATGGATTTTAAATGGATTGGATTTTTAATAAAATTGATTTTAAATGGATTGAATCAAAGCAAAAGCGGATTGGATCAAGAAAATTAGATTTTTGGCTCACCCCTACTATATTATTTACCTGTAATTCTCTTGGTGAGTGTGTATTCACGTGCAAATTCCTTAAAATGAACGAGGTGCTCACTTGTCAATCGGTCTCGCAAATCCTTTAAAATGAACAAGGTGCTCACCTGTCAATCGGTCTCCTCGAACAATAATTCTCCCAATGTGAACACAGCCTAGAAGACGGAATTCGATGCATCGGAAGAACTTACCATAAAAGTTGGAGAATAAATATTTTTTTCTATAACTCCTCTTATAATATTTTTTTTCATATTTTAATTGTGATAAATATTTAAATAAATAAATTCATTTTTTTATTATTTATTTATATACCTAAAGAAAGTTTGAGAATAAAAATTATTATTTAAAAAAAAGTTTAAGAATAAAAATAATTTATCAAAATATAAAATACAATTGAGAGATGTAATTATTTATAAAAAAAATAATAATCAAGTGACAATTAAGAAAACTGTTATGAAAAATATATGGTATCATTTTTCTTTTATATTTATAAAATAATAAATATACAATAAAAGTTTCATGAGATGATAAATACTATTTATTAAACTAATATTTTACTATAAGAAAAAAACATAAACTTAATTCTATCTTCAATATTAGAAAAATATATATGAAAAATAAGAATAGAAAGCATGGGTTTGGGTTTAACTTTTTATTTTTCTTCATAAACAAAAGAAACAAAATTTCTTTTTATTTTTAATAATATATATATATATATATATATATATATATATATATATATATATGTGTGTGTGTGAATGAGAAATAAGAATAGAAAGCACGAATTTATTTTTCTATTTTTTTCATAAACAAAAAATGTACATGATTTCTTAACCAAATATAAATATTCTGTGAACAAGTTCACATATCTAAGAAAAATAATATGATTTAAATTATTTAAATTTCGAATTATTTACTAATAAAAATATAAACAATATTATATATATATATATATATATATTATGAATTCCTAAAGATCGTTAAAACATTGAAGAGAAAGTTAAATGTGTTCGAAATATCTGGTAATTGTTTGATGGTTTAATAATATCGGCATGACGTGATTAAAAATAATTATTATCAACGTAGAAGATTAAAAAAGCTTCCTATGTTTTTTTTAATAGTATACTTAATAAGAATCTACAACTTTTACCGTTCAAAGGTAATTTTCTTTAAAATAAATTTAATAAAAAAATCATTAAATAATAATCAAATTTAGAGAAAATAAATAAACAATTATATTGATTAATTTACAAAACATTTTTATAAATTAAAAACTAATAATCTCTAAAATAATTTTTATTATTAATAAGAAAATTATAGTTAATTTGTAAATTAAAAATTAAATTGATGTTACTAAAACTTTAACTATTGATTCTAAATTAATTTTTAATTTAAAAATAAAGACGAATTTAAAAGAATAATAATAGTAAATCGATTGAGTAGCTATATCTGAAAACAAATTAAATGATGATACTTCTTTCCTTGTTATTTTCTAAGTACTGCATAACAATCTTTTTCTGCATGTTGAAAGCTTTTAGAAAACTGATTTAGGTCCTACATTTTATAAGCTTCTGCTACAGAACAGAAGCTTTGTCAATAGAACTGCATTATCTGCTAAAAAGTTCAAAACAAACGACAAGGATACATATCAACCAATTCTAATACTAGTTTCCCGAACCCTCCAGCTGTAGTGAGCAAAGGCTAATAGCTCCAAGTGTCAGCACTAAAATCAGACACATCACTCTCAAACCATTCATATTAATTAAGCTCTGTGCATGCATCTATCCATGCATCAAACAATCAGGAACGTACTACTATGATTGAGTCTCTTCAAACACGTCACAAACCCCAACTCGGTGGACATGATTCCGAAATTAAAGGCCTTCTGCTGGATCAGCTACTGTGAGAATTAGTTACCCCCTTCATTATTTTTTAAATTTATTATTTACTATAACTATTATTAAATTCTTAAAAATGGTAAAGGAAGAGAATTTGATCGGGTAAACTATTTGAGTTATAATAAAATATTAAATTAAATTTAAGTAGTTAAAAACTAAAGGTAATTAGATATATCACCCCATCCCACTGAATAAAAGTGAAGCTTAGCCAGTTTTTTTTCCATGACAGAGCAATGGCTTCGCCTCTGAATGAGAGAAGAGAACCAGAATGGAAGCAAGCATGGATAGGGAACACTTTGCTCTCTGTTCCTCCTCTGCCACTGCTAGCCATAGTTGGCATAGTGGTGTTCTTGCTGTGGATATCAACACAGTTGAACAACAACTACTTAGTCATGCAGATAGCCACCACCAACTTCAACTTCTTCCTCTTGTTTTTACCTCTTGTGTTGACCCTCGTTGCCCAAGGAACACGCCTCCTGCCTCCTGCACCAAGTGTGATGAGGCCTTCGCATGATGGAGATGTGGAGTCAGAGTCATCATCATCATCAATGCCATGGGGATGGGTTATCTCTGTTCTCATGCTGTTGCTTTTGATATCCTACCGACTTCACCCTATCTTGGTTGTTGGAATAGTGTTTTTCTATGTGTATTTCTTGTCAGCATAAGGCGGTTTTTCTGGCTACTTTATAGGGTGGGGTTTTAGTATGCATGCACATGTTTGCCAACCCATGTTGTTTCATTACATCTTCTGTTTGTCTCCTTTTTATGTGTGTATGCCGGATATGTTTTTTAATCCTCTTAGATTACATAAATAATGAAATGGATTGTATATTATTCAATATTTGTAGTCCTTTATCACGTCTTCCCCAAGAAAAAAATGGTTATCTAAACTAGTTTTATAACAGCTGAACTAGTATATGTCACCTCTCATCAGAGGCTAGCTTCAAGAAAGCTTCTTCTGTTTGAAACAGGAAGAAAACAATTTTGGGGACTCATGAGATGTGAAAATGAACTTTCTTTACTCTTTCATCTTCCTTTTGCTGGAGACGACGATAATAACGAAGAAGAGAGACATGATAAGGAATTTACAAATTAATTACTCTATTTTAAAATGAAATTTTTATTATCCGGGACCTTATTCATCCAGGCTTTCAGTCCCTCATACCTCCAGAGCTGAAGCTCAAATGAACAAAGGAAAACGTAGGTAGACAAATGGGTGAGAATCGGAAAACAGGACCCAAACTCAGAAAAGAGTATAGTGCAGAACAAATACTAAACTGGATAAAAGTAATCATATATATCAACACTTAGACATCAACAAACGGAAAATTGAAGCTTAAGGATCATAATCCAAATTCCAAACTTGAGCACTTCATAAAATCGGGAGGATTAAAATATTTAACTTGCTTTTAAAGAATTATGATTTATAAACATAAATTTCTAATCTGAGAGCAGATAAGATTTTCATTACATCGTCATAGAGAATTTCTTAACTGCAGAAAATCCATTTTTCATTCTTTGCAGTGAACTTCTTAAGGTTGAAAATCCATTCATTTCCTCTTGGGACCGGATTTGAAAGAACACTTTTCTCCAGGAAATACTTCAGTGAAGACATGTTATCTATCATTCATTATTTTATAAGTCAACAACCATAGATACCGAAGAAAGAAAACACCTAACGAAGTTACTTGTCAACGCATTTTGTACATTTTAAGAGACACGAACAATAATAGGTGTCAGGCATACTTCATATTTACCTGAAATAAATACATATACAGAAAAGTTGCTTAATTTCCGATTTAACGAGTGCAACTTTTTTGACAGAAGTCAACTGTGCTACAGAATGTGATCAGCTAAACACTAAACAAAGAGAACACGTACAGATACAAACCCAAATGCAGCCTCCTTCGATCTCCATCCAAGGTTTAATGTGACTTAATGCGAATGTCTAGTTTCAGTTGTAGAGGGCCAAAAACCCCAGAAGGAATCAAAAGGAACGCATTTGAAGGTGGATCAACATATTGACCTTGAATGATCTTGGTAAAAGATTGCAGTATTAGAGTGCTTCCTCGAAACCTAGCCAAAACTTCATACTGAAACTCTCCCATGGACTTGGGGCCGATGCAGCTAATGCGGACTTTATGTCCCAGCTGCTCATGGTTATTGTGAACAATAAACAGATTACCATCATTTTTCTCTTGCAGAACAATTGTTTTCTGGTCAGCACTGAAGATGACTGTGAAAAATTTATCATATGTAAACAGTGTTCCAGAGTCTACATGTCTGTGGCTGACGTGGAGGAATAACTCCTTGGATGAGGCAACAAAATCACAACCAGCATGAGGGCATAAACATGGCAGATAGATGCATTCCTTCTCATGGTCGTTTTTCTTGCTGTAACAAAATGTTTCTGTGCAGCCATAATTTGCATTCGGACACGACATTTTAATAGAGTCCAACACCTTCTCAATCGCCCGACAACGGTTATACCCAATTGGCATCAAACACATGGGACACTTGTTCTTGAGTCTGACACAGCAATTAGAGCAAGCAATGTGTCCATTCTCACACTGAATTTTCATTTAATCACAAAGAAATTATCAAATTGGCTTTTTCATCACACACAAAAACAGACAGCAAACAAAAGGAACAAAATGGAGCTAGGAAAAACTTGGCTGAAAGAAAATAACATAGCCAAGTCAAGATTATTGCTATAAATTTCCTGGGACTTCTTCTTCTGCTACATTACCCTAATCCATCTTTTAGTCCCTCAGTTTCTCATTTCCGTTTAGTACTGAACAACATCTCTACTCACGAGTAACCAACCTAATCACTACCCAAATGTTGGACCTTCAATTCAAGATCAACAAATTTCAATATTTCAAGAAAATTATCTACAACCCTAAAACGCTGAGAGTCCCAACTAAATATCTCAGCCTCTGCAACAACAACTCTTCCACACCACCTAACTCCATCAAGAATCAGTTTCCCAAACAGACGTACGAAAAAAATTACCCACATACAATCACCAGAAGAAAAAACAAAAGAAAAATGTAAAATTGACAGAGCAAAAGCAAAGATCAGAGAAAAGAAAAAGAGGGGCGTGGAGGAAAATTAACCTGGAAGACAGGAGCACTCAAGGGTTCGTAGCAAATGCAGCAATCGAGGACATCAGGGTCTGAAACGAAGATTGGAATGGACCGAACTCTGGTGGCATTGCTTGCAGAACCATTTGGGGTAGCACGATTGGGTGGAGCAGGAGGATGATCTTCACGCTCTTGAAGTTCAATTGAACGGTCAACAATTTCAAAGCTCCGTCGCGTGTTTCGTTCTTCTTCTTCGTCCTCCTCTTCTCTTCGTCGCTTCTGGTTGCGGTTGCTGGGTCCTTCTCCATCATCATACCCACCAACTGAAATTTTCACCATTTCTTTCTCTCTCTCTCTTTGATGCTGCTTCTGCAAATTCTTGAACATCTTTCTTATACGGAAATTGTTGTCGTTTGAGCACGGATTCCCTGAGGTAGCGAACTTCAGGCACTTGTGCACGAACCAATTGAATCTATGCGATGAAGATCAAACGGTTCGTGTTTTATTCAACATTTATGGATTTAATATATAATCTATGTGAACTTAATGAAACGTAGGAACTACCGAGTAGGGAATCATTTTCCTCACCATTATTGTACAAAATAATTGTACTTATTCATTGAAATTATTAAAACATGCATTTTTTTTTCCTTTAGAAAAAAGCCTATACGATGAAGCTTCTGTAATTATTCCAAAAATAATGTAAAGATATCCTTGAAAAAAAAATATAACTCGATAAATTCTCTTTAAATAAATTAAGCATGTCCTTAAAAATTCAGAAAAAAAAAAGTGAAACAAGGGTTACATTTATTGAATTATTTTAAAGTGAATTTAAAACAATTTTTAAAATAGCAAAATTTTAAGTTTTGACTAATACTAAAAAGGTCTGAATATATTTTTAACCTAATTAAAATAAGTGTGCTTTTAACTTCGACTATTGTTAAAAAAAAAATGGTTCTAAAATTAAAAATTATTGTGTTTACTTATAATATTATAAACGCTTATTAATTATTAGCCTTTAAACCATTTATTAAGAGTTGTAATATATATGGGTATCAATTTAATCTATGGTATAAGAACCAGACGAGATGGTACGGGTCATTATTACATTCTCTCTTTTACAGTAAAAATTCAGACTCATACTCATTTTTATGTTTTTAAAAAAATAAGTATACCCTTATTTGTATTTTTTTTATTTATTTTAATATTAATTATTTAACTTTTATAAAATATATAAAAAAAAACATAATATTGTTAAAAACTCAATAACAAAATAACATAATTAATATCAAATATTTATAAAAAATTAATAATTACATAAATTTTATATTAGAATACCAATAACAATTTTATAACAACCAAAATATCATTAATTTTGAAAACATGAAAAGTTGATCAAGTTAATTTTTTTTAAAATTATAAAAAGAAAATAAATATTTAAGTTTAAAAATAGTTTAAATGTCTCTCTATTTCCTTTCTCTAAATTATAATGAAATTATTTTGTATACGTTAATAAAGATTATGATACATTGCTTAAATGAAATCAAACATAAAAAAATATTAAACTAATAATAATTTGAATTTATATATATATATCTTTTGTCTTTTGAATTTCATGACAATGACATTATTTACTATATGATATTAAATGAAATAATTTTGTATAATTATGGTGATAAATTTACATTTATGAGAATGAATTAGAAAATGAAAATATTTATATAAAAATCATTAAATCAATATTCTACAAGATAAAAAAACAAAGAAAAAAAGTGATCAATTTCGTGCCCTACAAATGATGATACATTATGGAGCAAAATTGTACAAAGGAAAACAATAATATAATCAAGAGCATCACAAGATAGAAATGACCTTAGAAATATGACAAAAACTTTTCAAGTAACAAACTAGTCAAACTATTGAGAAATGTAGAAAATTTTGTTAGTGAAACAAAACGTTCTTTAAATGAACGAAAAGTAAGGATTAAAGAAAATAAATAAGATTTTTTTTTATATGCTAGTAAATGCAAGGTTTACATGATTAAACACTTGATATTGAGAAAGTAAAAGATTCTAATATGACAAAAATAAACAATAAATAAAAATACAAAAATAAGTAGAAATAAACGGATATGAGACCTAAAAACTTTTTAATTCATTGAAATTCATAATACAGCATTTAAACATAATTATACAATTAAAAGAATGTATAGTTAAAGAGAGAGAAAAATAATATGAAATTGAATATTAAGAGAATGGAGATGAAGACGGAGATGGGTATTGGGATAAGTATGACAATGGGGCGTATAGGTGTCAATTTGGCCCATCCCACAAGGCTTGGCCCTGGCCCATGTGGACTAGGGCCAAAAAAGCCCATATTGAAAAAAAGTCCCTATTAAAGAAGCCCACAGGGCCAAAAACCCTACAAAAGCCCTGTGAGCCAGGGTCAACCCATGGGTTTTCATCTTCCACATGGAAAATATATTATTTTTTAAAATATATTACTATCTATGGGACAAGCCCAACGAACGAAACAAGCACGACGACCCGAATAGGACGAACGATCCGGACCTGCCCGACGACCTCGACAAGAACGACGACTCGAACGGGCCCGATGATACAGACAGGCCCAACGACCCGGACGGTCCCGACGACCAGGACGAGTCCGACAACACGGACGAGCCCAACGACATGGACGAGCCCGATGACCCGGACGAGCCTGACGACCAGGTCGTCGAGCTCGTCCTAGTCGTGGGGCTCGTCTGAGTCGTCGGGCTCATCCGTGTGGTCGGGCCCGTCTTGGTCATCGGGCCTGTCCGAGTCGTCAAGCTCATCCGGGTCGTCAGGTTCGTTCGTGTCATCGGGCCCATCCTGGTCGTTAGGCTCGTCCTTGTCATTGGGCTCGTCCTGATCATCGGGCCCGTCCGAGTCAACGAGCCTGTCCTGGTCGCTTGACTTGATCTTTGACTCTGACTTAATGTAGTATTATTTGGGAGGGCTAACCCACCTTAGCCCTAACCCTAACCCACTAAAGAGGGGGCTTTAGGGGTTGGGGCTTTGTTTTGGTCCCCTCATTTGGGGGACCCCTAAAATGGGGCTTTATGAAGAGTGGGTCAGGGTTGGCCCATGGGTTAGGGGCTAAATTGACACCTCTAATGGGGCGAATATGTATGTACCCATATTCGTCCCAATATCCAAGTAAAAAATCGGGTCTTACCCATATCCATACATATAACCAATCAATGTAGAGATTCCATGTCAAAACGAAAACGGATTCAAAGAATACCCACGAAGACAAGTCTACTTGTCATCCCTATAAGCCCCCTTTTTTAATGGCTAAGTAAATGAGCAACCTAAAAATGCCTCATCCAAAGCCCCCTCTTAAATTGGGTTAAGGCCAAGGCTAAATTATGTTTGATCCCATCATAATACTTTAAATAATTCTTAAATATAAGACCTTTAGCCTAAGCTAAAAGTCGAGCAAAGTCAACCTAGGCTAAAGACTCAACCGAGTTGGTAAGGATCAAAAGTTAATAAAGTTTACCATGGCCAAAGTTCGAATTGAGTTAACACCCAAGGGTCAATATGTGTAGACTAAAATCGAAGGTCAAGTTGTGTCGACCCGCGTAGATGGTCGATCTAAATTGGCCCTAGATAAAGGTCATGATGAGTCAACTCAGCTAAAGATCGTAACGAGTTATCCAAGATTAAAGGTTGAAACGAGCGAGCCCGAGCCCAAGGTTGAGTTGAGTCGGCTTAGGTTGAAAGTATACTCAAGTCGGCATGAGCCGATGGTCAAGCCGAGTTGGTTTGGGTCGAATGTCGAGTTGAATCCGTCTAAAACAAAGGCCGAGCTAAGTAAGCCCAGGTCAAAGACCATGTCTACTAATCCAAAGCAAAGGTTGGGATAAGTTGATCCAAGCCAAACATCGTGATGAGTTAGCTTGGATCGAAGAACAAACTGAGTCAAATTCTAACCAGGCCAAATGTCGAGATGGTCGGAACTAGCCAAAGATCATGAGTTGACCCAAGCCAAAGGTCGAATTGACTCGGCCCAAACGGAGGTCGAGCCAATTCGGTTCTGACCGAAGGTCAAAATGAATTGACTTGGACCGATGGTGGAGATTAGCTGGCTCGAGCCAAAGGTTGAGTCAAGTCGAGCCGTGCCAAAAGTAGCCAAGTGGACTTAGGTTGAAGGTCGAGCCATGTTGGCCCGAGTCAAAGGTAAGGTTGGGTCGACTTAGGCCGAAGGTCAAGATGAGTTGACCCGGGCCGATGGTTTAGTCGAGTCAACTCGGGTCGAAGATCGAGCTGAGTCAGCTCAAGTGAAATATCAAGTTGAATCATCCCTAACAGAGGTTTAGGTGAGACGACCTAAGCCAAAGGTCATGGTGTAAGACCCGAAAAAAATAAATAAATAAATATTTATTTAATAAATGTGATGGCGGAAATCTATAAGTTAATTAATGTGGAGAGAGAAGACAAGTAATAATGATAGCTCAAGTGGTTGTGAGTACTCGGTTGTGATGAGAGGATTTGAGTTTGAGTCCTAAGTATGCCATTAGTATTATAGTTTAATTAATTAATTATTTTGCATTTATGCATGAATGTGAGAAGTATATTGATAAGTGTGTAGGTACTCAAAATAACAAGAAACACGAATTGGCTTTTTGGTTGTACATTTGTTGGTCATTATGTGGATGTGGGTTCAAACCTTTGTTGGAAGGCTAGAGAAGGTCGTTGAGTAGAAGCCAGTGTGGTGTTTTCTTGGGAGCAAGAAAAGTCTTTAAAAGAGCACTCAGAGCAGGAAATCCAGATAAGGGGAGCTGAACCAGATTTCATCCTTTTATGTTGTGTTTATCTTCTCTACGTTGTAGCCCTATTATTGTTGTTGAATATCTAGTGATTTTCGTTTGGCTTTACTTGATGATTGTCTTATTTTGTGTCCATAACATGCTATTATTTGTTTGGCTTAAATAGTCATTTGGTCCTAGTTTTGGTCGATTTTTTTCACTTTGGTCCTACTTTTGAAATTGTTTTCAATTTGGTCCTACTTTTCGTTATATTTTTTCAATCAACTCTTTTCCGTTAGCTCCGTCTAAATCGTTAACGGATGTGAACAGTAACTACCACGTGTCATTTTGTGATTTTTTTAATTTTTTTTTGGTTTTTTTTAATTTTTTTTATTTTTTTAACTTTTTTTAAAATGTACACGTGTCAAGCTCATATTATGCCACGTGTCATTATTGATTTTTTTATTTTTATTTTTTTAATTTAATTTTTTTCATTAAAAAAAATCCACATGTCAAACTAATATCATGCCACGTGTCAGAATCATATTTTTATATTCAATTTGGTCCTAATATTCGTTATTTGTTTTCAATTTGGTCCTAGTGTTTTTTTTAGTTTAGTATTTTTTTTCCTCTCCAAAGACAAAATATAATTTGTATATAAATGTGGATTAATTGCAGTTATATGAATATTCTTATTAAACTACATATTTTTATTAAATATTTTTAATTTAAAATTAGAGTTGGTTTAAAATTAAATATTTTTAACCTCTTAAAATTTTAAATTAATGGTGTTATTGCTGTTTTTCGTTTTAATTTTAAACTAACACTAATTCTAAATTAAAAATATTTAACAAAAATATGCATTTTAATATATACAAATTAAATTTTGTCTCAATTTGGAGAGGAACAAAAATGTTAAATTTAAAAAAAAATTAGGACCAAATTGAAAACAATTAACGAATACTGGGACCAAATTGAGTATAAAAAACTTACTCTGACACGTGGCATGATATTAGCTTGACACGTGGATTTTTTTTAAAATTAAAAAAATTAAATTTAAAAAAAAATTAAAAAAAATTAAAAAATTTTAAAAAAAATAAAAATCACAAAAATGACAAGTGGCATGATATGGGCTTGACACGTGTACATTTTTTTTTAAAATTAAAAAAAAAATTAAAAAATATTAAAAAAATATTTAAAAAAATCAAAAAAATCACAAAATGACACGTGGCGGTTACTGTTCACATCCGTTAACTATTTTAACGGTGTTAGCAAAAAGGACTTGATTGAAAAAATATAATAGAAAGTAGGACCAAACTGAAAACAATTTCAAAAGTAGGACCAAAGTGAAAAAAGTCAACCAAAACTAGGACCAAATGACTATTTAAGCCTATTTGTTTTGACTGGTCAGATCGTTGATTTGAGGTATGTAGTTTGCGAAATATGTCACACATTACTGCAGTATTTTTGGTTTTATGATGATAACTTTTCTTAAATATTTTGGTGTTGCAGGTACTTAAGTGTTGTCACTCACTCGTGTGGGATGAACACTGTTTTTTGTTGCATGTATGTCATGGTAAATGCATGAACACTTATGTGATTATGTAAACTATATGTGCATATGTATGGGATGGTATGATGTGATGTGAGTTTAAATGACTAAGTGTTGATGTTAATCTTAATTTGACATAAGAAATTGGTAAAAAAGGGATTTCTGTAGCTATTGATTGATGTAAGACTTATGCTTTGAATGAATAAATGAGTTATGTGCCTGCTGCCTTATTATTTCGTAATTTCATATGATCATGGTTTACTTTGGGGTTCAAATTGAATGTTGGCATCGATTTAAGATGTGAGTATATATGATTTATAAAAGAAAAGGAATGTGTGCTTAAACTTGGAAGATGCATATGTATTGTGATGTTGTAATTTGGAATATATGAATGTGATTTTGATTTCTGGATGTTGAGAATTGAATGGTTGGATGCTAGGAGCTGAATTAGAGTACCTAAAACCAGTAGTGTCACATTGGGGCGCTAGTACGAAATAGGGAGGTGCTATGTGTTGTGGCGCCCGATGGTGATGTGGAATCGTCAGGCGATCTACACTGCCATTTTGCCTGGCGACGCTTAAGTTGCACCAAGTGATAGTGCAAGTGGTAGGGTGCGTTTATGATGTGTTTTGCATGGCTTGTTGTGTTGGTTTTGGTCTAGGATATGCTTGATCGTATCACGAGCGGGTAGGTTCATGATTAGTGTTGGAACACGTGATTAATATAAGCGAGGAGGTTCATATTAATGATACTCTCGAATGAGGATACGAGCGGGGAGGTTCGTATGTTTCCTGCTCACACTTGAGGGCTGCTACGAGCGGAAAGGTTCGTAGCTGTTGGATCATGTGTGTTGGACTACAGGTGAGGAGATCTGTAGAGTTAGACTACGAGCGGGGAGGTTCGTAGAGGTTGGACCACGAGCGGACAGGTTCGTGGAAGCCTGATATATCCTAGGTCCATGGCCAGGTAATCGTATGGGTAAATTGATTAGTAGTTTCATTTGTATAATGAGATGATAATCTGAACTCCTTGGGTATCGATTGTTAAGATTAAGCAATTTAAATGAAATAAAGTAGTTGGGGTGAATCTCTATTTTTATTAATTGTATATTTATGTTGTTATGAGCTCATCCTTTCTATGTGTGTTTGGCAATGATGATGTGACTTATCACACGGGAGCAGATGATGTTCCAAGTGATGTTGATGAGGCATAGAGCCGGAGAGGGGCTAGCGTGGGAAAGCTTTTTATGGAAGTTTAATATCATTTTATTTTCAGATTTTGTTAAAATACTTCGTTGGTCCTCGTTTTTGTACCAAAATCTCAATTTGGTCCTCGTATTTTTATTAGTCTCAATTAGGTCCTCATTTTTGTAAATTAATATCATTTAGGTCCTTTCCGTTAGTAGAGAACTAACACCGTTAAGTAGGTGCCACGTGTCAGTTCCTCTTTTTTTGATTTTTTTTAATTTTTATTTTATTTTTTAATTTTTTTTAAAAAAATATTTATGCCACATGTCAAGTCTGTAGTGTGCAACATGTCAATCTAATATGGTGACATATGTCAAATTATTGTATGAATCTCAATTTGGTCCTCATATTTATTAATTTGATTTGATTTGAGTCCTAAATTTTTTTAAAAATTTTCAATTTCAGTCACTCCAAATTTAGACCAAATTTTACTTTTATATAATGTTATGATTATTTTTATTAAAATTGATATTTTAATTAAATATTTTAATAATATTAATTGTATTTAATATTAAAATTTTAAATATATTTATTTTAACTTGTTATAAAATTATTTTAAAATTTTACATTTGAATTTATAAAATTGTTATTTTTAAGCCAACTCTAAAATATTGTTTATATAGAGTATTATACAAATATTTCGAATATAAATTTATTAATCTATATATTTATAATTTTAAAATAAAATTTAAATAATGTTTAATGTAAAATATAAATTTAAATAAATTAAATATTGTTACAAATATGTAATAGAAATATCACTTGTAATAAAAGTATCATCATTACATTTATAAAAAAATTAAATTTGTTCTAAATTTGGAGCACATGAAATTAAAATTTAAAAAAAAAATTGGGACTGAAATCAAATCAAATTAACAAATATGAGAACCAAATTGAGATTCATACAATAATTTGACACGTGTCACCATATTAGATTGACATGTGGCACACTACATACATGACACGTGGCATAAATATTCTTTTTTTAAATATTAATAAATTCAAAAAAAATTCAAAAATTCAAAAAAACAAGGAGCTGACACGTGACACCTACTTAACAATGTTAGTTCTCTACTAACGGAAAGGACCTAATTGATACTAATTTACAAAATTGAGGGCCTAATTGAGACTAATGAAAATACGATAACCAAATTGAGATTTTGCTACAAAAACGAGGACCAACGGAGTATTTTAACCTTTCAGATTTTTGTAAATTGTATTTTTACTGGAATATGAACTAGTATTGATTATTGGAACACTATGGTTTAATTGGAAGGGTTTAATAAATGTTTTAAATTTCCCGCAGTTTTGGGAAAGACTATAAAAATAAATGCAAGTTTGTATTTATTTCTATTTTATTTAAATTAGTAATATCCGGTCGGGATGTTACAAATGACCAATTGGCCTAGGGTGAAAGTCGTGATGAGTCGACCTAGGCCACAAAGGTAAATATCAGTTTGCTCATGCCAAAGATCGGGTAATGTCGTTCCAAGCTAAATGTCAAGATAACTCGACTCAGACTAAGGATGGACATTGTTAGGACTTGTCAAATCAAAAGAATTTCTATTGATCGAGTTTTATTTTATAAAAAACACTATCTCTCCAAAACATTTCTCCAAATGTTCAATGATTAGGAACTACCTGTGGAGTAAGAGTAGATAGCTCTATACATTTGCCAATCAAAATTGAAAATAGTATGACTTCACTTTTTTCTCTATTTTAGAGTTTTTCTTTTCGCGTTTTGATGTGCTTATGGCTCTAGGATCCATGCATGTGCCTTAAAATAGGTCAAAGTGAATCTCAATTTAGTTATAATGGTTGTGATATGCCAAGTTTTGTCATCTAATGTCTATATAGGTAGTTGGAGCGTTTGTGAGAATTAGAGCTTTAGAAGCACCTTTTGAATTAAGGGTTTCTATTCTAGATATGGGAAAGCTAGTAATATTTTTATACATGTTTATGCTTGATTTGATTTGTATGTTGATCTCTCATGAAATTGAATGATGGTTTGTCTATAATTTTGGTTGATTTAGTTTGAACCTATGTTGGTTAAATTAGAGACTCTAAAATGTTTGATTTATAGAATATTTGAGGCTAGGTATATGAGTTTGGATCAATTAGCTCGTAATAGTCCATTTTTCGAACTAATTTGTGGTAGTTATGATTTGTAAAAGGGATAGAAATGTCAATGGATTTAGTTGAGTAAATTGATCTACTAAATGGAAGATGGAGGAAAAGGGAAACAATGAAAAAAAAAACTACTAAGATACCATATTTCAAATTGTGTTAATGTTAATTTAATGAAAATGATCACATAGACTCCTTTTAGTGAATAAAAACTAAGCATAAAAAAATTAATTAAATATGATTTTAGGCCTTAAACTTAAATACAAAATTGAAATTCGTTCTTATTCCATACTTTGATATATTTTGACCCTAAAATTTAAAAATAAATGAACATAATATTTTTAATTAAACAACATTAGTTTTTCTAAGCTTGTTAAACGACATCAAACCAACATATAAATTAAAACATGTTAAACAATGAAAATAGCTTAAATATCAATAAAAAAAGCATTTAATACATAAAAAAATTTAATTCAATTGAATTAAAATGACCATTAATTCATTTTTAAAGTTTTGTATCTAAAACATATCAAAATTTGACCTGAGACAAATTTTAATTTCACTTATAAATTTATGGATTAAAATCATATTTAACATAAAAAATTAAAAAACCACATTAAATAAACCTCTCTCAAATATTGAAACCAAGCCTTTTAAACCTTAAAACATTCTTAAAACTAAATGTATAAATGTAATCCAATTTATTTATCTTACTTTTTATTGTTTTTGTAATTGACGGCCTAGTGTATTTCAGGATATATTAAATGAATGAATGATGAACAATTAAATTGGTTTACCAATCCTAATTTTCATCAATAAGTTTGGTATTTAACACTCATAACAGAATACAGAGTTTATCAGATACAATAATGATCTTTGTTACAAAGAGATCAAGTCACATTAATCTACACAAGTCACGGTCACATTTATCATATAACAGCAACCAAGAATAATAGCATAAGGTAATCTAAATTTCTCAAAATCTATTATCCTTCAACATAGGGGAGATCCATGGCATCTTCAGAAGCAAATGCCTATTTGCCCTATATGCAGCATACCACATGATATACCCATCATCTCTTTTATTCTTCTGGCAGATAATGTTTTTCAAATATTTCAAGTGACAGAAAAACTTTTAATCTTTATTTGACATCATAGACAAAACACCTGTGGTACATACTTCCTCTTAGGCCTTTCATGCTTTTGTATTTGCATAACATTTACACAAAAACAAACATGTTAGGTGACAACAACTTCAGGTTAGATACATTCACACACCGATTGTATACTACTCTCCATAAATTCCTGTCTGAATCTGATATCATTAATGCATTTAATCAAATAATTAACACGCTCATATACTATATACACACACCTAATTGATATTTTTCATTTATCTAATGCCAATTCACCAGTTTCAATGTTTAAAGCGTTATGCAAACATCTGAGGGACAACTTTCACCAACGATTCAATTAGTTGAGATAAAATCAAATATAATATCAAACTTGTGACATTAACTTTGAGATAAACTAGGCCAAATATTAAACTAAACCAAATATGAAAGCTTAGAGACACACCAATTTATAAGCAATCACATTCACAGACATTCAGAGATTAGCCAGATAACACAGAAAAAAACATGATTTCATAGCTGACAAGAGGAAGCAAGAAAACATCAACATTTTGCAGTCATAATGTTTAGTTCAGAGTCACATAACAAGGAACACAGCCAGAAGCTGAGTTTCCGGAGCAAAACCTAAATACACATATACGCTATTGGATTTCATTTTTTTTTTTCTTTCCACAGAAAAGTAAACCTAAATGCGACCACCCCACAAGGACTCCATCTGAACTTTCCCACTCTTCAAGAGACCCTCGATTTCCTGCGGAGGGTTCAAACCGAGCCTCTGAGCACGCTCCCACCGTGCAAGTCGCGCTATCCCGACGCAGGGCCCATAAGCCATGTTCAAATCGAATTGCCGCAACACCACCTCGCTCTCATTGCACTCAGCTGCATAAAAGATTTCATCTTTTAGTCATACACAGAGATAAATGTGTTTGAATAGAAAAAAAAAATAGAAAAGAAACCCTAGGGATTAGAATGCACATTGGAGGTCCGGTTTTCCACCGTTAGCGGTGGTGGCCGGCGTTTGGACCCCAGTAGAGCCCGGAATGGCGGTGTGGATCGGAGATTTTTTGGAAGATTTCTTCGTAGCGGTGGTTTTCCTCTGTCGGTAAAAACCCTTCATGTTTCCGGTCACTGACGCCATTCTCTCTTCTCTCTACAGCTCTTTTCAAATTTGAATTTTGAAAATGTCTTAGGGATTGTGAAATAAAGCCACTCCTTTCCTTTTATACAAATACGAAATTAATTCGATTTTTATTTTTTTCTATCAATTTTAAACTGAAATTAAAATTTCATTTAAATAACTTGATATTTTGAACTCTACATTGAAAAAAAAAATGCTAGTTTTATTTTTTTTGGTTACAGTAACATTTTAGGCGAATATTTTACTACATTTTTAGATATGTTTTGATTGCAATCTTTCATATTTAAAAAGGTTTAAAATTATTTAAAATGCAAAATTAATTTCTTTTAACAATAAAATAGTGTTTTAACTAATAACTTTTAGTTTAATTAATTTTTCATTTTTATTCTCAGTTTTCTTTATAATTATCTTTATTAAATTAAAATGTATTTTGAAATTAGAATATTGTAAAAAATTATAAAACATGAATACGTCTTAGTGACCTTGTTTGAAAGTTTCTCTAAATTATATAAATTGTAAAAAGGGGAACACTTCAGTCTCTTATATATTTTTAGGAAAATAAAATGTATATAATGATAGTTACACAATAAATAATAAGTGATTTTAGAAGTTTTTCATTTTAGAAAATGTGAGTAATTTAAATAGTTCAATAATATTAATAATTTTAAAATAATTAGAATATATATATATATATATATATATATATATATATATATATGTGTGTGTGATACAATTATAAAGTGACATGTATAAAATATAAAAAAAATATACAAAAATATAAAAAAAATTACAAGATGGTAGTATTTTGTTTGGTTAAATGAACATCAATAACTAAATTAAATCATGAATTAAATTAAAAAAAACACATAAAAATCAATATGAGACAAATAAAAAAAAGGGTAACTACCTATTATCATTAACAAGTGTTGATAACATATAAATATTCTAACCTTTTTGTGAATTTTGAATTGGTGTGACTAAAGGAATATAATTTTACAATTAAATCTATCTATTATATTCAAATTTGATACTAATAACAGCCTTAAAACACATTACATTCCTCATAGATACTTTACTTGAATATAAAATTAGATTTTATGTTAGTTTTTTTGGGTACTCAAATTAATAGGCTTAATAACATTTCTTATTAGCAATGATTCAATGTTTTTTTTCTGTTTATTTTCTAATTAATGTTCGTTACTTATCTTTTGAATTTGTTACTTACATGTAACTATTCATTATTTATTTTGAATTTATACTTAAATCTCTAACAAATATATATGACCGTCCAAATAGCAAAAATGACCATTGCTGCAAAAGTTTCAAATCAGTGCTATCACCATCTAAACATTATAAATAGGAATTTAAATAAGTAATCTTAAATTGTTTAGGAATCTATGATAATATTTATGAACTAAAAAAATATTTTTTCCATCTTACTAATATATTTATGCAATCGAATAGAAGATAACTCACATTGATGTTCTCTTATATCATTTGAGAGCTTCGTCCTTGTCACCACTGCTGTGTGCTGTTGTGGAGTTTCATTATAGAGGGTGGCAGTTGGGAGATGTGAGGTATGGTTTGAATTTGGATAAAGGATATGTAGGAAGAGACATTTTTTTGAAAGATAAAAAAGAAAGACGCATTTATGATTTGAACGATTGAACAAGTTTATGGTGAAGGGGTTAACTCTACTCCAAATGTGTCAATTTGGTCCGATCCACGAGAGTTAAGCCTAGCCTACATTGGTTAGGGCTAAAAAGGTCTAAAAAGAAAAAAAGTCTTTTATTAAATAAGTTCACAGGGTCAAATACCTCACAAAAGTCATGTAAGTCAGGTTAGTCTATGGACTTTCTTTTTAAACATGAAAAATATATTATTAAATTTTTCGTCCTCGACTTACGATTGGCACGTCTAGAACGTCGGCCTGGGACTTCTCAGTCGTCGACACGGCCTAGACGGGTCGGTGGGCCCAACGACCTGGAAGGGATGGACGGGTCTGACGATTCGGATAGGAGGGACGGGCTCAACGACCTAGACTAACCCGACGTCCAGAACAATTTGAGCGAGCCAAACGGTCCTATTAGGCCCGACGACCAAAACGTGCCCGACGACCCAAAAGGCCTCGTGAACCCAACAAATTGAATGGGTCGGGCGAGCATGACAACCCGAATGTGTCAAGAGTGCCCGTCGAGCCCAATAATCCAAACGAGCCAAACAGGACTAACAATCCGGACATGACAATCAGACCTGATGATCCAGACGGGATGAGTAGGCTTAATGACTCAAATGGGCTCAATGACCCGGACAGGCTTGACGACCTAAACGGGCCCGACAACCAGAACGATTCGGGTGAGCCCAAAGGTCCTAGCATGCCAGATGACCAAAACATGCTCGATGACATAGAAGGGTTTTTCAAACACGATCGGGCCGGGCGGGTCCAACAACCGAGACATGTCAGGCAGACCCGACAACTTGGAAGGGATGGACGGGCCTGACGACCCGCACTAGACAGGCGAGCTCAAAGAATCGTTTGGTTTTGTAATCCCGTAAAGGGGCAAAGACCTAACTGGCCCTATAACCAGAACTATTTGAGTTGTCAAGCCCGCTTGGCCCCTTAAGGTTCTCGGGCCTCCCCGACTCGTCTAGGTTGTTGGGACCACCTGGTCCGTTTGAATCATATGGCCCACTAGGCATGTCTGGGTCACTTAACCCGTCCATGTCATTGGGCCAACCCCGACCGATCGGGTCGTCGAACCAGCTCAACTCGTCCTGACCGTTGTCTCGTTCGGCCCGTCTAAGTCGTCTGGCCCTCCCAGACTACTTTTGTTGTCGGACCCACCTAGCTTGCTCAGGTCGTTGGACCCGCTCGACTTGTTCATATTTTTGGGCATGCCTAACTCGTTCGAGTTGTAGGGCTCGGTAGGCTTATCCAGGTTGTTGGGCCCATTTGCCCCATCATTGTACTCAGACCCCCTATCTATCCAAGTTGTTGGGCCCACCCGACCCATCTGGGTCGTTTGGCCCATTAGGCTCGTCTAGGTTGTCAAGCCCATCAGAGTCATCGGGCCTGTCCAACTAGGCTTATCGTCGAGTCTGCCCGTCCTGTTCATGTCATCAGGCCCACTTGAATTGCCATGGTTGTCGGGCTTGCCAAGCCCATCTGGCTCGTCATGCATGTTTATGTTGTCGGGCACGTTCGACCCATCCAAGTCATTGGGCCCGCCAAGTTGTCGGGTTGGGTAGTCCCATCTGGGTAGTTGGTTTCTATGTGTCTTGGGCTTTGACCGATCCATATGGGTCGTTGGTCTAGGCCGACCCTTCTTGGTTGTCAGTTCAGGCTAGGCCATCTGGGTCGTCTCGGTCAATTGTGGACCATACTCATATCGTGTCCACCTTCTGATCATGATTGGCCCGAGATGGCTTGACTTGATCTTTTACTCTGACTTAAAGTAGTATTTTTAGGCGGGCCTAATCCACCTTAGCCCTGGCCCTAACCCACTTGAAAAGGGGCTTTGGGGGCTTGGGCTTTTGTTTGGCCCCCTCATTTGGGGGCCTTAAAAGGAAGCTTAATAAAGAGTGGGTCAGGACTAGCCCATGGTCTAGGGACCAAATTGACACCTCTACCTGACCCTAACCTATCCCAACTTACTACATAAGGGACTTTGGGGATCGGGGCTATGAAAAAGCCCCTGATACGTGGGCTATGAAAATGGAGCCTAACTCCATAGGGGATTAGGGTTAGGGATGGCAACGGGGCTAGACGGTGACGACTTTTGCTATCCCAAACCCATCCATGTAGAAAAAAATCCATCCTCATCCCCATACCAAAATCCAACAGGTATCACACTTTTGTCTCATCCACATCTCCACTATGTAACGGGTATAATCTCGTACCCATAACCGTACATGTTTTCTTACTAGTAGAATATTAATTTTAATTAATTTTTATAAAATAATAAAAAATTACGGTAAAGGAAATATAATATTATCAAATATTCAATATGAAAATGATGATTGTTTCTTCGATATCAAATACTTTAAAATAAATTATAAATGTTTACATTTTAGATTAGAATACCAAATAAAATTTCATGAGAACCAAAACATTTATTAAATTTGCAAACATTAATGAAACCTTGTTGATAAAATTTGAAAATATTTTTTAAAAAATATTAAAGGAAAACAAATATTCAAATTAAAATATATTTTAAATGTTTGTTTACTTCAATTTTTCAATTCTAATGAATCTATTTTTTATACACTAATAAAAGTTACAATACATCACTTGATCAAAATGACGCAAAGAACAAATAATAAACATAATAATAAAATTTTGACATAGATCTTGTATCTTTTGAACTCCAATATATGTTGGATGGTGATAAAAAAATATTCATGGCAATTACATTAAATTTTTATATTGTAGTAAATAAAAGTTATTTATACAATTATAGTGAAAAAAATTATAGTATGACTGATAATGAGTTAGAAAATAAAAAATAATTAGATATAATATATCGAAATAGTATTCTACATGATGAAAATAAACAACAAATAAAAATATTAAAAAATTGACAAATGTGTGTTTTTGAAACAATTTGAGAGACTATTGAAAGAAATCACACAAAGAAAAATAAATGTATAATTAAGTGTATGATAAAATGAAAAATACCTTAGAGATCTAAGAAAACTTTTCAAATATCAACATATATACTCAATTGTTGAGAAATAACAACTTTTTTTAGAGAAACAAAAGAGTTCTTTAAATGAAACAAAAATGAATAATAGTGAGTAAATAATTTTTTTATATTACCTAGTAAATGAAAGATTTACGTTACTAAATACTTAAATTTTGAGTATCAAACATTCTCATGTGAAAGAAAAATATATAATAAATAAAAATATTAAAAAATAATAGAAATATTCAAATGTGAGACAATTTTTTTTTAATTGACATACATCATTTTAACATAATTACATAAAAGTTATGATAAGATGAAAAATATATTGGAGATGCGTATGAGTTTCATGACAAACCAAATAATTAGAAGAAATAAAAAATAGAAAGTATATATATATATATATATATATATATATATATATGGTTACTTAATTAATTGTTAATATTTTAATAATTTAAACGGAGATGGAGACAGGTATTATGGTGGGGATATGTACATCCTCATACCCATCTTGATACCCAATTAAAAAAGTTGGGGATTCTTCATTCCCATACCCAGTCAATGCGGGGATTTCCTATCAAAATGAGGACGGGTTCAGGTAATACTCACGGAGACGGATTCAGACAATACCCATAGAAACCAATTTATTTGTCATCTCTAATTAGGTGATCCGAAGTCAAAAGAAAAAATGACAGCTCTACCTCGTATAAATTTGTAGGTTATACGATTGTAAATTAATTTTTACAAGAAAAAACTAATTGTAGAGAGGATAAAACAACATAACTCTAATTACTCATTGAGTATAAACTTCACTTAAGTATTTACAAATACACACTTTGTAGGTGGCCTATTAGACGAACTATGAAAACTAAGTTCGTCTATGCATGAAAACTTTTCTTTTATAAACACTTTAAATTGGACCTTCTTTTCTTTTATTTGCATGCTTTAACTTTGTTCTTTCTGCTAGTGCCTTTTGGGGTGTGTGTTTTAGAATTTTCTTAGGGAAGTTGAGTCAACTTTCGATAAAATCATAGTGACTTTGCATATTGAAAGAAGTATCTATTGAAATCCCTTTGTGTATGCGGTCTATTGAATTTAAATTCGTCTTAATCTAATATCGTGCATCTAATACTTCTTTAGACTCATATAGTCTTTTAATACTTGTGCCAAACACTTTTGATAGACTTGGTTTAATTTTTGTATATTTCGTCCAGAGTTTTAAAATGTGACTTGCTTCTATAATTTTTATGTCTATTGTTTCTCTATACTTTTTTTATCATATTGTATATTCATGTTTGATTCTTGAAAGATTAACTCTTCTTCAAACTTCATTTAAAACTTCAGTATGAACATCCAAATTTAAAATTTGAGTTATTTATTACACAAATTAACTTTAATATAATAAATTACCTTATTTATAATCATTAAAATAAGTATCTATTAATAAAATTATAAGATATAGACTTGTATCTATAACAATATATAAAGGGGATTTCCCTTTTTGTCCACTTTTCAAAATATTAATTTTATCCTTTAAATATAATAATTTATTAAATTTTTAAAGATTGACCTTTATTTTTACAAACTTTTTATAAAATCATATGTCTCTACTTCTTCTCTTCTTCTTTATTTATCAATGATTATTCTTTTATCTGTTATGATACATTTTACTTTATTTTTAATAAATATAATTTTAGTATATATATTAACTTAATAACATCATAATATTATCATCTACTAATATAATATTACGCATATTAAAAAATGCATACACACAAACTATTACGCTAGTCTTGTCATAAATAATTAACAAATAAAAATAAATGAGAGAAAGAAAAGAGTTCAAATTTTTTTCAAAAGAATAACCAATATTCATTGAAAAGAAAGGTCTGATTTTGCTAATTTACTATTTTATTTTATTATCCTTAGTTGATATCCATACATCTATATATAAAATATATAAAATGATTCTCTACATATTTTTTGTTCCAATTCAACCCTTTAAATAATAATATTATTTTAAACTAAAATATTTTTATTTTTATTTTTGCTTTTAAATGATCATTAATTTAAATTTAATTACTTTTTAAATTAAAATAATTATTTTATCATTTCATCCTTTTAAATTACTATTTACTAAAATTTAGTTATCTATTCTATATCTATTCTATCTATAACAATATATAAATGGGATTCTCCCTTTTGTGTCCACCTTTCAAAATACCAAATTTACCATTTAAATATAATAATTTATTAAATTTTAAAAAATTGACCGTTTCTTTTACAAGTTTTTTATAAAATCAGATGTCTCTGTTTCTTCTCTTCTTCTTTATTTATCAATGGTTATTTTTTCGTATGTTATGATATATTTCACTTTATTTTTAATAAATATAATTTTAATTTATATTAAATTAATAACATTACAATATTATCACCTACTAATATAATATCACGCATATTTAAAAAAATACATACACACATGCGCGATAGCGCGTCACGCCTGTGTTTACGCTAGTTATCTATTCTATAACAATAAATGAGATTCTTCTTTTTGTGTCCATATTTCATAATACTCGTTTTATCCTTAGTTATTTTAAAAATTAATTATTTTATAAATAATTTACTTTTAATCATTTTTCTACAAATCTCTTTTGTCTTAAATCATTATTTAAATTTTCTTTTTACATATCTTATATATTTTAAAAATTATATATTTGTTAAAAAAATAAAAAAATGCAAATACACGGACGCGCACCCGTGTGTTCGCTAGTTTTTTAATTAAATTAATTATATACAATGAAAAAAAAAGACATGTACATTTGTAAAAAAACTCTAGTTTAAAACGAGGAGCATTCTTCAAGCAAAATAGGCAGTTTCCTTTTCCAACTGCAAATCCAAATTTTGTGTACCTGTCATTCACAATCAATCATGGCTACCATTTCTTCAATTTGCAACCTCTTTCTCCCCATAATTTTATCATTATTCCCCAGAACACTGTGTGCAACAGTGCTACAAGACCTCAAAAACTTACATCAACCCCCAGCCTTTAACTCTACAATTCTCTCAAACTGTCTCAACAATCCATCTCTTAGGTACTGCACTTCATCTCCAATCATGGACTTTGATGAAATATTCAAGTTTACCATTGTTGCAAGCCATCTCTGCAATGAATCCAACAACCCCAATTGTGTAGAGTCATTCCCCAAAGTTGATCTTAGAAACCGTCCAAATATTGCACCACTTTATTTGTCCTTCGATTTCTTTTGGAAATATTGCCCCTTGAGCATCATGTCCATTGATTTGTCCAACAATTCTATGAAGGGTGGTTTTCCAACCGAAGTTTTCTATTGCACCCAAATCCAGTCTCTTGATCTGAGTATCAATGCATTTTCTGGGGACATTCCAATTCAGAGTTTCTCTTCCTTCACCAACCTCACTTTTCTCAACCTCTCCTATAATGGCTTTTCAGAGAGTAAACTGTCAGATTCCCAGTTCTTCAAAAGGTTCAATTCTTCTAGTTTTCTTCATTCTGGTGCTCTCTTGGATCCAAAAAAGTTTACTGTGAAGGCTGTTGTTCTGTTAGTTTGCTTTCCCATCCTTGTCATTTTTATGGTAATTTCCTTGGTATGGCTTTGTTTCCAAAGGCCTGATTTTCTCCCAAGGAAACTTCAAAGAGGTTGGAGGTTTACACCAGCAATTCTAAAAGCAGCAACTGATGGTTTTTCACATAAGAATTTGGTGGGGATGAGTGATGTTGTTCATATCTACAAAGGGACATTGAGAGATGGTACTGAAGTGAAAATTGAGATGTACTGGGATGATATACCAAGGGACAGTTACCGTAGATTTGTTGATGAATGCAATATTCTGTCTAAGTTACACCACAAAAACCTTGTCAGAGTTCTGGGGTGGTGTAAGAGCAGAAAATTCAGGGCCATTATCACAGAATGGACGAGAGAAGAAAACGTTGAAATGTGGTTATCAGGGTCAAGTCCATCATGGAATCATAGAGTGAAAGTGTTAATGGGGATTGTAGAATGCATGCGCTATATGCAGAAGGAATGGCCTGAAATTGACTATGAACTCGACACAAGTAGTATTTTGCTGTCCGACAATATGGAACCATTAATTTCAAGGTTCAAAGTTGGAGATCACAACAACAATGAAAGAAGTAAGAATAATAGAAAATTAGTCCTCAAACAATGTGTCTTTTCCTTTTTCTATTTTCTTGGCATGCAAGTTCATCAGTGCTTTCTGTTATTTTGTAGAGATACATAGGTTTGGAGTATTTGTGCTGGAGCTGATACTAGATAAGAAGGTTCAAGAGGAGTTTGATGGAGATGATGCTGAATTTGTTAGGTACATAAGAACACTTAATTCTGCAGATTTGCTGCAGATTATTGATGAGAGAATGGAAATAACTGAAGCAAATTTTCATCAAGTTAAGCAGGCACTGTATTTGGGATTAATGTGCGTAGATCAATCGAACAGTGAGAAGCGAAGCTTGGGCATGATACTTAACACTGTAGCAAGAGCCTACAAAACATGCTTGTTCAAACCAATTAAGTAGTGATATCAGTATTGAGTGGACATTTTCTTCAGAGATGATTCTTAGAACTGGTGTCTCATTGTTCTTCGGAGTTGCTATTTTGAGAACTTGATTATACTGTATACATTGTTAGAGTGATGCTGTACTCTTATTTTGTTAGTTATTAAATTTCTTGTAAGGTTTTAGTTATTTTACATCTGAACCAGTCTGAATTATAATCAAAAAGTTTTAAATTTTTTAAGACTTAATATTTTATCAAAATTTATTAAAAATTCAATTAAAAGTTTTGAAAGTTATAGGAACTCAAAATTTAATTAAGTCTATTAAAATAATATAATTTTATAAAAGTAATTTGTATATTAATATTTTTATTATATTAAAATAATGAAGTTTTAAAAATATTTGAAAATTATTAGACAATAAAATTTATTGAATAATACAATTTTATATTAAAGAAAATGACAGAAAGAGTAATTATATAAGCGACTATTATCTCTACGAAGGAGGAAGGATTAATGAGATTTATAAACTTAAATTCTGTTTTTAATTTTTAATTTAATTTAATTTTCCATGCTGAAGAACAGTGCGACACACAGAAGAAATCTTGGGCCTCTTTTTGAGTCTTGAGTATGCTGTGCCATTGGGTTCCTTATTCTCTGTTTAGCGGTCGCACACGCTCTCGGGAATTCACTGCTTCAGCTACTCATTCGCACTTTCCTTCTCTCTCTTTTTCCCCGAACCGGAATATCAGCTGTATGGACGCCACTGGCTTAGATTCCAATGGCCGTGAATTCAAGACTGCCGATGAAATGTGGAGGGAACACACGGGTGACCCTAGTAAGAAGACCCAGTGGTACCGCGACGGCGTCTCCTACTGGGAGGTATATCTGTCTCTGTTTCTTATGTGGGTTTCTGTTTTTTCCAGAAGAAATTCAAAAAAATTGGATATATCTTCTGGGGTTTGTTGCAATTAATATGTTGTTGTAAAGTTTGCTTTTTTATTGTTTGTGAGAGCAGGGTGTTAATCCAACTATGGATGGAGTTTTGGGAGGGTTTGCAAATGTGAATGAGCCTGACATAAGTTGCAGTGAGGATTTTTTGAAGATCCTCCTATCCGAACGTTTTCCTGCTGATGCCAGACGCCAACCCCTTGTTGTTCTTGGTACTCTTTCGTTGTCCCTTTGTTATTGAACCCCACTAGTGAAAACCAGTGGATTCTTAGCGATGATGTTTCATAGATTTTTAAATCGAATGGGATTTTTGCTTAGATTTTACTTGATTTTTTCCTTGTGAAAGGTGACTATTGTGTTTTAGTTTGATTTTCTGAGTGTTTTTGGGATTTATGACATTTGGAATCTGCTTTTGTTGAATGTAATAATCCCTTTTAATATTTATTTTTGGACATGGATGTTCTAATCAGCCAACTCTTGAATTTCAGATTGTGGTTCTGGGATTGGCAGAGTTACCAAAAATCTTTTAATAAGATACTTCAATGAGGTTTGTGAGATTTACTTTCGTTATCTATTTCTTCCGAGTCAGTATTCTATAGTTCATGAGTACCGACACTTATATTGAGTAATTGTTGATGCGGTGAGCCCGTGAAAATTCCAATGAAAAGTCAGTGGATCATATGTTGATGGCACTACTTTAGTACTCTTAGTATTGTTTAATATGCAAAAAAAAAAATGTTTCAGGTGCTTGTTGGATCTGATGTTTTACCATATCATTGCTCTTTGATGGCACTACTTTAGTACTCTTAGTATTGTTTACCCCTTCTTTAAATTAATGCATACCCCTGCTTAGATCAAACAGCTGGTAGGGAATTCTACATCTATATATGTTACTAAATAATAGAGTTTACAAGCCTCAATTTCCATATATTTGGAAGTACTGCTGGGTATAATTCTACCCGGATTTGATTGTACCAAGCTATGTAAACATAACTCACAAACAGGTTATGTTAACCTTTTAGGTTGAACTATATAACTATTCTGGCTGTGTTCAGGTTGAGCATTTTAGTGTCATACTGTTGTTCTAACAATGAAGATACACTAACTTGAAACATGCTCCATTAAATTCTTATCAAGTATCTAAACAGTGCATCATCCTGGCTTTTACTAACTACATCACATTGATATTTATCTTTTTTTATTGTTTGTTTATGAAGCATGATATTGGAGGCTTTCATTTGCTTTGTTTTTATTTCCTCTCTAATTTTTTCTCTTATGACTTGCTGGATATGGCGTCTATCTTTTATTTATTATGTTATTGTTAGAATAGTTTATATTATCTTCTGAGCAAAAGCTGTGTTGTATTTCTTTCTCTTTCCTTAAGCTTACGTTGTAAGCCACTGGTCCTTATATATATGAATTTGAATCAGAAGGGAGATTTAAATTAATATCTCTCAAGCTCTTTTCTTCATATATACTCTTTCAACTTGGTATTAGAACATTCTCCCTCAGGCACCATTTCTCTGCATGGCTTAGTCAGGTGCATGTAACCCACAAATTGACCAAGGTTTTCATGATCATTTGGAATAGACAACAGTGAAATATCATCAAGTGTTGAACAATGGAAGAAGTTGAGCTTCCAGAGTAATGAATGATTGATTGTAGACCTGTGGATAGTCCTAAGGGTTCAAATAAAAGATTAATGGTAAAACAAAGTGAACCATTTTCAAATCTAGAGAGATACATAATACTTGTGGGAAAACTTATTTATCTTACTATTACTGAGCTTGACCTAACTTTTGTAGTTGGTGTGGTTAGTTAGTTTATGTAGGCTCCTTGCATTGATAACCAGAATGGTCTCATTTGCATTCTCAAATACCTTAAAAAGGCTTCAAGATAAGGTTTTCTATATGATGATAAGAAGTACGGAAATATCTAGATATTATGATACTGATTGACCATGGTCTCCTATAGATAAACATTCCACTACTATATATTGTTTTTCATTGGAGAGAATATTATTTCTTAGAAAAGCAATAAACATAATGTATTTACTTGACGTTGAATATAGGGCAATGACATCAATCACTTGTGAACTTGTGTAGATAAAACAATTTCTCCAGGAACTGAGATATTTTGAAAGCAAAGTAGGATGCATTATGAAAATCAAGCAGCTCTTCTCATTGCTTCCAACCTTGTTTTTCATGAGAGGACAAAATACATGGAAATTAATTGTCATTTTGTTAGAGAAAAATTGTTGTTCAAGGAAATTTGCACAGAGTTTGTTGGCTCCAATGATCAACAAGCTAACTTTTGGATAAAAATCCTTGAGAGGAGCTTGGGTTCAATTTAATATCTTTTGAGCAAAAGTTGTTTTGTGTTGTCTCTCTATTTGTAACTTATAGTCTGATGAAGGATTATCTTGTTCCTTTTTATATTTTTGAATATGGTGTGAGTTGATTAAGAAAGCTAAGCGAAATCCCCACTGGACATTAAGATAGCAAGCTATCTAGATGTGAAGGTTCCTTTCACAAAGCTCAAGAGAAGAAGATGATGGATTGATTCAAAACAAAAAGGAAATGGAAGGCACATAAACCATAGAAAACCAAGAACAATTAAAGGAAGGAGAAAACATAAAATGGAAAGGAAAGAAATGGTAAAAATGTGAGAAGCACGCCACTACAAGGCTAGGCTAGAAGCCATGGCAACCTTGAAGATGAGTGGATGTGTGCCGCCACTTGCTATGCAAGATAAGGCTTACAAGTTTCACTCCCAAGGGAGGAAACTCTCACAAATGGTTGAGACACAAGAGTGTTTTTACTTCAAAATGTTCAACCCTTTTACATGTCTAGGAGCACCCCTTATATAGAAGAGTTTAGGGGCCTCTAAGCAAATAAAAGATACCTAAGGATGTCTCTACAAAAACCTAACCCTAGCTTCTAGAAACTAGGTCAAATAAGGTTACAAAAATGAGAGACAAAAGAGCTAACTATGGTGTGTGCAAGGCTAATTTCGTTCTAGGACAAAAGGAGACCAAGAATGTGTCTCATATGTCTCTAGAAAGTGGCCATAGTGTGCTAAAAACAAAGGAGACCAAAGGTACATAGGTACACTTGCTTTATGCCTTTTTCTTTATGCTTTATGCCTTTGCTTTACTCTCTCCTCCACATCATTTATGCTCCCCAATCACCATGTGCCACCTAGCATTGCTTTCTTACTCCTAATTAACCTACAAAGCAAATAAACATAGATTAGCATGTTGGCTTAAGTCAAGTCAACTATAGTCAACAAGTCAAACCTAGTCAAAGGTCAACAAGTCAACTAAAGTTGATTCAACTAAGTCAACTTAGGGAATCAAAAATAACAAGCATAAATGAAAGGGATGAAGGATTAGTGAACTTCCTTTCTAAACATGCTTAGTCTTCTTAAGCATGTGCCTCCATCCTTGATTGAGGTCAATCCTTCATCATAGTCCTAGGGGAGATGTTTTTCTTTCTTTCCTTAAACTTCTGTTGTAAGCCACTGATCCGCATATATATATATATATATATATATATATATAATTATTGATTTGCCCCACATGTACATTAGCCTCTCTTCTATTTGTCTATAATTTTCTTTATCTTTAAATTCAATCTGGAATTCCACCATGTTGTGATATTTTAGGGATAGTTAATTATCATCTTATACTTTCTTGTTGACTATAAATTTCAGGTTGATCTCCTGGAGCCAGTATCACAATTCTTGGAGACTGCACGCGAAACTTTGGCTCTGGGATGTCAGACAAATGCAGTGCACAAAGCTGTTAATTTTTACTGTGTTCCTCTTCAGGTGTGTACTTATCCTCTATGAAAATGACAGCATATTTCTTTCTTCAGATTATATTCTAGCCATAGTACAGTGGTGTGCAACCTGGTGTGATAAAGCTCCCTCTGTGGTGGGATCTTGCGGTGGATAGGACAAATTATGTAAAATAGATAAAATAGCTAATATGAACAAAATTCCTATGATTGAAGTTCTATATTATATTTTTTTAACGCTGGTTATGGCTTTCCTTATTATTTGGCTGTTATGGGACATTGTAAGATTTCACAAATAATATTGTGTATTTTTCTTTTATGAGCTCACATCTAACAAGTAAATAGCTACCTGGAAACTGGCATTTATTATAAATTCTTTATTGAATAATAGGAAGACTGGTATTTCTTATAATTTTACGAAGTTACTTCGATAGTTCAAACACTAAGTGGACTTCTATTTTATGTTTTTGTCTTTTAAACACCGTTATCTCTTTCCATATTTTCTGGGTGTCAGGTAAAACATGAGTTTTCTCAGGCAGTATTTGGTGAGATTTTTTTTTTTCATGAACATTTAACCAGTAAATAAAATCTGGAAATTAGCATTTATCTTTGTTAAGATGCAGGCCTCGAAGAAGCTACATATTATTGTAAATGCTCTAAGAGACATTCTATGGTATTTATAATGCTACAAATTCAATGGTTGCTGTCTCTACCAACTCTTCATCTTCTTATCTACTCCTAAGATAAATTAGTAACTACGTATTTTGAGACCATGTTCATGATAGTCTTTAATCGAAACATTCAAGTTAATGTGATATCCCTAGCACTTTTGACATTTAGTACCACTTTTTGCTATTCTTCAGTAATGTTATTGAGCACCTCTTGTTTTCCTTGCTTTAGGATTTTACACCAGAGGCTGGAAGATATGATGTAATATGGATTCAATGGTGTATTGGTCATCTTACGGATGAAGATTTTGTTTCATTTTTCAAGAGAGCAAAGGTAAGCAGTCCATTCTTTATTTAATAATTAGGCTATTTTTAATTGGGAGTTAAGGAAAATAAATAAATAAAACAAGTAATTTTGTACTAGGGAAGGTTCCATATATTTAAGTATTTACATTTTCATCTTTATCTACCAATTCCCTAGAATGACCAAGATGTGTAATTGCATTGATAAAGTAATGTAATGTATTTTATTAATTATTTCTCCTCAGCAATGATTGAAGTTGTTCATTTTGGTTCTCATTTGTCATATATTTAAAAACATTATTTGCCTGGGTGCTTGCTAGAAATATACATGTCTCGTGTAATTGTAGTGAATGAGATTAGATTGAGAAATTAGTCACCATTTCTAAAATCATGTATAATATATACATATAATCATTGTAATGGAATATTTCTGTTTCTATAGTAGTAAAAAATAGTCTTCTCTTGCACTAAACATTTAAGCGGATCTGGTTATAGGAAGAAACTGTACCTGTTATTTGCAATTTGGTTATGCAGAAATATTTTATATAATCAGAAAGCTTGTATATAATTTTTTTTATCACTATTAAAGCTTAGTGATTTGTGCTTTCATTGGTTTGTTGGTTGTACATAATCATATACAGTTTCATTTTATTTGTAACCTTATGATGGTTTTGTTTGATTGAAGCTATTATAATGTTGGTGATTTGTTAATTTGTGGGTTCACTAATTTGTCTTTCGTTTTTTTGCACTCAGTGTTTGCTTGTCATTACTGTTGTCTCTCACTTGAATTGAAGTCATAACTTTTATCACTTTCATTCTTGTACTCTGTCTCATGGCATTGGCTTATACATTACCATAGGTTGGCCTCAAACCAGGTGGATTTTTCGTTCTGAAGGAGAATATTGCCAGATCTGGTACTTTCATCTTTGATGCATTTTATTCTTTCTAATGATACTGAATGATTTATTTCCTCCATTTTATTATAAACTAATAAAGCTGGCTTTGACACCTTTTCTAAGACCTATATATCAAACGTGACTGTATGGTCTTGGATAAACTTCTCCATAAGCATTTTGAAAAAAGAAGATAAGGAAAATTGACCGAGTTTCTCCACAAGCTAAATATAGCTAATTTGTAGAATTTTTTTCGTATTAACTTCTCTAGAAGATTATTTTTAACTTGTGCATGAGCTAGCATTAGCTTATGAAGAAGTTTATTTTATTATTTTATTTTCTTTCATAGAAATGTTGATGGAATAGATTATCCAAACAACCGTTTAGTATTTGAACATACATTCATCTTCTCCAAGCTTCCTATGGTTTCCCTAACATGCAGTGTCCTGAGCCGAGGTACAAAGGACTAAAATTTTAAATGATGGAGTAAAACAATTTTAAGTTTATAACTCAATGTTAAGATGTTAGAACAGTACCACAAATAAACTTCCTTGGGGTGAAAGTTGAGGGGAACAAATTGTATTAGCGTGTTAAGTTTTAATTGAAATGTGGGGACTTGTCACTTCTTTAAAGCTCTTGGTAGTAAGCTTTTGATCATTAGCTGTTTTAAGCACAAAATGAGTTTAATTTGAACACTGAAACTTTTTCTACCATTTTGAAGCACAGTAGTGGATAGTTTATATCGTTTAGTGTGTTCCCAGTGGTGGAGGGTAATCAACTGTCTCCGCATTCACGCCGAAACAATTCTCTGTCACTTTTTTCTTCTAATGATTTTTCATATCAAACATGCCTAGTTCTAGTTTCATTTTTAGTTTGAGGGACTGTGTTAGAATATCTATTGAGGATATCTCATAATATCATGATTGTATCCTAATGTTACATGATCTCAAGAATAGTCTTCACATTTCTTTATTTTTCATGTTCTGTTTTTGTTATTTAATTAGGATTAAGTTTTTCATGTTCATGACTGTTTTATTTAATCTCCTATATCACATCCTTAATACCAATATCAATATAACTTTATTATTGACTATTCCTTGTCCTCCCTTTATACCTATTCCCAATAATTTCTGCAATCAAACTTTCTATATTCTATCGTGCAGGATTTGTGCTTGACAATGAAGATCGAAGCGTTACAAGATCTGATAAGTACTTCAAAGAGCTATTTTCACAATGTGGATTACATGTTTACAGATTAAAGGTAAATTAGGTATCTATAAAAGAAATATGGAATGGTTGTTGTTGTAATCAGAGAAACGAGTGTTGTTTTCCTATAAAAAGTATGTTGTAGGGTACGTTTTATTTCCTGAAAAGTTAGATTTTATCATCTGTGTTTCACGCTATTGTTCTGCTTCTAAAAGCATGTAGAAAGAGCTCTTCACGTGATGTCCTTGGTTTATTTACTTTTTAAGTTTTACCATAGGATTCCTTTTGTGTCCTATCAGGTTCGGTCTCTTATTTTGTGAGAACAAGATATTATTGGGAGTCTCTTTCTACTTGCTTTTTAGTTTTCACCAACCCCTTTTTAGTTTTACTATTGTTTTCTAAGCTGCTATTTTGTTCCATCAGGATCAGAAAGGATTTCCTGAAGAATTATTTGCCGTGAAGATGTATGCATTAACTACAGAAGCACCTAAAAGGGCTCTCCGTGCAAAATCCAAAACATCAATTAATAGACCTAGAACCATTATGTGAATATTCTCCATATTCACCCTAAACCATTTTTCTTTCAATTGAGAGATGGTCGATGTTGTATGTATAGTAGGCATTCATTTGTTGAGTCAAGCCACTGTAATAGGCTCTTATGCGGAATGCAAATTTTTAGTTCTCAGCTATCAGAAATTTATGGAAAGGTGAATTTTGAGTTTTTGTAATACTACAATGAACAAACAAGAGACGACTTTGCTATCACTTGATGACATGTTGGTTGGTGGTTTAGCATGAGTTTCTTAGTGCAGGACTACATGTTTCGGAATATGAATTCATACTTGGAGTTTGATGCGCTGGTTTTTCAAAGAATACATTGAAAGATTAAATGGACAAAAATGACAAGGGCAAGGGCCATTTGTACATACAAAGAGTGTGCATAAAATGACTAAGAAATCCTTTCAAATCGAAAACTTTTGTTGTTAAACACCGCTTAGAAATAAACAGGCAAGGAGTAGTTGTGTTTGGCATAACAGCTACTTGTACAACTGTTACTTACAGATGCATAACATAAGTTTTTGATTCGTGAAATGAGTTTTTGTTATTCATGTTGATGACATCATGATCTTGAAGACACTAAAGGAGGCAAGACTACAAGTTGGGAAAGTTTGAAAGAACAGTAAGGACTTATAAATGATTATGATGGCGAGTTGTTGCAATAAACAGTTCAGATTAACTGCATTTCCCTGGTTGAAATTGCGAGTCACTCTTAAAGGGAAAGAACTCGCAAAATAAGAATCAACTTGCGAAATACAGACTCATCATAAACAACAAAACACTTCTGAAGCTTCACAGCCACTTTATTTTCCACATTTCATCCCTTCCATGAACACCAATTGAGTGCACTTCATTTCTAATTCCCGAGCAAAATATCTTTAGTTTCTTTCAACATTCGGAAACCAAAATAAAAATACTAATTTTACGTAAGTTTAAAAGTATCTCCCATGATTCTTTTTTGTGATTGATGTGAGTGAGTTAGATAGCTTAAAATTGGCCTATCAAACCACTTAGCATTGATGCCTAAAAATCACTTTAGCAATGGCTTCCATGTAGCATCAAAATAGATCAACGAGCAAGAAGAAATGAAGAAGGATTATGAACACTAATAACAGGTAATGAAGAAGAAAAACAGTGGGAGGACACGAAGAAGAAGGAAGATTATGAAGAACAAAACAATATAAAGAGAACACCTTATTTATATTAGTTAAAAAGTATTCTACTCACAATGATGGTTTCCAAAATTCTTCTAATATAAGTCGATATACAGTTCAGAGAACCATAATAAATGTCAAGGATTTTAGCAACTATACCAAGTTTAGTAGTAAAATGGATTTTTAAGTTGAAGCACCAGATTGCTAGGAAGTAATGCAATAGTCAAGTTATAGAATGTTTGATTATAAATATATACAAAATTAAATATACTTTTGAATAGAATAAAAGAAATATGAAGAGATAAAAATTATTCATATTTTAATTGGTTATAAACGTGAATATAAATTTAATAACTATAATTTCAATCCCTTGTAAATTATAACTAATAATTTCAATCCCTTACAATTAATATAGATTTCAAATTATTTTTCAATGTTAATCAAATCTTAATTAATCAAGTAAAATGTGATGACTAATACTAACTTTACAAATTTAGAAGAATAACGTAATTAAAATAAAATTTTAATAAATTAAATTTAATGTTTACATACGTTTAAGTCTTATTATCTCTAATATTAACAAAAGAAAAAAAAAGTCACTCATAGGTGTGTTTTTTGTGAAGATAAATATGATCAAGAGTGAAAAAATGTATTTGAGTGAATTTAAAGGTAAAATTTTTGTATTTCTTTTGAGAGATTTGAAGGTAAAAGTAAATAGATTTGAAAGTGAAATTTGGAAAAGTTTGTGATACATTTTATTGATGTAATAAATAAATAGATTAAAATATAAAATTACTATTTTATTCTTATAATAAAAATTAATATATATATATATATATAGGCTTAAATAGTCATTTGGTTCTAGTTTTGGTCGACTTTTTTCACTTTGGTCCTATTTTTGAAAATGTTTTCAATTTGGTCCTACCTTTCGTAATTTTTTTTCAATCAACTCCTTTTCGTTAACTCCGTCTAAATTGTTAACGAAACAGTGGCCAGCGTGGTAATTTTGTGTGACGTGGATACTGTTCAGTGACATGTCCGTTTGCACTGTCATAGCCCAGATTTTAAATTGAAATTTAGGGTTTGTGTTCATTGTGGTTGTTTTCCATTAAAGTTCAGCTGAAAAGGAATGTCTCGTGGGGCATCTTCATCTTCTTGCAATAGTTGGATTCACCAAACTTGCAATTCCTGCCATGATGGTTCTAGGGTTTCAGGCTCACCCCCAATTTGCGATTGCGGAGACATTGCAGTGATGCACACAGCTAGCGACAACACAAACAATTAAAAATGGTGGGTCACCAACGAAAACAATAAACAATGCACCACCGAAAAAACAACTACAATTTAAAATATTCCATGAAATGCATAAACAAAACCCTAATCATTAACACTAAACCTAATCAATACTGAGCAAAAATAAAACCCTAAAGCAGGACATACCTCCACGACGAACACGTTTTTCCCTTTGCTACAATTTTACAAAGATGAGCGTAAACCTTGGATGCCAGAAATTGATCTCAAAGGCGCAATTCCAGAATTTCACAGGGCGATGAAAAAATCCTCAATTCGACCCCCAAATCCCCAATTCGACATAAACAATCCTAAACCCAATTTAATTCAACTTAAACCCTAAAATGAACCTGCAATTACAATTAAATGGTCAGCACAGTGCAAACGGACACGTCACGTCACTGAATAGTATCCACGTCACACAAAAAAACCACGCTGGCCACTGTTCCGTTAACGATTTAGACGGAGTTAACGAAAAAGAGTTGATTGAAAAAAATTACGAAAGGTAGGACCAAATTGAAAATATTTTCAAAAGTAGGACCGAAGTGAAAAAAAGTCAACCAAAACTAGGACCAAATGACTATTTAAGTATATATATATATATATATATATATATATATATATATATATATATATATATATATATATATATATATATGAGTGGGAGGTGTGGATGTAGGTGTGTGTGTGTGTGTGTGAGAGAATAAATACTCCAAATTCAAAAATATTAATTTAGAGATGTAGAGAAATAAATTCAACATAGGAATATCAATTTTATATTGTGGTTAAAATATGGTTTTGATTCCTTAATTTTGGGTAAAAATTAGTCATTTTTCGAAATTTTAGTTAAATTTAGTCCCACAACTTTAAAACTGTATGGATTTAGTTTTTTTAATCACAATTTGTGTAAAGTTTATTTAACGTTTTAAAAACATTTCATGGCAATATTTGAGTTATTTACATCGTTTAGACACATTTTTGCTTTAATGTTAGCGAATAAACTATCATGTAACACATTTGAAACGTCAAATAAACTTAACAAAATTTAATTACAAAAAATAAATTCATGCAATTTTAAAATTAAGTAACTAAATTGGATTAAAATTTTGAAGATACACTAATTTTAATTTTCATTGAAAATTAAGAGACTAAAAATATATTTAACTTCTTTATATTATTTACACAACATTGTGAGCCAAGTGATCTAAAGTGTCGGAGGCTTCGTCCATACAATTAGAGAAATTAAAGTTTGAAATTTATATAGAAGACTAGAAGTGCAAGACTTAACAAACATAATTTGTGTGTCACATATATATTATGTATAAAAGTTATGGAAATCCGTTCACCATAATTCTCCCCACCTCGCAAATCACGGGAACCGATTCCGCCCAACTTATAATCGATTTTAGTTTTCTTTGTTAAATTATATAATCACTGAATTAGTTTCTTCTCACCCCAAACTGATTCCCATCACTTAAAAACTTAACAATGCACCTATAATCCACTTGCTTTTAACAAGAATAATATGATAAAATCTCGTATCTCACCCTTGAATAATCCCACTTCAAGCTAAATTAAAAAAAAAATAATGATATTTTAACTATTAAATTTTGACAATTTTTTCTTACAACATGAAGTAATATTTTTTAAATAGTTTTGAGATATTTAAAATGAAAAAATAAGAGAATAAAAAATTACTTAAAAAATAACACCTAAAGTTATAAGAAAAAATCGTCAAAATTTTAAATTTAGTAATAATAAAATTATTTTCCTTAAAAAAACGATGTCTCAGCGTGAATTCCCTCGTTCCTTCCTTCCTTCACTCTTGAATAGCTCCAAATGAACACGGATTAGCATTACAAATCCGCGGCTCTTCATCCTTGAAGAGAAAATACACCCAAAAGAACAAGCATTAAAATAGACTAGCATAACGCTGGGTTGTGTTAAAAGAATAATCATTCATAAATAAAGAAGAAAAAAAAAATAAAGACATTCAATTTTATAAAAATTTTGTAAAAGTAACAATCAATTTTTAAAAATCTAATAAATTATTATATTTAAATGATAAAATCAATATTTTGAAAAATAATCACAAAAAGAAAAATTCTTTGGTATAGATTTTCAAAAAAGTAAAAGTCCTTTAGGAAAACTATTTTAATAATGGTAACTTTTCTCTCTATATATATATTAATGTTAAAAATAAAAATACATCATACTAATATTAGTAAATAATTAAAAATTATATAAAAAGTAAGAATATAAAGAAATGATATAATGTTGTCACACTTGAAAATAGTTAGTGTAATTATCATATTGCGTCATTTTCTAGGAAAACTAGCCATCAAACTCAGTTGCCTTTCGTCTTTTTCCTATTGTTTGCTTTCTTCACCTTTTCCGTACTCCATTGCATTTTTTTGTCTTTATGCTTCACGGGATTACAATTTTATGCAATTTCATTTTCATATTTTTCAATTACTTTCAAATTATTCTATCATTTTAAACATTTTAATTATATTTTTTTCTAAGAAACGCAGGATTAGAATATTGACTACATAAATTTAAATACGAACATCAAAGTGACTAAAAGCCCATGCAGGACACCAATCAAAATACAGATAGCATAGCATCACATTGTAATAGGTATCATTATTAACACTAAAAACACAGGTTAAACGTGGATTAATTACAGCATTAAAACCACGTGTAAGATGAAGGAGAAACACACATAATACCTATTTTTGTGAATGGTGAGAGTAACTAAGTGCAAGCAGGAAGTGGAGAACCGCACAAGCACTTGTTATGAGCATAGCAAGATTCATCAAATCTCTGCAACTTCCCACCTTTGGGAATCTCACCACACAGATTATTGTAGCTCACATTCAAACGCTTAAGATACTTAAAAGATGTAAGAACCTTTGGAAGAGACCCGTAGATACGGTTGTTCCTAAGATCTAAACCAGCCAAGTCCTTCGCCTTCGACAACCTTATTTTTCCTAAATCAAAGGCCAGCAAGTTCTTCGCCAGGTTTATCTTCTGCAACCTTTCCTTATTCTCCCCAAACAGCACCGACGCATCTCCTTCCAGCATGTTCTGGGATAAGTCCAGGAACGCCAAGTCCAGCTTCGCCAGCGTCGCCGGAATCTTGCCGGTGAGGCGGTTGCGGGAGAGTGTCAGCACCGTGAAAGGCTTGGGAAAGGAGCCGAAGGAGGCCGGGATGGCGCCGGAGATGCGGTTGCCGTCGAAGGAGATTCCGAGGAGGTGGGGGAGAGAGGAGAGGGAGGGAGGGAGAGTGCCGGAGAGGGCGTTGTAGGAGAAATCAATGGTGACAAGGGTTTTCATCTGGGACAAGAAATGGGGTATCTGACCAGAGACGTTGGTGTAGGTGATGTAGAGAAAACGGAGTTTGGTGAGTTTGGCGATGGAGGGGGGGATTGGACCGACGAGGTTGTTGATGCGGCTAATGTAGAGAAAACTGAGGTAGGGGAGGTTGGCGACGGAGGAAGGGATAGGGTAGGGTTTGGGGAGGCTAAGGTCGGAAAGGTCGAGGCTGTTGACCCGGTACGTTTTGGTGTCGATGTCGCATGAGACACCTTCCCATTCCGGGTTGCAGCAGTCGGTGTTTAGGAGCCAGGAGGAGAGGGTGGTTGGGTTGCCAAGCTCGTTCTTGATCTGCAGAAGGGCTTGCTTGTCTTGTGGGTTGCATAGTTCCGACAGTGCAGTTCTGCAGAGTAGGACCATGATGAGTACGATGATGCTTAAGCGTGCCATGTTCGCAGGGATTCCGATTCGGTGTGGTTTGGTTTTGTGAAAAATGGATGCTTTGGGAGATTTATAGAACTGTGGAGGGAAGAGAGATACAGAGAAAAAGAGAAAGTTATACTCATCAATGATGTTATTTTGTTACTGAGTCACTTTTGTTTTATTTCATCAGTGTTGTTGTTTTGTTATTGAACACCCCTTGCTTTTCTTGGTACATGGTTTTACACCGTACACTGGATAATATGATGTAATGTAGATGTTTCAATGTTACGTTGGTCTTAATGATGAATATTTTGTTTCATTTTTTTGTTAATATTTACTGCAGATCACGGTGTTTATCATTTTTGGGGGTAATTCACATTAGCATGCATGTTTACCTGCTATTATTACTGATATCCAAACTTGAATTGAAGTGATAAAAAATTATCAGTTTCATAGTTATATTCTGTCATTGACATATATACATTCTTAGTATAAGTTGGCCTACCTGAAGAAGAATTTTGCCAGCTACGGTACTTTGATCTTTGGAGATCTTTTATGATATTTCCAAATTCTGGTTTTCTTTATTTAGAAGTAGACATAATTAAAAGCAGATCAAGGTTGCGTGGAGATATTATTTACAACACAGGCTTTTTGGAAACTTTAAATTGGTTCTCCCTCTGTATAATGGAGAGACAAATCTGAACCAAAGTTCTCAAATCTATTTTCTATTTTTGGGTGGTTCTTTGATACCCTTTATTATCTACAAGGTTTTATTCTTCCCCTGGACGAGAAGGATGAAGATACGAGAAGATATGACTTTGTCCACATTATTGTTCTGCTTCTAAAACATATTTTCGAGGGTTGTTGTCCTTAATTGATGTACTTATGCCTTTGTCTTTTTAGCATTGGATTCCTTTGATGTCCTGCAAGTTCAGACACTTAGTTTTTCTTTTCAGATATTATTGGGTGTATCTTCTATCTGTTAGGAATTCAAGTGTGAGTCTAAGTCCCATATTGACCAGAATTGAGAAAGTAGAGCACCATATAAGGATCAAGGCCCATAAACCCATTGCCTTAAGGTTTTGGGTTGAGAGTGGTGTCAGTGTCTTATGTGGTTGGGCTCAGGTCTCATTGGTGTTGTTCTCCCCGGTGAAACCCCCTCTGTAAAACCTGACAAGTGGTATCAGAGCCGATGGTTGAAACCGGCTCAGACGAGTACAGTATGGTCCTTGTATCGAAAGTCTTCCTGGCAAGACTTCCAGGTAAGCGTGTCCCGTTAAGATGAACGGCGGTACGAGAAGGGGTACTCACCCTTGAGGGGGAGAATGTTAGGAATCCAAGTGTGAGTCTAAGTCCCACATTGACCAGAATTGAGAAAGTAGAGCACCATATAAGGATCAAGGCCCATAAACTCATTGCCTTAAGGTTTTGGGTTGAGAGTGGTGTTAGTGTCTTATGTGGTTAGGCTCAGATCTCATTGGTGTTGTTCTCCCCAGTGAAACCCCTCCTTTATAAACCTAACACTATCTTAGTACAGCGTATTATCCAACCTTTTCAAATGCAAATTTCAAAATCGGCTTATTGTTGAATTCAAATCCTCGTAATTTGGAATTGATATGCTTGAGTTCTGCTGATAAAAGAAAAAGAAAATGAAAATGATAGTTTCACAAAAATGTTTTGAGTTCTAAGCCATTTGTACGTGAAATGCGATTCATCGTTAGTTTGTCAGAGATTTATGTTATACTATATCAATGCGAGTTATTGATGAATCGTATTAGTTAATTTAGAAAATGGCGTTTTAAAAATGATAACGGTCTAAGAATAGTGAAACTCAATTATTTTAATATTAAAAGATTTGAGTATAAATAGAATTGTTATTAACGAGTTTCATTATTTTAAAACACATCATATCTCTAGAAACTACTTTTATAGAGTACTCTGACTTCTCTCTTGAGGTTCTGTCTCTCTGGTCGTCTGATTGAAGAACCAAGACCATAAGATTGATCCTCTCGGTGAGCTCTTGAAATTGGACCGATCAGTTTCTCCGTTCGCGTAAGTTGAGTTTCCGCTCTCTTTTTTAGTCTTTCTCTGTTTTCTGTTGCATGCGAGTCCTATTCTGTTTGCATGCGACGTTTTAATCATCCGTATGAGTCTCTGCTGATCAGTGATCCTAACGATATGTCATGATCGTTCTTGTGATGTTTCTATGTGTAGATAGAGCATCCTGTGGAGTTAGAGGTGTTGACGTTTTTAAGGCATTGATGTTTATAAAGAGTTCTAAACAGGATAACAGGTTAGGGAAGCTAATTGTTTTGCTTGAATTTCGTATAGAAATCATTCTGATGACTTTGAATTGCATGATTGAGTGTTGTATGAGTGCTTGAACTATGTAATTGAGTGTATGATTGGATTGTGCTAGATTTCTGGACTGTTGCATGTGAGAATAGATTGAGAGTCTAGTATTTTTGCCTGAGCGAGCAGCCCTCACCTAAGCGAAAACACTAGAAACTCGTCCCCTATCTTTGCGCGAGATCTCGTTTAGGCGAGCCAGTTTCGCTTGAACGAGAGTCACTCTCGTCTAAGCGAGACAGCTTAGCCTGAGCGAGAATTCGCCCAGAGTTGGGGTTGTTCTCTGTTTCAAGCCTCGCTTAGGCGAGAATGACTCGCCTAAGCGAGATAGCCCTTTTCGCCTGGGCGAGACCTTTTAGCTTGGTTGAGAACCTCTGCAGTTGAGTGTTATTTCTCTGTTTCTAATGGATGAAGCTATGTTTAAATGTTAAAATGTGAACTTAGTTATGATATGCATGAATTGTTATGACTGGTAATATGTGTGGTGAAATTGCATGAAGTTGAAATATGAAGAAGATTTGGTTGAACTAGGATTTCAAGGGAAATTCTAAGAGGAATGTTTTAGTGTATGTAAGGACATAAGGACTTAGTTTGGTTGGTATCCTGACGCTCCAATAACCATTAAGGCTCATGAAGAGTGTAATGGATTATGTCGTGAGGAGTAGCAAGACGTCCTAGTCTGTGGACCCAATTCAGTCACAGACGCGAAGGGGACTTACCTTGGGAGTGGTTGGGTGATAACTCCGTGTCCAAACTCTGTAGAGTTTGGGAACCGTCATAGGTGCACGCCACCAAGAGATCCAATGTCGCTTACATAATCTGGATATCGAGTCTAGATTTGCATTGTGTTTGTGGTGGTCTATGTGATTCTGGTGAAAATGAGAGAGATTGCATGATTTCTGTTTATAATTGAACTATATGATTCCTTTAATGAGATTAGCTTACCCTTGTTTTTTGTGTGTTTGTCTCGTGTTGTATGTTTTCCTTTTGCGATGATCACCTATTCGGTGGGAGCAGATGTGATTGCAGTGTCAAAGGCTCTGGAGGATGAAGAGTCATCGTTTTAGTGTTGAGAATTGTAACATCCCTAAAGAATATTACTGATATTAAATAAATAAAGTTCAAAACACAATAATATACAAGGCCATAAAACCAGGAGTCCAGAATTCATAAAACTGAAATACAAAAAAATCAATGGCTCCTGCCAGGTTTACATAATATTCTCAAAACAAAATCATAAACATATCCTATATGTATATACAAAAGTATCCCCTGCTAGCCCTCGCTCCGAGTCTAAGCATCTCCTGGCCCACCTGTCACATCATCTGCTCCCGAATAACAAGATATCTGATCATCGCCACACACATAGAAAGGGTGAGCTATGAACAATGAAAATATAACAGATATACAAACAAACATGTTTCCCAACCCAAATTACATAACTACAATTCTCATACTTTTCAAATCACCCAACCATGACCTCATAGTCCATCATGAGTCATATGCATAAACTAGGTCTTGGGACTTCCCTATGCTTCCACGAAACTAACTCATTCGTGGTCCAACCCTATGAGCCTATCTCGCTCATAGTCCTGCCCTAGAGACTCCTCGTCCGTAGTCAAACATCAAAGTATCATACTTGGACCTTGGCACGCACGCAATCACCATACTATGGACTCCTCACCCAATAGTAGCCGACAGGAACATAACAGTTCCTTGTCCATCGTGCGCCCGACACATGTAATCACCATACTAAGGACTCCTCGCCCATTAGTAGCCGACGGGAACTCAACCAGTTCCATGCACGCACGCAATCACCATACTATGGACTCCTCACCCAATAGTAGCCGACAGGAACATAACAGTTCCTTGTCCATCGTGCGCCCGACACATGTAATCACCATACTAAGGACTCCTCGCCCATTAGTAGCCGACGGGAACTCAACCAGTTCCATGCCCATCATGTGTCCAACCACCAAGCACATCTCAGAAAACTAAGGGAGCAGCGCCCATTCTGCTAGGTTCTATACCTTTCCACATTCACTCCAAACCAAATTTAATAAAAATAAAGGTTAAGTTCTGTCTACCAAGGTTTGAACCCGTGACCTTCCACTCACAAGGCCAAAGCACTACCACTATGCAATTCTCATTCGATGATATACACAATCAACATAAGTTTACATTTCAAATTCCACACTCTTACATATTATTAAAAATAAATCATAAAACAACAACACATAATTGGCATACATAGGACTCACCCAAGTCCTCTAACACAATCAAAGTACTCTCAACCATTTGAGCTAGTACTTTTCCACGTCACATTAAACAACAATTAATGTCATAAAGACGCCTTCTACCCGCATTTATTAATTAATTAATTAATTTTCCTGGGTCTTATAAGAATGAGGTTTCCAGTGGGAGCTTTTGCAGTGGTCAGTTTAAGTATAGAGTTTATTAGTTTAATTTGAGTGTCTAAGTGATATATTTTTATAGTCACGTCACATCTTTTGTAAGACGGTATTAATATATTGTGTACACCCGGACTATCTGGGACTATCTGTTTTGGAACTATGATGAAACTTCCTACTTTTATTAGTTTTAAGCTGCTAAAATTGAGATGTTACCGTTAACATTTCAACTATTTACAAGATTATTTAATTAAAAATATTTCCATGTTATTAAGTGGAAAAATAAAAGTCAAGAATCTTTATTGATTTTATTTATCGTGTATTTAAGTTTCACCGTTCCTGGTATACTAAAATTATTTTTAATATATATTTTAAAATATCTAAATTAATATACATATAAAAACGAAGTTAAAAAATAAATTTTTTTATTACCATTATGGGCAGGAATGATAAAGGGTTAGGCAACAAATCCACTTCATTGTACTTTCTTTATTAAATGGTCAATACAAAAATATATAATTTTAGTCGAGAATTTATTAGTTGGGGTTATAATAATATTTAATAAAAAATACACATTGAAAATGTATTAAAAGTTCAATTTAAGTAATTGGCTTTTCTTTAAGAAACTTCGATGAATGCCCTCTTTGTTTCTTTTTTGGTTAAATTATTTTTTTGGTATTTATTTTTTAATAAAATGTTAATTTGGTTTCTCTATTCTCTTTTATTTCAACTTGGTTCTTGTTTTGAGAAATTTGATGCAATTAAGTCTTTTCCATAAGTGGTGCAGTTATAATGTTAAATGGGATTTTACATGTCAGTTCTTGGATTTTTTGAATTTTTTTAAATTTTCTTAATTTTTTTAAAAAATAAAAAAATTTGTCACGTGTCAACCTAACATCGTGCCACATGGTAGTGATAACAGTGACAATGCCACGTGTCACTATTATGCCAGGTATCATTTCCTTATTCTCATTTTGGTTTCTGTATTTTAATTTTTGTCTCAATTTAGTCCTATTTTTTGTAAAAATTAAGCAGTTTTGTCTCTCTCTATATTGAAACCAAATTTAATTTTTATATAAATGTACACAAATATTTCTATCAAAATTGATATTTCAAGTAAATATTTTTAACAAGATTAAGTTTAACTAAATTTATATTTTACATTAAAATTTATTTAAAATTATTTTAAAGGTTTTAATAGAAAATGATGCTAATAACAAAAAAATTCATAAATTATATTGATATTTTATTACATCATATTTTAATATTGTTTTTTTATTTGAATTATATTTCAAATAATTGTATATTTTTTAAAATGTGTAAAGCTCAGTAATTTATATATAAATGTTTGAGTTGGTGTATAAATAAAAATTATTTAAATTAAAAAATTAACTAGTTTATGTAACAATAAAAAAACAAATAAATTTAAAATTTGAAAAAATATTTAAGTAAAGTTGAATGTGAAACAAAAATTTAAATAAACTTAGTTTTGTTAAAATATATAATAAAAATATGAATTTGAATAAAAATATCAAATTTAATAAAAATATTTGTATAACATTTATATAAAAATTAATTTTTGTTTCAATTTGGAGAGGGACAAAATTGTATAATTTTTACAAAAATTTGAACTAAATTGAGAGAAAAATTAAAATACAAGAACCAAATTAAGAATGAGAAAATGACACCTGACATAATAATGACATGTGGCACTGTTACTGCCACATTACACTATCACTGTCATGTGATACGATGTCAGCTAGACACGTGGCAATTTTTTAATTTTAAAAAAATTCAAAAAGTAAATAAATAATTCAAAAAATTCAAGAACTGACACGTGATACCCCATTTAACATTGTTACTGTATCACTAACAAAAATGACTTCATTGCAGCAAATTTCTCAAAATAGGGAGCAAATTGAGAAAAAGAAATAGAGGGACCAAATTGATATTTCGCTATGAAAATAGGGACGAAAGACATAATTTAACTTTCTTTTTTTCTCCTTTTTTGTATTTTTTTAATTAGATGACCTGCGTTACCATCTCCTTCTCTCTTTCTTTCTCATCGTTTTATCCTATGAGTAAGGAAATGGAGCCTTTGCGTGCATGCCTCCATCGTACCTCCACCGTTCTTGCTTGAAGTTTAAGGTAATGAAGATCGTTCTTGTTTTCAATTTCGTCTCCTTGCTTTTTATCACTCTTTCTCTTTCGATTTCATCTCCTATTTTCAATTTCGTCACATTTCAATTCAATTTCGTTTTCATTTTCATATCCTACTAATTTTGATTTCGTTTCCCTGCATCATTGATTTTGATTTCAGTTTCTGTGTTGTTGTATTTGATTTCGTTTTCCTCTTTCAATTTCATCTCTCTTACTCATATACTAACTCATTGATTATTTTGTCACCGTTAAGTAGCAGCGCTAACCGTGCCACAACCACTACAATCAGAGTGTGATTCCACAACCACTATAGCCATTGTAGTAGTGTGATCCCTATTTCTGTTCAAGTGCCCCTCTTTACTCTTTGCAACTTCATCTTTGATTTTGTGCTCTCAGATTCTGTTCTTAAGTTTCACCACTTTGCCTGTTTTTGTAATCTCCTCTGATATTTAATCTCCATTATTTTCCTTTAAGGTAGTATGTGAGTACTCTCTTTTTATCAAATTACTTAACTAATTGAATTTTTCTTTCTTTCTTTTGTTTCCATATTTCTTTCATTTGTATTCTTGTAAGCGTGGATGATTTGATTACCAACCGAGAATTATTCTTGGAAAAGAAATTTTAAGATTTAGGGTTTGTCTTTTTTCACCGGCGTGGAAAAACATATCTACTGATTTTGTTGTATGTTTACGTGTTATTTTTTAAAAGTTTAAAGTAAAATATTTAAAATTAAATCTTTAAAACATAAATTTAGATAATTTTTTTTTAAACATAATTAAAATAAAATTGCACATTAACATATTAATGAAAACAAATTTGATGTTTCTAAAATGAATTACACAAAAGTATAAACTTTAAGAAATTAAATTTTTTAACAATAACTTTAATTTTATAGGTTTAAATAAAAATAAAAATATATAAAATCAAATTTTAAATAATTTTTCGATCATTGATATTTATCTCATTAGTAATTTTATTTTTAACACTTAATTATTTAAAAAGAATATAAATAAAATTCACTAATAATGATTAACCGGTAATAATAATCCACAACATGAATATCATGATACACATAGACATCTTCCCTAAACAAGTGGGTCATTAAAATAGTTTGTAAGGTTTACAACATTTAGATTCACCTTATTGCAATTCTAAGATAGTTATGAATTTTTTGATATCTAAGGAATCCTTCCTTTTTCTTGAAGAATTGAAAATACTTCTAATAGACTAATATACTTGATGAGATGAAAAATTCTAGGTTTAATTATGTCTTTAGTCCCCATTTTGGAGTCAAAATCTCAAAATGGTACCCAAATTTTTAAAAATCTCAAAATGGTCTTCTTTTTTGTTGAAACGTCTCACGTTTGCCCTTTCCGTTAAGTCAAGGTTGACGCCGTTAGAGGGACGTGTCAGTTCCTCGATTTTTTGACTTTTTTTTTAATTTTTATTTTATTTTTTACTTTAATTTTTTGAACTTTTTTAAAAAAATCAAAAAATTGCCACGTGTCAAGCTGTCATCATGCCACGTGGCAGTGACAATGACACATGTCATATTATGCCACATGTCATTTTCTTAGTCTCAATTTGGTCTCTTTATTTTAATTTGTCTCAATTTAGTCCCAATTTTTGAAAAAATGAGCAATTTTGTCCCTCATTAAATTGAAACAAAATTTAATTTTATATAAATGTTATACAAATATTTTTATTAAATTTGATATTTTTATTCAAATTGATATTTTTATTATATATTTTTAACATAGCTAAGTTTATTTAAAATTATGTTTGACATTCAACTTTACTTAAAATTGTTTTCAAATTTTAAATTTATATGTATTTTATTGTAACATGAACTAGTTAATTTATGAATTTTTTTCTATTAACATTATTTTCTATTAACAACTTTTACACCATTTTAAATAAAGTTCAATGTAAAATATTAATTAAATGAACATAATTTGGTTAAAAATATTTACTTGAAATATCAATTTTGATGGAAATATTTGTGTACATTTATATAAAATTAAATTTGATTTCAATTTGGAGAGGGACAAAATTGCTAATTTTTACAAAAATTGGAACTAAATTGAGACAAATTAAAATAAATGGACCAAATTAGGACTAAGAAAATGACACGTGGCGTAATATGACACGCGTCACTGTCACCGCCACGTGGTACAATGACAACTTGACACGTGACAATTTTTTTAATTTTTTTAAAAAATTTAAAATTTAAAAAATAAAAATAAAAAATAAAAAAAATTCAAAAAAAAATTAATAAAAAAGTCAAAAAATCGAGGAACTGACACGTGGCACTCCCTCTAACAGCGTCAATCTTGACTTAACGAAAAGGGCAAACGTGAGACGTTTCAACAAAAAAGGAGACCATTTTGAGACTTTTAAAAATTTGGGTACCATTTTGAGATTTTGACTCCAAAATAGAGATCAAAGACATAATTAAACCAAAATTCTAACTTGAGAAGGATAACAAACCACTTGAAATTACAAGGAAGTCAGGTTAGGTAGACAAAAACAAATTAATATTAAATCTTCTAAAATAATAATTTCTTAAAAGATATAATAAGTTTTAAAGGTCCTTTATTTGTGGGTGGGTTTAATACGTTAAGGAATTTAATTATTGAGCTTTAGTGGTATTGTTTTTGTTCACTTTTTTCATCTGTGTATGTTACTTAATTTTTTCATATTATTGGTATTTTTTGTCTTATGTGTAATGTATTTTTGTCATGAAATTAGTGTGATCCCTCGTATTTTATATTCATGTTTTTTTTAATAAAATCTTCATATGAAATTGATATCTGACCTGAACTTATGAGAATATAAAAAGAAAATACTTATTTTTAGATTTTTTTTTTCTTACCACTTGTTGTGATAATGAGAGTATATTAAACAACTATACTAAAAGTAAAATGTTGGGTGTAGTAAATTTATTATTGTAGCAGCAGAGCAACACTTCCTAAGTATTACCTCCAGGTACAAATTATACAAAGTTTTAGTATTTATAATTATCTAAAAAATAATTGATATTTATATTATAAAGTAATATTAATATTTAAATTTGTTTCCACTAAATAATTTTTTTAACTTATTTTAGTCGCTTTGTTAAAGGAATGAATGAAATAAGTTTGATCTATCTACGGAGGAAGTGTTACTTTAGTTAAAATGTATAAAAAAATTATATTTAACTGTGGGACAGAGCGAATAGTACTAACAAAAGTAAACATTTTTATTCACTTTATAGGATGGATAATGATAGAAGACATTTATTACATCATATGTCCTATAAAATAATTTTCTCAATCTAAGCGTTGATGAGGTGCAGACACCACCATAGATGTTCATACAAAGGCAAACATTATGCATCCATATATTACCAAATCTGGAAATGAAATGATCAAGTGCAAGCAGGAAGAGGAGAGCCACACAAGCACTTGTTGTTAGCGTAAGAAGACACGTCAAATCTCTGCAAGTTCCCACCTTGAGGAATCTCACCGCACAGATTATTGAAGCTCACATTCAAACTGTGCAGAAACTTAAGCTGCGTGAGCCCCTGAGGCAGCGTCCCATAGATACGGTTGTTCCTTAGATCCAACCCGTTCAAGTTCTTTGACAACCCTACTTTCCCCAGATCGAAAGCAAGAGAGTTCTTCGCCAGATGTATCTTCTGCGTGTTCTTACCCGACCCGAACAACACCGACGCGTCACCCTCCAGCATGTTCCGAGACAAGTCAACGAACGCCAGGTTCAGATTCGAAAACGTCGCCGGGATCTTCCCGGTGAGGCGGTTGCGGGAGATGGTCATCGACGTGAAGAGCTTGGAAAAGGAGCCGTAGGAGTCGGGGATGGCGCCGGAGATTCGGTTGCCGTCGAAGGTGATCCCAACGAGGTTGGGGAGAGAAGAGATGGAGGGTGGGAGGGTGCCGGAGAGGGCGTTGTAGGAGAAGTCGAGGGTGACGAGGGTCTTGATCTGTGACAAGAAATCGGGTATTGCGCCGGAGACATTGGTGTGGGTGATATAGAGATAACGGAGTTGGGTGAGGTTAGCGATGGCGCGGGGGATCGGACCGACGAGGTTGTTGGTGCGACCAATGTAGAGAAAATTGAGGTTGGGGAGGTTGGCGAGGGAGGAAGGGATGGGATAGGGTTTTGGGAGGTTAAGGTCGGAGAGGTCGAGGTTGTTGACGCGGTATGTTTGGGTGTCGGTGTCGCATAAAACACCTTGCCAGGTTCTGTCGCAACAGTCGGTGGTTGGAAGCCATGAGGAGAGAGTGGTGGGGTTGCCAAGGTCTTTCTTGAATTGGAGAAGGGCTTGCTTGTCTTGTGGGTTGCATAGCTCCGAGAGTGCACTGCCCAAGAACACAACTATGAGTAAAACTATGGTGAAGGTTGAAGACATGTTTGTTTGGAATGTGATTTGTTTGGGTATTAAAAATGGATGAGGATGTCGTATGTTATATTATATCCTTCAAGCTGCTATATTTGACTACTAGGAGTCAATTTATCCGATGAAGTGTTCTGGAAGGTCACGCATGCACGCGCCCAGTGGGTTGAGGTTTATACCAATGTAGAAGACTTAATACCAATTTTCTCAATTTCAGTAAAAACATCTCAACCCAACCATATTGATTAGACCAAACACTATCCTGATAAGCAGATATAAAGTGTCGGCGTTAAAGAAAGTAATAATTAACGAAGCAAAAGATATTTCAATTAATATACTAACGCTATATTTAGATGAAGTAAGAGAAGTTAGTCAAGATTTAGCAACTTCTGAGTATGTAAGACAGAATTAGATAAGATAGAGAATTGACTTGAGAATTGGTTTCACAGAGAAGAGATATGTTGAAAAAGGAGGAAATAGATTAACCACACCGATGAAGACATTTTCAGAAGCTAGCTCAAAACATAATAACGAAATGGACAGCACGTAGTAAAAGGGCCGAATTTGTTGAGAATAGTGGCATTCCATTGAATAAAGCATTAAAAGTTGGCATCTTAGCATATCAATGTTACAGAGTGGAATGAATGCAGCGTGCTTACCTTAGTTACCGCATCATACAAGTTGACTCATTCATTCATAACATTATTAAAGATATGATAATAATATTTTGACATATTTTTTTTGAGTTAATTTTAATCTACCATTTCAATCACTCTTAAATTATCATATTACACCACTAAAAAAATTAAAATTGTAAGGTTCATTTATTTTTCAATCATAATGTTTTAGGGCTTATTCCCATATGTTGGGCCTAATGGCTGCCCCATAGGATATTCAAGATCCTTATTGCCCTAACCATCTCATTCCACTCATTTTTTCAGAAAAACTACTTCTTCCCATCTCTTAGAGATGCAACCACCTTCTACTAGGGTTTGGACTTTGGCTCTCTTCACGTTAGCTCAACAATTTTCTACCCACCTCTTGAATCTGCCCCTAGAGTTGTTGTACTCCATTGTTTGGTGTCAAAGTCTTTTGTTAGCTCACTCCAGGTAAGGGAAGCTAGAACTCCTTTTTCTTTGAAATACAGTGTACTTATTTTCGTTATGGATTGAATATGTTTGATTGATGTGGCGCTATTTTTTTCTACACTGCACACTTTTCGTAATGAAGGTTCCTACTTCGTTGACCGTTGAATCGAGCTGAAAGTTTCACAGCTGATCCTTAACACATAATTCTTGACTTTAACTGGTCGGATCTTGAATCGGAGCTCTGTAGTGAGAGCAGTTTTTATCGCAAGGTAATTGTAGTTTGGTTGTTTACAGCACTGCACACTTTTCGTAAAATGAAGGTTCCTACTTCGTTAACCGTTGTATCGAGCTGATATTTTAACAGCTGATATTTTAACAGTTGATCCTTAATACATGACTTTGACCGGTCGGATCTTGAATTAGAGCTCTATAGTGAGAGCAATTTTTATCGCAAGATCATTGTAGTTTGGTTGTTGACAACATTGACCTTTATTGCTTGTTTGGTGCATAACTTTCTTTATGGTTATTCAATTAAGTTGGTTCTTGTTTCATTTGGTTCTTGATTAAATCATATTTAATTTGAATATAAATACAAAATTTTTGGAGCTTTACACAAGCTGTAGTTTTATTTCTAAAATCCCAAATTGTTTGCATAATGTGTTATTAAGTTGGATTGGATAAAAATTATAAGAATTAGTTATTTTTCCAAGGGAGAAATATGTTGTATGATTTTAATATGTGTCTTCAAATGCTTGTGTGAGAATATAGGAGATTCCATGGGGGAGATACTATTTGATTTAATTAGTAGTGTCTTCATTGGTCAGGACATAATTCCATGAATCTCTAGGTGAGATCTCATGGTGGTGCCTCATTGGTCAGGACGAAATTCCACGATGGTTGCGTGGTGATGCCTCATTGGTTAGGACGTAATTCCATGACCCCTGTTAGTGGGAGCTCATGGTGGTGCCTCATACTTAGGACATAATTCCACAAAGTTCGTGGTGGTGCCTCATTATATAATTTAGTAAGGATTCAAGGTAAGGATTGCATCCCGACACTCTAAAGAGTCAGTTAGTCTCACGTAGAGCGTACTGACTCAAGTGGTGAGAGTAGTAGGAGACCTTAGATATTTTAAGGCTAACCTTGTGAGTGGTAGGGTGAAACCCATTGGCAATTGGCTCTGCAAAGTAGTAGAGGCCACCACAAGTGCAAGCATCCGGTGAATCTGACTAATTATATGTATCTGGATAAGTCGTGTCTTGAGTCTTAGTGTATTGTTTGCGAGTCATCACATGATTGGTTGAGGTATGTATCTTGGATTATGAAAATGTATGCAATCGTATGATAAAATGTTTTTCCTACTCTAGCTTACCTTTTCTGCTTGTTGTATGTTTTGTGTATATGATTTTCTCTTTTTGCGATGATCATCAATTTATTGATGTGAGCATATGCGAGAACTCCTCGTGGTCAATAGGGTAATAGAGATTCCGTTGCATAGCTCATCTTGGGTCGGACCCCACCTTTTTCTGAATTTACTTTAGAGCTGTAGCCCATGTATTTCTTTGCCCTTGGGGCACTTACTTTACTACTGTTAAACTTCTTACTCGTATTGTTGTTGGCATCGTGGTGTGTCTTGGATTCTTTCCTCGTTTATTCTGAACAACTACAAGGAGTGACTTCGATACTCCACAAATTTGCTCTTTATATTATATTGTACGATGTTTCATTTAATTAAGTTTGTTTATTAAATGGGACGTTACAAAAATAAATAATTGAATGGTGATTAAAGTTGTGGGTTAAAAATGAGTAAAAAAAGTGGATCAAAATATCATAATATTGTACATGAAACTTGGTTGGTACAAGTAACCAAAAAACTGCAAAGTCAATTGTTGAAACTAAGTACTTTTTATTCACTTTACTCTTTTAAAGGGGAAATAAGAAATTTTAAAAGAATGATTTATTTTTAGAAAAGTGATTCTTCTAAAAAAAAGTACATTAACATTTAATATATATGGAAAAAGAAAGATAATAAGTTTACAATTGATACAATATCATAAAAAGAAAGATATTAAAAGAAAAAACAAAGATATAATAGATGTAGATAAATGAAGATATACGATTATTTTAAAATTTTATAAGAATAACTAAATTATTCAAAATTAGATAATTTCATAAGTTGTCTAAAAAAAAATGTAAAATTTTTAATATTTTTTTCTACTCAAATTTATTTATTTTCTATTTGTATTTTTTTCTCAATATGATTTTTTCTGTTTGATTTTGGCTGAAACGTTATTAACTTGATTATCATTGAAACATGTTTGAAATATTGATTTTCTATTAATGTCAAATTGAATGATTTTTTTTATAGATGTCGATAAGATTTATTTTATTATTTATAGTTGTTGGGAAGATCTAAAAAAAGTAACGGATAACCAAATGGAAGCAAAATTCATATCAAATATTCTCTAAATAAATAGAGGGTGAAATGAATGTAGCGTGCTCACCTTAGCTACGACATCATAAACAAGTTGGACTCATTCATTCATGACACCATTAAGGATATTATTATACGTGAAACTTGGTTGGTACAAGTAACAAGAAAACTACAAAGTAAATTGGTGAAACTAGGTTTTTTTGGGAAATTAGGAAAATCTGCCTCAAATATTCATTTGAAGAAATCGTGCCCCCTAGGAGGGATGCACAGACTTCCATGAAAGTAATTGATTATTAGGGTGTGTGGGCTGCACCTAAGCTTTTTGTGATCGATTACAAAATCAAAGTAATTGATTACTAGAATAAATTGGTTGTGTTGTAATTGATTGCATTATGAATCTAATCCAAAAAGTGGTATCAAGTATCACTAATGTTTTATAATTCATGAAAATTCTAATTAATTAGATTAAATCATTATGTAATCTATATTTTATTGTTATGAAGTTGGTTATGTTTATAATTAAGTATAAAATTTATATAGATGATTGGACATTGATCAATTCATTTACTTTAAGTGATAAATAACATTATTTACATATATGTAATTCGTTATTGTGACTAACTCTAGTCATTTGTGAACATAAAAAAACATCAAAGCAAGGAGTAGATAAACATGAAAGTAATTAATAGAAGGATAATTGTCAACATGGTCCAAATAAACATGTAGAAAAAGTAATTTTAGAAGTTCTAAATAAGCATTTACATATTCTAAATTAAAGACAGGCCAAAGTGATGGCGCAGTTGGTGATGGCAATGAGGCAGGGTGAGGACGAGTTTCTCTATTCCAAACTCATCCCTAGAGAAAAAATTCATCCCAATCTTCATACCCAAATCTAACGGGTATAAGTTTTTGTCCCATCCCCACCGTGTAACGGATCTACACTCATATCCGTACTCATACCAGTATTCTTAATGTTTCAATATCAATTAATTATTTTTTATAAAATAATGAACAATTATGGTAAAGGAAACATTATATTAAATATTTAATATTTAAACAAGTGTTGTTTTTTTAATATCAAATATTTAAAAATAAATTATATTATAATCATATACATTTCAAATTAGAATACCAAATAACTTGTGATGATGAGGTTAGGATGATTGAGAAAAAAGAAAAGAAGTTGGGATAGAAGGTGATGGTGAAGATTTGTGCAACATCATAGTCCAACAATAACTTGGCTTGGATCCTTTTCTCATTAATGTTTTGTTTGATTCAACATATGTACATGTACCATCTCGGACTGAGGACATCATTCGATCTCCTATGACGTCGGTATCCGATTTCCACGCTAGCTCGGAATCGAGATTCAAATTTGGTGGTTTGGTTATTGTTGGCCCGTAATGTATGAACAAACTATGAGGGAGTATGGCCAATTAAAGAATGTTAACTTCAGGGAAATATCTCCTGATATTAAGGAATTTTCCTAAATATTAGAAAGGTTTATAGGAGTAGTTTAGTGGCCTTAAAACTCGGAGTATGGGTGAGTAGTGGAGAGATCAGTTGAAAAAACCTCTTTATAAACGGACAATAGAAGAGGAGAGAGGTATCTTTTCCTTTGCCTTTATCTAGAATTCCTGAAAAGAGCATAGAGGGAGCAAAGTCAAGAACTTTGATAATCAAGGCAGAGGGAAGGTTTTGTTCTTGTTTATGATCTTTTTAAGGTTCGAAACCAGAACGGTACCATTTATAAGGAAGCAAGAGAGATATGTAGGTGTTTGGTTCAAGGGATTATAACTACCTAATTTGAGAGAATGGACTTGAGAAAGACTCAAAAATTCTCATCCCTTCATGAATGAAGAAACTAGAAGAGAAAGTCAGATCATCACATACACTTTTACATTTTTTACCATAACTTTTACACAAATATTTCATACTTTAAAAAAAATTACATATAATTTTAATATGCTTTTACATATAATTGTTTTGATGTTTCACCATAATAATAATAATAATAATAATAATAAAACTTAATAATAATAATAATAACAATAACAAATATTATTAATAACTAATAATAATAAATATTAATAGTAATAATAATAATATAAATTATATTAGTAATGATAATAAAATGATAATAACATCATCAGTAGTATTAATGTGGATGATTGTGACATCTCATTTAATAGATAAACTCTAATAAACAAAATAGCACATAAATATAATATAAAGTAGAGCGACGACATAAAGTATAAAGGATTTGTCATTACAGTTATCTCATATTATACTGGAAAGGAATACTAAGGCACAAAATAATGTCACAAACATAACTTAGACATGAAATAGTTTAGTCAAAAGAATTGCTCACAAAGTAAGAAATTACAAATAACATTGTTCTTAAAAAGAAAGACTCAACAATAAGCAAAAATCCAAGGAACCTAACTAAACAACAACACCTCCATCACCATGGTAATTACTAGGGATCTCCACATATGCTCACACAAACATTTGGTGATCATTGCAAAAAGGAAAACCAAACAAGAAATAGACACAGAGAGAAATGGTAAGCTAGAGAAAAATATTTTTAACATATAAATAAGGGTTAAATATGTTTTTGGTCCCTCAAGTTCCAGTGAATTTTGGAATTAGTCCTTCATCAAAACTTTATACCAATTTAGTCCTTCATCTTTCAAAATGCGTGAATTTAGTCCTTTTAACCAAATTTTGTTAAGTTTATCTGACATTTCAAGCACATTTTATGATAGTATTTAAGTTAATATTGAAGAAAAGATGTGTCAAACAATGTAAATAATTTAAATACTATCATGAAATACGCTTGAAACGTCAAATAAACTTAACAAAATTTGGTTAAAAGGACTAAATTCACGCATTTTAAAATATGAAGGACTAAATTGGTCAAAAGTTTTGATAAGGGACTAATTCCAAATTTCGTTGAAACTTGAGGGACCAAAAACATATTTAACCCTATAAATAAATAAGTAGATTATTAAGTTCCAACAACATGTGCTAGCAAACAATCTAAAGACCCTCTAACTCGATTATCCGGATACATGTAATGAAATCAGATTCACTGGTTGCTTGCACTTGTTGTCGCCTCTACTTCTTTGTAGAGCCATTGCCAATGGTCTTCACTCTACCACACACAATGTTAGTCCATGATCATCTAAGGCCATTATTGCTAAAGACTAGAACATCTCGCTACTTTCATCACTTAAACCAGTCTACTATATGTGAGTTTGACTAATTCATTAGAGTGTCAGGATGCAGCCTTGCTTGAATCCTTATTTCATTACATACACTACAACAGCACCACCATAGGATCTTCCCAAGAGAGTTATGGAATTACGTCAAGCACATGCCATAAATATATCCTCACACATTCGTTATCATTTCATACCAAGCACAACAATTTCAGTCTCATTACATCACATAAGACATACATGGCATCATTCTTTGTACTCTAAAAAGTAAATAAATCAATCACAGAATCATTTCGACAATTATAGTTTTCCCTGCACAAGTCTTGCTCAAGCTAGAAGTCCTCACTTCGACGAAAGGGTTCTTTCACTCAAGCAAGCCTTTCTCGCTTAAGCGAAATCTTCTCGCCTGAGCGAGATTACTCTTCGCTCAAAGTTGAAGCTCGTCACCTGAGCGACAACTTGAGCAGAAACCTGGGTGAGTTTTCTGCTATTCTCGCTCAGACGAGGATCGCTCGCTTGGGCGAAAACAACAGATTCCTTCCCTTCTCACACATGCAACATCAGACATCCAAAACCAAACAACATTTCAATCATTTCCATGCGATCACAACATCAAACAAGCATTATAAACATGATTCAGAACCCAAAAACTTACAATACTCTTAAAAAGCATTGAACCCTAACTTCCCTTACCTTGATTGAGAGCTAAACTTGAGGACAAGAAAACCCTTAGTGGACAAGCACCTAGACCTAGAACAACTTAAGGAGATGAAAACAAAAGCATAGGTAGACGAGGTGAGGCTCTAAAGAAGGCCCATAAGTTGAATCAACACAGCCAAATTGAAAAAGAAAAGGAAAACACAAAATTTTGGTGTTCAACTTACGTGGAGGGAGCGTTCGGCTAGCTTGAAGAGGGATCTTGTAAGTGCCCTAACTCTGCTTTTGGTTCAAAGGAGAGGAAAGAGTTGGAACTATTTTGGATGCATGAGATAAAGAATTAAAAGTCGAGTGGAAAGCTGAAAGAGTATTTTGAACTGGAAACAAATGGGCTAGCCTAAGGCCTTTTTACCAAAGCTGGACCCACAACTTTAAAATAACGAAAATGGGCTTTACAATGGTAGAATTAAAACTATTAAAAAATAATTAAAAATAATAATAATTGTAAGACCCTTAGGGGATTTCTGGAATAATCTTTGAGCAGAGGGAATTGAGAGTGAGTGAGGAAGTGGTCCTGGCACGTGAAAAGAAAGAGTGAAAGTTGAAATTTGTGGAGCAAGGAAGGAAGGTTTTGGGCATCATCAAGAAAGGGTTAGAATACCGTTTGGAGCGAGAATTTCCAGGTTTTGGGAGCTAATTTGCATGTATATATGATTTGTGTTTTATTTCGTGTCATAATGTATGAATACGATGTCTCTGCATGATCAAAATCCCTCTATTCATGCTGTTTTTCGTAAAAGTTTTGGGTTTCGCCCAGGAACAGCTTGGCGGACACGAGTGTGCCGTCAGGCGACTCATCTTTCATGCCCAGTTTTCTGGGTTCTGCTCTGAACCGCCTGGCGGCGATGAACTACCGCTAGACGACGCAATGTTGTTTTGGGTTGTTTTGATGTGTTATGTGCGAGAGCTTTGTGACTTCTGGGAATTTGTTGTATAAATCATATCAGATGATTTACCATCACGATATTAATAACATTTGAGTGTGTGTGTTGATACTGTGGGAAATCGTGGGTGATAAAGCATGAAACCATGTTAGGAAATTTGGAGGAGTGATTGGGAATTCGATTCCCGTGAGTACATACATATGATTAATAAGAATTAAATTGGGAAGAGGAAATTTAATTAAAGCTTATGCGAATTGGTGCGATTTGGTTGTTTTAGCAATTGAAACCATTCTGGAAAAGGACCTGGATACTCACAGATTTAGAGAGAGGAGGTTCTGCCAAGTACTGGTACGCCGCCTAGCAACACTCGACTGGCCGCTAGGCGATGACGAGGTGCAGACACTGTTTGGCGAATTTAAGTGGTGGGAAATGAGGGAGAGATCTATGGAGTGAGTGGTAATAGAAATTAGGTGATGAAACGGGAAGGAACAATCTACATATAGTAATTGACAATGAGAATAGTAAGAGGTTTGATAATATGTTTATATCAATATGTGGTTGTAGGAACACTAATGAAAGAAAGGGAGAATGTTAATTCTAATTAAAAGTTTTAGGTTTTGGAAAGTATAGGTTTTGCTTGGAGGTACAATTGGAACACGAGATAGTCATGTATTAGTGGGTTAAGGTATTAATTATGAATTGAGTAGTATGAATTAGGAGGTAATTGTGGAAAAGTGTTAATATCAATGCATAGCAGTAGTAAGAACTGTCTAAGTGTAAGGTATTGGATTGGTGGTTTTCTTTCCATAGGTTTGATTGGGATATCATGCAAAGTTAAAGTACTTGGTAAAAGTATATGTCTTGATTAATGGTCTTGACAACTATGAATAGTAGACATTGAACCATGTGGTGGCTTTGGATTACCAAGAGTGTAACCTTAACTTGACTAGGGTATTTCTAGATTGCTGGGATGGCTTGGGTTGTAGGCCAATCTGTGGTTGGATGCATAAAAACCAGTAGAAGTTTCGTTACTGGTATAGCGCCTGGTGACACGGGTGTGTGCGCCAGGCGATAGGACCTCTAGAGAAGTCCCTGCATCGCGTGGCGCCTGGCGCCTGGTGGCATGGTGTGTTCTACCAGGCGATAGACCCTGCAATAGTGGGTTTGTCTGAGCTTGGCGCCTGGCAGCGAGGACGTCCCGCCAAGCGATCTGTGCAGGTTTCGCCTGGCGGCACTTAGGCTGGGCCAGGCGATAATGCTACAGTTTGTGGCTTGTGTGTGTTGCTTTTAAGCAGTGATGATATACTTGGATCAGGAGATGATGTGCCATGAGCGGGTAGGTTCATAGATGGTGGTGAACATGTGATCATATGAGCGGGGAGGTTCATATCTTGTTACTCTCGTGTGGGGATATGAGCGAGGTAGGTTCTTATGTTTCGTGCTCACACTTGAGAGATGCTGCGTGCGGGGAGGTACATAGCTGGTAGATCACGTGTGTTGGATTACGGGCGGGCAGGTCCGTAGAGTAGGACTACAAGCGGAAATGTTCGTAGAGGCGGGACTATGAGAGGGCAGGTTCGTGTGAGCATCATAAACCCTGAATCTGAGGCTAATTATTTGTGTGTTGTAAAGGTTGAAAAGCCTTGGGGATTAAGGTCTTGGCCAAGAACTAACTAGGATGAATCAGATGGGTGTATTACTTCCATTATGTTAATTGATACGATCTTTCTTTATTTTATGAGTTCACCCTTTCTGTTTGTGCTTGGCGATATTTCTTTACACGGGAGCAAATGATGATACAAGTGGTGTTGTTGACGCTTGAGACAGAGAGAGGGGCTAGCTTGGGATGTTGAGGTAGGATTTTGATTTTGTTTATTTATGATTTTAGTTTTCATTCAGTCATTTTGGGAACTTGTATAATTTTTATGATTTTTAATGGATTTGTAATTTGGAGATTTACGTGCATTATGTGCATTTTAAATTTTACGCATTTTTGGAAAATAATAAAATTATGTCGTATTGATTTCAATTTGCATTTATTTATTTATTAAGTAATTTCCTATAGGGATGTTATAATAATAATTATTATTATTAAACTTAATGGATAAATAATAATTATTATTATTATATTTTATTTTATATTAATTTTAACCATAAAGATAAAACTATGATCTAACAATTTTACTCATTAAAATATTATTTTTTATTTACCACATCCATCAAATTAGGCACAAATTTTTACAAAGTTTATTTTCAAATTCTTTCACTTTCACCTTTCTATCTCTTAAAACAAACAATCCCACTTTTCCATTTTTATCATCTCAAGTTCATCTATTCACTTTTTCATTTCTATCAAGAGATAAGTTCCTTATACAAGTTATGCAATCCAAAAACAACTACTTGTTGAGGAAGAAGAAGAGGAACACGTGTAATTCTGATGTGCTTATAATGTACCGTAACAATTATCCTATCTTTTTTATATGAGCTTGACAGTTGTTGGTCAATGCAATGCGTTCATCTTGCTATTTGAGGAAGATGAAATAGTTTGGCTTTTTTTTTTGACAAAAATCATAAACATGTGTGACTTAGAAATTTTTATAAGTCTCATGTCGAATGTCAAATATAATTACTATAAACTAAAAATTCTTTTGAGTAGTTGACAAGGAGAATTTAAAGTTTTATAAATCAAACTAATAGATTTTAATAAAGAAAGAATTCTATACATCAGTAAAGTGTTAGTGAGAGCTACATTGAGGTCTCACATGCAAATAATATTATGACACTTAAACTAGTAAGGTTATAATTGAGAGGTGAAACTAAGCTTATAATGGAGATGCTATAATCCTATAATATGTACACAGATAGACCAAATTGGTAGGTCTTCTAAGTACGCCTAGGTTAATCGACTCGACTTTGAAAAAAAGAATTAATACAATAAATAGAGGAGATTTGATATCCTTTAATAAAATATGAGTAAATAAAAAAGTTATTAATAATATATATAATTTCGGTTTTTTGTGATTATATTGATCAATTTCTTATTTCTATAACTTTAACAATATTGTCCTCCAATAAATTCTCGTTAATAAATTTAAATTGTACTCATTCTAATTATTGGACTCGAACATATAATAAATATGATATCAAGTCTAGATGTAATAAGATATAACAATGATCCAAATGTCAGTCTGTATTTGGTATGATCAACTAACTTAGACTCCTTTTCTAATCCCGAGAGAATAATGTGACCCGCAAAATTTAACCCATTAATATGACCCGTACACACGGTTATCCTTCCAAGACAACACAAGAGAGATAGGTCGAATTACTAGATACTTTACACTATTGTGCACCCAACAATATTCGGACTGAAATCTTGAAACTCTCTGCACAATTCAACGTTAGGACAAAGATAAGATAAACCAACAATAATTATGCTTGCAGTGGCAGACCTATGTGTTAGTGAGGGTAGACAAGCGTACCCCTGATTTTGTTAAAATTATTATCAACTATCGAAAAAAAATATATTATTTTCCCCGTACGTGTCTCCACTGATTTGGTCCCCTTAATTATTTATTTTTACTTCAAATACTTCAAAGGGTTTCTAAATTCAGATTTAAATAAATTTTCATTGTTCATATCGACTTAGAATCTTATACATGTTAAGACGTAAAAGATAAGATAAGAACTCACAAAAAAGCACCGTAAATAAGGTAATTTAGCTCCGTTATAGAATGAATAAAAAAACATTTATTAAAGTCCATTTAAGTTAAGCGTCCGTTTGTTTTTAACAATTACTTAGCTCTTGCTCCAGGACTGGATGAACCTGCAACCAAATAACCCATTAGAGCAATATCATAGCATAAGCGATTAAATCATCACAACTTTTTTTTTTATCGGCAAGTCTTCACAAACGATTAAGTCATCACAAAGTCCTAAGAACAATATTTTTTTTCTAAAATACAAGATATACATAATATTACAATAATTATATTTTAAGAATTGATATTATTAATATTGTAAATAAAACAAATAACTCAGTTGTTAATATATATATATATATATATATATATATATATATATATATATATATATATATATAAATATTACCCATACAATTTTGTTAGTAATTAATAATTTACAATATAACGAAACTATATTGTGAGGTATTCATAAATACAATAACAGGGTACAATTATATTATTTTATATATGTTTTATTTTCATTTTTCTATTTTTTTTATATCTTTATTTCATCAACCAAACATTTTAACTTTTGTTTTACTTTTTACTTATATTTACTCGTGAATTTATTTTGATCTAACTTATAAATTTTTCTTCTTCCTAATATAGCATCACTTTTTTTGGTAGGAAAGATCAAGAATGTGGTGGGTCCTAATCATACGTTGCAGGATGTTTAGAATGTGTAGACTGAGTTTGAAGGAATTGGCTCATAGTACAAACTGCCTGTTCCACAGTTTGGCTAACGGAAATTATTTTGTCTTCGTTATCTTGTTTATTACTATTAGCTATTCCCCATGCACCCTTTCTACTGAACTCGTTTCAAATTAATAATATTTGTTTTTCTCAGAGAAAAGAATATATTAAATAACCATACATGGGCAAAACAATTAGAGATTAAAATTATACATTGAGCATCCAACTTATCTAAGGCAAGTAGGATTTGGACATAAGCCCATTTACCAATTGGGCCTTTTCGAAGAATCAAGGTATAACTGATGGCTACATTTCTAAGTAGAGTTCTTCTTCTTACATCTTCACAAATTCTAACTCTACTAACATAATTTTTAAAAATAATCATTTTAATTTTTTTGTAAAACTCATTTATTCTGAAAATATTTCGAAATAAGTTTTACAAATTTCTGGAACATAATGTCTAGAACTGTATTTACGTAATAAAATATTTTAAATAGAACTTTTAAAATAAATTTTCTGAAAAACATAAAACACATTCTAAAACGATTATTTCAGAACAAGTATTTCAAGTCTAACTTTTCTTCTCTTTTCCTCCGTTTAAAGAGTACAGTGACGATGAGGAGAATATTTTAATTTTTTTGATGTTAATATCGGAATCCAGATAATAATGATGAAAGTGTTGAAGAAAGAACCCTTTTGTACTTGTCTATTTACCATAGATTGTTGAAAGCAACTGTTTCAATATAGTGTTGCAACGTGCAAAGCAACAGAAATATTATTTGCTTAATTATTTACTCCAAAAAGGTAAAAGTGTACAGTTTATATTAAAAAAAGGGCATAGGCTTTTAAGAACAATTTTGGGATTTGGTGAGCAACATAAATTTTTAAAATAGTGAGTTCGGAAAAAAGAGTACACTTTTCCATCATTTACCTAAAATTATAAATATACACTTACTGTCTTATCTGTTTCATTCCTTTTATCTCTCTTCGTTTTCGATCAATACCAATTTTTTCTTATTTTAAGAAAAATATATATTAAATGAGTGGAGTAGAAAGGATATTTCTGCCTATTAAACAAAACAAGCTTAGTAAAAATGTTTAGTAATGAATTATGACTCGTAAAATGAGAGATAATTTCTATCCTAACCCACTTGATAAAATCATTTATCATATGTAACAGTTTTTTGTCCACTTCTTTTTGTTCCTTTTTTTTATAACTCATATAATGTAAAGAAGCAAAAAGAATTGTAGAATATTTAGAATACTATTAGGTGTTACAAAATATTAATTTCTGCTCTTGATATTTTCCTTCGTTGGAGAAGATGTCATGCCCATATTTGTTATAAAATATTTTTTTTCCTTATATAATGTAACATTCAATTGACCAGGACTGATAAATGTAAAGCTCCAAGGACAAGTTGATGAGCATATGCACATGCAAAATGGTTTATGCCATCAGAAACTACTAGTACAAACAAACAGATAAAAGCACAATAGAATCATCTTTGTGAAAAACACCAGTAAACTTTAAATCCATTGAATAGTAACAAACTGAAGCAATCATTCAGAAAAAAAGAGAAGAAAAATAACAAGGTCTGTGGATAGCAAACAGAAAACTGAGGAACCAAAGCTTGGATGTCCTATGTAAGAGAGAAAGGGTAGCAACACGGTAACCATATATTAATTACTTTACTTTGTTTACCTTATTAATCTTTTATTTTAGCTAACAAAAACGACTTTTGTAAGATAAAATTTGCATATACATATATACTCTAAATTGATTTTATTTTTGTCCACAGAAGACTCTCAACATATGATTTCACTTTAAAATATATACATTTCGAACATAAGACTATATATTAATAGATGATCTGATGGTAAGTGATATAATAAACTTAACAAATATTAAATTTCATTAAAATAGATTTATGACTCTGATACCATATTAAAAATTAAACTTTAAATCTAACTCAATCCTATAAAATCAACTTATAAAATAAAATTTACATTTCCATATTTACTGTAAATGACTTTATGATATCTTCCCCGTATAGAAAAGTTAATCTGCGTATTAAAACCTAAAACCTTGGAGCCCATTTAAATTCTTGGTGTGATCACTTGAAGAACAAGGCACATGGTGAAGGAGGGTGTGGCCTAAAATAATTTTTCCCACTTGGAAAAGATGAAAGGACTAGGCTCTCATCCTTTAATCATTAACCTACTGAGTGTGATTTTGAATGAATAAAGTCTCTAGAAATTGTTTTAACTGTTAAAATCTTCTGTTCCTCAGCTTTCTGTCCCATCCACCAATATTCCAAAGGGAACGTGGGACTCCTTCTCTGTGCTTCCCATCAAGCAGCACTCCCACATATACAATCCCATTTTTCTTCCACTAATTTACCTCCTCACTGTTATGCGAAATGACAGGTAAAGAAAAAAGAAAAACTAGAAACAAGAAAAGTGTTTTTGTGATCTCAAATCTCCCCCACATGACATATTTGAAATCCGATGATGACCTGCACCTATTAAAAGGTTTTTGTGAGGAAGGTGCTGCATGCTTCTTCAATTAGATTCTTCAAATTGGTGCTGTTACATATCAGCGCTCCAGTCAAAGATATGGAATGAATCTAAAGCGTTGGATTCCCTTTGGTGATCATCAAAACCTTGTGGTGGAAACATTAGGTTAAGTGAGTGAGCTTTTTCTATTTCTCCAAACTCTGCAAACAAACCCTGATGAACACATGCACTGTAAGGGAGTCCAATGTCACTGAATTCTCCATCTTCCTGAACACATGCACTGTTATTCACATTATTGCTGTCACTGTTGCTCTCTTCATGCTGCTCTTCCTCGTGTTGGGGACTGGTTTCTTCATTCTTTGAAGCATCAAAGTTGTTGTTGCCCTTGGATGAAGGTTGAGATCGAGAAGAACCAGCGAGAGCATTTCTGTGAGTTGGCCATGGATGGTTGTGCTCTGACGTGTAAGTAATCACCAACAGGTTTGGATCTGTTCTGCTTCTCTCAACTTGTTTTCTTGCAGGACAACCCTTTGAGCTGCTGCATCTATAGTAACCCCTACATGTGGTAGCAAGAGAGAGACACAAACATCGTGAATTACTCCACCTCAACCATTGTTACGTACCATAAAAATAAATTGCTTGACGTAAAACATTTGCCAAAGAAAGCTTTTGGAATGGGATACAAATAACTTTACCTAGTTGTTTTTAAACCTCAAACCGTGACCCAAAGAACACTGGGTAAAGAAATAATGAAAAAATATCAACACAATCTCAGTGCTTCCTTGATTTCCTTGTCACCCAATGAAAGTGTGATACGTGATTATAAAAAAATAATGTTAGTTTTATCTGTTGAGGTGTCATTTTTCTTTGGAGGGTATAATCAAAAGAAATTAACACCTGATTTACATCTTATACTGCACGATTACAATATTTGTCTGTGGCGTTGGCATGATTTTGCTAATTTTACAAAGAATTTAATTGAATGTAATTATAACATTTTTAAGAAAACATTCAATATAAACAATTGAATTTATAATATTTATTTTGAAACACATTTATTGATTAGGTAGTTATTGAAAATGAATTACGCTGATATTATAAAAAAATTAACTTTAAACATAATATTTAGTCATCAAGCATTGATGACAATGTCACTTCACTAACCGATAATACTTTCAATGTAATTATTAAAAATAATAGTATCTTATCATAATAGTTTGTGATTACAGTGTTGTGTATAGCTTCTTCTTTTTTTCTTTCTGTAAACGTAATAATCATAACAAAAGTAAAGAAAAGTGTGAAGTAAAAAAAATTAAAATTACATAAGTTGTGTGGGTTTAAGTTTATCAAATAGTTTAATATAAGAGTGAACACAATATTATTTTTCCACTTATACATGGGACAAACTTAAGTGTGGTACTTTGAGTGATTATTATACAGTGTTTTTGATTAATCAGATTTAAAACTTTACCAATGTTTCTTTACTGGACAGATTAACAAAACCAAACTACAACTTTAATTAACAAAGCATATAAAACCTAAAATTCTGTACTAAAATTTGGTCACTTTACGTGCTATGTTTGTTTAAGGAAGTTAGGAAAAATCTTGATTAAAATACCTTATCTCTTTCCGAGAAAGATTACACTATTCCAATAAGTTACCTTGGATATGGAGAACCTTTAATGGGTTTCTGACCATATTTTCTCCAAGCCCACAGATCAGAAGGGACTACCTCTCCACTTTGTCTGCTGTTTGGTGCAGCTGGTGCAGGAACACAGATAGATTTCTTTGCCGGACTCTTCCTGCAATTACACAACACTATCATACTATTACATCATTCTCCTTTAACTTCAACTAAAAACCTTAATATCATGGAGTTACAATATGTTTAATATATTGTAATGTAAATATTTTTTTCCCTGTCTTTTTGTCACATTCTTTTCTCTTTCCTATTTATAGAAGCATTCTAAAAGTTGTTATAAAAATATAATTTCTCAATTATATATATACGTGTCTGCTTAATAGCTACAGCAGGGTGTTTAAACTTTCTGGTTTAGAGTTAATTCCACTGAAATAGTGGAATTTTTTTGTGGATAAGAAAAGGGATATGGTTTTTATCCGATGATCAAAGGAACAGAACATTTCAGGTGTGTTCGGAAGAAAAGTAGTTTACGATAAGCTTTGTTGAAAGCTCAGTATGTGACTGCTATGGTGACACCTATCTAGCTAGCTCTACTTTTCAGGTGGATTAACCCTGGTAAAGGCATCGATGCACCATGTTTAGTCTTAATCACAATCAACTGTTTCCAACATGAAACTAATTATAATCCTCTTAGTTTTTATGACCAGATGCAGTCAACCAAACATATCAGGAAAATAAGACAAAACAGTTACCTCACTCATTCATGCCAAACCCTACTTTATTACCTCACCATGGTTTTCACTGAAATTTAAGTTCCCAAAATCTATGATGCCAACATAAAACTAATGGAAAAGATATAATTAAACTCAATTCTTGGAAGCAGTTCTCTATTTATAATTCAGTATTATAATTTACCATTTGACTAATCAATTAACTAATACCTCACCTTCTCTTAAAACCTGGATTCCGAGGAGGTGAGATCTGCATTTCTTTTGTGTTGCTGTTACCCACCAAGCAATCATCTTCAGAGTTCTTCACATTAATCATGGTATCACCTAAAACCACACCAGAAGGCTTGAGTGCCCTTGACAAAGATTCCACCACTGGCAACATGGGTAACTTGTGATTGGGGGGAGAGATCTGAATCATGTTTTCCAATATGCTATTACAAGGCCTTCTCGTGTCATCATCCTCAAAAATCGTTTCTTTCAAAACACAACTGTTTCTACTACTACTGCTACTAGCAGCAACCCCACCACCGAAAAAGGTTGCTTCTTCCAATGCCCCAGAACTGCTAATTTCTGCAGAACTTGTTGTGAGCTGGTGTAGAAAGGGATCTCTCGTGTTTGAGAATGGATCACCAAAGTTTCCATCAAACCCTTCCAAAACAGAAGAAAACTGCCAGTGATCGAGAGAAAAAGGAGCACAAGCTTTAGACGATGAAGTTCCCATGCTGCAACTGCCATATGATGCACCACTAGCACGAATTATGTCACTCAAATCACCTTGATAGTTCTCCATAATTGGGCCAAGGATGTTGTTGTTGCACATGCTTTTTCCTTAGTGAAAATTCTTCAGGTAGCAGGAAATTAACGGTGCCATGTTTTGGACCATGAATATGCAAAGCTAGGAATTTTGTTGTGTGAGTGTGAGGATCATAGAGGTTTTTCCGATGAGTAGTGAGAGTGAAAACTTTGTGATGAGGAAATGAGATTTATTGTGGCTACTAAGGGGCAAGAAAAAGCAAATGAACAGGTTTTGGAGGTTGAAAACTGACTGTTCCTTTCTCCAAATGCACACAGAAGAGAATTGAAAAACACACACGACGCTGACTTTTAACACACCTTCTCCAAGCGCTCCCATTCATACGCAACTATTTCATTAAATAAATAAGAAGAAAACAAGAATTTTAGGACTATTAAAAAGGATGTTGTTGAGGTGAGATATAACAAAAAATATTTCTTACATACACGTTAGTTAGGTTATACTGTACTTGTCACACGCTCATGGACAAATTAATTAATTAATTAATTAATGTGTATTTATTACTCTTGTGTTTCCTTTCTATACATGTTCAAGAATAAAAAATTATAATAATTCAAAACAATTGTACAGTTTTTGTTATTATTTTATCCAATTCTCTCTGTCTAAAACAATAAAGGGGTGTGTAAGGAATGAGTGTATAAAAAAAAGTAAAAATATTATTAAATTTTCAAAAGAAAAGTATAATGAATCTTTCTTTTCAAAATCGACATAGATATAAGAGATGGAGCGAGTGTAATTAAAAAAAAACAAATAATGTGTTTATTTAAATTAAATGCATGTCATACTCAATTATATTCTTAATTAATAATATATTATCATTAATTATAGATAAAAGTTGGGGAATCTTAAGTGAAGGAATAACAGTATAATTTATCCAACGCTGTCATCAAAGATAAAAAAATGTGGTATTATGTTTTGTTAATATAATTAATTAAGTATTCCTTTGTTTCTATTTTTCTCTCAGTTAATGAAAAATTATGGAATGGTCACCTCTCCAAAACAATAAAAGAGGCGACAAGTAACCGCATTTATCGGAGAAACGTTTCGCATCATTCAATTTGACTCCTCGTTTTTTTATTTGAACACCTAATTATATGTGTATTAGTATATTCTTAAATACATGTTAGTATACTTAATATATCTTCGCTACTTAAGATTACACTGAAAAGGAGAGCACTAGAACGAAAAAACAAATAAAGATATTCAAGGTTACCAAAAATATACTTTAATTTAAGAATGAAAAGGGTAGAATGTTACTGAAGATAAAAAATGTATAACTAACACTTAAATCCTAATATTTAATTTTGTTATGGACAATCTTATTATAATGAAAAGAGATTAACTCACTGATGATTGTTGTAAAACATAGGTTAAGTATGTATAACACAACGTCGGTGGTTTTTGAGTAGTTATTATAATTTTTGTAATTTATTTTATTTTATTTTGGTTTAACTGTTATAAAAATGAGAAAATATAAATAGATTATTTAAATATAAACAAATTTGTGGTTACTCCATGAACCTCACAAAGAGGAGAAATGATAAATCTAGTAATGAATGTTATAATTTGACTCACCATTTTGATAAATTTTCTTTACCAACTTTTGTTTTATTTTTGATAATTTATCTTCTTACGATTTACATTTTCAGATGATCGCTTTAATCCATCTTTATCTTTTTCGTTTTCCTGTGACCTTTCATTTTCCATACACTATTCCATTGTTATATATAAAAAATATAAAAATATGATTGTTGAAAAGAAATATACGAATTTTTTACTCAAGTTTGTATCAAAAAAGAATATAGTGAATTAAATATATTTGTAAAGTTAGTCCACAATATGAGTGGTTTACACATTAATTTCATATAAATTGTGGAATCTTAAATAAAGAATTCACATGGAGTTGATTTGGTTCATTATAAGTACATTAAACAAGTATGGAACCACAATCCTCAAGAAACATATTATTAAAATAGGCGAAAAGTTAAAAAGTGTTTAGTAAATCAACAAAATATGAAATGGGTCTAAATGAGATCCACTAAGCGATCTTCTGCTGCCATGTGTATGGAAAAAATTCAAATGTTAACTTTTTTTATTAATTGCATAATTAAATTATCAATTGAACGAAAAAAATGTATATTAGTTACTTATATGTAACCATGTGACTTGAAGCATTATTTTTAACTAAAATAATTCATTAAAGTAAAGAAGAAGGCAAATAAGTTCGAAAAGAGGAGATCTTTAAAAAAGTTAAAAAAATATAATAGTATTTTTGTATTCAAAGAAATTATTTTAGTTTAAAATAAATAAAACGGGTCACTTTATTTCCTGGCGTTTCATCGTTAATATAAGCATTTAATGGACCATTTAATATGTGTGAATAAAATCCAAACGAAATTATACATATTGCGTTAAGATCAGTCAACTTTTTTAAATGATACTAAAAACAAAGATTGATAATACTTATGGTATAAAAGATATAACACGTCACTCATATTTTTTGTACACGACACTGTCTAAATAACATTTTGATGGCACATACTAAAGATACGACTAAACCAAAATTATAGTTATTTTGTATGAATAACGAACAATATTTTTATTATTATAATATACATTTTATCCAATATTTTATTTTAAATATTTGCATCTATTAAATACTTCCTATTTACACATTAATTTATAGATAATTTGGAGAATAAAACATTAAAGGACAATAATTATAGATTTTCTTTGGAAAAGTTAGTTTATAAGCTAGTTAATAGCTGTTACTAGTTAATAAATTGCTAGTTAATAAGTTCATAATTTATAATTTTGAAGTGATAAATTAATTTATTGTGTTAAAAATATTTGATAAAAATCACTGATAAAATAATTAGTTAAATAAATGTCATAACGTATATCTATTTAATTTTTATTATTTAAATACTAGTAAAAAATAGGTAAACTATGTCAATTTTTAAATCTAATACAAAGAATAAACCATATAATTATGTGATGACATTTTTCGTAAATAAGAGAAACTTTTTTACATTTAACTATTTGTGGTTAGACATAATAAATGTCCTTTATATCGAATCATATGTGATTAAACATAAATGAAACATTTATCGTTTGATCACAAATAATTAAATATAAATAAGAGTAACTTGTTATGTCTCACTACAAAGGATTATAAGTAAAAATTCTATATACATTTGATCGAAAGGGGTTCAATCCAAATTTACATCTAATCACGAAAAATTTGACATAACTTAATTTTTAAAATGTTGCGTGCAATTTTTTCTTTCAATTTTTCTCATATATATATATATATATATATATATATATATATATATATATATATATATATATAATTGTTTGTTGAATAATAATATACAAATGACGGCATCATTCTTTGATGATTCTGAAAGTAAGAGAGATACATGTTTTTTCATGGTCATTATGGGCAAGAAACACTTGGTCCATATGTTTGCATGATTTGGCAATCACACACCAGACAAACCACGGAACTGAGATTCTTCTACTTCCACCAATACCCTGTTTATTAACAAGGATTTTCTATTCCAAAAAATGAGGATTATCACCATCTTACCATGTGATGCTGCTGTCCATCTAAGTAATTTTCTCACAAACTGCAAGAAAATTAAACCTATATGCACTAAAATATTCTTTTAGCTATGTTCATTGGCTTCTGAGTGAGGGATACTCGGGTCATGAAGTGAGCTACTATAGAAAAAAGGTGTAAAATATAAAAAGTGAACAAACTCCATATCTTGGGTATTAGATTCAGAGGAATGTGACTTTTATTTTTATAATGTGTTCATATTAATAAGATAGAGTAGAGAGATAACACCAAAAACTTCTGTAAAAAAAAATATTGAATCCAAGCTTCGTGCTCCTTGAAATTGAACTAAGGGTGCTAGGTTTAATGGTGTGAATAATGAGAATTGATTTATCAAATTTAATTTTACAGAAGTATAAATGTTTGAATACGATTAGGTCAAATTGATTTTTTTTTTATTTTAATTTCGGTTTCATCGGAAGTGATACTGTAGGTTGAAAAGTTATACTAAACTTATTAAGAAAGTTAATTTGAAGATAAAAACAATCAAATATAATTAATTTTATAAAACCAACTTCATTCAAAATACACACTCTGATATATAAAAGCACATGATCCTTTGATTTGATCTTTTAATTTAAGTAAAACTTGATGACCCAATTTAATTAATATACTTAAACAAATTACTGTTTTGAGAGAAAAAAAAAACACTTAAACTAACTGAGATTTTTTCTAGGGTTTATAGCCACACTATTTGTTTGATTCATCCTAAGTTGCACTTCATATATGTGAATATTACCGGTAATACTTTTACACTATTTTTAAGAGTATATTCAAAAATAACTAAATCAACACATTAATTTTTAAGGAGTAGATTTTAAGTCTAATTTAATTTTATAAAATCAATTTATAAGATTAAGTTTGCACTCACTTTTATATACTGTAAATAGGTATTTTTAGTGGATGTGAGATCTTCAATACACATTAAACGTCTAAACATTGATGGATAGTCTTATAGCAATTCGATAATAAATGTTACTATAGACACAACAAACAATTGTCACTCAAATAATAAATTCTCATACCATCTTAAGAAGTAAATTTTTAAATTTCGCTTAACTTTATTAAATTTGTTTATTTGTTTGTAAGGTAAGATTTATATTCACTTTATATCTTATAAATCTATCTTATATCTTGCCGATACGAGTTTGATTCAATATTGAAACAAAGTTAAAAGTTACATTCCCTTAAAAATAGGTATCCAACTAGGCATCAATTTACGGCAGCCTAATTTTAAGGAAAGAAAGTAATTGCAAGTTGCAAGAGGAAGCAGAAGCTGACTTTATATCTGAAGGGATGTGGTGTGGGGTTCTTGCTTCCAACCACCAAACACAGTGCCTACTTTTACTAGACTTAGCTGTACAATGTTGTAGTGGCTCTGGACCATCTCATACACATGCAACTCCTCCAATGGTTTTTAAAAGTCACTAACTTATTATGATCTCACTATTTCTCACACATTTTTTTTTTTCTTTCCTGTATTCACTTTCAATTGGTGCAATTATAAGTCAAACTAATGATATATCAGAGACTAAGAAATGTGGCACATGCATCGCCAATTCATGAAGATAAGGAAAATGCATTGGAAAGTGCAGAGTAAGATATGTTGCATTTTTTAGCCTCAACTTCGTACCAGTATATTAACCTAAAAACTTTGGGCCATGTGATACAAACGACTTTTTTTCCCTAAACTAGGGATAGAGATCAATGAATCTTAAGCCTTTATTTAGGGATTAATTGTGGATCTTTTCAAGTAACTCTTGAGAACATTGAAGTTCAAAAATGTGTTCATATCTCATTTTGGTGTTTGTCTTTTCGTTGTGACAAAAAGAGTCTTTGGTTCATAGATATTTCAACCCAGAGGAAGGTTGAGAGAAACTAGAAAAGTAAATAAAGTAAATGCATTTCAAGCATGCATTTTACATAATATGTTCAATAAATAATAGTTAAATCACAGCCTAACAATTAGTAACTAAAACGAAAATGAACATTATGAAAAATGACATTACGGACTAACAATTTGACGTTATATTACTTACTCTCTTAATATAGTTTTGTATAACAAAACCTATATTTTAGGTATAAATTTTATGTTAATAAGATAATGTATCATACAAAAAATTATATACACTATCAATGCATTTTATTATAATTACAAAAACAAAAAAGTTATAAAAATAACATTTTTGAAAACACATATTTAAATAATTTAAATCTAACTCAACCCTACAAAAATAATTTATAAAATAAGATTTTTATCTACTTATATATTAAAAAATTATTCTATCTCTAGATCTGGGACTTCTAACAAATTACATAAGACATGTGTGAATATAAATTATTTAACTACATATACTAATATATTATTTATAAAATTAAAGAATATATTAAAATATGACTAATATAAAAAAAAAAATAAAGGCACGAGAACCTAACATTATTAGTGAAACGTTTTCTATTTTCATTTTTTAAAATGATTTTTTTAAACAACTAAACTAAAACTGGAGATAAATTAGCAATTAGAGGGTGCCACAAATGACCCTGCTGCATAAGGGTCTTTCTTCTTGTACCTCCAAAATTTCTTTAAATTTCCAAAAAATTCTTTGATCATTTAAGGAAACCCGCACACACCACACCTCCAAAATTATGTTGACTTCCGGAAGTCAAAGTATATGACTTCCGAAAGTCAAAATATATCATCGAAAGTCAATTTTCGGAAGTCAAAATTTATCACCGGAAGTCGACTTCCAGAAGTCAAAAATTATCACCGAAAGTCGACTTCCGAAAGTCAAAAAATATTTCCGAAAGTAAAAAAATATTCCCGGAAGTCGACTCCCGAAAGTCAAAAATTATCACCGGAAGTCGACTTCCGAAAGTCAAAAAATATTTCCGGAAGTAAAAAAACATTTCCGGAAGTCAAAAAACATTCTCCGGAAGTTGACTTCCGTAAGTAAAAAGCAAATTTTATTTTAAATATTTTTAATTCTTTTTAAAATTTACATTTTTTAACTTTTAATGATTTTTTTAGTTTATTATTTTATTTATTTTTTATGTTTTCATATTTCTTAATATATATTTTTTTAAAAATATTAATATCTATATATATAATTTTATTTTTATTTAATATACTAAAAATAAATATAAATATAAAAATATGTAAAATTAAAATAATATTAAACTTTAAATAAATAAAAAAAATAAAAAAATTATTCTGCTTCATTTAATTTTATTTAATATTTAAATTCATTTTAAAATAATAAAACTTTAAATTAAAAAAAGTATATATATATATATATATATCGTTCTTTTTTTAATTTTAAATTTCATTATTTATATATTATTTATATATAATATTTTAAATATGATTTTTTAATTCTTTTTATTTTTATTAAATTTTTAATAAATTATATAAAATTAAATTCAAAATTTAAAAATATAAAAAAATATATAATTGAAAAGATTTTAAAAATTTGATTAAAATTAAATATTTAAATTTTAAACAAAATTAAAAAAATTCAAATAAAATATAAAATATTATACACATGAAATATATAAATAAAATAATTATAATAATATCAATAAAATAAATAAAATTAAAAAATAATTTAAATTAAAATAACAAAACTTTAACTAAAAACAGAAATATATATATATATATATATATATATATATATATATATATATATATATATATATATATATATATATATATATATATATATAGACTTTGACTTCTGTTTATGTATATACGGAAGTCATATATATATATATATATATATATATATATATATATATATATATATATATTTTAATTTAAAGTTTTATTATTTTATTTTTAATTATTTTTAAATTTTTATTTAATATTTTTATTATTTATTATTTTATTTTTTAAAGTAATTTGTTTTTAAAATTTATATATTTTATAATTTTTAATAAATGTTTTAAAAATTAAAATAAAATAAAATATATAATTCTTTTTCATATTCGAAAGTCGACTTCTAGTAATATGTTTTTTATTTTTGGAAGTCGTCTTCCAGTAATAATTTTTTATTTCCGAAAGTTGATTTTTAGTAATGATTTTTTATTTCCGGAAGTCGACTTTCGGTGATATATTTTGACTTTCGGAAGTCGAATTTCGGTGATATATTTTGACTTCTGGAAGTCGACTTCCGATGATATATTTTAACTTCCGGAAGTCATATATTTTGACTTCCGGAAGTTGACATCCGAGAGTATTTTTGGAGGTGTGATGTCCGTGAGTTTCAAGTGATCAAAGATATTTTGAGAATTTAAAGAAATTTTGAAGATGCAAAAGAAATGCTTGGAGGTGTAAGAAGAAAGATCCCTGCATAATCACCTAGCTAACTATTTCAAACTTGTTAAGTTTGGCCCATCTGCGAGCCCAATTAAGTGAGGGCCGTCAAACACTTTACCAGTTGCTCAATAAATTATTCCAACTAAAATAATTAGTGGATTAAACTGTACTTTAATTCTTTATTATTTAACATTTTCTTAAGTTATTTTTATAATTTTTAATAGCTAAATCTTCCTAAATTTTTTTATTATAATTTATAATGAGAAATGGCATAATCACAATTAAAATCTGCTTAATTACGCTTATGAGACGGTAATTAAAATCTGCTTAAATTAGTGCAGATTTGGAGTATCGTTATGTACACTCTAAACCTTGATTTAATAATATATTTGGCGAAATCATGACCGAGGCATAGTCGAACTTGATTTTTTTATAAGCACATAGAACATGATTTTGGTTCTTAATCCATAAATTTAGTAAAAGTAAAAAAAAAAATCTGACTTTTTATTGGGTCAAATCATGGTTTGTATAATGTTTAATCTAAAACCTTCTCTCACACTAATTCCTATATAAAAGTATATTATCACTAGCGAATCTTTAGTAAATTTTTGCAGTGTAAAAATAAAAATAAGTGATTTTTTAATAAATATTTTGTAGTGTTAAACTAAAAATACAAAATTTTTAGGAGTGTTACATATATAAAATATTCTAAAATTAAAATAATTTATTATATATATATATATATATTAAAACAATTTGGGGATCAAAGTTTTCTCAAACTACTTAAAGTTGGAGGAAATACCATTAAGTATTATGAACATGAGATAACTTCTTTTACTATGCTTTTGTTTTTTATTAATATTATCACGACATGATTATTGTAAATTTATGAATATAAAAACTTTTATAGAATATAAACCTTAAATAAAGAGAGAAGAATAATTATTTTTTCAAGTTAAACTGATTTTTAATGTATTAATTTCTCAACATATTAGCATGTAAGGTATGCAAAGGGCTTGTTTAGTGGCTAATAATTTATGATAGGATATGATAAGCTACAAAATTAACATTCGAACATTATATGATATTAGTGTATAGGACAATTCTCATACTCTTCGTTCTTCTCTTCTCTTTTTTCTATTTTGTTTTCTATCATGGTATTTGGCGTTTGAAAGATCCATCAATGGAGTTAACTCAAAATAATGTTTTCTTCACCTTTGTTGTTCTTTCATTTCATCCAATTTCTTATAAATCGAGTGATTATAATTTTCTTTTATAGCAACAAGTTAGAACCGATAGTTAAGACACACAAACTTCAACAATTTGTTCCGATTTCTCACTAAGGAAAATCATGAGACGGGAAATGAAAATCCAATGTATTATAGTTGGGAACCATAAGATGAGATACTTTTGTTCTGGCTTCAATTGACTCTTTCTTTGTCAATTTTATCTCGATTGATCGGCTATGTTCATTAATATCATATTTGGGAGCAACTTCACAAATATTTTCAGAAATAAACATGTGCAATTATTACAACAATCATAACAATAATTATTACAATTACTATGGAGGTTGTTATGGTCATCGCAGTTACGATGGAGGACGAGGTCATTATGCCAATTTTTAGTCCCATGTGTGTTTTAAACTTGGGTACAGAAGAGTTGTTTGACACTATAAGTATAATTTTTACGATTAAAAATGTCAAAATAGGATTTAACCCGCGAGTCAACCCGGCTTCACCACGGGTTTGAATCAAGTTGGGTTGAAAAAAATTCATTTTTTTTAAAAGTGAGTAGAACTCAACTCTGCTCAGTTAACCCACGGATTAAACGAGTTCGAGCCGAGTTGAAGATGGATTGACCCACTTAACTCACAAAAAAAATTACAATTTTTTTATTTTTTTTAATAACTATTTACTACTCCTAATTATATAGGTTCACAATTTTATATTTTTAAAGGCTAGAATGTTGCTCAATAATATTTAAATAGTTTAAATGTTTAATTAATTTGATTATCAAGTTATATACATGGTTACTTTAATGTTTAACTATAATCTTTATAGTAAATTACTCAAGCAACCGTCTTATAAACAAATTTTTCTAAATTAGCATAACAAAAATGTGTAGTTTTTTTATTTATATTTTGTTGAATAGCATGATAGAAAATGTGTAATATTAGCCATGTTTTCTTGGACTATATGGACACTCTCTTGGAAACAATTCATTATATATTAGTGGTGAGCATGATGAAGACATTGCTTCTTGATTGACTATTATTGTCATCTTATGATTTCTTAAAAAATCATTTAAATATTTGAATACTTAAAAGTAAATACATCAATAATTTTTTTATGTAGGTTGGTGAGCCAACCCACTTAACCCACCAACCCATAATGGGTTGAGCTGGGTTGCAAAATTTTTGGCTCACCATAAAGTGAGCTGGGTTCGGTTCACTCATTTTCAATCCGGCTCGTGGTGAGCCAACCCGTGTGAGTCAGGTTGACTCACTTTAACATGTTTATTCATGAATGATTATCTTCAAACCATCTACATGACCTAACCCCCCGGGTTTGAAGTTTATAATATAAGTCTCTAGCGTGCAAGCTACACAAAGCCATTTATCGCCTCAATCAAGTCCCGAGAGAATGGTTTTAGTGACTCCAAGAGACACCTTTTTAGCTTGCATTTGTTGCCCATAAGTGTGATCCCTCTATATTTATGTATAATGCAAACAAGAATAAGGTATATATCTTGGTTTATATGAATGATATCATAATTACTGGCAATTTTATTTCTCTAGATCAAAAAGTTATCTCTCAGCATCACTCTAATTCCCCCTCCCCAAATAGTTGGGCAAACTAGATTGTTTTCTTAATATTGAAATAAAATTCATTGTTGATGGTTCTCTTCTTTTAACTCAATGCAACTATATCAAAAATCTCTTACAAAAGACCGAAATGGATCAAGCTTAATATGTTTCTTCTCCAATGACATTTCATTATAAACTTACTAAAACTTATTCATATTATTTTCATGATCTTTCTCTATATAGATTAGTTGTTGGTGCTCTTCAATATGTTAGTATGTTATAGTTACTGAAATCTTAGTGGTGTGTGAACATATATTTAATTAAAAATTCGGTCACAAAGATTATTTTTTGCTTAGACTAAATTTTTATTTTATTATAGAAAAATAATTATTCAAATATAATATTATTGTTGAATTTTAAAATTTTATTGTTCAAGGCATCAAAAATTGAGACATTGAAAGAGGAAATCAAGGTAAGAAAATCAATCAAAGTAAAGGAACTAAATGAGGTAATATGATGTAAGACTGAGATATATCGAGATGTAAGAGATCAAGGAGAAAAATCAAAAGAAGTGATCTTCCAGTATATAAAGGATAATAAAAAGTTCATCCATTAGGACACCATGATAACATCGAAAGAAACTTGCTCTATAAGGTCGAGAAAGGATAGATAGAAGGAGAAGTTAGTTTGTTAACCCCTACAAAATAGGAAAATGGACACAAGTAACACAATGCGAACAATTTTAAAACAGTTATTACAATTTATGTAATTTTTGTTTTATTTTATTTTGGATTTAACTGTCATAAAAATGAGAGAAAATATAAATAGGTCATTCAGATATAAAATGGGGGTGACAAATTGTGGGTACAATTTAAAAACTCTAGAATGTCGCAAACACGAGAAATGAAAAATCTAATGATGAATATAGCAATTTGAGTCATTGTTTAGTAGATTTTCTTTACCAGTTTCTCTTTTATCCTTGATAATTTAGCTTGTCACAATTTATATTCGTATAATTCATATTTCTGCAATTTACATTCCCAATTCTTCACTTCAATCCATCTTCATCTCCTTCTACATTTTCTTCATTTTTCTTTACATAGAATACAAAAAGATAAAGTTATGATTCTCGAAAAGAAATGCATAAATTCCTTATTAAAGTACACATTAAAAGAGATTTCAGTATAAATTGAATATACTTGTGAATTTGATCCACAACATAAGAGATTTGTATATTAATTTTGTTTTAATCGTGGAAACTTATACAACAACACACTAATCTTGATTGAAAAATAATAGTTTGTTAACCGAATCGATGTCGCGAGTTGAGTTATTAAGCATATTTAACCAATATCGAAGAAGTATTATATAGAAAACCCTTGAAACACCTATACATTTAAATTTTGGAGTTACATTTAGCACTACTTGTTACTTTTAATTTCTTTAATATTAATAAATAAATTATATAACTTATAATTAAATATTAATGTACAAATTTGTTATTATATTGTTATAAAGAGAAATACGATATAAACAAAATACAATCAAATCATAGAAAAATACTTTTGTGCATATATTAATAAAATTTTAATTATTTTTAAATATATAACATTAATATATTTAACTATAATAAACAATTTGATGTAATTAGAATAAGTATTTGATTCGATGATTTGGTTTGGTTGTTTTAACTTTTAAATAACATTGAGAATAAAGTAGATCTACAAAATCTAAAAGTAATCAGTTTCATATTTTATGTTTGTTTGACCGGTTTAAATGTTTTCGATTTGAACACAATGTACTTCTCTATCTTCTTACATTTTAGTGATATATATATTTTTTCCATAAATTTTCATCTTTTTAAATTTTTTATTAAGGCAAGCATTAATACAGTGGACTGAGATTGCGTGTCGTGCGCTTCGTGTAATGAATGCTGCGTTGTAAAAGGCTATTGAATTTGATACGTAATTATTGCATGTCTGATTTCACGCTGTGCATGCAATAGATCGACCTAATTGTCGGTTGACGCTTTATAAATAATAATTACCAAATATAAGTATTAATATAATATGGGGAAAAAATGCCCAGAAATTTTTATACCTTCCACAGACATAGAAAACAACACGTTTATTTATTTTTATACTTTATATTGCGTTTCACAGCATTTCAGAATCAATCATAAACGTACTAGAAAAATAATATAAAATATAAACACCTTTGTGAAAAAAAAAACAAACTCAGATTCTGTTTACGGTCTACTTTTTACCAATTTGCTGTTGTTTATTCTTAGTTTCTAATATATTTTATTTATAAAAATTCATGCAATATAAAAAAAATTATAACTGATTAATAATGTAACACAACAAAAATTTTAAATAATGAATAATTTTAATGATCAATAACTACCAGTAATTATCGTAACCAATTTAAATATTAATATACAAAATTAAAAGTTATTAATTACTAAAATAATTACTATTATGAAAAAAAAATCTTGGTCTTTAAAATTAGTTATCATGATTTTAGTTACCAAAGAAAATTGGTCACTAAAAATTAAATATAAGTTAGGTTTTGGCTATCAAAATGAATTAGTTTATAAATTAGTTTCTAATTAATTAGTGACCAATTTAATCATCAATTATAATTTTTTATTTATAATAATAAATATTTCAGTAACCAATAATTTTTAATTTTGTAAATCGATAAATTGATCATTACAATGACCAACTATTTTTGGTTTCTAAAATTGGTTTATAATTGAGGATTTTCTTGTAATGTAAGACATCCTTAACAATTCTTAATCTAGGTTAACCATCCATGAAATTTAACTAAAAGAAGGATTGTTTCATTTTAAGAATATTTTCTTTAATATGATAAAATATTTATATTTTCTTTAATAAGATCAAATATTTATATTTTGTTTATACAAAATATTTTCTTAAAAAAAAGTCCTGAAATATTAAAATTATTAATATATAGAGATATGGAGAATATTATTAATCATAACAACAAGCTATGTCATGTCTAAGATTGATTTTTAAGAAAAACTTGGTATAAGATAAATTGAATTTTGCTTAAATGGATTTCCTCGTGAGATTGTGACCTTTATATGTAAGAGAAGAAGATGATTTGAATATGTATCTTGTTATGCATTAGAGATAGGTATAATGATCTAAATAAGGTATTTAATTATGCACAACATAATTATAGAAGATTTACTAACCTAATTACATAAAATCAATTAGCTTAATTACATGATATTAATTGTTAATTGGCTTAATTTTAGAAGAATAATTTGGATTCTATCACATCCCGTAGTCTAAGCAGGTGGTTCACGAACGCTTAGACTAGTCCGGAAACTATCAAAAAGAACTCGTGGTGGTAAGGACATGAAGTACTCATGGTGGTAAGGACATGAAGAACTCGTGTCTAACCACGTGCTACCTTACCTTGTCTCGAACAAAGTGAATATCCATCTCAATATGCTTTGTACGTTGATGCTGCACAGGATTAACAAATATATAAATGGCACTAACATTATCATATTGTATCAAATTAGCCCGAGGGAGAGAAAAATGAAGCTTTAGTAGGAGATTGCGAAGCCAACAAGATTCAACAACAATATTTGCAACACCTCAGTATTCTACCTCTATAATATAGTGAGAGAGTATGCTAACGCTTTGAAGACCAAGAGATGAGGTTGTCACTAGGGATGGCAACGGGGCGGGGCGGGCACGAGTTTCGCTATCCCATACCCATCCCCGTAAAATAAATTTATCCTCATCCCCATACCCAAACCCAATGGGTATTAAACTTTTGACCCATCTCCATCCCCACCGGGTAACGGGTATAATCTCGTACCCGTACCCATACCCATACCCATACCCATTTTCTTACTAGTTCAATATCAATTTTAATTAATTTTTATAAAATAATAAAAATTTTATGATAAAAGAAACATAATATTATCAAATATTCAATATTAAAATGATGATTGTTTCTTCGATATCAAATACTTTAAAATAAATTATAATTGATTACATTTTATATAGTAATACCAAATAAAATTTCATGAGAACTAAAACAATTATTAAATTTGCAAATATTAATGAAACATAATTGATAAAATTTAAAAATATCTTTAAAAAAATATAAAAGAAAAACAAATATTCAAATTAAAATATATTTTAAATGTTTGTTTACTTCAATCTTTTAAATTCTAATAAATCTTTTTTTTTATACACTAATAAAAGTTATAATATCATTTGATCAAAATGATACAAAGAACATAATTGATATTTTAAATGTTTGTTTACTTCAATCTTTTAAATTCTAATAAATATCTTTTTTATACACTAATAAAAGTTATAATACATCATTTGATCAAAATGATACAAAGAACAAATAATAATCATAATAAAAGTTTAAAATAAATTATAATTGTTTACATTTTAGATTATAATACCAAATAAAGTATCATGAGAACCAACACATTTATTAAATTTACAAACATTAATGAAACCTAGTTGATAATATTTAAAAATATTTTTAAAAAAATATAAACGAAAAACAGATATTCAAATTAAAATATATTTTAAATGTTTGTTTACTTCAATCTTTTAAATTCTAATAAATCTCTTTTTTATACACTAATAAAAGTTATAATACATCATTTGATCAAAATGATACAAAGAACAAATACTAATCATAATAAAAGATTAAAATAAATTATAATTGTTTACATTTTAGATTATAATACCAAATAAAGTTTCATGAAAACCAACACATTTATTAAATTTACAAACATTAATGAAACCTAGTTGATAATATTTAAAAATATTTTTAAAAAAATATAAACGAAAAACAAATATTTAAATTAAAATATATTTTAAATGTTTGTTAACTTCAATCTTTTAAATTCTAATGAATCTCTTTTTTATACACTACTAAAAGTTATAATACATCATTTGATCAAAATGATACAAAGAACAAATAATAATCATAATAAAAGTTTAAAATAAATTATAATTATTTACATTTTAGATTATAATACCAAATAAAATTTCATGAGAACCAACACATTTATTAAATTTGCAAACATTAATGAAACCTAGTTGATAAAATTTTAAAATATTTTTAAAAAAATATAAAAGGAAACAAATATTCAAATTAAAATATATTTTAAATGTTTGTTTACTTCAATCTTTTAAATTCTAATGAATCTCTTTTTTATACACTAATAAAATTTATAATACATTACTTAATCAAAATGATACAAAGAACAAATAATAATCAAATAATAAAATTTTAACATAGATCTTGTATCTTTTGAACTTCAATTATGTTGGATGGTGATAAAAAAATATTAATGACAATTACATTAAATTTTTATATTGTAGTAAATAAAAGTTATTTATATAATTATAGTGAAAAAATTACAGTATGATTGATAATGAGTTAAAAAATAAAAAATAATTAAATAAAATATATCAAAATAGTATTTTACATAATGAAAATAAACAAAAAATAAAACTATTAAAAAATTAACAAATGTTTACAAACAAATTGAGAGACTATTGAAAGAAATCGCACAAAGGAAAACAAATGTATAATTAAGGATATGATAAGTTGAAAAATATCTTTGAAATCTAAGAAAACTTTTTAAATATCAACATATATATTCAGTAGTTGAGAAATAACAAAAAATGTTTTAGTGAAATAAAAAAGTTATTCAAATGAAACAAAAACTAATAATAAGAATAATAAGTAAATGATTTTTTTTATATTACCTAGTAAACAGAATGTTTGTGTTATTAAATACTTAAATTGAGAGTATTAAACATTTTCATGTGAAAGAAAAATATACATTAAATAAAAATATTAAAAAATAATAGAAATATTCAAATGTGAGACATAAAAAATTTTAATTAACATACATATTTTGAACATAATTACATAAAGATTATGATAAGATGAAAAATATAATTGAAATGCAAATGAGTTTCATGACAAACCAAATAATTAGAATAAATAAAAAATAATATATATATATATGTGGTTATTTAATTAATTAGGAATATTAATTTAAACGGGGACGAGTAATATGGCGGGGATATGTACATCCCCATACCCAATTGAAAAAGTCGGGGATTCCCCATACCCATACCCATACCCAGTCAATGCGGGGATTCCCCGTCAAAACGGGGACGGGTTCGGACAATACCCACGGGGACGAGTTTATTTGCCATCTCTAGTTGTCACTAAGAAACACACAATAACCAGATGTGGAGCGTTTGGTGTCAAGATATCCACCCTAATCAACATCAGTGTAAGAAATAAGTTTCTCAATAGAGGTCAGATAAAGGTGCAAACCATACTGTTAGGTACCTTGAACATACCGCAAAATGAGTTTCAATGCTAGCATGTGCTCGACATAGGTGGCATGCATGTAAAGACAGACCTATTGAACAACATATGAAATGTCATGTCTAGTGAAGGTGAGATATTATAGGGTGTCGGTAAGACTCCGGTACATAGTGGGATCCTATTACGGGATTGACAAGTGTATCAAATCGCACAAGTAATAAAGTGAAAGTCAAAGTATCATTTTCCAAGAGACTTGTTCAACACTTGACAACTCTTGCGATTCGTACTCAATTAGACAACAAATTTCACAAAAACAAAAGTAAAAATCTTTTTATTTTTGTTTTTATAAAACGTATAGTGTTTAACAATATATGATAAAGGCTTCACTGGAATTGTGTTTCATGATTCAATTCAAAGCAAAAACACCAAATAATATACTTCTAATTTCTTCTCTAGCATTTACACCTTTTGTAACAAAACGTAATGTCTTATCGATAAGTCTAAACTTGAATAATAAAAACTCTATGTTTAGAAATTTTTATTATAAGTTCGCTTTAATGATCAAGATTTTGTTGTTATGAATGACTAAATGTTCCACATATATGTCTAGTATGTGAAAAAGTATTATATATGGTATTTTAAACATCAAAACAATCTTACATATTCCATTTGTTTAGAAGAAAACAAAATTAGTACTATTCAATTAAGATTTAAAAAAAGTAATTTAGAATTTAAAATCATATCAATTTCTATAGATTACTTTGTTAATACAATTTTAATGGATTTTGTTTGAACTTTTTTTTGCATATATAATATAAGTCTTTCTTATTGTCATTTAAACCTTTTTATTTTCATTTTGAATTATTACAGCAAATAGTTTGTTTCTCTAATTTGGAATGATTTTCTACGTTTAAATGCAAGAAAATTTTTAAATAATAACCAATTTTAGTTATCAAAAATTTGTTTAGTGACCAATTTTTTAATTAGAGATCAATTTAGAAACTAATTTATTTGGTCGCCAAAACTTTGGTAGCTAATGTTGGTAACCAATTTAGAAACTAATTCATAATAAAAATTATTTCAGTTATCAATTTAGAGACCAATTATAATTTTTTGAAACAATTTTTAGTTACCAATAATTTTTTGTTTATAAATTGATATCTAAATTGATCAATATAATGACTAATTATTTTTAGTCACTAAAATATTGGTCATTATTCAAGAATTTTCTTGTAGTGTATTGTTTTATACAATCAATTAATGAGTTATTAGTAATAGTGGCAGTGTAATATGATTGATCAATAAACAAAAATAAGATTTTCCTTTTTTTACATTTGACTTTGTGTAATATTACTATTTGGGTTATTAGTTTTTTAATCATTTTTCTTTAACAATAGTATTATAATGATTTTTTTAACAATATGATGTAGATTCATTTATGTTAAACAAGTTGATACACTTTTGTTCGTATCTTTCTCAAGTATTCTTTATGTAATAATTTCTTAAAGTTATATATTTTTCTTGACACGATGGTGTTTCTTTTTGCTCAAACATCTTTTGTGGAGATGAAAGGATGAATGAATGACGAAAGCATGTAATTGCATGAGAGGAAGAATGTGTATGGAAGTGGACATGAAAGGAGGTTTCCTAAAGGATAGGAGAGACCAACTCTCAAAAAAGGAGGCTAGAGCAATCGACAATAAGAAGGATTATTCTAAGGAGACTTCGAAACAAGTGAGTACAACCTATGCAAAATAACTTTTGACTCCATGAGTGGACCAAGTGACATTTTCCCATTCATGCTTTCCATATTACAACATGTGCTAAATATAGAGCTTTGCACGTCTTTTCCTATGTGTGATCGATCTAGGGTTTTTCTTGGACCTGAATGAGTCAAGTCTAAGAGAAACTCTAACCAGACTTCTAACCCTAATCTAATTCTACTCTACTCAAGGCTCATATGCCTGAATACAAGGCTTAAAATATCATATGCTAATTTGTACATATTCCACAAGTAAGGATAGACCTATGCTTTTAGTAGTTTAAATTTACTAATCTCAGTTAAGACACATTCTTGCTATATCTTTATGGCCATAACCCAATTAGTTTGTCCCTTAATCAGAAGTCTTTCATTAAGACAAATTTTAAATTATATACAAATAAAACCTTTTACTCATATATATATATATATATATATATATATATATATATATATATATATATATAAGTTAAACATAATAATACTAAAAGGTAAAAACAATTTTCTAAAAGGTTTTTGTTTTATAAAATGATTCATAAGTTAATTATGTTCGTTTTTTTTAATACTTTGACGATGATAAATATTAAATAGGAAAACTACCCCCATTGTCTTTCAATCATAAAATTCTATTCATGTTGTATTCAATTTTGAGTATAAACTATGCTTTGTCATTTCTCATATGTATACAAAATGTGTATTGTTTAATGTTGAGATTTTAGACTTAGTTCATGCTTTAGAATATATTTATTTTTATGTACACTTAAAATATGAGTTTCAACTATTTTTTTCTAGCATAAATCATACATATGTTTTTAGTATTATAACGTTTACCCTATAGGTATTGGATTTGATGGATTGATGATGTGAATACCACCTTAAATTCTCGTAGAGAACTACAATTCCTTACTTTTTTTCTTTGCAACAAAGAGAAAAAAATTAAAAGAAAATAGTTATATAATAAAATTCATTTTTTATTGACGGTATTTCCATGATCTCTATATTTTGAGGGAAAAGTGGTAAGAAAACTATTTAATTATATATTTTTTCTATGAATATATGTTTCTCTTATTTATTATGATATTTTTATGTGTGTAATGTGTTTTTTTATGTTACGATTTGTGTAGGTTGGTTTGAGATAATAATAATAATAATAATAATAATAATAATAATAATAATAATAATAATAATAATAATAATAAGTTGCTTATAAAGATGAAGATGAGAGACTTGCAAAAGGATAACATTGAAAAACATGAAAATGAACTAAAATATATATAACTTGGACTATGGCTGTATATTGAACCTTTTCGAAAGTAATAAAAAATTAATTGTATGATGCTAATGGATCTAAGCCATTGATAAGTATACTGAGGAGAAATTTCATTAAAGAGATACAACACTAATAAGACTGAGTCGAATTCATATAAGAAATTAATACCACTTCCAATAAAAAACTTTAAGGTAATGGATTTATAGGTCTTTTACCTTATATGTTGCTCAAATCTTTCATTTCTACCCAATGTGATACTTAAACTCACACTTGGATTTCCAACGATCTCCCTCTCAAAGGTGAGTCCCAACTATGAGTACCTCTTTCTTACCATCGTTCATCTTAGTGAGACATGCTTACTTGAACCTTTTGTTAGGAACTTTCGATACAAGGACCAAATTGTACTCGTATGAACCAGTCACCAATACTAACCATTGGCTCTGATGCCACTAATAGGTCTTTAGAGAGGGAATTCACTAGGGAGAAACAAGATGAGACTTGAACTCAACCATATAAGAAATTGACACAATTTCCAACCAAAAATCTTAAGGCAATATGTTTATGGGTTTTCCTTCTTGTATGATGCTTAACTTTATCATTTTTACTCAATGTAAGACTTAGACTCACACTTAAATTCTTAACAATGTCCCCCTCAAGGGTGAGTCTATTCTACATTGGTACACTTATCCTCGAGTGTAAGTATTCCCATTCACGATTACCCCTTTCGAATTGTTGTTCATCTTAATCGGACACATTTATTTAAACCTATGTCAGGAACACTTTTCGATACAGGGAACATGCTATACTCGTTTGAGTTGGTTACCAAAATTAACCATCAACTTTGATACCATTGATAGGAATGAGAGAATTAATCAGAGAAATACAACATTAATCAGAGCGAACCCTAACCCACATAAGGAATTGACACAATGTCTTGTAAGTATTGAAACAAGAATTAGCCAAAAAGGAGGGTTGAATTGGTTTTTTGGAAACTTTGGTTTCTTTTAAAAACTTAAAACCCCTTTGTATTGAATCAGATCAACCACAAATTCAAAATGTAATTGCTACTGGGCAGTACACTTTTAATCGACTAAAAACAAGGATAACAAGCTGATTTCATTAAACAATTAATAATGTAGTGTAATTCAACGGATCAAAACTATTAGAACAGTCGATTGAAATACTAGAAAATTCTGCAAAAATACGAATTCAAAGTTTAACTTAGAAACAATATATAAAACTTGGCAAGATTGATTATAGTAAGTGATTCACATAGAGATACAACTTAATATTGTGCCAAATCACTCAAGAACCATGTAAAGATGATGAAAACCAAATTTCTCGAATCTTTATATAAAAAACCAAAGCAAGGAGGAAAAGAATCAAACACAAGTACACACATTTTTATATTGGTTCACTCATAATAGAGCTACATCCAATTTGTCAAGACAACATGAGACTGACTTGCACTATATTAAAAGATTTACACAATCCACAATATTACACTTTTAAAATATACAAAAACACAAAGCAAGACTCTTAAATCCCATGAGAATCTCAACTAGCACAATAAGATCACACTTGCAGACCTGAAAAATCACAAGGCAACACCCAAAAACATGGAAAAGATCATACTTGAATGAATGCTCTCCCAAGCCAACCACACCTCTTTCTCTAAGTTCATAAACCAATCAAAATTGCTCAAAGAAGATCAAAGATCCTTCATCAATAGCTGCACTTCTGTATGATCCAAATAGAATGAGTTTTTCCCAGAATTTAGAATGATTTCGTGCTCAAAATGGCAAGTGTTCCCACTCTCTTTGAAAAACCAAAACTTATAGTCAATTTGTTAACATATTCAATAGGTTGATTTTTTCATTCAATTTGTTGATTTCACTTAACTTAAGTGAAATCAGTTGATTAAGAAAATAATTCAACTGATTGAATATGTAACCGATAAAACTATAGCAGCAAACCATTTAACTTGCTAAAAATCATTCAACAGGTTAAAAGACACCAACTAGATCCTAGACATCTATACAATGCAAAATTGTCTACACTGAGAGCATCAATATTTAAGCTTTGTGTTCTTCATGTAAAACCCAGATTTAGCACACACTTTAAGCTTGATCAACATGTGAATCTCCAAGTCTTCACATCTTCATCAATTTATCATAGTTTCATCACTTCCCAATGCAATGGTTTCATATTTCCTCATCAAATCATTTGTGCTAACATTTCCAACACAAGACCTTAATGTAATGGATCTATGAGTCTTCTACCTTGTATGTTGCTAATTTCTCATTTCTATCTAATGAGGGACTTAGACTTATACTTGGATCTCCAACAAATTTTGTCTGACCCAAATTAATATACTCTTATATGAGTTGAGTGATATGTTTAATAAATAAACTTAAGACTAAATATGAGATAAACTCTTATATTTTGTTAGAAACAAAATTGAAAACTTATTATAATTGGACTTATGTACTTATTTGAAGCCTTATGTTAATTTTTGTAAAGACCGTTATTTCAATTAGCTTCTAATAGAAAGTTACAATTTTTTAATAAAATTATATATATTTTTTAATTTTGACCCGGTTAACACAATTCTTAAAACTTACAACAAAGTACTCATGTTTCAACAATGCTATTTCAAACGTCAATTAAGAATTAGTTTTAAAAAGAAAGAAAAATCAGTAAAAATAAAATTTGGTGAGAAAAAAAAAAAGAAGAAAAAGAAGAAAACAGTTGAAAAAGAAATTGTTGAATGCTGAGAAGAATAGGGATGTGAGGGAAGAAATCGATAGCCACCATAGGAAGAGGTGAGAAAGAGAGAGAGAGCATAGTCTATCGCCAGAAAGGAGGCTGCGACCGAGAGAGCAACTGCACACACTGTACCTCTCACCGGTTCTTCCACTTCTAACTTCTTAGATCGTCTTCTTCCTCGTCAAACGTCTACGGTTCCTCTTTCCTCTTCGGCGATTGTCAGAGCATAAGAGAGCTTGTTTCATGGAACAGGTTGGTAAAGCGCTCTGCGTTTTGAAGCTTTACTTTTAGTTTCAGTTCGTCTTAGAAATACAAAAGTATCCCTGGTTCTTTCTCTCTAATTTGTGTAATTTTTTCAGTACGAGAAGGTTGAGAAGATAGGTGAAGGAACCTACGGCGTCGTTTACAAGGCTCGTGACCGCGTCACCAACGAGACCATCGCATTGAAGAAGATTCGCCTGGAGCAGGAGGATGAGGGGGTTCCCAGCACCGCCATTCGAGAGATTTCTCTCTTGAAAGAAATGCAGCACCGGAACATTGTTAGGTATATATCCGCAATTCATGCGTTTCTCAGGAATGTGGTAGTCGTCGTTTGAGCAATTCATGTGCTGACCAAGAATATTATTTGGCTGTAGATAGAAATTAGGAAATTAGGAAGATTATCGTTCACTGTGAGTCTCGATGTCTCATCATAGTGTTCATTTTATGGTGTTTGATTCTGCACAGAGCACCAATGTTGAATAGTTTAGTTAAGAATTTTAGTTATTACAGATTACAGGTGAGGTAGGAATCTGATTATTTCGTCATGGCTAAACTTGTGTAGGATGATGTTGCTGATGATTTGTGCCTCTAGTAATTGAACTGCATATAGAAAATGATACCATTTCGTGTAATTCATATTCTTCACGGTTTTGGACAAAACCTGTTTTTGGTACTCTAATTCCTTTTGACTAATGTTAATATTTGGTCGACTGGTAAAGCTGTCAGATATATTGTCTGACAAACTGTACAACTGTGAATTGTTCATTTAGGTGACATGCATCAATGATGTATGATCATTTCTGAGTTCGGCTGTTTATGTTGAAAAAAAATAGCTGTACTTAATGTTCCTGTGGTTCAGTGTCCCAGCATATTTGCACTGTACCATAAGATCTACCAAAGACCTGCTTGCTGGCTGTTGTGTATGCCACCAGAATTAGGATTGAGTGGCCCCAGAAAACCCGCAGACTATAGTTTCTTAAATTATTTTGCTTCATTCGTTGTTGTCCTAATATTATTTTTCTCTCTAGTCTTTAGTCATTTCCTTATTATCGATGGCAAATTCTGGTAATAGGTTGCAGGATGTAGTACACAGTGAGAAGCGTTTGTATCTGGTTTTTGAGTACCTTGACTTAGATCTAAAGAAGCACATGGATTCATCACCAGAATTTGCAAAAGATCTACGACAAGTAAAAGTGGGTAACATGTCTTTTCTTTTCTTTATAGATTTTCAATCCTTTTGTAACTGAAGTTATAATTATGAGAGAGACAGTAAAAACTAAATTGTAGCCCTCAAATACCTGGTTCTCTTATCTTCTTTCTTTTCTTGGCATAAATTAAATAGAGCAAATGTAAGAGCCAATGATGATTAAATAACAAGTCCATACATATTATGCATGTCTCATGAATTTGGGATGAATTACCAATTATGTGGATAGCAGTCGGTTGGTACTACTTGTCCATAAAAGTTTCTGTTTTTGAAGACAAGTGATGTGTACAATAAGTTTGGCCCCAGCATTTTGTCTTCGGCTGTTAAGTGCTTTTTAAAACTGAAGGTGCTAAAGTAATCTTAGGAACAATAAGCTACACCTATAGGTCAACTATTCTCCTGTGTTTCAGTTGAGTATCATGTTTATATATTATCTAAAATAGTGATCAGAAAAAAAGCTTTATTTTGTTTGTTCAAGTCATTACAGTTTGACAATAATGGTGTTGAACTGCTTTTTTATTTCATTAGAATTTGTCTCCTTTACTCATAGTCTGCCTACTCAATATTGAATTATACGAGGATGAGCAGATTTGTAATTTTGTATTGATTTTGCTCAGTTTACATTAACTTCCCCTTTTACTTTTTGTACACTTGGTCATCACCAACAATTTCTGCCTTATCACAACCTATTATTAATTGAGTATATTTTATTTTTATTGTGGTTGCACAACAAGATCAGCTAATTTAAATTTTAAATTGATGATTTATGCAGATGTTCCTTTACCAAATTCTCTGTGGGATCGCTTACTGTCATTCACATCGAGTTCTTCATAGAGATTTAAAACCACAGAATTTGTTGATAGATCGCAGCACTAATTCACTGAAGCTGGCAGATTTTGGACTGGCAAGGGCATTTGGAATTCCTGTTAGAACATTTACACATGAGGTTTGTTTGCTATATACTAGAGAAGAAAGTACTTATACAGAATTTTACGATTGAATGTTTTTGAACTCCAATTGTAACTTTTCTTACTAGCCTCTAAGATGCTAAAATGCAACACATCTTGAACACAGGATTGGACCTTCTCCTTCTTCTTGTCCTATATTCATTATTTATTTAGTATTCAATTGGGGAGAAGATGGCAGAGAATTAAATAAGGTGGTTTGGCCTTGTTTGTGAGAAGACTATAGATGCTTGATTGTTGTTGCTTTATTAATATTGTTTGTTAATTTCAACTTTTTTTCCTAGAAATAACTTTTGATAGTTGTTTGAGTAATAAAAAGTGATTTTTCTTCTGTATTTTGCAAGTTAACACAAGGAAATTGCCTCATTGGACTTTGAAAGATTATCGGTCTTTTTGTATTATCTATCCAACTTATAGTCAAAATGTTGCCTTTCTTATAAATTTGAAAACTTATTTTCATGAAACATTTAACATGGTAGCATGAGATTCTCAATATCGGTAGCAAGAGTGGTAGGTCCATTGTTCTTCTTGTTATTTCAGCTACATTGTGTAGTATTTATCTTTTTTAAGTGCAAATATTAAAGTTTTATTACATTGATAGATATATGGGAGTAGATTGTTTTAAAGAATATAAATATTGTGAACAGGAATAATTGTAGATGGACATCAGTACTTGAAATTATCTTATATATTTAGTTATAGTGTTGGCAATTGCTTGTAGGTAGTAACACTGTGGTACAGAGCTCCTGAAATTTTGCTTGGATGCCCTCGTTATTCTACACCAGTTGATATTTGGTCAGTGGGATGCATATTTGCAGAGATGGTAAATCAACGACCTCTCTTCCCTGGGGACTCTGAGATTGATGAATTGTTTAAAATATTCAGGTGAATACCTTCTTTCTATAATTTCTATTGTTCTTTGGAAATCATTATTTTGTACTCGTTAAGTGAATATTGTTGGAAAATCCCAACCTAGCACAACGTGTCAACGTCCTGAATAATTTCTTCATAGCACTTTTAGGAGGAAAAAAAAAAAGAAAAGCTTTCTGTAGAAGCTAAAATTATCTAACGCAAAAGTTAAAAATAAGAATTTAGAGATATTGTATAAAAGCGTTTCTACACATTAACTTGTGAATTAGTTGACTTTAACTTATTAATAGTTTATTTATTGCTGTATTAAGCAATATTAGGCAACACATGTCGTTTGCACCTACAAATCCAAATATATTGGTTAGAGTAAATAATTTTTATTTTCTTTATTTCATTTTAACAACTATAAATCTTTTATCTATATAAAGAGATTTTCAGTTATATATTCATATTCATTCAATACAAAAGAAAAATAATTTATAGTTCTTCTTGATTGGTTCCTTTTTTTTGTACATGGTTACAGCGCTGATTGTGTATGTCACGGAAAGGGCTACCTATGAAGGATTATGACCATTAGGAAGTTGGGTGAAGTGTCACTAAGTAAAGTTTTGTAGGGTGAAGTTCGCTGAAATGCCAATTCTTAACGGTGGTACTGTGATAGTTACTTGGCTGTTGAGATGCCCAATTACTATAACAGGTACTATGAGATGCCTATGTCCCACATTGAGTAGTATGAGACGGTCCATAAGGTATCCAAGCATTTGGTTCCCCTTCTGATAGCTAGCTTTTGAGGGTGGATTTCCCAAGTGGGATCTTATCAATTGGTATCAAAGTTGATGATTTCTTGGCAGCTTGCTTAAGCAAGTGTGATATTGTGAGTGATGGATCTGTAATTTGTGTCCTTGTATTGAAAATCTTCCTAATAGGGTTACCATTGTGGTCCACAGTGCAAGTTAGGGCTACCATTAAAGTATTTGTGGTTAAAAATGCTTTCCTAAAAGGGAACATACCTATATGGAAGGGTTGACTTGAGTAGATTGTTGGCATTCATGAGTGAGTTAAAGTACCATATCATGTAGAAATAGACAAGTTGAGCAACATATAAGTGAGAAAAATTCATACATTGTCTTAAGGTTTTGAATTGAAAGTGGTACCATGTTTCATTTGTGGTCGACTTGTAGCCTATTGCTGAATATCTCTTGTTTCAAGTTATTCTTGGAAAACTGAGAAATCTAAGCACGTGTGAAAATTCAAGTTATGTTTGAACACTTGAGAAGTTTAAGCAGTGACCAAATAGTGTGAAAATCCAAGTTATGCTTGGTCAGTTGAGAAGTCCAAGTAGTACAGTAGTTGTGTGAAAATCCATATTATGCTTGGTTAGTTGTGAAGTTTAAGCAATGTGAAAATCCAAGTTATGCTTGGTCAATTGAGAATTATAAATAGTGACTTAGAAGTATGAAAATCCAAGTTATACTTGATCGATTGAAATATCCTTTGAATTATGCATTTGTGTATTTTTATTTGTGCTTTATTCATTCATCTTTTATCCTGGGAGTGGATGCGAGTCTTTGCAAGAGGGTCTCTATGGTCTTCTATCTTGGCCTTGGAGGTTATATAGCGGAATTCTTGTCTATAAGTAGGATGAGGGGTCACCATACCTTGTTATACTACCCTGATTGACTTCTAATTGATTACATTCTAGTTGAGAATGGATTGTGAGGGTCTTTGATTCGGTCCATGTACTTCTGGATTCCTTGTTATGTGAGTGCTTTGTGCGAACTTTTAAGAACAGTACATTCATTATTTTTTTCTCTGTTCCCACAAAATTGTTCCATACGAGGAGAGGTGTCTAACTTTAGTTTGATTTGGGTTGGTGCAGTTTTGGAAAATATGAACCCAACAATTGAACAATTAAAGATTGGGTTTTATCAGTTTGGTTTGTGTCGGACTTGATTGTGTAAAAAACTGAATATGTTTTGTTGGTTTCATTTATATCATTAGGTTTATTGGATTGACGTTGACCTAATCCATTACACCCTTTGGGAACTGTAGATTTCAGCTTTGAAAGACAATTAAGAATACTATTGGATCCCTCATCTGGGTTTCAGTTAAAAATAATTTTTTGGGATGATTCATAGCTTCATTGGGTCTCTTTCAGGTCGTTGTAGGATAAATTGGGCACAAGCCTCAAGCACCCATGTCAGTCAAGCAAATAAAATAAATAGAAAATTTGCTTTTTATATTATACTTGACGAGGATGAGCCTTGGCACAATGGTAAGGTTGCTTGCATTGTGGGTCACAGGTTCAAATCCTGGAAAGTAAATAGCCTCTCAACTTGTATATTCAATCATCTTTTTTTATATGCTTTTTTGCATATTCAAATAATTAGAGCCTCAGCTATATTATATTTGTTTGTTCTACACTTTTACCCATCGGAGTTTTCGTTGTGTCTGGCCTGGACTATTTTGCATACTTTTGGTCGGACCATCTACAGTCTACCACTACTGCATGAGGGGTGAAGCCCCAATATTGTAAGGTAGGTGATTATTAATCATCTGCCTTAGGTGTGAAATGTTTGTACCTGCTATATCTTCTTTTTTAATCAATGCTTCCTTTAAATTATCAATAATACATGGATTTAAAGTTTATAGTATAGAAACTGTTATATATTGGAATCTATATAATGCAAACAATGCATTCTTTTGCTTCCAAACAGGCATGTAACAAATAAATAAACAAAGCTGCATAATGTATGCTTATATTTTGACACATCGTTCCTTGTATGAAGAATCTTGGGTACTCCAAATGAAGATACGTGGCCTGGAGTGACATCATTGCCTGATTTTAAATCAGCCTTTCCCAAGTGGCAGGCGAAGGTGATTAAATAGATTTCATCACTGCCCAATTTTGTCATCACTAAAAATTGAATTTAGTCTTATTTTGTGCTTTGCAGGACCTGAAAACTGTCGTTCCAAATCTTGAGCCAGCTGGTCTTGATCTTCTTTCTGTAAGTCTAACATCATGTGTATCATTTTTAAATAATAAAATAGTATTTTTTTTAAACCATTATGCTGATAAGATGTGACCATTAGTTATATATTTCGTCATTAGTGAGGTGAAAGGAATATTTTTTTCTGTTGAGAAAGGGCATAAAACAGAAGAAAATGCATTTTGAAGCAGTAATAGTAATCATAAGTGTTAGATGGTAATCTTTCTCACTAGGCTCTAGATGATGAGAACAACCTATAATTGCCCCAACAAATCTGCTTACAAGCTTAGAAACTTTTCAAATTAGTTGGAAGGCCAACCATGCCAAATGGTGATTCGTCTCAAATAAATTTACTGGATTTCATAGATCGTGATTTCATAGATCGTGATACACCAACCAGCTTTACCACCTGTAGGGTGTGATAATTTGGTCACAATTTGTTCATGTCCAGTACTTATATTTAACTTAGTGAAAGGTCCCGTGACATTTAGGCCCCATCTTTATTAATTTTCAATTCATATTTTGAATGAGCTTTTTAATAGATATTAACTAGTATTTTTAGCTTGTGTATTATACTGAAAAAATGCATACCTTTACGTGATTAAATTATAACTGTAGTGAAAATTTATAATAATAAATATTCTGATTAATTTTTTATATAAATAAAATTGAGAATGGGGAGAATGAGAGTCACACTTTTTAATTTTTATTCTAATTGTTAATAGTTTTCATAGATTTGTTGTGGTGCTTACTTGGGTGCATTTATGTTGTCGTATTCCAGCGCATGCTTCACTTGGATCCCAGCAAAAGAATTACTGCCAGGAGCGCTCTTGAGCATGAATACTTCAAAGACATTAAATTTGTCCCCTGATTACTTATCTTCAAGGTTGGGGTGTCTATATTAGTATATGTAGCATTTACGCGTTTTGACTCAGAAATGTGTGCTACCCTTGCTTTTTTTACTTCAATGCTTAGGGACAGAATAATATTTCATTTATTTGTTACTTACATATTTTAGATTCAGCTTGAGTGTGATCTTATTACCTATTACCCATTTCGTGTTTTAGACTCAGTGCACTGCAAACAAGCAAATTTAGTTTGCTTTGTGTTACATTCATACCTAGTGCTGAATGCTGCATGTAAAACAAATATGTACTTCCCTACGCTACACCTCTTTGGGGTACTAAATTTCTATACTCTAGATTTTTGGATTGTAAAATTTAAAAGCATGTTAAGAATTGCACAATATAGAATAACTTTTTAGATCTAAAAATACATATTACACTGCATAATTCAATATTTCAGATTACAAAATTTGCAATATATTTGTCTATATAACCCATCAATGAAGTCAGCCAAATATCCTAGATGACGTTTTTTACTATCAGTGTGATTTTGGGATAGTATACTTTTTATTTAAATATTAACAAAAGTAAAAAGTAACGTTGAACATCACACAACCAAATAACATATGGTTCAAGTGTTCAGTTGCCAATGGATAAATAATTTGCGAACAACTTATAATAATTTATGCGTACATCATCAATCATATATGCTAAAGATACAAACAAGAAGTTAACTAAATATTAAAATAAGTTCTAATACATTTAAATTTTTTATATAAAGAGTTTAATAAGAATTATAAGAATTCACATTCAAAATATTCTACATATTATAAGAATTATTTACATTGTTCTTAGTTAAAAAAAATATTACATTAATTTCATTGCATTTTATTGATTTAATTATTTATGTGATGTAAAAAGTCATAAATCTCACTTGAAACTATTATAAGTGGGACCTAAATGTATGATCGCATGCATTTTAAAATTGTTATAAGTCTTGTCTAAATGTATAATTACATTTCAAAACTATTGTCTATTTTTATTTTTAAAATATTAATCATATTTGTTTTTCATGTCCAAAGTGTAATTCCATGAAGCTTAAATATATATCAATAACTTATAAAGTGTTGTTTAATATTTAAATTTTCCTGCACACTACAATAAAGTATGATTTTTTTTTGGCCAAAAACCTACTCAACAAGTGAAAAGCCCATGATAATATGATGATCACGTCGGTCCAGCAATGACAACGTGATCCACGCTCATTACTTGGATGTAAAGTTCGTTTGCATCAACTAAATGGGAACACATGGTTGCTGCCTTCTTATCGTTGGCGAAACCAACGAAAATGAATAAGAAATATAATAATAATTTTGCATGCGTGGGTCAAGCCCACAAACAGTTGAAATAATAAAGAAATTTAAATATTTTTCGTCGCTCAAGACGATGCAAATGGGAAGAATACAACACATTCTTCTAACTTTTGCGTGGGCTATGCCAACAAACCGTTAAAGTAATTCTCTATGTGTGGGCCAAGCCCACAAATAATTGAAACAAAGATCTGAAAGAGATTTTTTTCGTGGATCTTGTCGAGGCAAACAATTAGAATTTTAATAGTTAGCATCGACTAAGCCTACGCAAATGGTTGCATAATTTGAAATGACCAATTTGTTTCTAGGCACATTCTAGAAGTTGCATCCAATACCCATCCAAACAGATTTCAAGCAATCTAATCAATCCAACAATCCAGCATATGATTTCATTCATTTACAATTGAAATTCCAAACATAAAATTAAGTACATTGTGACTTTAATTAGATCAAATTAAAGTCGCACAAAAATGGAGTCTAAGATCAAATTACAATCAGACAAAAATTGCCAATATTAGCATTATAGTCCCACTAGCATTTCATTCTAAGTTTTCCTAGTTAGCCTATACTACTTAGCCTATACTAGTTATTGGCAGTAGAACCTAGTTGCATCCACCTCCAAGCCACAATCCACAATGGAAGAGAGAATGATAGAACTAAAACATGAAAAATGAAAAACTAAAATGTAAGAGATTAATCTCTAAAGCCACTTTATGAGTATCTTATAATATAATTAAGAAAGTATTTTTTTTTAGAAAATGTATACATAATTTGAACAAACACAAAGATGTACCATCTTCAAGGAATGGGATGATCATCCAAGTCTTCATCATAATGCGGATGCAAGCGACTAGTGCCTGTTGAACTGTCTGCAGCTTGTTTCTCCAACATCATGGTTGATTGTTGCTTGATCAAACTCAATTCTTCTTGAACGAGGGCATATTTTTTATCAGTTTCACCAGCTCTCATAGTGGCTAGAGCATATTTTTTATCAATTTCATCAGCTCTCATAGTGGCTTGTTTTACTTTTTCTAGAAGCCTTTTTGTCTCAACCAAATATCTCGGTCTTGGATGAATTGTCCGAGCTAAAGTAGAAGGTTGAGTGAGGAATGACACACCATGATGAATGTTTGTAGCCAAGTCCCTAGGGGCAAACAAAAATTGAGGGAGCATTTAAATAAGTATAAGGCAAACAATGACAACATTTAAAAGTGTTAGCCTAAGTACTAGCCAATACTTTAAAAACATTTTCTAAGTTTTATAGGTATAAATATTTTCTAAGCATTATCCTACAAGCTTGTGAAAACACTTTAAAGACAATAATTTTAAAAATTCATGACCTTAGAAAAAAAATTGTTACCTACAAGCAAAATCCACATTCACATATATATATATATATATATATATATATATATATATATATATACTTTATGATTATTCTTACAAGGGTGAGATAATCATGAAACCACCTTATTTTCTCAGTAGCTTTTGCTCACATATATCCTTTTCTCTTCTTATAAACTTCTTGATCTTCTCGCGATGAGGTATATGTAGAGAATATTTTGACACTCAATTCATGTAGTGTTTTCATATGATAATAAATTCTATTAAGTTAACTTAACTTATCTGGGACATGCTTTATTTATACTATTTCCTTCCTATGCACTCTTATCTTATTTCAGTAGGGTCCAATTTAACTTTGTTCTGATGTAGAAAGACTAAATATTTTTTGTCAAGCTCTTAATTTGTGTCACACTCACTCAATTTTGGGCGATGATTTTTAGTTATGTAATGAAATTTTTGGCTAGTGCAAGGTGGAGATTTGTGAGATAATGCCTTGAATTAATCTTTATTTGTTTGATTCTTTAGTTTGAGGTTCATTCTTACTATGAAGCTTGTTTGTCTCAAGAGGATTGTGAAGTCGTCCAACTATTTTATATAGATTTTGTTACTTTATTATTATGTAAACTAAGAGTTAGTTTCAATAAGATCTTTCTTTTGAATCCTTGTATATACACGTGGGTTTATCTATAACTAGGTGAAAGTGAGAGTGTTTACACTACAAAAAAATCCTTGAATAATGACTAATTTTATTAAAAAAATAATTACATTATAGTGACTAATTTAGATACAAATTTATAAATTAAAAATTATTGGTAACTAAAATAATTTCAAAAAATTATAATTGGCCTTTAAATTGGTAACCAAAATAGTTTTTATTATGAATTTGTGTCTAAATTAATCATTAACAATAACTACCAAGATATTGGTTACCAAAGGAATTAGTCTCTAATTAGAAAATTAGTCTCTAAACATATTTTTTATTATTAAAATTGATCATTATTTAAGAGTTTTCTAGTAGTGTTATAATCTTTACATGTTTATTATAATTCTTTAAGTGTATTATTCTACATTTTGTATTTGTCGATTTCACTTTCTATAATAATTTTTCTCTTCTATATTCATTATTAATTTCTTTTTTTTGGTATGTTCCTTCTTATTCTTTATATATTTAATCACAAACAAATTAGTCATTAAAAAACAAATACCACTCATTAATAAGCAACAGTAATTCATAAATTTCTCAAAGATCACTAGTGTAAAAAGGAGAAATAATGATGTGTTATTACATGAATTGTATCATAACCATCATTAAAAATGATGCAATAACCTTTTCTAATTAAATGACACAATACCATATTTGTCGCTACAACAATTGATGTCATATCATCGTACTACATTAATTATAATAGAAATTGATGTAGTATGTGTGAAACTTATCATATCTGTAATTATTAGAATCAATGTGGTGCGTTGATACCATATTAGTTGGTGTAGCAATTGGTGTGATATCTATATACTTACCACATTGGTTTTAATAGGAAGAATGTTGTATGTTTTAGTTTTAGGAAACTAATAAAGCAAATCTTTTTATATGTATTTTTTTTTCATTTTCACAGTGTTTTCTTCTTCAATTATTCATTGTTTGTATTCAAATGAAGTTTCTTCGTTTTTCACCATCACTCTCCAAGAAGCCACCATGCTTCGCCTTTTCAAGAAAACATGCAACATCATGAGACAACCTCCATCAATTATATATGTTTTATAGTACAACAACTTTGTTATGCAAATTGGGAAACTAAAAGAAAGTGTTGTTTTGTATAAGTATGTTATATTTTAGGATTCATTAACCCATTTTTTTTTAAAAAAAATTGGATTACTTAGTTCATTTTGTCCAAAAGTGAATTTTGCTTTCATATCTTTCTTGTAGTTTAATAACATGATTTTAGGAGAATTGTCAATCTCACACCTCATCCATACCTTATTATTTCATAAACTTGCCCCGTAGAGTTTATTTCATGAATTTCAAATTAGTTTTACTATAAAGATATATTTGCTATCTTATTTAGTTATGTACACATTTTTGTAATTATACAAAGTGAGATTCAAAGTAAATCAAATTATCATTATTAAAAAAATAATATTTTATATATTGATTGTTAAGAGGAATCAAAGTGAAAAGTAACCTAGTTATGAACAAACTATTGTCTTATATGTTTTCTCTACATCGGTCATAATTGATATAAAAAATTTCATTTTGTATTAAATTCGAGTTAAACACAAAGATATACGATATACAATATTAACATAGAAACTAGTTAATGTAAATATTTTTTCCCTTTCTACTTCAACTTTATATAGCATTGGTCGTACCAATAATATATTTTTTTTATCGGCAAAAAGAATGAATATAAATATAAGAATACTTAGAATAACTTATATATTTTTCTATAATGCAATTCATTATTTATTGATATTTTTACTTAATTTTCAAATTTCTTTAATTTTATTTATTACATTTTTTGAATACATATAATTCCTAAAACATATGATATAAAAAGAAAAAATTCTACCATTTGGACATTTACTTATAACTAGATATAACATTCATAAAAACAAGAAACATTGTTTATAAGTTTAAGATAAATAAAGGAGTTTAAACGTTCAAACTAGTGAAATATTACAATATCTTTGTTCTTATAAAGTCTAAGCTGCTTCAATATTGTTGGGATCTTGAACTTAAAATCTGCAAATGCTAAGCAGTTTGAACCAACTACTAGCTTATAGGCTGCCAAGTGCTCGTGTTCCTTACATGAACCATCATTCAAATAGTAAAGCATGTGTTAATAAAAAAATGTTACCGCACAAATTTTCTAAAAAAACCAACTATTTCTCCATAACTTAGCATAAAAAATTAATTATTTATTTAAATATATTTTTACATTTATTTTATATTTACTATTCCCATTGAAAACTATCTATTTTAGTTTTTATACCATTATTTGAACACAAGTTTTTTGTCCATCTCATTGAAATAACTTTACCTTGTTAATATAACATTGACGTGTTAAAATCATGGAAAACCATAAAGCTAAGACAGAAAACGAAAGCTGAAGGTTATGAAGTGATCAATGGGGAGAGTTATATACAAACATGCTTGGAAGAGAAAGAAAGTAAAATTTTGTAGGTCAGTAATCAGTCACATTTTGTAGGTCAGTAAAATTTGGTGATAAAATTTATTAAAGGGCTAGGAATACATGCAATGGTAAAAAGTCACATTTAGAATAATTGTTACTTGTTTGATAATATATGCCATTTTAGATGTATACACAACATAAATAAGTTATGTAAATCTAGTACTATTTCTCAATTATTTAGTGTTATATCTTGAGCATATGATACTACTCACTAATTCAAGAAATCAACATAATTGCTTTAAAACTTTACCTTGCAATGTAAGCAATTTTGTGGATTAATTTGCAATTTCATCTAATTCTTCTCATCCGCAACATACCCATAATTGGGAAAAGTAGACGAAAATATAAAGAAATGATTCAAATTTTTTTTTTGCACATTATGCCAACCCCAAGGCTAAACAATTTTTACAATAAAGAAGAGTTTAGTTGCTTGTCACATTGCCAACCCCAAGGCGAAACAATTTTTGTAGTAGATATCTTGTCAAGACTTGCATAGTATCATAGCAACTTTTGTGTTAAAAAATTCTTGAGAATGACTACTGCATGTGACCTAACATGAAAATTGACGATAAAAGGTTATAACAATGCTAATTCAGGCTGAAAACATTCCATGACTTCCAACTTACAAGAAAAATAAGTATGAATTAAGAAAGTAGCACAAAATGTTAGTAGTTAAATCAATAATTTTTGAATCGTGAAAATATCAAATGAGTCAAGTAAAACAAGTTTTTATGTATTACAGTTTCATTCATATATGTGCTAAAAGAATAACAAAAGCGCATCTACCTTTATAATTAGCAAACTCACGATCTTCTTCAATAACATCCTTTTAATACAAAGATTTCAAAACAATAGTAAATTATATGTATAATAACTGATTTGGTACCCCAACTTTTTCGGAATGTTCAATTTGGTACCCGAACTTTAGGAATGTTCAATTTAGTATCCAAATTTTTTAAACGGGTTTATTTTAGTACCTTCCGTTAAACACTCCTTAACGCCGTTTGGCTTTTGTTGAGGTGGCATTGTGCAGCAGATACGTGGAAGAAATGTGGTTCAGATAAAATGACTTGGAATCCCCCTTTATTTGTGATCAAATTAAAGTGCCCCTTTTTATGGAGAGTGACCTAATTTTTGGTTTACTCTTCTTCTGTTTTTTCTGAGACGTTGAAGAAATGTCAAGGGGTCAATCATCTTTTTCTTGATCTCACAATTCACGGGTGATGCGAAATCAGAGCTTGTCTTGTAGTAGTGGTGGCTGTAGAGGCTTGGGTGAAGCACCCACATGTAATTGCGGAGTGCCAGCTGTGCTGAGAACGTCTAGAACCATCAAGAATGGTGGGAGACAGTTTTGGGGATGCCCTAATTTCAAGGTCAGGCATATGGTGTTTTGTTTAGATAAGTTTATGTTTGTGTTTGGATGTAGTTACATAGTAAAGTAATTTTTTGTTGTGTTATTTTTTGAATAACAGGGTGGAAGTGAAGCTTCTTATGGGTGCAATTTCTTTAAATGGTGCATTGAAGATGGTGATGACGAAAAGGATGCAACTATTCTTAGGCAAAGGCAGAAGATTTATATTCTAGAGAAAGAAGTTAAGGGATGGAGAAAGTGGGTCTACTTGTTAATTGGATTTGTGTGTCTATTGGTTGTAGTTAATCTAATCTTAGTATCCATGATGTTGATGTAGATTGATATTGTAGAGAAAGATTAGCTATTTAAAGTTGTTGGATTTCACTTTAGGTGTTTGGAAGGTTATTTTGTAATAAGAAATTTAATGAAATCAGTTAAAGTTTGGAGTTATGGAAAATGTGAACCATCTGTCAAAGTTCTGCATTTATTTTTCTGGTATTTGAAAAATTACATGGGCTATAATTACAAGAAAGGACTTTAAATTTGAACAACAGCAGGATAAGTTGTCAGAAATTCATTCAACATCAAATATGATATAAAAAAGGACATTGTTCATAGCTTTGGATAACAGACATTTGAGAACAGACAAAAGTATTGGTAACACAATACCAATCCAAAATAACATAATACATATCAAAGTGAACTTATTTGTCATTATTACCATCATCATGCAATTCAACCTCCACATTATTACCACCTACACAAGCACTATCACAATCCATCTGCCCCTGTACCTCAACATTTCTATGACCAATTTCTATATTGTCATCACCTACGGGGTAATATTCCAAAAAGTTATCAACTACTTCAGCCTCAGAAACTGTGTGTACTACAAACAAGTGCACATTCCTATTTCTTCTTGCAATATTTACCATGTGCAATGCTCCCTTATCATCACACAACAACTTCAACTTATTATTTAACACTGACCCTTTTCCAACTTTATACCACAATTCCTTCACAAGATGATAACCTATCTCTTTAAGTTTCCCTGTAATCTCAAAAAAACTCCACCAATCTAGGTCACATACCCATGTAGTTGTTTCCCCATCACTATAAATTAAGCTACCATTCTATATAAAATGGCCACCATGATGGAGCACAACTTCAAAACAATCATTAGACATCACAACCTATATAGTAAAACCACTTACTCTGTCAAATAAGAATACCCAAAAAAATGCCACAAATTATAGTCATACCCCAAAATAAACAATATAAAGTCATAAAGGGGACCACAAGCCACCAACCCACCGCATACTTTACTTTACACTTTACAGAACCCCACAACATTTGTCAAATTAAATCCCTTACCCCACAACATTTATCAAATATATCACTACTTCGAAACACATAAGGACCCCCCACAGCAAAACCCCCCACAACATTTATGCAATATAATACAAACTCCAAAACAAGTTAAGCTTCGAAAATAAAAAACAACAGCACGCATTCATCAACATGCATTCATCAACACGAATACAAAAAGCAGAAAAGAAAGCTCACCTTCCACGAGTGCCAAAGATTCTTCTTCCACTGTCAAAGCTCTGTCTTCCACTGCCGAAGCTTCTTCTTCCCAGCTTCGCCCTCTCCAACGAACGAAAGCAAAATCTTCGTCATTCTTCTCCGATCACCGAACGCGTATCCACCAAGAACCCTAATTCCCAATTCGAGCTTTCATATTTCACACAATTTATGCCCTAATTTTTCCTTCTGCACCCGATTTCATTTGCCCTAATTTTTTCCCCAATTTACTCATAACTCGCGTTGAAAAAATTTTAACTTACACAATTATTTAATTTGAATTTTTTTTACCACTTAATCCACGTGCACACCCCTTAATTCTGCCACGTATCTGCTGCATAGTGCCACCTCAACATAAGCTAAACGATGTTAAGGAATGTTTAACAGAATGTACTAAAATAAACCCGTTTAAAAAATTTGGGTACTAAATTGAACATTCCTAAAGTTCGTGTACCAAATTGAACATTCTGAAAGAGTTAGGGTACCAAATCAATAATTATACCTAAATTATATATATAGTTTCATGAATACCAAAAGAAAATGAGTAAGAGAAGAATAATGTAGAGAAAACATTAATGATTGAGCAAGGCATGGAACGAAAGGGATTGGGGAAGTATATTCATATTTGTGCCTGAACTCCAAAGTTATTTTCTGCACATTTTTTCTTAACAAAGAGGTGTGTCTCCTAATGAGGAGTTTAATATTAATGTATTATTTTCTTTCCTAATTTGCTTTAGCTTTATAAGGTACAACAGAAGGACAAAGGAAGTCTTTAACAAACCCAAGCATTCTAACAAAGGTTGAATTGCTTAATCCAAAACAAAAATAGACCAACAATGATTAACTTTAGAAGCACGTATAAATGAGGACACTACACCATTTAACAAACAACTAGAGAAGTAAGGGAGGAAAGGTTATTCAAATTAATTTTTAATTCATAAAGCTCAATTTTCATTTAAATGCAAAGAATAAAAAAAGTATGTTTCGATAGAGCTACCTGAGTTTGTCGAATTGATTAGATAAGCACAAGGCTACCTGCATACACCACCCTATAATTTTGGCAAGGAAGTTATTCATAATTCTCATGTATTACGTAGTTCCATCATTCACCATTAATAACAAAATAAACAGCTAGAAATATTATGGATTTTCATAAATTACAATATTATGAAAAATCCTATCAATGATTTGAACAAAAACAATTACCTGCAAGTAAAAGTCTAAACTTATGAGAGGCCTCACCAAGAACTTGAGAACCCATCCTCGTTTCACAACATTATAGTCATTCTGCAATTTGTTTTGAACACAATGAATCATAAGTAATAGAAATACACAAACAAGAAAAGAAGCTACATTAATAAAGATTCAATAAGCCTTTAGAAAAGCATTATAGAAAGCCAAAAACCTTTCCGAATGAGATCATAAAAATCTTACTCTTTGAGAAGCTTTTCGAACCTCGCAAGCAATCTAGCTAGTCTGGTGAGGTCCAAATTTAGAACCCTATTGACGACGGAGAAGAGAAAGAGCATGGTGGTGACTAGCGAGTTAGGGTCACTAGTGGAAAAAGGGAAATGTACAACAACTTATTATGACATATATAAGTCACCTGTCATAATAGGTTGATCGGTGGAATTTTTGTAATAAAAATAATAGTTATTATGACTGGTAAAAAGGGATCTGTCATAATAAATGAAAAGGGAAAACTTATTATGACAGTTGCATAAGACCTATCATAATAGATATGAAATTTATTTGCAGGTGAATTGAATCGAAAGGAAAGTGGTAAAACAGAAAAATCATAAAAAAGAAATATGACTTACTATGACGTAGTTTGCACTATCTATCTTAGTAATCTAGACTTATTATGACGTACTTTGCATTATCTGTCATAGTAAGTTGGACTTACTATGATAGGTTTTACAAAAATTTGTCATAGTAATTTCACTAATTGTCCCAACATTGTCAACTTGTGCGGTGGTAAGTTAGACTTATTATGACTGTTAATCGAACACCTATCATAGTAAATTTGACTTACTATGACATGTTTCTGCATCGTTATAAAAAGTGTGCATTTTCTATGACTACTGGAACTATGACACCAGAATACTTGTCATAGTAAGCTCGTTTTACTTGTCATAATAAGCCCATTTTCCAGTAGTGGGTTGTGCTCTATTCAGAGCATTTTTACAATCAACTTCAAGAAGGAGATCAATTGTCACGTGACTCTTGCCATTAGCACGCTTCTAGATTCAATGCAAGTGACCTGGAACGAGGCGACACATGAGATTTGCTAGTCGTCGTGTGTATAAGAGGTGATGTGTGCTAGAAAATTTTGAAGTCGAGAGATGGAGATGGGATGATGGAGCCGAGAAAGGGAGGTGAAGAAGATTAAAATCATGTGTAAGGGTTAGGTGAGGCAAAGGTGTGATTGATAAATTGGAACTGTGATTTCGGATGCTAGGGTGTCAGGATGAAGAAAAATGAGATCGAGAGATGGTATCGCGACATGGAAAAGAAAAAACTAGCTTTTCAGCATTTGAAAATAAGAAACGAGCGTTTATGAAAAAAATGGAAGGGAAACCTAAATTTTACTTTGTTACAATTTCCCAACATTTAAGAATTTTTTAAAAAATCTTCTTAACTTACTAGGGGTTCAACGTACAATGTGTATGCCTTTGTCCACGACTACATTAGGAAGTATTTTATTTCTGTGTGTATATCAAGCTTTACATAGAGTTGCTTATATAGAAAAATAAAAACCACATCTAATAATACTAAGCGATGTGGGATTAAATCAAACTTCATAATACTAACAATTCTTCCACTTGGAATTTTATTTATGTTACCACCTAGTGTAATGCCTTCATCATCAATTTTCTTGAAGGCTAATTGAGGCAATACAAAGCCTCAACTTAGTTGTTGTGACTGTCTAGTTTAGCATATCAATTGGATTCTCTGCACCTAGAATCTTCAACAAAAACAAGTCTCCCTCATTTATCAAGTTTATTAAAATAATACTTCAATTCATGTGCTTGCATTAGAATGAAGAATTGGGTTTTTAGTAAGACATATAATACTCTGACTGTCACTGAACAACGAAGAGTCATCTTTCTCTTTCCCTAATTCTTTATAAGGTTCTTCAACCCTGTCATCTCATTCGCTACTGCTTCCAAGATAACTACATAATCGACTTCAATGGTTGAAAGAGAGACTCTTCCTTGAAGTTTATACTTCCAACTGATAGTTATACCACCCAACGTAAAAATGTAACATGTGTTCTTTCTACCATCCAAATCACCTCCCAAGTCTGCATCAAAAAACCCTAGTAAAGTGAGATTACTTATTCTAAAAGACAAATGCATTTTTAAAGTGCCCTTCAAATATCTCAATATCCACTTCACGCCCTCCCAATGCTCATTTCTAGGATTTGATAGAAACCTACTCACAACTCTCACTGCATGTGCTATGTTAGGTCTTGTGCAAACCATAATATACATCAAACTCCTTACTGCAAATGCATATGACACTTTAGACATGTGACTTTCTTCTTCATCTGTCTGAGAAGATTGCCTTTTAAAAACTTTAAGTGAGGTCACAAAGGTGTATTCCTAGTTTTAACATTTCCAATATTAAATCTACTAAGTAATTTTTTGTATATTTCTATTGAGATAAATTCATAATACCTTCATGTCTATCCTTGGAGATTCTTACACAAATATTTCTTTGGCTGGACCAAGATCCTTCATTTCAAAATTTTCTGCCATATTAGCTCCAATAATCAACATGTCGTTAACATACAAGGCAAGAATGATATGACCGTCAACATATTTCTTCACGTAACAACAATGGTCTTCTTCACATATGTGAAATCATGAGTTTCTCATAAACTAATTAAACTTCTTGTACCATTGTCTTAGTATCCATACAAACTTTTATGAACCTTGCATACAAGATTCTCTTTGCCTTGTACTTCAAAATCTTTTGGTTGTGTTATAAGGATTTCCTCCTCAAGATCCCCATGTAGGAATGCAGTTTTTACATTTAACTGCTCTAGATGAAGATTTTCAGCAACTACTATACTCAAGATAACTTTGATGGTATTCATCTCGACAACAAGACAGAAAATTTCTGTGAAGTCAAATCCTTGTTTCTATTGGAACCTTTTACTATGAGTCTAGCTTTATATGTTTTATTCACATTTGTCTCTTCTTTTAACTTATAGACCCACATGTTTTGTAAGACCTTATTTTCTTCTGGTACCTTGGTTAAAGACCATGATTTATTCTTCTGAAAAGACTTTATCTCATCTTCCATTGCTAGCTCCCACTTAATAAATGCATCTCCCTGCATAACCTCAACAAAATGCTCTGGCTTATCAGCATCAGTCAACAATAAGTAATACAATGAAGGAGAATACATTTGTGCTACTACATTTGTTCTGTTATATCTTCTAATCAAGATTTCAAGAGTTACTGACTCTACTATTTGTTCAGGTTCTAACACAGACTCTAACTTAGGCTTTACTTCTATATTCTTCCTTCTATTGACTACATCACTTTCTAAAATTTCTTCTAATGGTACTTGCTCTGACTGTTTATTTGCATTTATGGATTCTGCAGTCCTTTCTTTATAGAACATGTTTTCATTAATTTTAACATTACTACTTCTAATAATTTTCTTGTTTTGGTCATCCAAAAATCGGTAGTCATACATGTCAGATCCATAACTAATGAAATATCATCGCTTTGCCATAGCATCCAGTTTATCTCTACTATTAAAGTCTAAGAAAATATATGAAGCACAACCAAAAACTTTCAGATGTTAAAGATTTAACTTACTTAAACCATACTTCTTCAAGTAACTAATAGTCTAAAGGAACTAATGGTCCTCTATTTATAATCGAGTCTCACTATTTTTAAACCAGTACTACTTCTAAAAGCAATTTTCTAAGGTTTTACACTAGGAATAGATTTTACATTACAAAATTTATATTTTGTATTACAAGAGTTTTTGTTTTGAGATATATATTCTGCCTTGAGATTTTTCAAGTTTTCAAATTAATTGACAATGTACATAAAACCTTTTTAAAATTTGACAACATTTTACGTTTCATAGGACAATAGCGGACATAAATTTATGTTGGTTGCTACATTAATCGACATAAAATTATGTCTATTAGTGTACTAATAGATGTAACATGTTTCCTTTTTATTTAAAATTATGACCAAATCAGAGTCTAACACTATAACAACATATATTTATTTACGTCTCTTATAGGACACCCTTCAATTTAAATTCAAGTATATTATTAGTTTCGATGTTATTTTACGACGCTAGTAATAACATTGGACATTTGTCGAACATAAAAAATCGAAAATAACAAACCTAAAAGGTCTTTTCTGTATTAGTAGGTGTTCAACAACAAAAAAATCACCCTTAAATATTTTGTAATTAAACATAACCTTGTTTCTTTTTTCTTTGTTACCCTATACATGTCATAACAACCACCCACATAACTTTCCATATTATATTTCCTCTTATGCTCATATCTAACATTCAAAATTCATGGAAATCAAGCATATTGTTTGGTTCTGAGATGTTGTTTGTATGTTTTCTACCCATCTATTACATAAAAGTAACCTATTATAATATATATATATATATATATATATATATATATATATATTTCTACTATTGAATTGAATGTAATTTTACTATAATTTTTATTTATTTTTTATTTACTTTCAAATGTTCGCTTAGTAACAAGTCATAATCATTGAACTCATTTTCTTTTATCGATAAATAATAAGAATATGTAAATGTACGCGAGACAAAAGGGTGTCTCAACCCATATACAAAAAAGAAGTTCTTGATGTAGATATTGTAAATAAAACACAAACTTCTTATCAAAGACTATCAAAGAAAAAGTTCCTAAGCTAGAAAGTTCCCTCCTTGTAACAATGCAATTTTAAGCTTTGAAAGTAGCCCCACGAGTGTTGATGAATGCTTCTATTTGGTCATGTTGAATGTGCCTATAAGGCTTTGCACTTCAAAAAGACAAGCATCATTTAAACCACAATTACACTACAACCTCTCATTGGATCTTCGCTGCTATTGTACACAACTTTTGAGTTGCTATAAAGGACACTACAACAACCCTCCTTAATCAAGAGAATAAGATGTTGCAAAAGAATCTAAGCCACTGTGACCAATTAATTTTTGCCATGCAAAAGCTAAAAACCAGAGGAGGGTAGGAGGCTTGCGTCCTTGTTAAGCAAACATGATATGTTATGTAACCCAATAAATTACCTCTAAACGTAAGATTGTATTCAAACTTAACAAAATGACATAAGGTAAGCCTCATAATTTATGCCTTATTTCCATTTCCACATCCCTAAAGCCTATTGTTAAAGTCCGCATTTCCAACCACCAAAAACCTACTATTAGTAAAAATATCCACAAATAAATTATCTATTATCTTAGAGTCGGACTGTCATTCAAGCTACTTTACACCCATATGTTATGTTCCATTGCTAACAATATCTTTACTTATCTATTTAGCTATGGATTTTATGCATATAATTGGGTTTAAGCACCAATCAGAGTACGTGAAATTTGCCTTCAGACATTGGTATTTAATCCATACCTTGACCTTTAACTGTGCCATGCAAACAATCTATTATGCATCTACTCTCTTATTCTTGAAGATAACATTGTTCTTGTGGTTCCATAAAGTCCATATGATTGCTACCCACAAGCATCTCCATATTTTATTTCCTTTTTAATTAATTTTCAAAAATGTTGGAAGTTCTTATTGTTTGGTTATGGATAACAATACTTATCCCAACCCAATTATTACGCATATCTCATACCAGTCCTACTATCTTACAAGTAAAGAACAAGTGATTAGTAGATTCCTGCGTTGATCCACACATGAAGCAAAAACAACACTCTAAATATTATTTCTCTTTTCTTTAAATTTTCTTTTATTACAATACGATTTAAAAATACTCTCCACGGGAATTATTAATCATTGAACTCATATCTAACATTCCAGTTTGGTCGCATATATATATATATATATATATATATATATATATATATATATATATATATATATATATATATATATATATATATGATTTAAAGACTTTCATTTGGTAAAGAAAATAAATTCCTTTTATACGATTGGAAAGAATATTCATTTTGATCTGTTAGCTAGAAAACATCATCAGTGTAAAAACAAAACTTTCAAAATTTTCCATTTATTGGAACAAATAACAATTAGATTAATAAAATAATATTTTCCTTTTAATTCATTGAATTTGATAAGGACTTTCATTTACAAGTAGCGGCAGAAGAACTTTATTTATAAGGTAAAAAAATGAAATAAACTTGTTTTTTTTCTTCATAAGCTGAAATGAATTTATATATAAATATAAATAAACAAAATTAAAAATTACATCTAAAAGTTTATATAAGTTAACTTTTACATAAGTTAATTATAATATAATTTGAATTTTACTTTTATATTATTTTACTCTTTTAGTGAAAATTTGTAAGCCCTCTTTTTCTCCTTTTTAGCTGAGTTTTTGGGCCTAGCCATTCGTGGGCCTAAGGCCGGCCCAATAAGGGGACCCAATACCCTTGCCAACCCCTAACCCCTTCATTCTGTTCCATTTTCAGAAATCAGCTTCTGTTCCCTCCCTTCATCTCAAGCAATATGCTCTGCTAGGGCACACCATCCTTACATCTCCAAGTTAGCAAAACCCCTTCTATTTCCAGGTAAGCTGAGCTTTACGGCTTCTGGTCTGTTCCTTCTCCTTTTCGCACTGTTTAAGCACGTTGGTCAAGTTAGGGCTAAGTCTCTTAACTTCGTTTTGTACGAATCTTCTATTTCCAGCTCTCTAATATAGTTCTTGGAGCCGTGGTATTTCTGTTGCGGGTCAGTGTCGTGTTGTTAGCATCTAAGCAAGGTAAGGGAAGCTAGTTTTCTTCGTCTTTCGTTGTGGGTGCTTGTTTTCCCTTTTGTTGTTGCATAAAATGAGTTGGAAAATGTTTGTGCTTGTGTGGAAATCAAAAGTATGATGTTTGGTTTGTTTGTTCTGGGTTGCATGCGCGGAACAGTGGGGGAGAACTGGTATTCTCGCCCAGGCGAGCTCGTCTCGCCTAGGTGAGAATAGCAGAAGCTCGCCCAAGATTCTGCCTCGAGCGCTCGCCTAGGCGGCCAGTCACGTTTTGAGCGACGCACTCTCTCGCTCAGGCGAGAAGGCCTCGCCTGAGCGAGAGCTCGTGAATTCTCCCAAGGGCCACTGTTGCATGTCTCGCCTAGGCGAGAACCCACGATTTTGAACGAGGCAAGCACCTCGCCTGAGCGAGGTCCCTAGCTTGGGCGAGGTCAGTGCAGTGGTGAGTGAGGACACTGTCTTCATGACTGTTTTGATGATTTGATGCATATATTGTCTAAATTATTCGTCCTAAATATGATGTACGTGAATATGCTTGGGTGTTTGGACTTATGAATGAAATTGGCATGCTTGGTATGAGGTTGATCATGGATTTGTGGCTTTGAAATGTCTTAACATGAGAATTGGATGAAGGTATTAAGGGAAGTGGAATTGTATGAGAAAAATGATTCTGATTGTGTGATAGGCGTAATTCCATGAGTCTCGTGGGGAGATCTCATGGTGGTGAGTAGTGTATATATTAGGATAAGGATTCAAGTAAGGATCGCATCCCGAAACTCTAAAGGGTCAGTGAGTCTCAAGTAGAGCAACTGACCCAAGTGGTGAGAGTAGCGGGAGGCCCTAGTCTTTGGCAAGATAATGGCTTTAGACGCTTAAAGGCTAATCTTGTGTGTGGTAGGGTGAAACGCATTGGCAATGGCTCTACAGAGCAGTAGAGGCCACCACAAGTGCAAGCGTCCAGTGAATCTGATCCTAGTATATATATCTGGATAATTGAGTCATAGAGTCTTGCTTATTTGTTAAAATGTTATTCTCGTGCCTACTGTGTTGTATGTTGGACTGTTTCTAAATATTTCGCTGCAATAACATGTATAATTTAATTCACTCTAGCTTACCCTGCTATTTCTATTGTGTGTGTGTCCTTGTTCTGATTTCCCTTTTGCGATGATCACCATTGGTGTGAGCAGATGGAAATACTTCTGGAAGTAGGCCTGATGGTGGTAGCGGTGCAGCTTAGTGGGCTCGTTGATGTGGCCCTCGAAGAACATTTCTTTGGCCTTAGTGCCTTTGAAATCCCTTGCTCTAGGGGCTTTTATTTTGCATAACTATGAATCTGGTTGTTTCTGTTTTGACTATGGCATGGTTGTATGCCTAGAACCCCCTTTTCTAGTGTTCATTTGGATGACTGTAAAAGTGAATTCTTTGTCCATTGTTTTTATCAATTGCCTTGCTCTTTATTATTAGGATCATGTGATATTTTATTAAGTAGTCAATTCTACCTAAATGGGATGTCACAAAATTTATCAATCTGTCCAAACCTATCTTAAATATATAAATATATATATATATATATATATATATATATATATATATATATATATATATATATATATATATATATATATATATATATATATATATATATATACAAACAAGTAGTGTTGAGATAATCATGATTTGGGAGAAACAATAGTGGTTTTAAGTTGTACAAAATGAAAAAGTATTTCTACTACATAAATAAGTAATAATTACTAAAGCGTAATCATTTGCAAATCTCTTTTCAACCTTGTGGATTTACCTAACCATAACATCCCATCCACTTATAATTCTTGTCGACTTTTGATAGAAACTACACCATCAGTTTGAATTTGATTGTAATTTAGAAGGTCGAATTTTATTTGTTATTTTGAAAACCAAGGATACATTACTACTAATTTTTTTTCTTTCAATTTTATGATTACCTTTTTGTATCTTTCCGAGAAAAATGGAATAAAACATTTATAAAATGAGACGATAATATCTGTTAAAATCGAAAAAATACTAAAACTTCCGTAACTGTAAAAAAAAAAAAAATCTTATATCCCATTTTTTGAAGGAATGCGAAAAACTATATATTTATCGACAAACAATAACCATCGGTATGTATATCAGTTCAAAATGAATAAACAAAGAGTGGAAAAGTATAGGTATTAATGAAATTCAGACTTATTCTAACATATTTTGCAGGTTCCACAATGCAGGAATTCCTAAAAACTTTTTCAGCAAACCATATATAGAACGAAATCCTGCAATATATTAATCAGATACTATTAATTATGACAAGGTTCTAAGAATGACCACACTTGGTGCAACTCTGAACCCTACCACACCTCACTAACCATAAAATAATATTATTATTATATCCTATCATAATGAAGCACTGATTTTGCAGCATGCATCACAAATTCAGAATCAATTGAAGCCACAGTGGGAAGAGAAATAGGAAACCCCATCAGGGATGGAGGAAGAAGTTGTGGCATTTGAATCAGACAGCACCTGCTGAGGAAGAAAGGCACCACCATAACCACAGTAAGTGGCATCACTGGAACCCATCATGCTCATCACATCATCATGCGTTTCAGCCTTCTTTCTCTTCTTCTTCTCATACGCTATGCCTCTCGCCTTCGCCTGCGCGTCGCGAACTTCCCTCAGGTACAGCCTCACCGCGCGTGTCCCGAACGGGTTCATCTCCGGCGCGCCGCCGTGCTCCTCGAACGCCGCGCGCAGCCTCCCGATCAGCGCGTCCAAGCTGCCCCACGCCTGCTTCAAGGGACACGAGCAGGGACCAGGCGGGTGGGAGTTTCCGAAGTAGGCGCAGGTTTCGGCGTGCACCTTGGTTTTTCCGAACTGGTCGAGGTAGCGCAGGAACTCCAGCACGTGGGCGCCGCTGCAGCGGGAGAGGGTCAAAGGTGGACGGTGGTTCTTGAGGTACTGGCCGAAGGTGTTCCAGTCGCGCCGCTTCTGGGACTCGTACCTGCTCAGAGGAGGAGCCACGCACACTCGCTGCGACGGTAAGGGCAAGTCGTGATCAGTGTGTTGTCTCCGCGTGGAGTTGTGGTACCCCGACATGGCGGCGGCTGCGGCGGCGGCGGCCACGGCTGCGGACATGTTAAGGTTGTTGTTTTGGAGGGTAAGAAGTAGCACCTGTGGATGTGATGTTAGGGGATTGCAGTTTCTGTTTTTGTCGTAGATTAGGGTTGGGAGCAGGCGTGTGCGTGTGCGTGTGAGTGATTTTAGTACAAGATGTGTTTTATGTTTGGTGGAAGATCTGTGTATATATATAGAGTTATGAGAAACGTGGACTTCAAGATGAGAGATAGGAAGAAAATAGAAAGAAGATAAGAAGAAAAGAAAAACGTTAAAAGAGAGAAATTATACAATGTATTTAGGGTTTATATATATAAATTGTGGTGAATTTGGGGTACTGTAGTTCAGGTGGGTTTGGTTAGGATTGTCTAAAGCTAGCTAGCTGGCAAGGGAGGAAATTGAAGTCGGTGATATTGAAAAATGATTGGGGTATGGTCAAAGGGAAAGAGGTAGGAGTTTGGCATGATTTTGATAAGATGGAAGATGTTGAAATTTACTGAATCGAAAAGAGAGGGATGGGGTAAGGAAGAATTTAGAAGGCTTAAGCAATGGTATAATGGGTTATGTAGGGGTAGGCAAGTTTTGTAGGTGGCTATAGGGAGACAAAAGAGGGGTCCATGCATTACAGAACCACTTTGAATATCACTTCTCATTTCTCAATCATTCATGCCCTCTTCTTTCTTTTCCCTTCCTCCATGGCTTTAAGCTCCACAACCAAACAAAACTACTCAAACTCTTTAGCCCTACCTCTTTCACTAAAGTAACTACAATTTACACCTATTTCTCATTCTGCACTTCACTTCCTATCATATTTTTCTTAAGTCTTAAATCTACTTCCTATTTTTGTTCTTTCTTTGGTTCAATGCTCTTTTCCATCTCTCGCAATTTTTTTTTATTTGAGTGTTATATATAAATAAATAACGACGGTATATTCATGTATCTATCATTTGAATAATACTATACAAAAATTAAATTACATTTTGATGATAACATGTCGAGATTTTATCTAAAATTAAAATGAAACTTATTTCTTTTAATTTATTTAAATTTTAAGACTTGATTGAAACCCCCTGTACTTTCAATCAAGCAAACCATTCCATCATTTATTTTCACGTGCTTTTTTGAGTACGCCTCAGAACAAAAGACGGAAAAATGATGTTGTAATAAATATAGACATATAGAGGCACATTCAAATATTCACTCTTCATACTGCATGCAGGGTACTAAAACCAATTGTACTTAAATCAAAAATAGGATATTTAAATCAAAGGAATTTCATATTAGTCAATGAAATTTATTAAAAATGAATACAGGTGTACAAACAGTAGTAGAAAATAATGAAAACCATAAAACTAAACTGGTGCCAAAACCTTATTTTCATCAAATGTAGAAGACCAATCACTTTGAATATCTCTCCTTTAGATAGATGTTACCCTTCATAAGCCACAAAGATATCGCAACACTTCACCCACAGTGTTGTTAGTCGAGCATGGAAGGATTACTTCACATCCATCTATAACTAAATGCAGTACTCTGAAACAACAGTGGACATTGAACAAGAGAACGACAAGTATCACAAATAAGGATGACATTGAACTGCATTAACATGACAATACCATTCATGTATTTAGGAATCCCAACAGAAGATAATTCTAGAAAGAAAAAGATGTGCCAAAGTATGATTCTTAAAATCAAGAAAAGACTACTAAGGTGAAAAGGTAGACGATTATCGTTTCCGTAAAGAGTTACCGTGATTAAATCTGTAATCACCGTACTCTCTCTCTTCTTTTTATCTTTTTGCAAAGCACCAAAATTGCTGATTAAAGAAATCACAAATATTCAAAGACAAATTTTATGGTGATGGAGATCAGAGGGAAAGAAAATAGCATGAGTAAAATGGATAAACATCTGCAGACCAAAAGATAAAGGAGGCCTAGGAATAAAACACATACAATCATTTAATGAGGCACTTTTAGCTAAATGGAAATGGAGGCTTGTAACTGAAAACTACAGTGGTTGGAGGGATATATTATTATCAAAGTATGGGGATTGGAGAGAGCTCAATAAAGAAACTATAACAAAATATGAATCAATGTGGTGGAGGGATTTAAAGAAAGTAACAAGATTAGAGCAATATCTGAATTGGTTCGACAATAATCTAACATAGAGATTAGGAAAGGGGAATAAATTTAATTTTTGGCATGATAAGTGGAATAGAGAATTATCGTTGGCACCAAATACCCTAGGATGTATAACAATTCATTTGAAAAACAATTGTTGGTATCAAAGACGGGCATTTGGAATAACATGATGTGGGAATGGAAATTTAGATGGATAAGGGAATGGTTTGAGTGGGAATTAAATCAAATTAATGGATTTAGGGAAGAAATCTCACATTATGGACCATCAACTCAAGAACAAGACACATGGGAATGGAAGGGAGAACAAACCAAAATTTTTACTGTTAAGTCAGCTTATAACATCATACAAAATAATACCAATGGGAAACATATTGAGTTTTTCAAAACAATTTGGAAATTAAAAGTAATCCCTAGTGCACTACACTTTGTCTGGAGAGTGGGTTTGAATTGCGTAGCCACAAAAGATAATTTAGTTAAAAGATAAGTGCAATTATCCTGCAATTTATGTCCTTTATGTGGTGCATTCGAAGAATTAGTTCAACATCTTTTCTTTGAGTGTATGATATCTAACTTTACTTGGAATCTTTGTTTTAAATGGTTTGGAGTATTAACAACACAACATAACCAAAACTTACAACATTTTGATCAATTTTATATGCTGGGTTTGAATATAAAAGGAAATAAGTTATGGAAGGTGATGTGGGTGGCTATGATTGGAAGTATATGAAAGGTGGTGAAGAAATTTTTTGGATAGCATAGTTAAAAGCTTGGACATGGTTGAGAAACAAAATATCAAAGGCAAATTTTCCATACTCTAACTGGTGTTTATGTCCAAAGTCATGTATTTAATGTACTACATTAGTTCAGAAATAAGATAAATACAAGGGTTTCATATGCTATAATATTATTATCTTTCACTTTAATCCCTTATTGTCATCACCTATGTTGTGTTGTTTTGGTGTTAAGGTTTTTAGGCAAACTTATTGCAAAGGAGATAGCTATGTCTTGGAATGAGCATAAACAACCTACTGTGAAAAAGAAATTTTCTCTTGTTGAATCTAGTGGAAAGGTTGATTTATGGGACCGTGTTGGACATCCAGTTTTTTTTTGCAAATTTATTTTATGTTATATATAGATTGTTAGATCTATCTTGGTGGGAAATGACCCTACGATACAATTGTATACATATATTCTTTGTAATATTTTGGGTCTATAGAGATGATAAGATGCATCTCATTGTATTTTGTCATATCCAGGGTTTGAGTGTTGTTTGAGGGTTTGTATGTTGAAAAGGAGATTTAGTATTATAGGTTCATGTTCTTATCTCCTCTGTTGTTTTTTAGTTGTGTACATGGGTTGAGACATCCCTAATGTCTCATTCTTTTATTTATATATTAATTATTGCTGATAAAAAAAATGATGACGTTTGCATGTACATATCTGTGTTGCATTGAATATTTGATGTATTTACTAAACTGGTGTCAATTATTGGTGGATATGAATGTGAAGTATCGCTGTTTATGTCAGGTGTCGTAAATAATTTAAGGATGATTAGAGTAGCGGATTAAAAGTGAATCAAAAAAAAGGTGAGTCAAAATATCATTATTCGTTTATTTATTGGATAATGACATCTTGACCCACTTTTAACTCATCACTCCAATCTCAAATTATCACATCACACCACTAAAACAATAAAAATAGATAATTGAAGGGTGATTGGAGTGGTGGATTAAAAGTTAGTAAAAAGAAGTGGGTCAAAATATGATTATCCTGACTTATTTTTTCTAATCTTATTATCAACTCTAATATTATCATTGAAAATCTTTATCGAAATAAATTAGCAAAGTTGATATTTTTAAAATTATAAATTGTCCATGGGATGCTATTTTCAATATAAAATCTTAAGGCTCAAAGTTTATGGATTTTTTTAAAATTAAATGTGTTTGATCTTAATTTTCATAAAAAATTAGAATTAATATCTTTTCAAAACTTTGAACCAATTTAATCTTTCAATTTCATAAACAAGTGGATTTAGTACTAAAAATGAAACGACGTTAAAATTTTGTGGTTTGGGTACGTCAAGGATAATTCAATGATATGGAATCTCCAAAGATTAATATATATATATATATATATATATATATATATATATATATATATATATATCAAGGATAATCTATTACAATTTATTCAAGTATAAAATCCAGTCCAAATTTTAGACCTAGTCCAATTATGAAAATCTATAAATTGAGGGCCTAACATAGGTAAAAAACACACACTTGAAGAAAAAGAAACTTGATATCTCTACACTTAAAGGTAGAAGAGCATTATGAAGCCGGAGGCATTCGATTTCAATATCAGTCTTGTGTTCAGTGAATGTACTAATGATGAATGACCAGCAATATCTAAAAAAAAAATATACTTTAACCCTAAGATTTATCCAATCAAAACCATCACATAACAATGCGACAACTTTACTACTTTCACTAGCCGAAGTACTCTCATCACTACCTCTGCCCAAAGATTAGGTCGGATCATGTGTGACCTCATCATCAACTGCATCCATTACCCCCACCAAAGATTACTTAAGGAACTAGTAAAGATAGATTGCAACATACCTAAAGGAGTGGAGGAGTGATACATTGTCTAGGCTATCAGACTAGTCAAGGGCCCCCATAAACACTTTACCCTTATTTATAGAATGTTTCAAGGAGGTTGAACAATTTCCTCAATCCTTTGTCAACTGTTACATATTTTACATCTTGCAAGCCCAATGAAGAGACATTTTCACTACCCAAGGTTGTCAGTTGTCATGTTTGTGATTGTGACGTTTCAGTCTCTGCCTCTCTACATTCCTTGAGACTAAAGGGACTAAAATGTTTGGTTATGTCACTTGTCAAAGCAACATGCCAGACAAAGAAATGAAAATTTTCTTTCATGGGTGTAGGCTCGAACATGGACACGTACATTGTCGAAATAAAATAATGTAAGCATTATCTGGGCTAACTAAGACTCTCGGTGCAACTTCGAGTTTGGGGGCTGGTGTACATGCATGCCCAAAAATAGGGAAGAGATCATTCTGCACTTAGTATCGACATCATCTCGACCTGTAATTATTATCAATAATTCAGCAATATAAGTTATGATATGGAAATTAATGTGATGTCCACCTCCTAAAAATTCTTAATATAAAGAATGTATTTGAATCATATTCATTCAAGCATAGGCCCATCAAAAAAGGTATATAAGAAAATATTATTTATTATGTAAGGTAAGATTTCTACGATAATAGATATGTAACGTCTCACACTACTTACTGACTTGAGCATTGGAATGTCTTAGTAGACACTCACACGTCAATCCGAAAAAAGAAGGATCTTGAACAAGGAAACATAAAATAACATCTTAGTCAAGGAAGCAGGAAGAGAACATCTCGAATGATGAAATAGAAGAGTTAACATCTTATGGAAACGTCTTACTCTCATACAAGAAAATTACACATTTAAAGATACCAATTTTCTATTAATATATCATGTTTCAATCATAACTTCCATTCAACCTACACATAAAAGAAATAAGTTAGATTTTTAACCTATTTTATTTTATAAATTCTTAAGCGAGAATTCGTGTATATCAAATGAAATAATAATTTGAGGTATAATGAGATTTAAAATAGTGGCTGGGATGAGGTAGAAAAAATGACAATATTTATATATTACTTTTTGTAGAAATACTTTTTTTATTATTTTCATAACTTTGATAATCTTATTTCACTTTTTCTTTCTTTCTTTTCTCTTTCTGTCTCTCTTTTCGTGGTTCAAATTTTTATATGCAAAAAATAATTCAAAAATGGAACCGGTTGAAGAAAGAAATTAAAAGAGGGGGTTGTGATAAATGTCATAGGTGAATTAAATGAAAGAGATATTGTGTGTGGAAATTTGGTGTCAAATCTTCAAAATGTGACACAAGTCAAGTCTATGCCTTTATGCTTGGTAAACCTATGTTGCGTACGATTAATTATCATGTCACTTTTATCAATTTAGGGTTTTTTATTTATTTAAATATAATTTGAAATAGTTATGACATATACCCTATAGCACCACCACGTGATCATAGGCCCTTTCTTCTCTAACCATGTTCACTTCAATTTTCATTTTAAGGTGGAAATGAAGACAAAACTATCACAATCAATAAAAAAATATCGTGATTCCATTAACTTTTTTTATCTATATTGCTTTTTTCATAAATTGTTTTTCAAGTTGTCCTTACTAAAAAAATATTTTTTAATTTTTATATATGATGTTTTTATATTTTGTCACTCATAGTTCTTATTTTACTTTTAATCTTAAATATGTTATCTAAATACAATTCAATAATAGGCTTAAATAAAAAACATTTCAGTTCATGGTATTAATTTCAATATTGGTTAATAAAGAAAAAGCCCAAGTTGTCCCATCTTCATTCAGATTGTACTCAAGTGAAGTGACCATGTATGTTTCAAAAATATTAGATGGCCGGAAATCAAACTAATTAAAAATAGGGTTAAATTTTTTTTTTTTCCGAAAATTGAAATAAGTCATTTTTAAAATTTTAAATCAATCTAGTCTTTCAATTGTGTAAATAAATAAATTTAAATTTTTTAACTAAATTTTATTAAGTTTATTTGACATTTCAAACACATTTCATTATAATATTTTAGTTTATTTACACCGTTTGACACATGTTCGCTTCAATGTTAGTTGATAGATGAGTTTGATACATCAAATAAATTTAACAAAATTTGATTTAAAGGACTAAATTCACGTATTTCTAAATATGGGAGACTAAATTAATTTAAAATTTTCAAAAATTACTAATTTCAATTTTCACTAAAAGTTGAAGCATAAAAATATATTTAAAGGTTGATTTGATTTTTTGTTACAAAATATTTTGAAATCCTTTTGTTATTATATAATTTCTTTTACTATTATTTTATATTTTTATTAACCGTTTTAGTCTTGATTTGGTGAATAAAAAAATTGGTATCCGATCGAATCTTAAGAAATTCAAAGTGAATTGTTTTATTAAATAAGTGAGTAATGTTGGATATATAAAATGGAGTAAAATAGAAAATTGTGGTCAGGTTTGAATAGTAGATTGAAATTTTAGGGTTAAGTATGTTTTTAGTCCCTGAACTTTGGTAAAAAATTGGAATTCGTGTCGAAACTTTGATAAATTTTGGTTCCTAAACTTTAAAAATGAATGAATATAATCATTTTAACACAATTACATTGACTTTTCTCAACATGTGGAATGTGTTTATGTTAATATTAGAGTTACTTACGCCGTTTGATACATTCTCGGCTCAATATTTACTAAAAAATGCGTTCGAAACCTAAAAAAAAGTTAACAAAATTGGGTTAAAATGACTATATTCATTCATTTTTAAAGTTTAGGGACCAAAATTTATCAAAGTTTCGACCATGGACGAATTCCAATTTTGGATCAAAGTTCAAGGACTAAAAACATACTTAACCCAAAATTTTATGAATATCCAACTCAACTTATATTTTAATATTTATAAATTTATAAATATATTTAAAATTTAAAATTTTATTTTTAATCTGATAATATTATATTGATAATATTAAGATTTAATAGTAAATTATATAAAATCATAGTCTATTATAATAATCATTAGTAAAATTAAGGTTAAACATGTTTTGATTTCTTAACTTTAAGTAAAAATTGAAATTAATCACTTTTTGAAACTTTAGACCAATTTAATTTTTTATTTTTAGAAACCTTAATCAAATCGTTAAATTTTGTTAGATTTATTTGACTTTTCAAAAGCATTTCTCTCCTAACATTGAAAGATAAATGTGTCAGTGTAAATAATTCAAATGCTATAATGAGACACGTTTGAAATAAAATAAATTTAACACAAAATTGGTTAAAAGAATTAAATTCACGTATTTTTAAAATTAGATGACTAAATTGGATCAATGTTTAAAAAATAGACTAATTTTAAATTTCACTAAAAATTAATAGATAAAAAAATATGTTTAGCTCATAAAATTATAATCCGTTCTTTTTTGTTAAAGATTTAGTGTATTTATGACATCTATTCAAAATAAAAATAATTTTTTCATTAAAAAAAATTTAACTTAATATAAATCCGTAATCCGAAAATTTTGACTTAATTAACCGCTATCCAAACAATTAAAATGCGATTAATCTTATAAATTAAATTGTCATATATAAATTTTAAATATTAAATTTGAGTTACACTGATCAAATTGATTCAAAATCCGATTCTACCCTACTGATCTCAACCCTAATCTTGATTGTGGATTTTATTTGGAAAAGTACTCTAAGCTTTCATTCACAAAAAGAGAAAACAAATGAAAACAAAGATTAATACAAATAATTAAATGAAAGTATAGGTTTATATTTTTTTATATATTCATTTATTTATATTATATATGTACTATTTACTTATATTATTATATTTTTACATAAAAAATAGACATAAAAGCAAAAAATATATATAATCAGTTTTTTTTTTCATCTGAAAAGTAACATAATTTAGCATAACCTATAAAGAAAATAATCTATTATATTCTAGTTGGCCTATACATTTTTTCCTTTTTATTTGCACAAAAAAATTGTCCGTAATCTCATTCGGTTTTTTTTTTCTTTTTTGTGTAATTTATGCACTGTAGAATATTGTTTTTCTTAAATAAACTAAAATAATATTACCGAAGTAATTCCAAAGGACAAATATTTGCCTATTTGTTATTCATATCCAGAAGTCCATCCTCGGTAACTGATTTTCTTAATTGCATTTTTTTTTTGTTTTTTATCGTGTAACAGATCAGCTTCTACAAACTTAATTTCTCTGTAGGATTTTTTTAAAATATTTAAAATACATTTTAAAACTATTTTGGATTTATTTTATTAAATGTATAAATAATAATTAATATAATTGATAAAAATATAATATAAAGTTAATAATTAAAAAATAATAATTTTCATATGAATTAATATCAAACAATGTTATTAAAATTGGTTTTGATTAGTAATCATTATTATTTAGTTTAAATCTATTATTGTTGCTAAAACTGGTGTTAAATATATTTATCACTAACAGTTATTATTATTAAAATAAAATGAAAATTAATAAATTTCTTAATATTATTAAAAAAATGTTAACTTTTTATATTAGTAAAATTGATAATTAAGGTGAATGTAAAATTAATTTCGATATAGAATATTAAATTAGCAAGTAATCATATTCTTAAAAAAGCTTGAACACCATTAATATTAATACTAGTCAAATTGATAATTAATGTGATTGTAAAATTAATTTCAAAATAACATGTTAAATTAGCGAGTAATGATATTTTTAAAAAAGCTTGAACACTACTAATATTAGTACTTAATAGTAACTTAAATACATTCTGAAATAAAGTATGAAATTTAAATTTTAAAAACTTATGAATAAATTTTGAGGTAAAAATGTTATTGGTACATCTAGTTTATTAAATTGGTATTAGCATTACTGGTGGATAAAAAGGTACTTCAACAATTTTTAATGTATATAAATAGTTTTCAATTTTATTCTTATCAAAATATTCATTTATTATTTAGATTTTTCTAACTGTTTTTAATTTAATTAATTTTTTCATAACAATAATTATAAAATTAATTACATATGGTAAAATCAGAAAAATTATTTATTTTTATAAAAATATATTTTTCAATTTTAAATATTTTTATTTGAATAATTATGATAAGATATATTTTTTTTCATTTTCTGTTCTTATTAAAAAAAATAGACACATTTGTTTCCATCCGTATTGATAAAACCTATGTCATTACATAACCTGATTGTTGAGAATCTATATTGGACATGAAGATGAGATGTTGGGCCATACAAGTGAAACTTTGCCTTTTCGGATTTTTCTTCCTGCACCCCATCATCACTAACTGCATTTTCATATTAACGTAAGAAGACTGAAGTACCCCTCTTTCATTGCATTACACTGCCATTGCCGCTGTTATGATGCTGTGTAGTTTTATCGCTGCGGCAGAAGAAGAAGAAACAGAAAACACATTTATAAAAGAAAGTTGGTTTTGAAAAATTCATTACATAGCGCATTTTATGTGTTCTTGAAAATTCATTCGAAAAACTATCACATATGTTTTGGAGAGTGTTTAAGAAATTATGTTCGAGAAAGTTTATCACAGAATATATTTTAGGTGTTCCAAAAAAATTATTTCCGAAATTCCGTTTCAAATATCTTATTCCACATATTTTATTCTAGAAATCCCGTTTGAGAAATTATGTTGCAGAAATTTCATAAAATTGCCCGAGAATCAGTTTTACAAAAGGTAAAAGGGCCATTTTAAAAATGATAGGACTGCAAATAGAAATTGAGTGTGCAGAAAGAAAGAGCATAACCAAATGCAACTACTTACCATCACAACATAACGATCTATTACGTAACCGTTACAATAACCCTTCTCCTTTTCTCTTCCTCTTTTGCAGATACAGTTCATCATTACATAACTTATACTCAACTTTCTTCAAACATCCTTTTGCTTTTGCCATTTCTAATTTGTCTTTTTCCGAGATTCCCAAACAAAAACCAGATTCCTTTGCTTATATTTCACTAACCTTCCTTAATTCACCTTTAGAAAGAAATTCAGTAATTTTACGTGCACTCAATTACTTAACATCTTTTTGTTTTCTTTCTTTTCCTATCACATCATATTATTTATCGTGCTCATTTTTGTGTGTATACAATTGCATCTCATTTTGTTATATAAATTTCTAAAAATAAAATTTTGGGTTCGAACCCGGTAGTTGAAAAAATAAACATAATTTGAAAAAGAAAAACTCACTAAAGTTACTACAAGCTTGTTTTCCGTTTGGTTGTCTAAAAGGAACGGATAGCAAATGAAACCATTACGGGATTGGGTAAATGTTTTCAACCTCGTGGTTATCGATGTTATTACATTTTCTTGACAAACCTATCATTTTGACTGCATGAAACTTCTTTTTGAAGTTTTGAAAGAAAAGATAAAATAAGTTATGAATTCAATTTTCTCACTAACAATAAAAATAAAATAATAAATTTGATTTGATAAATTTGAAAAGAAGGATAAAATAAATTATAAATTCAATTCATCCCCTAACAAATATTAACAACTAACATTAACGATAGAGAAAAAAAAAAGCACTGAGCACAGGTATCGGATGCGATTTGTCACTACTACATAACTGAAACGGCTAATTGCTGTATCCCTGGACCATCACATGACAATCAACTTCTTGTCAAAGTTTTCATAAAATCAAATGTTTACACGAGAATTCACAATGAAATGTGCAAAATAGGAGGAAGGTAGGAATGTACATGTAAACGAAATTACAACATGATTTAAAAAAAATAAAAATGCCCATCTTTGATTTCCTGTTTCGGGAAAGAAAGCCCTTCAAATGTTATTAAGCCACCACTAGATGGTGCTAAATTTCCTAATCTGATATATGCTCTATGAAACTTGTCCTTTTTTTCCAACCTCCTGTTTCATGCACCTTCTTCAACTATCTCCAATCCTTGCACGTGCTTCTCTACACCTACGCCTCCTACCGGAACGACCCAATAAAACTCTGCCACCACCATGGCGTTGGAGACGACTAACCAAAGATACACCACCACCATCACCTTCATTGTACCTGCCATCATCATTATCATTGTCTTCGTCTGAAATATCCAGCACGTCAGTAACATTCTGAGCTGCAACCCTGTTGGTGGTCAGCTCAGGCCTTAGCCGCCTACCAAGGTTGTTAATTTCATTCCCTTGACGAACTGCATGCAACAGGAGGAAGAAATTCATTGCCTCAATACCCATCTGAAACCTTCCATTTCTTTCTGCATTACCTGCACCCTCTTCTTCATCTGTATCGGATTCATTATGGTGACCTTCTATAACATAATCTCCAAAAACTACGGCCCCAGGCATTGCCGATGTTACTGTGCTGATAACATCTTCCCTTTCGCGTTCCCACTCAAGCCATCTCCATTTCTGTTCATCAGCAGGATCCACCATACGAGGGCGCGCCGAGGGATGCTCTGCACGTACATGCTTCCTCAACTCCTTATAGTTCCCCACATATGAGCATTCATCCTGCATGCAGCCTCTTTTCTTAGCATTAAGGAAATCCCGAACATGTTCCACGACTGTCCAACCTTTCACCTGACCCCTGCACAGAGGACACGCAAGCTCTGTGGCTTCACTCTTGTCAAGAGACAAGTTTGAGTCTTGTAGCACACCTGCAGTGCCTTGCACAGGTTGCCCATTAGATGAAATTACTTTAGTATAAGCTTTCTTGTACTGATCAAGGCAATTGGAATGACGAAAGCTTGTTCCACACATATAGGGACGGCAACCCTTGTCATGAGATGAACAAAGAAGAAGAACAGCATTGTGTGGATATTCCATACACACAGAACATGTTACATCTTCCCACTCTTTCATTTCCAAAGCCTTGGAACATTTCTTTTGGCACATGTCTTCACAAATATCCCTTTTGCAAGGAGCTAGTGGGTATGGAGTCACTCTGTAGTGACGAGAAGCTATCCTGTGCCTTCCCCTGCTACCTTTCGCCATTTTCGATATTCCAACAGAACCTGGAATTTAAAAGTGCAAGATCTTATAATGGAAACTCCCCATAAATCGATCCACACATTAGTTTCTCAAACAACAAACGCATTCATATATTTTTCATGTAATCTTGCAGAAAGTAGTCATTGGATTTAGAAACTATTCAAAATAAAATAAAACGCTATCTAGTTGCAACTGAGTGGGTATACCCACAATACTTGTAAGTGTTGACATACAAGAGATTAAAAATGATGGCCAAACCAGTATTTCGTCCAACTGTCATGTTTCCCACGAAAGCTGAAAAAGTGTGAACATAAAACCTGGTTTTTCCACACATTCCACAAACTTATCTATTCATTTTCTGCAGTGAACCTCAACGCATTGCAAGAATATGTAGAAAGGTGCCTTTGGGTTTTATATAAAAAATATATATTACAATGGAGAGAGAGTACCATCTTTACAGAGGATGTCACCAAGATAGAAGAACTTGTCTTCCTAAGAGCATCTCCAACACGATTTGCTAGCATGAGTTCCTTATCGAGAAAGATAATACTTTAAACATTAAAATATTATTTTTCTTCTCAAGGACCTCATGTAAGCAACTCCCACTGGATATGCTCTAACATGCCTACATACTATTTAGTCCCCTCATTACAGACAATGTCACCTAGTCTTGTCTCATTCAATTCATCATAAAAGGTGATCTGACCCTCAGATCATTGTGCAAAAGACTTGTAAACAAGTTTAATGCACAAGAGTATTCTACCAGCACTTATATTTCTACTCACTAAACAATTCAACGAGTGCTTGAGTACTATATGTTTTGAGGGAGTAAGGGAACCATGTACACTCAGACCCAACGAATATTGAGTTTGAAGATAGTCCTAAACAACGTAATTCTCCGATGGTGGTATGAATTGAAACCTGAAAGTAAATAATCCTCAAGAACTCCCATGAAAGAATCAACACAGGTGATCTTATCCTTCAAATTTCAACACGTTACTTTTATTTTATGTATTCTAGGTCAAGCTGCAAGGCAATATGTTCTAGCCAAACTATTTTAACTATTCGTCATAGACTTCAAAAATAGTAACTGAAATGTAAAGTCTACTCAGCTAATAGAAAAATAACAACCCAATATTTTGAACAAGCTCTATTATTTGACCAGAATTTTATAGGAAATAACAATTTTATATATCTTCCTTATTTAATGAATCTCAAGATTTTACATTCAATAAGTTTTAACTAATCGCAGAGAATGCATTAAAAAGAGTGAGCAAGAGAGTGTCTTCCAAGCACTCCTCTCAGCTATTATACAACAAAAAGTTTGGGTATAGAAACAAAGCCACCTGATGTATAAATCTATTTACACACACCAAAAATCAATCCTTCATCCTTTGGAGTTATCCTTCTTTTACTGATCAGCTACTTCAAAAAGAAAAACATCAATAAAAAATCCATACTTAATACTTAAATCAGCTCTTTCAAACACTGTAATTTGAACTTTGAGCCACTCATTGAACACTTCCAAAAACAGTAGCTGCAAAATTGAAATATCAAGTTTATACTTTACTCGATTATACAGGTGTTTATCAAATTACTATATTTCAAGAATGACCATGATCCTAACATCCTTACCAAATAGAGAAAGAAAGAAAAATTGTGTAATTCAGGGTCAAGGATTCTTTCACAACAATACAAGGGCATCTCTGCTAGTCAATCATTAAAACCACTAAATGGATGACCAACCCAAAACTACAATGGCAACCGACAAATGAAACACAGCTATAGATAAACGCAAGAAGTTCAATCAAGTAGAAGATAATGATATGATGCTCCTCAATACTAAGGCTAAAACTTTCCCAAGTGCGTTCCCATAATTATTGCCAAAAAGGTTGATAGACAATAAATGAAACTCTAACGACTGTAGATTGATTTACTCAAACAAGCATAAAACTCCTGATAGCAAATAACAGGAAAAAGATTTCCTTTAGCTTATAGCAATACAACATGGACCTTTAAATTTACAGTACTATTCAAGTATCTGTATTAGATCTAGGAGAATCTATTATTTATTTTTTATAAGAGCTTCATTATATAGGATAAATAATAAAGAATTAGCTGATGAAACATCCAATTAGAAGATGCCAGAGAAAATGCACTTTTCTATTTAAATCAACCTTGCAATCACGCAATATCATAGTAATCCATATTTAATTTCCTAGTTTGGTAGTATTATTAGAATTTGAAAACAGTTGAGACAGGTTCATGCCGGGCCCAGGTGCCATGATACCAATTTCATTTCAGTTAGGATAACAACCCAGCGAAGACTTCAAGTCAATTTAGCATTACATTATGTGGCTGTCGAAAATATGACTGGCAATCTTGCTCCGCTAGCAAATTAGCATATGACCAATAATAGCTCTGACAATCAAGTGACATCATACATTCACAGTACAAAATTCATTTAATTCAGTTTACTCACGCTACAAAATTGACTTCAGAAAACTTAACAATCTCTTGAATGGGAAGAGTACAGATTCTAAATGAGAGAGCTTATTAATTGAACTTAAAAAACATCATCAAAAAATTTATTTTTCTTAAATCAAACTTAATACAGCAAAATCACATGCCAAACATAACAAGTCAACACACTGAATAATAGATAAGTGCCACAATGGACTAAGCACTCAAAGCAATCGAATCACATATAAAACAAAACAGAAAGGCAACTGCCGGAAACAGCTTCATTGGCCAACAAAGAAGCATCACATTCTGATTGCTGAAAACAAAGCAAGTCATGCATCAAACCACCGCAAAAAGGGTAGGGAAAAACTCACCAGCTAACAATCGAAGTAATTTAGGGGCCAACGAACTAGTTTGCAAAACCAAAGTGCACCTGGCCACAATTAAGTGAATTTAAACAGCAAGAGAAAAACCAAAGTAAGAGATTATTTATACAAGTCGTGTCAGAAGGAAACAACGTGGTGGTGAGGGGCAACAGCAAGCAAAGACAACTAACAAAGCAACATTATTATAATATTAACCAGAACATGGAGCTAAGGTAACAAGCACATGCCGCTAAACTTTACCAATTCATCTTACAGATCCAATCAACCCACTTAAAAAATAATTTTATTTTAAAACTAAGAAAACAAATGGGGACTAAAACAAAACTGCAAATCTATTTGGGAACAGAGGAAACAAAGGAAGACAGGATTTTGAGCAAGGAAACACAGCCACTTAGGTATCTTATCCGTTCTTCAATTGACGGTTAAAAAAACTGGGTTAGGTCAGCAAAAATAAGAATGTCGAGATTTAACATACAGGAATCGAAAAATAGGCAAAGGGAAAACAATTAACATAGAATAAATTAAATTGAAGCCATAATCGAAACCATGGAGGAAGTGGGGGGATTGTGTTCGTACCTGACGGCTAGGAAGAGAGTGGAAATGGAGGAAAAGAAAAGGATTTTGAAGGGATAAACATAGGAGAGAGAAGGAATAAGGTTCTCTAGCAAAGGATCGAAAGCAAAGGCGAAGGAATCGAGAGGGAAATTGAAGGGCAAACAAGTTTCTCTCTCATATTATTCCTCATGTTTTAGAGAGAGAAAGTTGAGAGTCGAAAAGATGGAGTCATTTCTAAGCTACACAAACAACACAATAGGCATCCTCCACCCACCTCTTCAATACGCTCTTCTCTAGCGATTGTGTGTCACGCTCGTTAGAATGTGATGACGTGCCACAAAATGCGCCTTCACGTGCTTTCTCAGGTTACCAAACCAGAAGAACAAACCAGCATATTCCCTTGTACCATTTTTTAACTCCTAATTTTTTTTTTTTACGAAAAATAAAAAGTTATAAACACCTTCAAAAATAATAGTGACATGTTATATTCATAAGTTTTTAAAATTTAATTAAAAGTTTTAATTTTTAAAAATTTAAGTATTTTAATTAAATTTTTTTAATTTTTCATTAGATATTTAAAGTTTTATATTTGTAATTACATTATTGTAATTTAATAATAACTAATTATTATTCTGTTTTCTATTTTTTTAATTGTTAATATAAAATTTCTAATTAATATAAAATGAATTTATGAATAATGTAATAATAAGTTATTTTTATTAATTTAATTGAAAATTTGTTAAATTATAAGAATAATCTCATTATTAATAATAATGACAAAAATCTTTTTTGATCACTAGTAGATTAGTAATATGTGAGAACTAATGAAAAATATAGCCATCTTATTATTAAAAACAGTTTTAATGAGATTATGTTAATAGGAAAATAATTTCTTAGCATGTGAACATTAAACATGACAACAAAGACAACAAGATAATATGACATATTAATTAGTTAAAAAAATAAAAAATATAAACTCAATAAAACAATATAAACTTTTTTAAATAATTAATGTACCAAACTTTTTAATAAAAATTTAATTACAAGTAATACTCAAATTTATTGTAAAATTAAAATTAAACTAAATTTTGTTAATTATAATTTATGACATAAGAATATAACATGTATCAAAAATGATAATACGTTTATTTTAAAAATAACCTAATACATGATATATATATATATATATATATATATATATATATATATATATATATATGAATACGTATTAAAGTTAATAACATAACAAGTTTATTAATTATTATTATTATAAAAATTCTGTTTTATCATATATTTCATTGTTAAATATAAAAAAATATTAAATATGTAGATCATAAATTATATAAATACTATGGTAAATGTAGATTGTGTGTTCAAATTAAATTTATTGATTAAATAGCTTTAATTAGAAAGTGTGATAATTTTATTTCATTGCTACTCGCTGGAACACACGTACACGGTACACCAAGGTACACCAATGTATGAGTATTCATTTTTATAAAACACCAAAATTGAAAAAACAACAAAAAATAACAATGATATATATATATGTAATGAAAAAAACAAATATAGAAATGGATAGGTTTTACGTCTTAACATGGATTATCTCAAAAGAAATGGAAGTGCAACTCAATGAATTTAAGCAAGTGTTGTCATTATATCGTAATATTCCTCCATGTAGACCGGAATGCGCTGTCTTTATTCCTACACTTTCCAAACACTTCTTTACTTCCTTTCTATTCAATCCAAATTCCCAACTTGAATTTTTTTTTTTTTATATAATCATAAAAACTTCTACTTATATATCCTCTACAAATTTTAACATAACTTCATCTATATATTAATTTCCGTGAACGGAACAACAGACACAAGTTTACAAATGATGTATAAATGTCATGATTCATTTTTTTTTACGCCCTTTGGATACATAAACCTTCGGATGTAGCTGCAAATAGTGAGAGGAGAAAAGGAACTTAAAAAGTAGCTAATTTAAATGGTGATGCTTGAAGATACATTATGCTACTTCCGTAAAATACTATTGTAATTTTTAATTATTGAAATTTTTTCTACACAATCCTAAATTTCACAAATTTGTCAAATTGTGGCACTAGCTTGTTTTGGTCTTTCCCTACCAATGACTAGTAAGTCAACACATCCAATATTTATTGTGTTTGCAACTACCATACTTCCCACTACAAACACCACCAAACTTATACAACATTTTTTTTTTCTTTCAAAGTTTGCAACTTGTAAGTGAGAGTTGAGACTTGACATTGGTAATTAGAAGCATTAAAGTAAGTCAATCCAACTCATTTAAGTTGCCTCACCAAAAAAGGAGTTAAAAATATTAATTTAATATTCACTCTCTCATGAACAGCAAACTTTAAAATCCAACTTAATATACCATTTTAATTCTATTAACTTAAACTCATTTTACGTGATCATTAAGTAAACAAATTTTTTTCTACATATAAATAAAAGTTTACACTGACACCCCTAGTGGTCAAAATTTGATATACATCTGGAAATAGCCACATATTATACAAAAGAGAATAAATACAAGTGGGGTGGGGAGGGTGCTGTTGCAATTATGTACTGTTTAATTGTGCTAAGAAAAAAAAAACTGCAATATTTCTACTTCAATTGCTGCTCTATCATAGCACATTGCTTGCACCCGTCCCTTTCCTAACTATTTACATGTTGATAGGATGTAGAATTTTTCCGCAAGAACATGAGCTCCTGATAGAATCTAGTGAGTAGGTGCAACATGATCAGATGACCAACAACTGTTGTACTTGGCCATAGCAACGTCCTGGTGGGCACCAAATTTAGTAAGAAGATCCACATTGTTGGATTACAGAGCCTTTTCTCTCTCATTTTGCATAGAGGTCAAACTTACACCTCCGTGAGACTCTGATAATGATGCATTCTTCCCCCTCCATGAATTCACCATGGGATCAACATTCAAGGGCTGAGATGAGATCGTTTAGATAAACAATCAGCTGAGAGTTGTTAAATGCAACTCAAGATATCTGTAGACCCAAGATGAGTATGGATAAACTTGAACTTCGCAGCGCCAGTTTTGGTGGTGATTTAGAACTCTAATAATTATGACCGATACATGTTCCTTTGTGGAGAAGCAAAACTCAAGGGAGACAGTAATGTTCTCCTTAGAAATGGGTGATACAATAGCTGAGCTGCAGTTGGACGTTTATTTGGGTTAATTTGTAAGCATTCAAGAATGAAATCTTGGGCATCCTTAGATAAATAATCCGGAATACTTGGAAGTTCACCCTTGCCAATCCGAAACAATGCTTGCATCTGTTGCAACAGAAAATACATTTAGATACGGAATATTCATGATTGGAAGGAGTGAAAAAATGAGGGTAAGTACAGTCTCTATAAATCCATTAATGAAAAATAGGAAAGTAACAAACTTGAGATTAAGAACGATAACATAAGAAGTGTTATTTATAATACATACTCCTTCCAAATCCGAATAAGGAGGTTGGCGTGTCAACATCTCCAAAACTGTACACCCTAAGCTCCATATGTCGGCGGCTAACCCATAACCACCTTGGTCCTTTAAGTTAACAACCTGTTAAGCAACAATTTGAAGTTAAACCAGTCACATAAAAAGCTCACCAGTGTAAACATTCATTTGCCACTTCACTGAAGCATATCTCATAAATCACAAATGGATGGAAAAACTGTAGTTTCAAGATTATGAATCTGCACTGTGGCACATTTGGAAAATGTACTACACACTAAAACTGAATTAGATAAACAATAAAAGTGCAGAGGCAAACCTCAGGGGCCATCCAGTAAGGGGAGCCTTTGCTTGACCTAACATCATTAAATTTTGTTGCCTGAAAAGGGTAAGAAAATATAAATTAAATGGTTACAGTTTACAAGCAAGTATTTAGATTATGCATGATAAGAAGCTGAAAAGAGAAATTTAGCTTTGTTTAAGGGTACCTTTGCCAACCCAAAATCTGCAAGCTTGACAGCCCCACTTACATCAACCAGTATATTAGCACACTTGATGTCCCTTTAAAATTGAACATTTGAATTGAAATATTCAGAATATAGAAAATCAACGGCAATTCAAATATTCAGAAGTGAATTTCCAAGCACTGCGTCCAACTTTCTCAAGTTACTTCGTACACATCCCCATTTCACTTTCAAATTTTTAAATTCATAGATTAAGTTGCAATAAGTTTTTAAATTTCCCATTTAACAAAATCCAAGGCTATATCTAAAGGAAATCATCATATTTTAACTTCGATACATTTGCAGTGCATGCCAGACTATGATAATAAGTTCCACACCCAGTATACTTTGAAAACTAGATCATGCAAGACAAGTCTACTTAATAAGCTTCAAATACACCATAGAGGCTGGATTTCTAAATGTCATGGTCATACATATCTGTTCTCATCCAGTTTCAATCCGGTATAAAATTCCAGTTAGATGCACATATGTACAAACATAGACATACACTGACAGTAGTTGTGAAGAACCCATTAGTATCCAGAATATTTTTCCCTGTAATATTACAAACGAAACAAAAACATGTTGACCCTTTTTCACAAATCACTTTTGACATCATTAACCAAACCATGAAACTTACTCATGGAACTCAATCAAATGATAGTTTTGTTATCATAGGCACAATTATTGCTCAGTATCATGATAGGAAATTTACCTGTGAACCACATTATGATCATGAAGATACTTCAAGCCACATAAAATCTGCCTTGTGTATGCAGAAACTTGGGAATCGTTTAAACGATACTTTTGATAGAGACTTGCTAATGACCCTTTTGACATAAGCTCAAGGAAGATATATAATTTACTTTTGTCCTGCAAAATATCAAATTCAAATGTAAATAACATAGAGAATCAATAAAAACATAAGAAAAGTAATTCATTTAATAAAACAACAAAAAATTGAGTAAATCCCTAATTTACTTTTCAAAAGAAATAATTAGAACGCCCAACTTGGTCTACAAAAGCTTAGTGACATACTGACTTTAAACTGATTGGGGAATTAAACATTTTATGTTCTGTTGCCTTTTATGTACGATTCCAAAAGAACGTTAAATTTCATTCCCTCTTTTTTGTTACATAATGACATCATTTCCTCCTTCCATATACATATTAGTAGAAAAAAAACAATTTGTTAGACTTGCCACAATTCCCAAGATGCTTAATGAACAAAGAGATTTTCAGGCAAGTAAATGCTTGTTTACCCAAGTGATGGAAACGCAAATGTTCTTCCTAGAATTCATATTCTTTCAGAATAAAAGAGACTTGCTTCCTAGACAACACAGCATACCTTGTCCGAGCCATAATATCGAACTATGTTTTTATGCTCGAACTTACTCAAAAGAGATATTTCCTGAAAGGAAGGCCAGAGAAATCATATATAAGAATACTTCCATACAAGAATTAATGATAAAATCATAAGTCTTGATGAAAAGCTCGGGTGCCCCAACCTGCTGAAGTTGGAAAAAGCTCTGTTTTCCCTGATTACCTTCATCCAACAAAGACACCTCCTTCACCGCAAAAAAGAATCCCTCACTACAGAAAAAGAAAATGAAAACGTTAACACTATAAAAACAATGTAAACTATAAAACTAAAAAACTGGACCTCTGAATGGTCTGTTTGAAACAAGCTTGATAATAAAATAATTGGATTCTTTGTTTCCTACATGATATTCCATTGCGGTATCTTCCACAAATAAATTTTGCAAACCAAAGCCAACAGACGGCCAGTACAAAGACAGAGCTGACACACTCCATTAAACCAGGTAAACCAACTTTCCAACATCTTTAACTCCTCCTTAATCCTTAGATAATTTCCAAATAGTCTCCTGTCCTAATTTTGGCACCACAACAGTTGTGGTTTATCATATGCCAACTATAAAGAGTCACATTTCCAAAAGGAGATAACCAACAAGACTCACTAGGAGGCCGTATCAAGTTATAAGAATTTTTAAAAGCTGACTAACTGATCAAAAGTGCATCTTAAGATAAAGCTAAGCTGAACCAAAAATAGTCATTTGGTGATTCATTACTATATAATAGATATATATCCTTGCATGGTTAGTCAAATTCTCTAAAGGGGTGAAATATTCAAAGTTCTTATAGAGTGAAGTGTTTGCCTATATCTCTCGTCGAGTAGAATCTTCAACACAAACCCTCAGACTGAGGACTGGAGATTGAGTGTGAAACTAGGAGAAACTCAACAGTGAGTGATAGTATATAGACCCAACAAACTTCACTAGACTCTGAAAGACTACCATACCATCTTAAACAAAGTGAAATTTAATTCTAACTCAATCACACAAAATTGACTTACAAGATAAGATGTGCATCCACTTATATACTATAATTTGGGCATATTTTATTCACTATAACTTGACCACATATGTTGTGGGATCTTCATAACAACTCTTACAAACACAATTAAGCATGAAATGGTGCTCAAGAATTTATCACAACTATAAGATTTCATCTATAATATTTTCTGACTGGTAGAATGTGCAAATTGAATGCAATCCGAGCGCAAAAATGGTATTTAAATTATGCCAACAACCGTAAAGAAACTAAGGTCATCAGGGTTTCCTTAAAAGTGGAAGTAAGTCCAAACAACACCGACAAATAACTACTACCCCAAACAGATATTAGCAGAAGGGTTTAACCCAAGTCATTAAATAAGCCACCAACTAATAAAAGAGTGAAGTACAAAAAGGGAAACACTCACTCAGTGAAGCCTTCATAGACGGTTCCGAAAGACCCATTTCCCAAGACGTCACCTTTTTGCCAGGAGGAGAAAGTCCGTCTGAACCACTCAAAGGAAAAGGAGGAAACAAAAGGCACAACCAGCTCATCCGGGGCGGCGGAATTAGAAACCGAACTAACCCTCTCGCCGCCAATGTCACTGTCATCATCGTGGGAAGTAGTGAAGGAACCTGAATCGGTGAAAAGCACGCTCCTTTCTCCGTTCCTCAACCTGCCGACACTACCCCTACCCGCGTCATGCTCCCCGGAGGACCAAGGGGAGGAACCAATAACGGAAACGTGAACTGAAACGACATCGTCTTGGAGGGTAGCCGCAGAAGTAGCGGTGACGGAAAGAGGGTGGATCTCGGTAGAAGAGTGGATAACCGCGTTAGGGGTGGGGGTGGGCCCGGGGGCGTTGGAGGAAGCAACGCGGGCCTTGCGGGCTTCCCAGTCAGCGGTTGGGATGGCGAAGTCTTCCGGGCCGGAGAGACCCAAGGTCTGGAAGATGCGGTCGAACTCGCCGTCGATGCCGTAGAGGCGGAAGCTGGTTTGGCGATCGAAATGAGATGAAGAAGAGGTTGAAGAAGGAGACGGCGGAGACGGTGGTGGTTCGTAATTGAAGCCCTTTTTGGCGTTGAGGCGCTCCAACCGCGGCTGAGCCTGAACCTGCTTCTTGGTCCGACGCCTCCACTCCATTGGCTCTGAGATGCTTCCAACTGAAAACGAATCTCCTCACCCACTTGATATTCCTCTATTTCTCTCTCTTCTTCTTTTCCTTTTTAATTATTTCTTTCTTTTTTTATGGTCTTTCAGTCTTCTTTATCTTTAATTATTATAATGAATAAACCTATCATGTTTTTATACCCTTTCATTTGCCTTTATCTAGTTCCATTTTCACTCACAACACTTTTTCTTTAATCATAGTTTAGCTTTTTCAATTTTATTATTTTCATCTTTAACTATGTAAACTAAATATTTTAACAAAATAACGTTTAATAAATACAAATATAATGTATATATTCATATTTTCAACACGTTGCATGCATCTTTTCTTTTATCTGTACCTTCTTCATTAATTACTTCGAAATTTAATGCGAAACATGACACCGTCTATTTATTTCAGTGCTGATCGAAATTAACTTCAAGACCTATTTGGTCGAGTCTTTACATAAACTGTTTTCAAGAAAATGAATAAAGATAAAATCATGAATTTATAAACTAAAATTAATTAATTGGTAAAAATATTTTATATATTTTAAAAATGTTAACCGTTAACTCTAATTTTAGTTTTTACTTATGAGAAAAACAATCTATAAAAAACTGATAAATAAGCTACCTCAAAAAGTTCTATTATTAGGGTCTCTTAGCAAAAAAAGTAATATTAAATTATTTTTCTATATTTTATGTTGTTTAATAAACTTATTTCTACATATATCATTTAATTTGAAACCCACTTAAGCAAACATACTCGTATTTAAAAAAGTGATTATTGTTATGATCAATCACAGAAATGGATTACTAGAAACTATTTTTGTTTAAACTTGACCAATCATATCAAACTTAACTCATGAGAATGCAATTGTTATAAAAGAAAAATGTTTAGCATGGTGAATGGTGGTGTTATATCATTGAATTTGGAGAATGAGAAGTCAAATAAAAAGTAGTAATGTTTGAAATTTACGATAGTTGGAGTTTCTTTGAAATTAGCATATGATAAACAAGAAATTGGCTGGATTTGGACGCATATGCAAAAGGAAGTTTCCACGATGATGGAAGGAAGCAGTGGCAGCCAGCGAAAAAACAGAAGAAAAGCCATTCAGAGTCTCTTTGTCACGATGTTCTTTTGTGGATACCAAAGTCCTTTTTTTTATTTTGATTAATATATTTTCTTTGAATCCTTTTTATACAAAAGAATCAAGTTACATCCTCACCTTTTTTTTCTGTTTTATTTTTGTATTATATACTGAATTTTAAATTTAGACTAAATAGGATGTGTCTAATAAAATTATTGTTTATTTTAAGAATGTGGGAATTGTGAGTTTACCTCATGTAATTAAAATATGAATTATTTTTTAATTTTGTGTTGATGGAACTTTTACTCCAACAATTTTGATAATTGTTGAATTTTAGCGTTTCAAATTTTAATAATAGATGGAAGTTAATTTAAAAACACTTTTTATATTATCGAGGTCTCATGACTAAATCTAGAGCTTATAATGAAATAATATTTATAAGTTTGAAGATGAAGCATGTTTATGGTGAGGGAACTAGAAATTATATTACAAAGAACCACTTTTTTACAGGTGCATGAAGACTATTGGATTAATATAATATAAAAAGGAAAACTTACAAACAATAAATATTTACGGGATGGTGAATAGTAAATTAATATTAATTTATTTATGTAATTATCAAGTTATTATGCCAGATTTAATTTTTTTTAGGGTAAATGGGAAATAAATGTGTAGTGAGATGATCGGTGAAAATTTATTAATTTTGTCTTATATTGTGTTTGGATTGAAGTATGGAACTGGAAGAGTAAATTTGCCTTAATTTGAGTTAATTTATAGGTGAAAATGAAAGTGTTTGAATTAAAGGAAAAATTATGTGATTTAAGTGATGTGAGTGAAAAGTTTATGACAATTTATATATGATGTGATTGATAAAATTTAATAAATTTTTATTTTTAATAAATTAAATTGTATGATTATTATTTTACTCTTCATAATAAATATAATGTAAATAAAAAGATAATGTTAAAATAAAATTAAAATTATTATTTAAAATTAGAAAAATATAACTTATTAATAATATCATTAATAATTATTTTTAATAAATTAAATTGTACGATTATTATTTTACCCTTCATAATAAATATAATATAAATAAGAAAAATAATGATAAAATAAAATTAAAATTGTTATTTAAAATTATAAAAATATAACTTATTAATAATATCATTAATAATTTAAAATAATTTATTAATATTTTCGATGATAACTTGAAATAATTTATAATATACATTATTTAATTTAATAAACAAAACACATCTCTACTTCTATTTAAATTTATTTCATTTTATATAATTTATTTATTTAAAAAAATTTACATATAACATATTACAAAACCACAATTATTTTAATTTGTGTTTCTCACTAATTCTAATAATAATAATATTATTATTATTATTAAAAAATAAAAATTATATACGTATATAATTTTTATTATATATATTATCATTATAATATATATATATATGATTAATTAATTGATTCATTTTTTATATATTATGTTACAATAATAAAAAAATATAATTAATTATTATTATTATTATTTTCTTGTAATTATTTTATTATTATGTAAATAATAATAATTATTATTATTTTATTATATTATATTATTTTATTAGTTATATTTATTTTATATTTATTGATATTTGTGAATTAAATTTATCCAGTTGCAAACAAAGAAAAAATATGGTAATTGTAAATTTTTATTAATATTTTATTATAGTTCATCAAGTTTCTTTGCAAATCTTTGCTATTTTGTTAAAAAAGTTACCAAAAAAAGTTTTGTCTAGTTTTTCGTTTTTAATTATCTTTTTCTTCATCGTTTTTTGTGTATCTTGAGTATGGAACTTATTGATGTTATTCCTTGAGTTGTGACTTGGAATAGAGAGTAAACGCGTGACGATCTTAGTTATTGGCTTAGTGATATTGAAAATCCAGTGTGAGTATACGAGTTGTGGCTCGAATTGGTTGACTCCATTTGATTTGCATTCACGGGTAGCGGCCTGTGATGTTGTGAATCTTGTGTTGAGAATACGAATTATGGTTTGTATTGGGGAACTTCACTTGGCGTTAGGGATGATAGTTCGTAATATGATATTTTCGCACGTGTGATCTACGAGTTGTGGCTTGTAGTCGTGGGAGCAAGTGTTATCTTAAGATCATTATCAAAGTGTGTAGAAGCTCAATTAATATGGTGGTTGGTCATGATTGCTAGTGCATAAAGAATAATTCTCAGGGAAGGTTCTGGGATTTATGATTATGCTTTGGGTGAGGATTTTATAATTTTGTGAGTATGTTTAATTATATTGAGTTCACCCTATCTGTTTGTGTTTGACGATGATCATGTAACTTGTTACATAAGAGCAAATGATATTTTAGGTAGAGCTAATGATGCATAGCGCAAAAGTGTGGGAGCCAAAGAGTGAGGTTCTTTGACGATTTGATTTACTATTTTATAGTTTTATGATTTAAACAATATTTGGAACTCGTTTTGTAATAAATTACTTTCAGATATTATAGTTATGGCATGATTAGTAAAGGTTTTTAATTTCTCTGCGTTTTGGGGAAACAATTTATTAATTACCAAATTATTAATTAATGGTGAATTAATCTTTTTTAAATTAGTAATATCCGGCTAGGATGTTACAAAATATATGGTTACATTTTTATTAATAAGCGAAACTTTTTTATGTTTGACTCTTTATGGTTAGGGATGGCAACGGGGTGGGGTGGGGTGGGGACGGATTTCGCTATCCCATATCTATCCTCGCAGAAAAAATTCATCCCCATCCCCATCCCCCTACCCAAACCCAACGGGTATCAAACTTTTGTCTCATCCCCATCCCCACCGGGTAATGGGTATAATCTCGTACCCATACCCGTACCCGTGTTCTAACTACTTCAATATTAATTTTTATAAAAGAAAAAAAATTACGGTAAAGAAAACATAATATTATCAAATATTCAATATTAGGGGGATGATTGTTTCTTCCATGTCAAATACTTTGAAATAAATTATAATTGTCTACATTTTAGATTAGAATACCAAATAAAATTTCATAAGAACCAAAACATTTATTAAATTTGAAAATTACAACATTGATGAAACTTAGTTGATAAAATTAAAAATATTTCAAAAAAAATATGAAAGGAAAACAAATATTCAAATTAAAATATATTTTAAATGTTTGTTTACTTCAATTTTTTAAATTCTAATGAATCTCTTTTTTATACACTAATAAAAGTTATAATACATCACTTGATCAAAATGACACAAAAAAACAAATAATAAACATAATAATAAAATTTTGACATAGATTTTGTATCTTTTGAACTTTAATATATATTGGACAGTGACAAAAAAATATTCATAGCAATTACATTAAATCTTTATATTATAGTAAATAAAAGTTATTTATACAATTAAAGTAAAAAAATTACAATAGGATTTATAATGAGTTATAAAATAACAAATAATTAGATAGAATATATCTAAATATTATTCTACATGATGAAAATAAACAATAAATAAAAATATTAAAAAACTAACAAATGTGTGTTTTAAAAATAATTTGAGAGACTATTGAAAGAAATCGCACAAAGAAAATCAAATGTATAATTAAGGTATGATAAGATGAAAAATACCTTATAGAACTAAATATTAAATTATGTTTGAAGTGGTTAAAATTAAATAGAAATATCTTTGTCATTAAATTACAAATAAATTAGTAATTAAATTGGTCACTAAATCAAGTACCGATTCAATCATTGAATCGATCACTAATTTAATCACTGATTCAGACAATAAATCAACTACTACCACCAATGACGAAAAATAGTGACTGATATGGGTTAATGACTAAATCAGTCATTATTTCATGTTTTTCTTGTAGTGAATTATCATATACTATTCCTAAATATCATTATATATATATATATATATATATATTATATATATATAATTTTAACCACTTCAAACATAATTTAAAGTTAAAAAATTACAGTATGATTAATAATGAGTTATAAAATAAAAAATAATTAAATAGAATATATCGAAATATTATTTTACGTGATGAAAATAAACAATAAATAAAAATATTAAAAAATTAACAAATGTATGTTTTAGAAATAATTTGAGAGACTATCGAAAGAAATCGCACAAAGGAAATCAAATGTATAATTAAGGTATGATAAGATGAAAAATATCTTAGAGAACTAAGAAAACTTTTCAAATATCAACATATATACTCAATGGTTGAAAAATAACGAAAATTATTTTAATGAAACAAAAGAGTTCTTCAAATTAAACAAAAATTAATAATAATAATAATAAGTAAAGAATTTTTTTTATATTACCTTAAATTGAGAGTATAAACATTCTCATGTGAAAGGAAAATATATAATAAATAAAAATATTAAAAAATAATAGAAATATTCAAATGTGAGGCATAATTTTTTTTTAATTAACATTCATCATTTTAACATTATTACATAAAGGTTATGATAAGATAAAATATATATTGGAGATGCGAATGAGTTTCATGACAAACCAAATAATTAAAAGAAAAAAAAAAAAATATATATATATATATATATATATATATATATATAAAAGGTTACTTAATTAATTGTGAATATTTTAATAATTTAAACGAAAATGGAGATATGGCGGGGACGGGTATTATGGCAGGGATATGTATATCCCCATACCCAACTGAAAAAGTCGGAGATTCCCCATACCCATACCCAGTCAATGCGGGGATTCCCCGTCAAAACGGGAACGGGTTCGGATAATACCCACGGGGACGGGTTTATTTGCCATCTCTATTTATGGTTAGATGTAAAAAGTTTCATTTATGTTGGAGTTTAGGGGTCCGACATAAATGGGTCTTTTAATGTTTGACCACAAGTTTGATGTAAATAACATCAACATGTTAAGGTCTGATCCTTTGTTGTCAAATGTAAAAAGGTCTCATTTACATCGTAAGCCCTAGGGGGCTAACATAAATGAGCCTTTTTACATCTGTTCACAAGGGGTTTGACGTAAATGAATTTTTAAAATATTGCGTACAACTTTTCTTTCTCACTTATTTTCCTTGAAAACCAACGCACCTGACTTCTGTCTTCTCCAACAATGACCCTGCGTGTGGTGGAGGTTCCATTGGTGACCAAAATAACACTTTTGTTCCTCTTTTATGGATGCTTTTTTGTTGGAGCAGTTCTTTATCCAATTGTATTTGTGTTTTGCATTGAGGTTTTTTTATTATCGATAATAACAAATATATTAAAAGGGACAATTGGGTTGTCCCAACATATATACATATAATTGAAAAAAAAAATTGTCATAATTTGTTAACACGTGTACATTGTAAATTTGTGCATAAATTTGATAAAATGTTGGATTGGAACATTTTGTATTGTTCTTCGAAAATGTTGGATTGTAGACTTCTTATTTATTTATTTTTATTCTGGAATGATTTATGTATGGGAAATGAACAATTAAAGATATATTTTGTTTTGGAAAATTTTCTTTATTACAAAATTTGGTTTCAAAATTTGGTTTCGTGCAAAAACAAAAACAAATTTAAAAAGAAAAACAAGGAAATTTAAGTTTGTTGTAAAATTTAAGTTTGTTTGTGATTACAACAAACTTAAATTTGTTGTTTTTTTATTATTTAGAAATCTATTAAGATTTAAGTTTGTTGGTCAACAATAAACTTAAAATTTAACTTTGTCAAATCTAATTCTATTCTAAAACAGACTTTAAAATGCTTAAAATAGCATACTTAAAAATACTATCTTGCTATAGTGTACAAAGAGATAAAATTAAACACTTAAATACCACCATATTAGGCTTGCTAACTTAAATATATACTTACACCAACCTTTCTCTTTTCCTATGTCCTTTGTTGTGTATTACAAGTTGAGGTTAGTTGTTTAAACCTTTACTTTGTTCACATTGAAATTGTGATTATTTTTGGAGAATTCAATAATGTCTACTTTTGTTGTTAATGGGTTTCTTGTGGGGGTTGTGGGTGTTTTATGATAATTGATCCAATTGCATTTGGGTTTTTGTGGGTCAAGTTTGTCATTGAGGTATCTGCTTTATATTTTCATGATTATCTTTAAGATCTTAATCATGTAAATGTATGAATATCTCCATTGTGATTCTCCATCATTTTTTAAATTGTTGTCATTTGTGTTTCATATATATAGAACAAAGTCATTAGAATTGATATCTTTCTGTATTTTAGATTTTTCTCTTAAAAGACAAAATCAAATCCTTTTTAAAAAACACAAAAAAAAAAAATCTTTTCTAAATACGTTGTAGCATCTTAAATACTTTATTTAATTAAAATTCTTACCCGATCATGAAAATAAAACTCTTTTCTATAACTTGCCACCACCATAAATTTATACTATAGCATAGAGAAATTATCGATGTTTTAACAATCCCTTTAAATCTTTTCAATTTACCAAGGCATTACTATGGTGATCCTATTATAGTCTTAGTGAAGGAATGATTTTAGAAACAAGGTGATAGTATGAATTTAATACTTAATACAGTATAACTATTTATTTTCTTTATTATATAAAATTAAATAAATAAATAAAGAAAATAAAAAATCAAACACGCCTTTAGTCTTCCCCTTCATCATCATCATCCTCATTTTCATATTCTAAAAATATAAAGAACTAGTGAGTGACAGATATTACTATACCTGTATGAACACATGCACATTAATTAACACATGCTTTTGAACTGGATTTGAACTTAAGGTAGCAAATTTTCTCAATTAATTAAATGAAACTGTTAGTGAAAAACCAACACGGCAAGTGCACCGGTCACACATAGCAAGTAATAAGTATGTTATCGTTCTCTCCCAAGGGACTTGTGCAACACATGATAACTCTCGCAATTCACGACTCAATTAGACACAAAGTTCACAAAAATACTAAGAAACTCTTTTTGTATTTTATGAAACAGTTGGTGTGCAACTAGAAATTAACATAGTGTATTTACAATTTGTCAAGATTAGACTTCAACCATTTCATTCTCATGCATTATAAATTATCTCAATTCCATATTCATGTTAAAATCAATTCACAAGAATACTCAAATCCTATTCCTAGAGCCTTTGAGCCTATGATTACTCATCAAGTTTCAATTCCTTGAATCCTCAACAAGTGAAATCATGCATTAGTTTCAAGAATCTAAGATTACTAATGAACCAAGTTCTATTCCTAGATACAAGCATCCCTTAGGTATTTAATTTCAAATCTAGATTCTAAAGATGTTTCCCAACACCTCAAGAACCACAAACAAGCCATGGGTGATTAAACCACAACAAGCATTAAGCATGGAAATCAAATACTAACATGAATTGGAAAAGCATATAAATTAACAACACAATTTTACACAAGAATTCAATGTTTTACATCTAATCTCAATAAATAGAAATTGCTCTCCATGGTGGAGAACCTAGGGTTTTACAAAATTGAAGAATAAGGAAGAAATTGGAACCATAAAGTAGAAACAATCTCTCTCCCAAGGTTCTTGAATCTTGAATACTGCTCATGGTTCAATTGCGCCTCCCATTCGCATCTCCGCCTTCAATTTCGTAGCCCATCATCCTCTCCAACCTATAAGGGGTAAAACCTCTATGGATGAAGAAGGAAACCCAAGAAGGAGAAGGGAGAGTTTCCCAACACCCCTAATAGCCTCCAAGAGTCTCTCCCAAGCACCCAAGGTGTTTTTATTCGTGAAAAATGAGGAATCCCCTAATACTCTCGTAGAAACATGATTAAATAACCATATTCGCGTATTGGGCTCGCCCAGCGGCTTCACACTCGCCCAGCGAGGCCTAAAATCGACGTTCTCGGACATGCAACTCGCTGGGCGAGCCACATTTTCGCCCAGCGACTCGAATACTGCAGTTCTGGTCTGTCATTTTCGCCCAGCGAGCCACCAGCTCGCCCAGCGAGTGACCCTGGCGCCTAATGATCGTTTTTTTGCCTTCCAAGGGTTATCCAAGGCAGTATATACATATAGGTGAGTCCTTTCTCCATGTTTGCAGTGCTGGACTTGATCTCGGTGCCCCTCGACATGATTATTTGTGTAAAAGTCAATCTTTCATGTCCAATCATGCTTCCTTGAGCTTTAGCTTATTTTCTTCCACCAGAATTGTTTCCTATTGTTTTATTTCACACACTCATAATAGAGATTAGAAGTAAAAAAGCATAAAACAACTAAAATACGAAACAATGTAAAAACAACATAAACTAGAGGATTAAACAAGATAAAAGTTATGTAGGAGTTGATTTTATTCACAAAACTTAACATCAATAAAAGGTAGAAAACAACGTTATCAAACTCCCCCACACTTAAAACCTTGCTTGTCCTCAAGCAAGAGATAACTTGGCCTAGAAAGACATCTACTTGACAAAGGTCGAACTACTAGGAAGCAAGTTCACACAATCAATTTAGATAACATTCATGAATGCTCTCTTTACAAAACCAATACAAAGAGAATATGTGTAATCTGTCAAATCCTTAGCTATGTTGCCCACAATGTAAACATCACAAGAATGAATATACATGTTTTAAGAGAGATTAACAACTATGGCAAAAATGTTCCGTTGATCAACCCAAGAAATCAATTCTCACTAGAAAAAGTGTTTCACTCAAGCACACTAGTGTATAAGGGTGTGTCATTCTCTCATCTACCACTAATTGCACACAATTTGACTTTGCTTTTCATTTCAAGAGCCAAGAGTTTTCAAAACATGCAAACACAACAAAGACTTTATTTGGTGAATTGTGACTAGGCTATGAAGGAAATTGGTTTTTCTAGGTAGCATGAATGAACAAAGAGAGCAATCAAATCATTTTGGCAATCTTTACATTCTACTCTCTTATACTTGAAAAATAGAATACAACCAACACCATCTTGCAATCACATTATTCATCTTTTTCTTTTTTTCATTTTTTTTCTTTTTTCTTTTTTTTTTTCATTTTCTTTTGTATGGGACATATTTACAAGATGGCACCACATCAACCACAACCAATTCTATTTTGATCTTCATGCTTCCCCTCTTTGGTAACTTCCCCCACACTTGAATCACACTAATGACCATGAAATTTTTGTTCTCTCCACTTAAGGTGAGGTGGTCAATCATTTTCAACAAGGCTTATGGGTTCAAAGATGAAGGAAATTTGCTTTTAATGCTCAAACAACTTACACAAAGGTTCTAATATTTGAAAACATAGTTGGCTTTTTGGGTTTGACTATGATGCTAGGAAAGAAAGAAAGTTCCTTGTATATATGTAAACAAGCCAATGAAGAACAACTAGCAATGAAAATCAAGCAAAGTTAATTGTATGTCAATAGTGGTAACACTCAATAGATATAAACTCTGAGGCACAAAATCTCACCCGGTTTAGTTCTTTGCTTTCTTAAGGTTGTCATACACCATGCCATAGTCATTAATCGCGGTAAAAACAATAACAACAATTTAAGCATACAAACATGAGTACAACCACAAGCACAAGTTTTCACAAGACCACGTCATACTCTCAATGTAACCCAAAATCAACTTATGAGCAAATATAAATGGTTCTCATCAAAGTCATGCAAACTCACTCAAAGTCATAAAACCAAGTGCATCATATTTGTCAGACCAGCCAAGTCACACTTTTTGATTATTGAAAGCAAACAATGAAAATAGAAAAGGAAAGAAAACAAACTCTTTTTTTTGGGTGGGTACGCCTGCTGCTCAAATCTCTTTGCTCCTCGTGTCTTCTTTCTCATCATTATCAATACCTAGCACTCACAAGAACACAAAAGATACTCGAACAAACTGGTTAACCCACATTTTTAGAAGTCAAGATTTGGTAATTGAAAATTGAAAAACATAAAGACAAGGAAGATAATTGAAAGGAAAAAAAATAAAAATCAGAAGAAGAAAAGAAAATGCAAAACATAAACACAAGCACACCAACCAAACAACAATTCTAATATGCAGAATGATTAAAACAGATTTCCCAAGTAACCTCACCAAGATCCCTCTTGTTGTAAGATCACTCAGTACTCTCAAAAGGTGATGAATACTACTTTCCCTATTCTTTAAGGTAAAAACACTCAGATTCCTCTTATTGTGCCTATCTAAGCCCGACACATCTTTTCCAATCCCTTGGTCTAAGCATGCATAAAGACTTGCATTAAGAACCAGAACAGTGGGGCCAAACACACAATCCCATCCCTGGTGACTTGTTATATTTGGTTTGATTTGGTTAGGTAGGCTGTCGAAATCCCATTCCTAGGACCTTCCAACAACTAGATCATGCTCTAAGGCGTACCCCGAGACAAGCATTAAGCACAAACCAAATCAATGGAAAGCATAAACATCTATAGACAAACTGCATAAAAGAAAAGAAATAAACAACAAAGTCTAAAAGAGTCACAAATGCTCAAATCACCTTGTGTTGAAACACAAGTCCTCGGCAACGGCGCCAAAAACTTGTTAGTGAAAAACCAACACGGCAAGTGCACCGGTCACACATAGCAAGTAATAAGTATGTTATCGTTCTCTCCCAAGGGACTTGTGCAACACATGATAACTCTCGCAATTCACGACTCAATTAGACACAAAGTTCACAAAAATACTAAGAAACTCTTTTTGTATTTTATGAAACAGTTGGTGTGCAACTAGAAATTAACATAGTGTATTTACAATTTGTCAAGATTAGACTTCAACCATTTCATTCTCATGCATTATAAATTATCTCAATTCCATATTCATGTTAAAATCAATTCACAAGAATACTCAAATCCTATTCCTAGAGCCTTTGAGCCTATGATTACTCATCAAGTTTCAATTCCTTGAATCCTCAACAAGTGAAATCATGCATTAGTTTCAAGAATCTAAGATTACTAATGAACCAAGTTCTATTCCTAGATACAAGCATCCCTTAGGTATTTAATTTCAAATCTAGATTCTAAAGATGTTTCCCAACACCTCAAGAACCACAAACAAGCCATGGGTGATTAAACCACAACAAGCATTAAGCATGGAAATCAAATACTAACATGAATTGGAAAAGCATATAAATTAACAACACAATTTTACACAAGAATTCAATGTTTTACATCTAATCTCAATAAATAGAAATTGCTCTCCATGGTGGAGAACCTAGGGTTTTACAAAATTGAAGAATAAGGAAGAAATTGGAACCATAAAGTAGAAACAATCTCTCTCCCAAGGTTCTTGAATCTTGAATACTGCTCATGGTTCAATTGCGCCTCCCATTCGCATCTCCGCCTTCAATTTCGTAGCCCATCATCCTCTCCAACCTATAAGGGGTAAAACCTCTATGGATGAAGAAGGAAACCCAAGAAGGAGAAGGGAGAGTTTCCCAACACCCCTAATAGCCTCCAAGAGTCTCTCCCAAGCACCCAAGGTGTTTTTATTCGTGAAAAATGAGGAATCCCCTAATACTCTCGTAGAAACATGATTAAATAACCATATTCGCGTATTGGGCTCGCCCAGCGGCTTCACACTCGCCCAGCGAGGCCTAAAATCGACGTTCTCGGACATGCAACTCGCTGGGCGAGCCACATTTTCGCCCAGCGACTCGAATACTGCAGTTCTGGTCTGTCATTTTCGCCCAGCGAGCCACCAGCTCGCCCAGCGAGTGACCCTGGCGCCTAATGATCGTTTTTTTGCCTTCCAAGGGTTATCCAAGGCAGTATATACATATAGGTGAGTCCTTTCTCCATGTTTGCAGTGCTGGACTTGATCTCGGTGCCCCTCGACATGATTATTTGTGTAAAAGTCAATCTTTCATGTCCAATCATGCTTCCTTGAGCTTTAGCTTATTTTCTTCCACCAGAATTGTTTCCTATTGTTTTATTTCACACACTCATAATAGAGATTAGAAGTAAAAAAGCATAAAACAACTAAAATACGAAACAATGTAAAAACAACATAAACTAGAGGATTAAACAAGATAAAAGTTATGTAGGAGTTGATTTTATTCACAAAACTTAACATCAATAAAAGGTAGAAAACAACGTTATCAGAAACGCGTAACCATATTCATTTTCTATATATCACGGATCCCTCCAAAAAAGAAAAAAAAAATTAATTTTCAAGAATCAAATAAATATCTTTAACCATCAACTTGAATCCACATGAGTACACTTATATGGACTTAAAAACACAGTTAAGAAAGACTTTGCAATACTTTAATAATTGAGCCTTGCGAACTGCATTAGTTAAAAGCCGTTTTCCACGTGTATGGCATCCAACTAGTTAATTACCCAAACCGTACTTCACAACAACCAACAACAATTAATAACACAAAAATTTACAAGGAAAACAGAAGAAACCACCCCTGTATGTTATTTATACGATGATACATAAAATGTAATGTCTGACAAGTCTATTGAACATGTGTAAAGTATAACATTCCTGTTTTTCTTCAACTTACTCTTATCTTCAAGTTGAAAAATCAAGTGTGGCTTATCAATTTTTTAAAGAGATTTTCTACGACCCAATTGGTGTGACAAGCTAGAGCTAAAGCTAGCTACCATTTTGGCCACTTCTAGGACCAAACGAAGTCCCTATAGGATGAGTAGCAGTGTGGCTCTCTTTATTCATGAGAGATGTTATGGCTGCAGCAACAGCAACCCTAAACTTAGGATCTGAGGCAATTGCAGACACATTCTCATCAAGTGGCTTGCTTTCTTCTCCTTTCCACATTCTATGATCATGAATAATGTCCACTGGTCTAGGCTTGTGAAAATTGTTGTTCATTGTGATTGCACCACCACCTTGGTATTTGTTTTGCATCCAAGAAAAGCGTGTGTCAGTTGTGGTATTGGAGGAGCTACCGGTTGAAAAACGTAGTGGTTCACTGAGGTTGCTTGTGAGATCAAGAACAACCCCTTTGGATGGATCACTGGGGTTTATGCTCCTGAAATTTGAAGCCGAGTTTAATGGGTGGAAGGTGTTGTAAGGAAGAGGTGCTTGAGTGAAACTAGAAGTGCCATCTGAAATAGGGTTGCTTGAATCTAGCAACATGAAGGAAGCTGCTGCAGAAGCTGTAGAAGCCATGGCAGTTGCACCCACAGGGAGTGGATGGTTATGTGTCCCTTCGTAGGTTGTAATAAGAATCGACATGTCATCGATGCATCTTTGTACCTACACATACAAATTTAACAAACACAAGATATCAAAATACTCGAAACCTTCACAAAACAAAAAGGACAAGGCTTCAACTTAATTGAAACATATGCTTAAATTAACCCTAACAAGGCATCTACACAGAATGTGTTTTTTTTCTTGAAAAGTGTGAAACTTTAATGTCAAAAACGTTATTGTGCAAGTGTATAAACAGTTGAGAATTATTACCTGTTTCCTAACGGGGCAGCCTGGGGCTACAGTGCAACGATAATAGGCTCTTGGACATGGATTTCCCTTTGCAATTTTCTGTCCATATTTTCTCCATTGGCACCCATCATTCATCTGTCACAACATTGAAATGATTAATTAGTTCAATGTGAATCCAATCATATAAACAATGATGGTATATATCAAGAAAACTTATGAACACATAGATTTTGAACTCACTGTGGCAGATTCACATCTTGCTCTAACCGAAACCCTAGCCTTTCTGTTTGGAGGGGAGATAGCATGGGTAGTGATACCAGGTAACTCATGTGTCCGCTGTAGTTTGTTCTGCACTGATACAAAACTTGCCAATTGCAGATCTTTTCTCTCTTCCTTATTGTTTCCCACATCACTTTCTTTCTGACTCGTGCTTGGTTGCAACCTTAATGATAAACCCAATTCACTCTCGCTTAAACTGTCATCATCAGTGTTTGGAGGAGATGGAGCACTTTGAATTTTTTTGTTCACGATCTCAAGAATTCTCGATGGTCCTTCACCGCTGGTGGTGGCAATGTCTTGAAGGGAGAGAGAAATTTCATGATCCTATAAAAATGGGATCTGTGTATTATTATATATAGAAAAAATATATATATAGATGGAAGTCAAAAGATGAATATAATAGGATTTACCTTTCTTTTATTGTTTTCCTGGATAGCTGAGAATTTCATCTGCAGATCATAATAGTCTTTCATTGTTTGTTCTACAACTTTCCTCAGAACTTTGTTTTCCTCTTTCATACTCTCCATCTCCATTTGTAGGACACTTAACTGGAGGAAAATACCATACCCTTTAACGTTCTAATTGAACAGGTCTACCATATGTATCATATATGGTGTTTATTCAAGCAATTAATAATCATCAAAAGAATTCTGCGTTTTCAAGAGTTACACACATGCATATGCATAAGAAAAACAATGATAGAAACAAGGGAATATATATAGAGAGAGAGAGAGAGAAAATAGTTAGTCAAAAGAGCTGTTAATTTACTCATTCAGCGTTATGGTTTTGGATCTGTTGTTGATAATGAAAATACAAGTAAGTACCTCTTTGGATTTTGTGTTATCTTGCAAAGATGTTTGAACCACTGATGCATCATCTTCTATTTCACCAGCTGCAGCTTCAGGGACTTCTTCCTTGTTATGATCCAGAATCTGTGCCATTTCTTCATCCTCGTTACACTCTTTGATTTGCTCATCAACTTCTGGTTTTTGTTCATCATCAGCGTCTATCTTCAAAGAGAGATCAATCTCCATGTTGGTGGGGTTTTGGGCTCTACCCATGAATTAGGAGAAGGTTGAGAGGTTCTGAAGAATCTCGTTCTTTGTCCTCTCTTACGATTTATATATAAAAGTATATACGCCACTTTTGAGGCACCAAAGTCAATTCCCTCGTCCCGAAGACGTTTCTTATATCTTGGACACACAAGGACGCATCTATGATTTGACTTTAGTTGGCTTCTTAATGAACCTCCAATTAAATTAATCACTCTATAAGCTTCTATGTTAAAATTTAATAAAAACAGGCAAGTGGGCACCCTACTATATTTGATAAGTGAACCCTCTCCCATTGCCAAAAAGACAAAAATAACCATTCATTGACCTTTTTAATTACCCTTTCTGTGATCAAGAATATCACTGAAAAAAAGGTGATCACATTGACATTATTACTAACATAGGCTTTATTTTTATCCTCTTAGACCACGTAATTAAGCCGCCTAACACCATGTTTAATTGATGCCAGCGTGCTAATAATAATACAAACCTTTTTTCATTACTAACACTAGGGCACACGCTAGGGCACGCACTATCATGAATTGCATGCTTCTCTTTTTATCTGTGCATGTTATTAGGGCATGACTCGCATGAAAACCAATGCCCTTTTACAGTGGAAAAGAGAAGCCATTTGTTGAACATTGAAGGGGGAACTCGTGCTGCATGTGCCTGCTAATGGCGAACAATTTGACGAGATTCATTCCACCTTTTTTATACAGTTGAAAAATACACAAAATATATATATTCTAAGCCTTAACATGCAGCTGATTAATTATAATATTTGAGTTAATGTTACATCATCTATTACCATGGAATATGAGCCCCGTACGAAATCCCATATGAAGGAAAAAAAACCTTGGGATCAGATCTTGATTTTGTCAACTCTAAAACCATATTTAACTTCCCTTACATCTCAACTCCTACTTTATACTTAGTTGTATATACTATATACTTTACTTCTATATACTACCTCCCACGTTATACTTTAATAATCAACAAACAAAAAAATTAAAAAATATCCATTTTTTCGCAGTAAACTCTTTCTGTAAGTAAACAGATTTATTTATTATATATACACTAATCTATTTATATACAAATTTGTTTATGATATTTGTTTGGACCTTCAACCACACACACACACACACTACCTCTTTATTTATTACATCATTCTATCGTGTCCCACACACTATTTTTCTTTCATCCAACTTTAACTAGAAAACGAACCTTCTCCCCTTCTTCTTGGCCAATTATCTGCATGTTGTGTACTGGGATTTGTTTCTCATTTATTTTTAAATGTTGTAGATCGATGACACCAGAATAATTATATATAGTTGTAGGCTGCAGAAGTTACAAAGAATTTAATTTAATGATGTTAAAGAATAAGGTATGTATATTGATTCGTATTTTCTTATTTATGAATAAAATATTATTAAAAGAGAGTAGAAAAGGTATTCCAACCCAAATACATTAGTCCAACAAGGTCAAATTTAACGAGATGCATAAAGATAAGTTACGTGATGAATACACCAAAACCAGAAAAAGAACATTGAACATGGTTTATCTTGACGTTAAACCATGTCGACAATTTAACCATTGAAATAAAAGGAAATACTTTTAAACACTATATTGTTTGCTATCCATTAATTACTCAACTAACTAAAAAGATGTTCAATTGTACATTACTTCTTTCTTCTTTAAAGAGAAAGAGAGAGAGAGAGAGAGAGAGAGAGAGAGGTTGATTTTTAATTGTTAAAAAAATGAAAGGCCAGGAAAATTCTCTTTGCCCACCCAATTTTCAGGCTTGTGAAAATATAGATCTATGTTTCCATTAAATAAAGTTTTCACACCCTTCTTGACTAGATGAATTTTAGCTTTCTCCATCTCCATCCTTGAGAAAAAAAAAAAGTTTTATTGACATTTGAATTTGAAATATAATACTCAATTTTATTCGTAACACATGTTTCTGTCAAAGTCGGATTTGTTCCCATGGATTCAACTATATATGTATATACTTCTCATGACTACACGTGGATCTATAATACACGCTCCATGGAGAAAAAGAGAGATGGGAAAAAATAAATTGAAGGGAGTGAGTGTGAAAGGATGAAAATATAAGAAAGAAAATGGAGAGTGAAAAAGATATTTTTCTTGTGTTTATCTTTTACTCCATGTTTCTATAATGAAAAACGTCACATTCAGCACATGAAATCAGATTGTTATTTGAATTAATTTTATATTGTTTGAAAGAGAAGGAAAAAAAAAACATAAAAATAAAATGGAAAAATGGCACACGTGACATACAAACCTCACATAACACATATGTGGGTGATTGATGTTTTTAAGGAAAAAAAAAAGTGGGAAAGAGAGAAGGAAAGATAAACACGATGGTTCTTTGTGATATGACAGATGTCTTCAGTGCATGAAACGTATCCGAATATGCAAAGACAGGAAGATAAAGAAGGGATATTCTGTTACATTGAAGCACTACAAACACATGGAACACCATTCCATAATCTTGAAAAAATCAAGTATTCTCATTATTTTGCCCAATTTGTCTGAATTGTTTCTTTTGCTTTCCTACTCATTCAAAATTTGAGGTAATTTGAATTATAATTTCAATACGATGGAAATTGTATATTAATTAGAGGTAAATTAATTTTACAACATATAGATAAATATAAATATAATTTAATAAGTTAATTTTGTGAGATTGAATTAAAATTAAAATTTATAGAAAATTACTTATGTGAACATTATTTTTAGAATTTGTCATCATGGGAAAGAAGAGATTAAGAGTACTAGGATACACGATAGTTGCAATGATTCGTGGTGCAAAACACAGAAAATGTTTCAAGCTTGTTAATGTTGGAAAACTAATAAATAGTATAAATTTATTTGAAGTATTGCATAGTCATATATAACCTTCTTTATATCTTTGTAGTAATATATAAGCCTGCTTTTGTATTATTTTTTACATAATTGTTATCAATATTCTTTCTAACACATATTTCATTATAATAAAACTTACAAATCACCAGAGAACTTTAAATAAATTACATTACAATATTTTTCAATAAATTTTAACTAATAACAAACTTCCATCCTTCCTTCTTTTCTTTTGTATTATTACTATTATTGTTAATAACAAGTGTTGGTCTCTTAAAACAATAGTAGGAGGAAAACTCTAATCATCCAATTTTATTAATTAAAATATTTCTTTATTTACCGATTATTATAAATTTTTCTCATATTTCCTTTCATTTCTCATCATCTTTCTTTTAATCTAAACAATATAGTATCACTTCTTTTTCTCCTAAAATTCACTTTAATTTACTCTTCCAAACCTATTTTTAAATCCAAACACAAGCTAAGCTAAAAGAGAAATAATGAAGGAAGTTTTAAGAAGGGGGAAGTCAACATTTATGTAAAATATATTGATATTGACATGGTGAAAGAAAGCAACCAAAGGGATTGTTTTTTTTTTTTTTCAAAGCTATTAATAATGAAAAAAAATTAAAAACTTAGTGGTGACTTTGATTTTAATTTGAACATAAGTAAATCTTAGTTATAAACACTGAATTTCAACGAATAGGTAAAAGTGAGTCGTGAAGAGAAATTTTTCAAGTTTGTGTATTTATTTTTGTTATTTTCAACTTTCTTTTGCCTTCATGCGTGGTTGGGACCATCCATGGACTCTTAAAATTAGTCTAAACATTGCCAAACTATCTTGACTTCTTTCGTTTATGGTTTTATTGCAAAACCTATTTGGGCCGCACCCAATAGGAGAACCCATACTCTTTTTTTTTCCATCACACACCCATAAGATGACTAATAATCAAAACGCTTTTATTAAATTATATTAATATTAACAAAGTATTTTATAGTTTTCATAATAAATAATATTAAATTTTGATAAATTGATAATTTTTTAAGTATTCTCATAAAATAAACGATCAAAACCTCAATGAAGCAATCTCGACTTTTATAAAAGTATCAAATCATCTCTACTATTAAAATGACCTTTTAATGGCATTCGTTCATCTAATACAAGATGTAATGTTCTAACACAAAACTTAACAAGAAGCCATCAACGATTGATTCACACTTTCCAATAAAACTTTTGAAATATGATTAGTGCTTTTAGTAAAAAAAAAATTAATATACAAATTTCTTTAAACAAAGCTGAATACAATAAAGACCTATCTCAACTAAAAAGGTTATCAACATTATTGTACACAAAGTTTTTAGTAGGGGTGGCAATGCGGGCCGGTCCGGTTTAGGCCCGATCCGCATAAGGCTCGCACAACACGGGTTGATCCGTCCCGCCCCGCATATTTTATGTGGACTGAAAACACTGGTCCGTCCTGTATACTCCTTGGTCTGCGGGCTTGCGGGCCGGTCCACGCGGACCGCGGCCTAGCCCGAGCGGGCCGCGAGCCTATGCGGATCGGGCCTGCGCGAGCCTGTGGGTTCAATACCCTGGCCTATCCCGCGTTTTTTTCGCGGGCTAGGCCCTAATTGCCATCCCTAATTTTTAGATTAAATTACTCTTTTGTTCATTTTATTTGTCAAGTAATGTCAATGTCAATTTAGTCCTCAAGTCTTTTTTTTTCTCTCAATTTGATCCTCATTTTCTTAAAAATTATTCAACTTGGTCCTTATTGTTAGTTTGACCAGATAGTGTTAAAGTCAACGCCACGTGTCAATTTATGGTTTTTTTGAATTTTTTATTTAATTTTTTACACTGTCACTTCACAGTTTTGTCACATGTCAAAATGATTCAATTTGGTCCTTATATTTGTTTTTAGTTTCAATTTAGTCCCAATTTTTGTAAAAATGAAGTAATATTGTTCCTCCTTAAATTAACACTCAATTTACTTTTTGTATAAATCTTATGATGATATTCTTACTAAAATTGACATTTTTATTAAATATTTGTAGAAATATTTTAAATTAACTTTAAATTTTGTACAAAACATTAAACTTTAATTTTTGTTTTGAACTTTAAATTTAGTTTCTAAACTTATGTGTGACAATTTATTTGATTTTCAATCTTCACTAAGTTTGTATAATTATACTTGATGTCTTTATATATGATGACAAAATTGTTAATTGTTGAAATTAAGTTTGGAGTTTAACTTTGTTTAATAATAAAACTAAAAAAAAAGCTTGTTTAAAAATATTTCTACGAATATTTAATAAAAATGTCAATTTTAGTAAGAATATCATTATTAGATTTATACAAAAAGTAGATTGAGTGTCAATTTAAGGAGAGATAATATTGCTTTACTTTTACAAAAAATAAGATTAAATTGAAACTAAAAACAAATATAGAGACCAAATTGAATAATTTTGACACGTGACACAACTGTGAAATGACACGTGTAAAAAATAAAAAATAAAAAATAAAAACTAAATTTTTTTAAAAAAATTTAAAAAAACCAGAAATTGACACATGTCATTGATTTTAACACCGTTTGGTCAAAATTAACGACAAAGACCAAATTGAATAATTTAAAAAAAAAAAAGAACCAAATTGAGACAACGAAAAATTGGAGGACCAATTTGACACTATTTAACAAGGAAAAAAAATAATTTAACCAAGTTTTTAACAACAATTAAAAACTAACCTTTAAAACTAAGGGAATTGTGTGGATGATCCTTAGTCACATGAGAAGTAATATGAAAGAATTTTAATATAAATTTTATTTAAAATCTTGGTTTTCTAAAAATTGATGAATTAATTAATTAATCCATTAAATAATTATGTGGATTGCAAATATTGTATAAGATGATTTTCTTTATAAATATTTATAATTGTTGTTTTGATTTTGGACTTACCTTTATTTTTATTGTTAGTAATTATCGCAATCATCTCTTAAATAAATTACTGTGTGGAGAATATTATATCGTAGATAGACAAGAATAGATTTTACAATTTAGAGTATATATTTTTAAGTTTTTGAAGAATTTTTGTATTGCGATGCATAGTAGGATCAACTCGTAAGATTTTCATTTTGAATCTGTTTAAATTTAAATAAGTTTAAACAACATACTTTCAATTGTATCTCAAAGTTAATAGTATTTTATATAGATATTTTGCATTTATTTTGGGAACATATTTTGAGTTTGATAAAGAAAATAACAATTAATTAATAAAAATAGTGGATGTTACATAAGAATTTTAATTTTTTTTATACACGTTTTTCTCTCCGTAAATTTTTATTGACTTAACACTGATTGTTATTGTTGGCCTTTCAGAAAGATATATCCGACTTGAAAAGAGTTGAGTTGTTATTGTTTTAATCTACTTAACAAATTCTAATGGATTTTCGACATTATAACTATTTTTTTATAATACTAAATGAAAAAAACTTTTGGTTAATTTTGATGTTTTACTTTAATGCATAGTTTTTTTTATTTATTAATATTAATAAAACATAAAACAATAAATTTTGATAAAAAAATCATAAAAATAATTATAACTAGCATAAACACATGCGCTAGCGCCTGTGTATATATTTTTTAAATATACCTGATATTATATTAGTAGGTGATAATATTATGATATTAATAAGTTGTTATATAAATTAAAATTATATCTATTAAAAATAAAGTGAAATATATCAGAACAGATGAAAGAATAATTATTGATAAATAAAGAAGAAGAGAAGAAGCAGAAATAGCCGAATTTATAAAAAAATTGTAAAAATCGGTCAATTTTTAAAAATTTAATAAATTATTATATTTAAAGGGTAAAATTGATATTTTGAAATGTGTACACAAAAAAGGGGAATTCCATTTATATATTGTTATAGATAAATATTAATTAAAAATACTTTTAATTGATATTGTTTTAAGATTAATGAAAATACCCATGTATATTTTTTGTTATGATAATAACAAATAATTATAATTATTTACATTATTATTATTATTATTATTTTATTATAAAAATAAATATGAATAATTTTTTATTTTATTCTAAATAATTATATTTATTTTGTAAACAATTTTAAAATTTAAAAAACAGTCACTTAAAAAGTAAAATTAATAAAATAACTATTTTAATTTAAAAAATATTTTAAAAATAAATTTAGAAAACATGAATAAATCTCTTTCATATATATATATATATATATATATATATATATATATAATCAGTTAATGTCTTTTACTATCAATAATGAAAAAAAAATATTCATTAAGTTAGTTGGAAAAATTTTACAAAATTTAGTTATGAATCTAACTAAAGATATTTTTAAATATGATTTAATATTAAAACACATTTTATATTTGACAGTAGTTAAAATATTCTTATTAAATTCATCAATTTTAAGTTATTTTATTCCATGAAACACTCAAACAGAAAAAACAATTTGATAGTTAAAACTTCATAAATTTAAATTACTTTATGAAAAAATAAAAAGTAAAATAATAAAATTGTTCATATTCATTTAAGTTCCTTAAAATGGTTAAGTTTCCAATTAATAATGCTTAAAATGCTTGAAGAAGTTGAATATAAACTCAACATCCAACTGCTTGATTAAATAAGTAGTTAAAAGATTGAATGATTGATTTGACTTGAGATAGGCTTAAAAGGCACGTGTTACAAAATGAGGAAGATACGTCATCAGAAAATTATGTGACTTCGTCACGAGATTATTATTTATAAAATATCTTTAAATTTACTATATAAAAGTGAATAATTTAATTTTTTTAATAACTGATTACGAAAGCTGTAGAATATTTTTAAAATTTTAAGGATTTATAAATTTATGTAACTATATTGCTAACTCTTATTTATTTGGGGTGGGATAAATATAAATTTACCAAAAAACATTAAGATTGGAAGTTTTCTTTATTTTTGAAGTTATACATCATTTTATATAATTTTAATATGATCTTAAATATACTATTTCATATGGATATAGATAGCGTTGAGTGTATGCACGTGGTTTCTTTATGCAAAATAATTAATGATGAGTGGTAAATTATATTTATATTTGATTTCTTTATATAATAGATAGATATGGAGAGAAAGAAGTAACTGGATAATTAAATAATTAGTGTAAAAATAAGATTTTAACTTGAATAAATATGTAACTCATAATAAATAAGTAGGCAGGGATGACAAATAAATCTGCTTCGGTAGATATTGTCTAAACTCGTTCTCATTTTGATAAAAATCTCTGCATTGACTAGGTATGAGTATGAAAATCTCCGAATTTTTTAATTGGATACAAAAAATCTCTTACTTTTTCAACTATGTATGAGGATGAATATGGGTATGGGATGTACATATCTCTCTCGTCCCCATCCCCATCCCCACCATATCCTCGTCCTCGTTTAAATTATTAAAATATTCATAGTCAATTAAGCAAACTTATATATATATATATATATATATATATATATATATATATATATATATATATATATATATACACACACACATACACACACATTTTCTATTTTCTATTTCTTCTAATTGTTTGGTTTGCCATAAAATTCATTTGCATCTCCAATATATTTTTTATCTTATCATAATTTTTATGCAATTATGTTCAAATGATGTATGCCAATTAAATATTTTTTATGTCTCACATTTGAATATTTCTATTTATTTGGATATTTTTATTTATTGTATATTTTCTTTTCACATGAAAATGTTCAACACTTTCAATTTAAGTATTCAATAACATAACCTTTAATTTACTAAATAATATAACAAATTTATCTTTTTTACTCTATTATTATTTTATATTTTTTAATTTGAAGAACTATTTTGTTTCGCTAAAACAATTTTCATTATTTCTCAATTATTGACTATGTTGATATTTGAAAAGTTTTCTTAGATCTCTAAAGTATTTTTCATTTTATCATACTCTTAATTATATATTTGTTTCCTTTGTGTGATTTCATTCAATGGTCTATCAAATTGTTTCTAAGATACAAATTTGATAATTTCTTAATATTTTTATTTGTTTTTATTTTTATAATGTAAAATACTATTTTGATATATTTTATATAATTATCTTTTATTTTTTTTAACTCATTATCATACTATGATTTTGTCCCTATAATTGTTTAAATAAATTTTATTTACTATAATATAAAATTTTAATGTATTTTCCATATATTTCTTTTTATTACCATCCAACATATATTGTAGTTCAAAAGATACAATATCTATGTTAAAAATTATTATTATTAGTTTAATATTTGTTTTTTGTGTTATTTGGATCAAGTGATTTATTATAACTTTTATTAGTATATAAAAAAAGATTCATTAGAATTTAAAAAATTGAAGTAAGCATGCATTTAACATATATTTTATTCTGAATATTTGTTTTTCTTTTATATATTTTGTCAACTACAATTCATTAATGTTTGCAAATTTAATAGATGTTTTGGTTCTCATGAAATTTTATTTGGTATTTTAAGTTGAAATATATACAATTATAATATAATTTCTTTATAAATATTTGATATTGAAGAAACAACCCTTCTCTTAATATTAACTATTTGATAATATTATGTTTTTTTTGCTGTAATTTTTTATTATTTTATAAAAATTAATTAATTAATATTGAAACAATAAGAAAGTTGGTACGAGTATGAGTACGAGTATATACCCGTTACCTGGTAGGGATGGAGATGAGATCAAAGTTTGGTACCCGTTGGGTTTGGGTATGGAGATGAAGATGAATTTTTTGATGGGGATGAGTATGGAATAGCGAAACTCGTTCCCGTCCTGCCCCGTTGTCATCCCTACTAAAGAGTCACATCTTTTTATACAAATTCATTTATCTTTATATCCTACTTAATTTAAAGAAATTTAATTAATTAATTTAATTCAAGAAGTGTCCATATATTCCTAGATAGAATATATAACTTCTAGGTTTTTTAAATATTTTTCTTTTGAAGTTTATACTTTTTAATCAAATCAATTTCAAATTTATGTATGGTTAACGTTTTGTTTGTGTGTTTTTTTATTAAAAAAATATTTAGACATTATTGAAAATATATACATATTTTTTGCCAATTTTTTTTTGAATTTTTTTTTAGGAAACACTTACAAATTTTGTTATGAATAATAGTTTGTAAGAATTTGGTACCAATTCTTTTTGCAAAAGATTTTGTACAAAAGATTTTTCGCACAAAATTTTGTAAGAAATACTTTCAAATTTTATAATTTTGTAAGAAATAGTTACTGAATAAGGAATACTTGCCAATTAAAATTCATAGGAAAAATAACAAAAAAAGTATTTTTTTACAAAATCTTATAAAAGAATTTGTAGGAAAAATTCAACGAAATGTTAAAAATTGTAGTAGTGAGAGAATGAGGAAAGAAATAATAACTAATTTTAATTTATAATTAAGTTTTAAGAAAAATGATTAATAGATTTAAAAAGTCAATGTTTTACAAAAATATAAATAGTAGACTTTGTAAACATACAAAGGATAAAGCATGTGCAAAAATATTGAGACTCTTTAAAAATATAAAGGATATGCAAAAATATGTATAGTAAAGTACAAATCAATGTATAAACAAACTTGTCTAATATATTGTTAGACTTGTCTAATGAGTGCATGACAAACTTGTCTAATATGTGTTGTTAGGCTAGTCTAATTGATATATGTACACACTCGAATAATATTTGTTATACTCATTTAATCACTATATATGGACAAACTTGTTTAATGACTATTGCAAGACTCGTCTAATTAAAGAATGGATAGAGCGCTCTAATGTGTATGAATAAACTTATCTAAATATGTGTATGGATATACTCCTATAGCGTATATATTTAGACTCGTCTAATGTGTATTACAAGACTCGTTTGATCAATGTACGAACATACTCGTCTAATGTGTACTCTAATACTAGTATAATATGTTTGCAATACTCATCGAATTATTATATAGACAGACTCGTCTAACGTGTATTGTTAGACCTGTGTAATGTTTTTCGCTATACTTATATAATAAGTGTATGAATAAACTCATCTAATGTAAATTTCTAGATTCATCTAATTAGGAATGAATAGACTTGTCTAATGTGTATTAATAGTTTCGTCTAATTTGTGTGTGAAAAGACTGGTCTAATGTATATTGCTAGAGTCGTCTAATTAATATACGAATGACTCATCTGATGTGTATTGCTAGACTCATCTAATCAATATATCAACAAAATCATCTAATGTTTTCATATTACTCATCTAATCATTGTATGAAATGACTTCTCTAATATCTTTTGTTGTAGTCATCTAATCAACGTATGAAATGACTTGTTTAATATTTTGTTATAATAACGTTTGGAATAAGGGGTGTCAAAGTGAGTCAACCTGAATCACACAGGTTGGCTTATTATGGGTTGGGCTAGGGCCAGCTCAACTTGACTCACTTTTTTGGTGAGTCAGAAATTTTATAACTTGCTAGACCCACCATAGGTTGGTGGGTTGGTTCACTTACAAACGTTTTTTTTTTTGCAATTTATTTTATATATTTATTGCATTATAATAATAGTGAATTGACTTAATTTATTTCTTATAATAGTGGAATCAAAGTATTCACCTAATTCTCGAAATATTATTATAAATATAATAGTTAAAGATTAAAGTATCAATGTATATAACATGATAAACAAATTAATTCAATATTCAAACTATTCAAATATTATTAGCAACGTTCTAGCATTTAAAAATATGAAATTGTGAACCTATATAATTAGAATTACTAAATAATTATAAAAAAAAATTGAAAAAATTTGTAAAAAAATGTTGGTGGGTTAAGTGGCTTAACCTACCTTCAACCTGTTTAACTTATAGGTTAAGTGAGCCAGACTCAATTCAACACACTTTTGAAAAAATTGAATTTTTCCCAACTTAACCCGACTTGAACCCGTGGTGAGCCGGGTTGGCTCACGAGTTGGAACCCATTTTGACATCTCTATTTGGAATGACTTGTCTAATATTTTTTGTTATGCATGTCTAGTTAGTGTATGTGTAGTCTCGTCTAATGTATATTGCTAGACTTGTGTAATTTTTTTGTTATATTCGTCTAATCAATGTATGGAAAGGCTTGTCTGATGTGTATTTTTTGACTTGTCTAATCAATATATCAACAAACTCGTCTAATATTAAACTTGTCTAATCAGTATGGGGACACACTCGTATAATGTGTATTGCTAGACTCATTTAATTAGTGTATATTCAGACTCATGTAATGTGTATTGTAAGACTCATCTAATTAGTGAATGAGCAAACTCGTCTAATTGGTTTATGGACAAACTTGTCTAATGTATGCTACTAGACTTGTCTAATTAGTGTATAAACATACTCATATAATATTTGTTGCTAAGCTCGTTTAATTAGTGTATAAATAAAGTCTCATATAATCAATTAATGGACAAACTTGCCTAATGTGTATTAATAGACTCATATAATCAGTGTATGGACATATTTGTGCAATGTATATTGTCAAGCTTGCCTTATCAACATATGGATAGACTCGTCTAGTGTTGCTAGACTCGTCTCATTAGTGTATGGACAAACTCGTCTAATAGGTATTTTTAAACTCGTTTAGTCAATGTGTGAAATTATTTGTCTCTTATTTTTTCCTATATTTGTCTAATGATTGTGTGGACAAATTCATCTAATGTATATTGTTAAACTTGTCTAATCAATGCATCGACAAATTTATTTAATATTTTTTGTTATACTTGTCTAATCATTGTATTCGTAAACTCGTATAATCAATATATAAAATGACTCGTTTAATATTTTTTGTTATACTTATATAACTAATGTACGAGCATACTCATTTACTATATATTATTATACTAGTCTAATTATTTGTTAAGTTTGTTGTCAGACTTGTCTAATCAATATACGTCTAATCTATATTTTTAGACTCATTAATAACAATATAATACATTAGTTATATATTTTAAAATAATTAGTTTTTTAGTTTTTACCTCATTTTGATCTTACTAAAATCTTAAGCTTTAAATTTTCAAATTGAAAATAGAAAAAAGTGAATTCAAATAATATAAACAAAATTTATTATATTAAGAAGTGTGGTTTCTTTTATTACAAATATATAATTTAAAAATAAATTATTAACCACAATATTTTAATTTATTCTATCACAAATATAATTATTTAAATCCATATACCAATTTCTACGTACATATTATTAATCCTTATTTATTTAAGTTGGGATAAATATAAATTCACCCAAAAGAAAATAAGATTGGATATATCAGTCTCTTCAAAATTTTGTATAACTAAATAATGTATACAACGTATTTGATCGATTCAATAATTTAAATTTTTGAGGTTTTATATAATTTTAATATGATCTTAAATATACTGTTTCATATGGATATAGAGAGCGTTGACTGTAAGCACATGGTTTCTGCAGCATGATTAATGATGAATGGTAAATTATATTTACATTTGATTTTTTTTTTATAATAAATAGAGATGGAAGAAAGAAAGTAACTGTATAATTAAATTAAATAATTACTATAAAAATAAGATTTTCACAATATTGAATAAATAATGTAACTCATAATAAATAAGGACTCGCATTTTTCATGCAAATTCATTTAGACCCTACCTAATTTAAAGATAAATAATTAGTTAATTTAATTCAAGAAGTGTCCATATATTCCTAGATACAATATATAATTTCTAGGTTTTTAAAATACTTTTCTTTTGAAGTTTATACCTTTTTAATAGAATATGTGTAAGCAACCCTAACCTAAATCAATTCAAGATCAGAATCGAGTTTAGGGTTTCAAAAGAAAAGAACAGGCAAATAGACAGGAAAAAACAAAATCAACTAATTTCTTGCCCTTTTTCTATTTCTAATGATAATGAAGTATGGTGAACCATTTTATTGTCCTCCTACTAGCTACTAGTTCTATTCTCCAACTAAAACCTGTAGCAGAGTTTGTATCTTTAACAAATAACAGTAAAAATTAGAAAAACTTCTAATTTGTAAACATAATTTACTTGTTGAGTTCCACCTAATCCTCCAGTAATGGAATCAAGTAGCAGTACATGTTGCAGAATAATTGGTCATGGCTGTAACTTCATGTGCTGCAAGAGGAAACAAATGCACAGATCATAAGAAAATTATTGTAAATTAATTACAGCAAAGAAACAGTTCCAGAAGAATAATAACCTTTTGATTGAAGTCTTGTATCTCCTCTTCAGTGAGGCCTTCATCATCTCCAACACTTTCCTGCCACCCAAGTGAACGTAAAAATGCCATCTCTTCCTCTTCTGTAAAATGAAATGGATTGCTGATATGCTGATTCTCTCCACTGCTTGAAGGTTTCAGAGGTTCATTGGCAGCATTGTCATTCACTGTAATCATGGAGCTGGAGTCACTCACCATGTTCAGAGAAGAGGAATCCACTGAAGAAGCTTCTCTAGGTTTCAGAATGGGACAACTAGAGACATTTGTTGTGCTGGCTTCAGACTTCTCCGAGGAACAAGACATGTCAGAAGAAGGGTTTTCCAAGGAACTCTTCCTTGAAAGATTCTTGAAGAAATCATTCCTGCTCTGGGTAGGAAAAGTTGTTTTCTTCTCCAATGTTATCCATGAAGAAGGGGTTGAATTGTTGTTACCTAAGCTTCTAGAGGCAGCAGCTATAGAAGTGGATCTAGTAACTGGGGTGGCCAATGATCTACTATTGGAACTTAAGTTGTCCTTTACTACTGAAGAGACACCATTCAACTCTCTTGAAGCACTGAAATTATGGGAATTAACAGAACTAATTTTCTGCATATCTGAGTTTGGATGAGCACCCTGCAATGAATGACCGGACCGCCGCGAGTAGAAGGGATACTGGTGTCGCCCTGTCTTGGCCTTTGATTTTTCCAAAGAGCTAGCCGCCTTCACCATATTCATATTCCAAAGTTAGTAATATATCAAACACTTTCAACAATCGTTAACTGCTAAATTTTCTTACAGTTATTGAACTTAAATAACAAAGCAAGCCACAAATTCAGTCCAAGAAAGTTTGCACCGCTCAATGGTTTTATATGTTTTGGTACAAGACTCCAAGTTATTTATTGTTTACTTCTAAGGAATGAGCATCAATGCACCAAGTATAGCAGAGATTAGATAACAATGCTGAGATAAAAAGTTCTTTAGCAGAGGTGAGAGTCCTCAATCAAGCATAATATAAGAGGAATTCAACTGCTATAGATTGGTCATGTACACAAGAACAAATTGGAAAAAATGATACAATCCAAATCAGAAAATATAAAAACCTTAAATGTTTCAGAAGTGAAACAGAAAAGATGCCTTTATAACCAATGTTTACGAGAAAATAACTAAATTTGGCTATATAACTCCTTATTTCCTGTAAAGCCTTATACTAAAAATCTGTAACATACAATCCCGGTCACTCTCTTGCCAAAATATTTGAAAGGGAGACTAATGAAATTTTCTCACTGCCTCCAGGCCTAAATAATTTATAGCACAACAAACCTACAAGTGCTCCCAAATGGGAGATTGGACCACGGACTGTGGTTTTCCTTTATGCATTGCAGCAGTTCAAACTCTAATCAATACCTAAAATGCCTTTATTTCTAGTAAGGCATATGGCAGTAAATTGAGTGAAATAAAACTTAACTAAAATCAATCAAAAGTATATACCACAAATAGATGCTTATGTCTTCAACACTTCCAAAATACTTCATTGATTAGAACATAGACAATAAAGTTGGAAGAAAACATATTTTACATGTAAAATGTTTCTGGTTTAGCAGATTCTCAGGTGGAACATCAATCACAGTGCAACATATAACAGTACCATGAAGTTTTCTATTGTGCATAAAACCCATAAATTGTACTATGAAAAAAGTCAATAATGCTTTCATAACTAAATTATTTTAAGAAAAAAGAAGCAGAAGAAACACTTACCAGGGATCTAGGTGTGGATGGTGTCACTGGGATTAATAACCTAGATTGCTTGAGGGCCAACTCTTCAAGCTTTTGAGTACTAGCAGATACCTGTATGGAAAATATACCATAAGAGCACTAAACACATTTCAGCAAATGCAAAACTTAAAATAGAGTTCAACATGAGACATACTTTGGATGGTGAATAAGAGTGATGTGGACTTTGAGCCAATGTCTCAGCCATACTGAGGCCCATAGAAGATGTGCTTGAAGAAATATTAGACTGATGCATCATCATAGCCTTGCTTCTGATTCCAACTGATGCTGAGGTCAGGCCGTCATTGTCAATATCTTTCTCCCCATCCATATCAGTCCAGCTTCTCTCAGAACTACTATATGACCTTGAGAGGCTAGGATTCCGTTGACGACTGGTATAAGTCATATGATCTGACACAAGAAGGATATTTGTCACTATTAGAACTGTTTATGGATGTTTAGAATATTTACTTAATATGTTATTTTATTTAAATTACTTTTAAGAAATATTTCGGTTTTAGAATATCTTTTCTACGAAGATAGGAGAATATTTTAGTTATTATTTAGATTCAGGAAATCTATTGTAAATATTTCGTATTTTGTCAAATTTTTGCTCTATAAACAGAGTAGATAATCTCTTATATTTTCAGAAACCCTAAAAATTCAACAATTTCAGTTATGCAGTATCACGGATGACAGTATCTTCTCACGCACAATATGTGGGGACTAAATATCATACATGGTGAACCAAAGTACAAGATTTCACATTTTATGTGTTGGTGGAAAAGAATAAATGTTCCTGATAGGAAAATTTGTTGACAATACAGAGAATTTCCCTGTCAAGCATTCAAACATGCTATTAAGTATTATGGGGTATTCAGCACTAAGCATAAACAATTACCAGAGTATGGTGATGTGAATTGGTTGTTTGTATCAGTCACTCTACTGTCATTTCCACTGCTTTTCAACCATTGCGGTGCCAATGAATGATCACCTCCTCCCATTCTTCATATCAAATACATCAATCTTCTCCAGGATCTAACTAATTTGTGCTTCACTTTAAATGTCTAAATTATCAGACAATTCCTCTCACACATCCCTAATTACAATCCAATTCATATCATCAATGCTAAAATAACTAACTTCTCAGTCTTTCTTCAAATTCCCAAATTGCAAATGATCAAAAGTGATGTTATGCACACTGTAATAAAAACCTGTTCACTCTTTCTCAATGTACAAATGTACAAAAATTCACTGTACGCTTGGTAATGATGAGGAAACTTCAATGGGAAACAATATCTGCATTTAACCCCTCAGCGCCCTCAAACAATAAAGGGTTGATTTCAGTCTCAAGTTCTTCTCACAGGAAGCAATTTGCTTCGTCAAAAAAGGGACAACGGAATGAATATTTCAGAATCAAAGACACGGAATACAACAAAAAATTATATTATATTACACGAATTCCCTGATCTATGTAACCACTAACCTAGTGTCTAATCCAATTAGTCATAAATTGAACCACAAAAACACCTTCAGACAATCTGCTTAAATTTAATAAACCCTCCAATAACCCAGAGAGAATAATAGGAAGGCGCAGCAAGCCAGGTATATAAGGTAGAAAAACTGAAGGATTAAAAGGGAAAAAATGACTAAAGAATCAAACAAGTGAGAAACACAAGTCAAACATCCTCAGCCATATGCTAAAACTAAGCACCACCCAGTGACTGAAATTGAGGAATTAGACGAAAGAAGGGACAGGGGGTACATTGTAGGGAGGTTATAAGACGATTAAACCGATAAAGGTAGAGACTTTGGGTGGCAAAGAGTGAAGAGGCGAAAAGGGGTTCACGCAGAGGAGCAGAAAGAGGAAGAGGGTGTGATTGCTTGGAGAAGAGGGCAAGGGTTTAATCGAAAAAAGAAGCGAACTTGCGCAGTGGGGTTCTGAAAAGAATTAAAGGGCGGTGTTGAATTTGGTTTGGCGTTTCATGTGGTGTGCTTCTGCTTCACCCACCAGTCACCACTGCCACCTTGTCTTGTGTTGTACCAATGTAAAGGTTTGGTTGGCTTGTGCCTCAAGTATTTGTTTGGTTTAGGTATTTATGTTTACCTTCTTTGCTGAAAAGATAAGTCCTCACTAATTAATACACTTAGTTTATATCATAGTCTATCTAAGCATGCATGATTGCTGTCCAACAAGATATTCATAAATAAAAAGGTTTAATTAATACATGCACTAAATAATATAAGCTACATAATTAATTTTAACATTAATTAAAGGAATTAATGTCATTTAATTTCATTATTATTATATTTAAAGATAAATTATTTCCTGAAGTTGATTCAAAAGGAAAATATTAAAATAAAACCTCAATTGATTCAAAAAAAATTACTCTCTCATTACTCTTTTTCTTAGATTAATCATCCACTTACAAAAAAATCATTAAATACAACCAATTTTATAGATAAAAATAATTAATCAATATTTATACTTATATATAAAGTATTCTTCTTTTTTATGTTCATAGTTTTTTTCCGATTTTACCTTTAAATAATTTATTTAAATTAAAATAATTATTTTATCAATATTATCTTTTAAGTGGTGGTTTGTTTAAATTTAATCACCTTTTCGATTTAATCGTTTTAAACTTTAAAAAATTTAATTAAAAAATTACCTATACAAAATATAAAGACCAGTTACAATAAAATTATAAAGGTTTAATTATTTGTATGGTATCCACTTTGGTAGAGGTGTGTTAATCTGGTACCTGCCTTCAAAAAGATGTTAATTGCATTCTAACTTTTGAAAAAGTACTTCAATTATGTCTATTTCAGACGGAGTTAACTAACGCTGTTAACGACGTGCCACGTGTCAGTCTGTGATTTTTTTAATTTTTTAAATTTTTTTAAAATTATTTGAAAAAAATCTAAATGCCACGTGTCAGGTCCATGTGTGTGACACGTGGCATTGTTAGTGCCACGTGGCATCTTAATGCCACTTGTTAGTGTCATTATCAGATGTCATTGTCTTGATTTCGATTTATTTCCCATATATGTATCAATGATTCAATTTAGTCCTTATTTATGTGTCTCTGATTCAATTTTGACCCAGTTTTTTTTAATAATTAAAATTCATTTTTTATAAAATTAAAAGTAATTAAGTATAAAATTTTCACAAAAATTAAGTATTTGATATTTATATTAAAATTTAGTGGTAAAATTCATTTTATTAAGTCATTTTTAAAAAAAAAATTAGTGTAACATTCATACGAATAAAAATTTTGGTTTAAAATTAGTAAGAGACAATATTGTTCGATTTTGAAAAATTAAAATTAACAAAACATGAGTACTTAATCAAAAAATAATTAACAAAGTAATATGTTAAAAAGTTGTTTTTAATAAAAACATATTAGTATAAAATTTATACAAATAATAAATTTGGTCTGAAATTGAGAGAAACAATATAAATATTAGTACTTAATTTTGTAAAAATATTTATACTTAATTAATTTTAATCTTATAAAAAATGGATTACAAAAATATTTTAATTATTAAAAAAAATTAGGACAAAATTGAATGAGATACACATAAATAGGTACTAAATTGAATCAAAAAGACATATATGGGAATTAAATCGAAATCAACACAATGACATATGATAATGACATGACACGTGGCATTGCAATGTCACGTGACACTGACAATGCCACGTGTCACACACAGGGACCTAACACGTGACATTTTTTTTCTTCAAAAAATTAAAAAAAAATTAAAAAAAAATAACTCCGTCTGAAAGGGACCTAATTGGAACACTTTTTCAAATGTTGAGATGCAATTGATACTTTTTTAAAAGCGGGTACCATATTGACACACCTCTACCAAAGTGGGTACCATACGAGTAATTATACCAATTATAAATTATAATAATCACAATATTAATATAAAAAGAAGGGCTTAAATACCTTTTTCGTCCTCATTTTCGTAGTGTTTGTTGCGGATGATCCTCATTTTGACAGAATGTTTAAAATGGTCCTCATTTTTTACCGAATGTTTAAAATGATAATCATTTTTGCAATTCGTGTTTTATTTGATCCTTTTTCTGTGACGCCGTTTAAATCAGTAACGGAGCATTGTACAAGTGACAATGTTTGTATTACATTTGGGGTGTGTTACATGTACTGTACAGATGACTAATTAACGTTAACTTTTCAATTTGGAGGAAATTTTGTAATTAGGACTTGAGTTGGATTGTAGTCGCGCTCTTCATCGTTGGAGGCGATTTCTTCATCTTCGTCTTTATTGAGCTCGAATTTGCAGAGGAAGTAGCTAATACTTTTCATTTCATTGTTAGATTACAGTTGCGCTCTTCATTTCAATTTTCTAATTAATCATCATCAACGAGGTAAGTGGGTTTAGGGTTTTCTGGGTTATGTTTGCTCGTGGGTTAGGATTTTTGTAATTCTATTTTGGGGTTTGTTTGTGCTTGGATTGTTGTGATGTTCTGCATGGTTTCTAAATTACCACACTTGTACAGTACATGTAACACACTATCAATGCAACGTAATACAAACAGTGTCACTTGTACAGTGCTCCGTTACTGATTTAAACGGCGTCACAGAAAAGGACCAAATAAAACACGAATTGCGAAAATGAGGACCATTTTAAACATTCGATAAAAATGAGGACCATTTTAAACATTCTATCAAAATGAGGATCATCCGCAACAAACACTACAAAAATGAGAACGAAAAAGGTATTTAAGCCAAAAAGAAGTGAACACAAGTCTATATCTATATATGAAGAAGATTATTCTTTTTGTTGTTCATACTTGTTTTTCAATTTCACCTTTTAAATATTCTTTTAAATAATGATTATTCTATGAATATTATCTTTTAAGTGGTTGTTTGTTTAAATTTAGACATTTTCTTTGGTTTAACCACTTTTTAAACTTAACTATCTTTTTAATTAAAAAATTACCAACAAAATAAATAAAATCTACTTACAATAAAATTATAAAATCATTTAATTTTAATTTTATAATTATAATAATAACAATAATAATATTTTTATCATTTTTTATTAATATAAGAAAAAAGTGAACACATGTGTTAAAAATATATAATAAAAATATCAATTTGAATAAAAATATTTGCATAACATTTATATAAAAATTAATTTTTGTTTCAATTTGGTGAGGAAAGAAAGTGTACAATTTTTACAAAAATTGCGACTAAATTGAGAATGAGGAAATGACACCTGCCACATCACACTGTCATTGCCACATGACACAACATCAGCTTGACAGGTGTCAAATTTTTATTTAAAATAATAATAATAAAAAAAAATTAAAAAAAAAGTAAAAGAAATTTCAAAAAATTCAGGAACTGACATGTGACACCCTTTTAACGTTATTGTTGCACCATTAACATAAAGTTTTTTTATTGCATTAAATTGTCCAAAATAGTGATCAAATTGAGATAAAAAGAATAGACAGACCAAAGATGTTCAAATGATGTATGTCAATTAAATATTTTTTATGTCTCACATTTGAATATTTCTATTCTTTTTTAATATTTATATTTATTGTATATTTTTCTTTGAGATGAAAATGTTTAAGTGTCTCAATTTTTGATGTCACAATTTAAGTGTTTAATAGCATAAACCTTTCATTTACTAGGTAATATAAAAATCATATCTTCTTTACTCTATTATAATTAATTTTTGTTTCATTTGATTTTGTTTCGCTCAAAACAATTTTCATTATTTCTCAACTATTAACTGTGTTGATATTTGAAAAGTTTTCTTAGATCTCTAAGGTATTTTTCATCTTACCATATCCTTACTTATACATTTGTTTTTCTTAATGCGATTTCATTCAATAATCTCTCAAATTGTTTCTAAGACACACATTTGATATATTTTTGATATTTTTATTTGTTATTTATTTTTATCATGTAGGATACTATTTTGATTATTTTATATAATTATTTTTTATTTTTTATTTCATTGTCAATCATACTGTAATTTTGTCGCCATAATTGTATAAATAAAATTTATTTACTATAATATAAAAATTTAATGTAATTGCCATGAATATTTTTTATCACCATCCAACACAGATCGAAGTTCAAAAGATACAACATCTATTTTAAAATTTTATTATTATTAGTTTCATTTTTTTTTCTTTAGGTGATATTGATAAAGTGATGTATTATAATTTTTATTAGTGTATAAAAAAATAGATTTATTAGAATTTAAAAAATTGAACTAAACAAACATTTAAAATATATTTTAATTTGAATATTTGTTTTTCTTTTATATATATTTTTTACATATTTTTAAAATTTTATCAACTAGGTTCCATTAATGTTTGCAAATTTAATAAATGTTTTAGATCTCATGAAATTTTATTTGGTATTCTAATTTGAAATGTATACAATTATAATTTATTTCTAAATATTTGATATCGAAGAAACAAACTTCATTTTAATATTGAATATTTGATAATATTATGTTTCCTTTACTGTAATTTTTTATTATTTTATAAAAATTAATTAATATTGAAACGGTAAGAGAACAAGTACGAGTATGAGTACTAGAATATACCCGTTACTCGGTGGAAATGTGGGATAGCGAAACCCCTTGTTGCCATCCCTAAATATGGGAAATATTTAATATAATTGGAAATATAAATAAATAAATAAATTTATTGTTACTCATATTTGTATGGACTCTTATTTTTGTTGGTAAATGTTATTTATAGGCAAGCACTTTTTAACTTTATTACATTTATTTTGTTTTAAATCAAATTTATTACAAATTATTATTTTATTTAATCAAATATAATACTATTTACCCCCTTCTATCTATAAATACTACCTATTTTCATAAGCATAGGACACAACAAACACATCAACACATAAAAGGTGTTTCCAATCTTCTACTCTATAATATTTTTTAAAATATTGGTGTTTCGATGTTCATAAGGTTTATGGATCTTTCTTTGTACTATATTGATATGACATGTTGTTGTATCTTGGGATAAAAGTGTATATAATGTTGTTTATGTCTTGTGCAGTGAGGGCGTTTTCTCTCTAGGGATAACGCTCTGCGTGCCTCAACCTAAGTTATTTCTATTCCTTTCTTCAATTATAATTGTATCATATTTTTTTTATTATTTGTTAGACTTGATGAATATTCTATTATCTATATATCTATGTTATTCTTATATAATTATTATCATTTATTTTTATTATTTTCCCAACATTCTTAGAGAGAAAAGTGTGTTATTTTAGTTTACTAATCATTATTCCTTTTATTGTAAAATTCAGAGATAATGTTATGTAATATATTTGTCATGGATATGATTAAGTCATTCTCAAATACATCTGAAAAATTTATGGGTAAAATTTATTTTTCTACTGGCAACAACAAATAAAATATGGTTATACTTTTTTGTGATATATAGAGCTACTAAGTAATATGTTATGATATTTTTGATAAATATATTTGATGTCATGGACATACTTTAAGTGTTTTGCCTAATAATATTTATAAAATATCTTATCATACTGAATTTTTTTTAAGTAAGGGGAAGCACTTAAATTGAAACAAGTTTGTTGAAATATTTTATGTAAATATTCTTGTGAAAAATAGTTGAGTTTGAAATGATTAATAATAAACCTATATTTTATCATAATCGTGAATTTAAAAAATTCGTTTATTATATGAAATTAAAAGGATTTGTTTTACTTGACACCATGCTTATGAGTTTTATGATTTAAAATTACCCCCTTTATTGCCTCAAAGTTTAAAAATTTATTTTTTGATGTTTTGATCGTGTGCCTCTGTGTTGAGCAAAAACATCGTTTTTATCTTTAATGCTTGCTAAAGTTAATACTATTAATATAGGTGTTGCATATGATTTTCCATCTGAAAGGTTTCATATCACTAACCTTAAGTTAAATTATGTTTAACTCAAACGATTGATTTATAGACTGAGACTAATGTTCATATGCATGCTAATAAAAAAATATTTTGTTTATACAATAAATAAAAGAAAAAATATTTTGTTTATTACTAAGTGGCTTTTTAATACAATAGAGTTTTTATTTCTGGATATGGTGATTTTGTCGTTAAAGGTATATTTATGATAGTTTTGTTTAAGACGGCTTATGCCTTTATCTTCAAATAAAATATCTAGTATTTCTTCATTGTTATTTTAAATATATGATAATCATGTTGTGAAATAATATGATAATTGAATTATGATTGTTAGCATGAAATATGAATTGGCTTGGTGGTTTGGTATTGATTTAGCTTTGGCAGGGTGAGGGTTTCAAATCTTGGTGAACTCAAATTGAACATTTTTTTAGTCATTTTTGGTTTTGGCATGAAGGTGAAGGGTTAACGTAAACCCTAGAGAAATGGCAGCCAAGAGGGGGGAGAGGCTGAAAACGGATTATAAAAGGGGTCCATGAATAACAATCAACATCACCATTAAGTCTAGGTTCGTTTTATATTATTACCTAGTTTTTAGGACACCTTTAAAAGGCTAAAGTGAGGTAAAGGGAAGGGTTTGGCAAGCTGGAAACTATACCTACAGAGAGAGCACGAAAACTCTAGAATTGGGTGAGGTTGAGTGAGAGTTGAGGGGCTGAATAGAGAGGAACCAAGGAGGGTTGGTGATCAAAGGATAACTTCCCAATTGTCAAGGTTTAAAGCTAAAAGGATCCAGGTTAGGGGAGCTTTTATATGTTAGAATTTTTATAAGTGTATTTGAATTGATGGATATATATATATATAATTGTGATTATTGCTCGTTTCTGGTTGAATCTTTGTGTTTCTGGAAAATTTCCAGAAACCGCCTGGCGGGCTGTTCATAGCCGCCAGGCAGCGCATGTAATTATATGTGATCTGGGTTCCTGGCCGAGGAACCGCCTGGCGGTGATGAATTTTCGCCAGGCGATGCGAGTCTGTTGGGCTCGATTTCTGGTGATTTGGGGTGTTTTGGATTGAGTTGATCGGGGAAAAACAAAGGGATAATGGTTACTGGAAGTTCTAACTTGTTTTCCATTGATTTTGAGCGTAATGAAAGGTTTAATCCGATGGAACAATGTAATTGAGTTGTAGGGTTTGGGAATTGGCGGTTTTGTAGAACTAAACTAGACAAAGTTTATTATAATAAAACTAATGTTGTTGGAATTAGACTAAGCGCGGATTGATGGCACTCGTATTAGGTTCTTGGAGAGGATTGGTTGAGATAGGAAGAAAAGGGGGCATCCAGATGGTATGAGGATCATTTTCGCAGGGGCTGTAAAACTGGGAAATTGCCCAGAAATCTATGTGCCGCCTGGCGGCACGGGCTTTGCCGCCAAGCGCCTTCACAGCAGTGTTGTTCCTGGGTGGTTGCGTGAGACAGTGAGGATGTGGGGGGATCTTGAGGTCAGGTTGAAGAGTGAATGAAATTAGGAAGGGTGAGGAGGGGGAATGAGAATTGTAACAGTTAGAGGATTGAGTTGAGGTAGCAGGATTTGTTGACAGGTCTTGGGTGGTTGTAAGTGGGAAGTTAGAGACAAACTTGGTAATGGTAATGAGTGAATTATGAATTGATAGGTGAGGAATATTAACATAAGATAAATCTGTTTATTTTATCAAGCATACGAGGATATATTACATGGATGGAAGTGGAAATTTTGGTTAGGGAAATGTCCACTCGAGGGCTGATGTACTATAGTAGTGTTATCTTAGCTGGAATTTGAAAGTAGAAAATGTATATATGAAGGTTGACACTGAACTCAGTGGGATCTGACTTGGAATGCAAACAACGTAGTACCCTTAAAGTGGAGGATCTTGATAAGAATAGGAGGTGCATCTAGTAGGTAAATCAGTAATGTTAATAGATGTGAGGCATTGTGGCAGTGTGATACACTGAAGCTTTAACTATTAAACTTGGTTGAGTGACTAATGAGGTCTAGTTACGAATCCTTGTGACTTAATTCAGAGCAGTACAGTAACCAGGGGTGCAATTGATATAGTGCCTGGCGGTGGGGGTTAGGCCGCCAGGCAATATCGAGGCAACAATGGGGTTTGGTGCAAGTGGCGCCTGGCGGTGAAGGAGGTCCCGCCAGGCGATAGAGAACAAACAAAAGCGCTATGGGGTCGCGTCCGCCCGACGGTGTGGGAGTTTATGCCAGGTGGTTGTTGTAGAATTTGAAATTATTTTGAGGCGCTTGGCGCCTGGCGGTACGTGTCCCCCGCCAGGCGGTCTGGAAGTTGTAGCGCCTAGCGGTACGTGTCCCCCGCTAGGTGATGTAGTGGCTGTAAGTCCTAAGTTATTGGACTTAGTAGGGTGATCTACAAGGCTTTTAGTGATGCCTCAAAGGTAAGATTGCTGGGTTCCTTGAGTTGAGCTCGGAATGTATCCCTTGAGTTGAGCTCGGAATGACATCCCTCGAGTTGAGCTCGGGATGGCGGATGAACACGAGGAACCCTTGAGTTGAGCTCGGGTTGGCGAGTGTTGCCGGTGTGAGTGTGCTGGTTGTGGCCAGTACGGATGGGTCCAGGTAGATTGCCCTCCTCAGTTGTTGGTTGACGAGTTTGGTAGTCTTGGGACATTACGGACTATGTTCGTAATTGGAAACTCCACCTGGCGTTACGGTGTATGATCCGTGGCATTGGTTCCCGCACGTGCTCTGTCGGTTGTGGCCGACAGGTTTGGCAGTAAATTATCTTGGGGTAATCACTAGAAGAGGTAGAACACGAATGGTTTGGTTGTGGCCAGACGTTAGAGAATTGAGTAAGCTATGGTATCTTGATTTTTGTAGAGTTTACAGCTGTATAACTGATTATTTGATTATTGTTATGATTTGTTGTTTTCATAAGCTCACCCTATCTGCTTGTGTTTGGCGATGATCGTGTACGCGGTACACGTGAGCAGAGAATGTTGATGTAGGTGGAGCCAGTGAGGATTAGTCACGGAGCGTGGAAAATGCTTGGGAGTTTTATACATTTTTGTAATATTTTGGGTTGGACTATTTTGTAAACTCTTATGAGAGGTTTTATTATGTTGTTTCAGTTTTATTAACTATGGATTTTGCTTTTATCCTTGTAAGTTAATAAAATTTAAATTTTCCGCGTTTTTGGGAAATGAGGTTTATTCATAAATGCGGCAGCTTTATAATTTTAATAGTTTTATTTATTTAAATCAGTAATATCCTGACGGGATGTTACATTGATAATGACATAACTTAAATGGATTGACATTTAAGTTGTGTTGTTTTTGGTAATGACATTGAAATTATATTATTTTTATACATGATAAAGTTAGCAATATATATGATGAAACTTTATATTTTGCTTGTCATTCTCAAATAGAATTCCTTATGGGTTATGAAAAAAAAAAGGATAACCACATTTAAAATAGTTCAAAGCGTGGGGCAAAGGTTAGCATACCTCTTTATAAGAAAAGAAAATTTCATTGTTATGTATTGTGAAGTGAGTGAAATTTCTTACAATATTATAATAGAATATAAGAATGTTTCTGTTAAAGGATAAATTGAAAAAAATCGTTTGTGATACCTTTAGTGATAATATTATTTGTGATTCTTTAGTAATGATGTTTATTATGTGAAATTTCTTGAGATTATTGAAGGATATATTATTACAAATTGAATTTTGATTTTTGGTGACACAAAATCAACTATTGGTTGTGTTTTTACTTTGGGTGGATGTGCAATATCATGAAAATGTATTAAACAAAATGTTGTCTCACGATATACCATGGAAGCAAAGATTCTTGTTGTAAATACTATTGTTGCTAAGACAAATTTTTATTATCTACATGATTTACACTAATCAAGTGCCAACCCCCCCCCCCCCCCCTCCATCAAATTAAGAAACTAAAACAAGTTGAAAAATAAGAGATTGAGGAATTTATGCCTAAACCAACACACCCAACAATAACACATCCCTACACTTGAATTATGGATGACAAAAGTTTTAAGAGGGCTCTTATAGAAGATGAGGCAATCCAAGCATTGAATTAGAAGTTATATGGTGACATGGTCAACCAAGAATCCTCTTCCAAATCCTTTTATGAGGAAAACTTCATGACAACCATTTAAGACCCCTACATTCTATGAGTTGTGTGAACTTTGCCTTCTAATGGCACTACAATGTTATTTCTTTAAGAACTATTTTTCTATCTCTTGAAGAAATTATAAAAAATTCCAAAGGATTCAAAAGTCAAAGGTTTGTATGGCCTTTTTGAAACCTCACCAACCATTATTAGGCCAAACCTTTTGAAAAAGTTAAAAGTTTTACACTCTATCCATTAAGGAGATCCATAATCTGAAAAAGGATATGAAGTTATATGCTCCAAAGCTTATAACAAATCTTAAGGCATAGGCTAACACAAAAGCTAAAATTGAACAAACATTATTCCTCAAGCTAAAGGATATTCAAAAAGCTCTAGATCAAGTAAAATTATTGTTACTGCTAATCCTATTCGAGATACCAAGGGGAAATATCCTCCTTCATTTGAATCTCAAATAACAACACTTATACCAACAATCCCAATGAACAATGCCTCTGCCAACATTTTGTACTCGACTTAATGAGTGGTCTAAGTAGTCCTTAATGAAGAAAGGAGAGAGAGACACAAGCTTTGTTCTATGTGATAGAGTAAAGAAGAAAAGGCCAAGATTAATCAAATTGCCACATCCTTTACTTTGTAGATTCAACAACATTTTTCATAACTTTAAAAATGATTTCCATCTAAAACACCTTATTCTCCTGCTAATCCACCAAAAGATCAACCTTTCTCATCCCAACCAATCAATTAGCCACTTACAGCTAAGCTAAAAGAGGACAACTTTTTATACTTAAGATCGTAACTTTTTCTAGGGGTGGTAACGAGGGATGACCCGCACCATTTAGTCGTATCCAACATTTTACCAACAAAAGTGAGTTGGGGAGGATTGGCTCGTATCAGAATCACATACTAGTTTTGTTGTATAAGAAAAATCTTAAAAAAAAGAGACTTATGTAAATGTTGCAACAATAGTCTTCTTTTAATATTTCACACCTTTGTTGTACTCCATGAGTGTACATTGGATGTAGAAAATAAAATCCAAATAAGCTAAATAAAAATAAGATTAACAACTACATAAAAATGTCAAAGTTAACTCTTTCAGGAAAAAGAAAACATAAAAAAAAATTATAATTTAAGCTACTAAACAACTATAGTAATTAACCATAATCTTTTCTTGACTTCAGAAGTATCATTATTAATTTTCCATTTTAATTACATTGGATATAGCCTCGAAAGAACTTTCATCTTCCATTATTTCGTAATTATAATTTTTCCCATTATAATTTGCATACCTTTGAGCAATGACAATAAATGAATTAAAAATAAAAATAATAAAATAAAATTAGGATAATTAAAAGGATTATTACCCTTAGAAAATTCATACTTCTAACTAAAAGTGCAAATAATTACTTGCACATTTTTAAGCAAGAGATAAGTCCTATATTTGTTAAGGATCCGAGAGGTAATTCGTATGTTTGTTCCTCACTAAAACCATAAGATATTAGTAAGTTTCATAATCAAATTTTGGATTTCTATTAGATGCTTTATTTTTCATGTTCCTTTATGCACTTTCTCTATACTATTCCTAAATTTCTAATGTCCTCTCTTATGCATTAATTTTTTTTTTCACCTTTAGCGTTTGACTAATTTCAGCTTACTATGAAATGCTTCCCTTTAGTTTTTAATTATTAACATATGTTTACAATTAAATAAAAATAATAATACTTTAATAAGCGATGAGATGAAACAAATTGATATGAAAAGGGGATGAGTGTAGATTTGAGAAGAGGAATCAAATGAAGATGTTCATAATTTTTTACCTTTCTTGCAAGGAACACATAATTCTAAGGACAATTATGATGTCTAAGATTTTTGTCTTTTTTTTAGTCGAACTAAGATATTGTTAACTTTGATTCTTATGTTGTCACTCCTAAACTTCTTTTGGACCTTAAGAAAGTGTGCAATCAATGAGAATGAGTTGTATATGTAAAGTTAAAAGGAAACATAGGTGCTAAGCGTATTTAACTAGGAAGAGATGCCATTCTAATTCAAGATGTTAGAGTTACTATCATACCTTGACTCTAATACCAAAATATCAGCACTTTGATTATTCATAACTTTTCAAAACAGTGTATATGTATCAACCTTTTCGTGAGCTTATGATTAAGATATGATCATTATTACATATATTCTATTTCAATAAAAACAAATTCACTCTAATCTAACAAGAACCATGAGTTGACATGTTTTAACAAAATCATGTCTTTAATTTTATAGGTTGAATTCTCTAAAAATGAACTCCAGCAACTAACACTGACAAGACTTTTTATGTTTGATATTTTAGGAATTTTACGTTTGTTTTTGGTTTGCAGAAGATGTAAATTTACGTCTGTAAAATTATCAATGTAAATTTATGTATGTTGGCTTTATAATAGACGTACTTTTACATTTGTTGCTCTTATACAAATGTAAATTTATGTTTGTTGTAGACAAAAAACTTAAATTTTAGAGTTTTTTTTCTCTATTCTACACCAAATTTACATATGTTATTGTAATACCAAATATAAATTTACATATGTTAGTGTCCTAACAGACATAAATTTACGACTGTTAATGCAATAACATGCATAAATTCTTGAGTTTTTTTTTTTTTAAATTGAAATGGTTTTGGCATGAAACTAAAACTTGAAAAATATAAAATATCTAGAACAACATATACATTTCAAATATAACATTTCTAGAAGATAATATATAAATTCAAAATAAGTATGTATTAAATAAAAAAGGTAATCCAACTTCGAACAAAAAGCTAACAAAAACCTAATCTTCTACATTGTTTAAGAGATAATTTGCCCACTCTAATCTTATTTTGATCATTTTCTCCTTTGATATGAGTAAGCAATCCTAAAAAACCTAAAATAATGATACAATGTTATTATGTATAGTTTTCCTCAAACCATACAATTCATGCACAAGTTATATAAATGTTTAGCATTGTCCAATTTTGAATCACTCATGCCTTAATGATAGTTTTGATCCAATGCATGATGTAGTACCCATATTTGTAGAACTACTCTACCTATTAAACTAAATTGGACATAAAAAGACAATTATGAAAGTTGTAACATTATCCTTGTGGTAAGGTCTTTAGTTCATTGTTGGGTTTCTTATGAATGGAACATAACAAGACAATTATGGATTTTTCAAGAATGAAAACTTCAATGTATCAATCCAAGTAAAACTTTCTTGGTGAGTTTGTCATCCATGTTATCAACCCTTATGTTCTAAATTTTTGAATGCTTTGGGGCTCCAAAAATCCATACAACGATGAGCGACTTAGCTTCACACTCATTGTGTCCATGTAGCTAAGACAATGAATTATGTTAGTTTTGAAATGGTTGAAATGCCAAGAAGGGGGAGGGGGGTTGAATTGGCTAGTTAAAAATTTAGGCTATCTTGAAAGCTAAAAACCACATTTAATTGAATCAATTATATCACCAAGTTAGGATGCAAAAGCTACTAAACTGTATACTTTTAATCGGTCAAAAATAGAGTTAATCGATTGATTTTACTAAACAGATTCTATTATGGTATAATCAACAAATTGAAACAGAAAAACAGTCGACTGAAATACTGGGAAAAATGCAGAAATGCAGATTTGAGTTTTAAACCAGATTAAAAGAGACATTTTAACCTGTTGAAAAACCATTCAACAAATTAAAAGACACACCAAAGACCAAATACATCAAATTAATGCTACAAGGTCTACAATATGAATTACAAACTTCAAATATACTTTCTTAATAATGTAACTATGTGAAGAACACACGTTCCAGCCTTGATCAACATGAATACCATCAAATCTCATTTCCTTCATCAATGTAGGCTTCATTCCAATGGTAATGACTTCAAGGTAATTCAAAAGGGCTTCATCAAATCTTCATCAAATCTTCAAGAGGCATACCACCTTGGTTTCACATGTCTACAAATTATACGTTAAACGCAATAATTTTAATATAGTAAATGTAGAAGACACATTACTACGTTGAGACACCAGAGTTGGATGGTAGAAATGTTCAATATCTTGTCTCCACCATACACTTCCATTGCATCAAAAAGGGAAATGTAAAATGAGACATGAGATTCGATTCCAAATACTCGAAAATTCCATTATATTTTTATTGGATTTCTATTGAACTTAGGCATAATGTTGACAAGATTTGAAAACGATCATCCCATCTTTTGTCATGTCGTCATATTCATCAATAATAGGGTTTTACACCTTCTTTTGATGACAAGGAACTGAAACAAATATATGCAAAACGTTTAGCTCATCTATTTATAAATATAAAAAAAATTATTTAAAAAAGGCAATGCACAACCTGTTTTGTGTAACATATACCATGAGGCTAAGGCATAAATGTGCCTAAGGCCTCACCTACAAGTTAAACCTCTAAAGTTGGCAGAGGCAATCAAGCAATAGAATCTCTAACCTCATCAACCATCACATGTGTTTATTCTGGCTATATAGGAACACCGTATGGTTGTTAAACCCTTTGTCACTTAAGGATTCAACAAAAATCCAATTCCCCTCTTTAATGTAGTAGAGTGATAATCTGAGCATGTGAAAATTGAGTTTTGTTGATTGTGATGAGGGACTACAATATAATACTCTAAACAACATTAAAATGATCCTAAAATACCAATGAAATAATGCATGAACTATATTTAATGTTACAACTAAAATTGGGTAGAATGCATATTTCTATAATTGAAATCTATGGTTTTGATATCTACAATGATTTTTAATGAATGGAAATAAGATATGAATGCATGGAATGTGTTAAGAAATGATAATGAACATATTTTGTACTTTAAAAGTAGCTAAAATGACGTCGAACAGTGAAAACAAAAAAGTGTTTGTCAAAATGCCTAAGAAAATCTAATATGCAACAAGAGTTTAATGAATTGTCTAAATGAACTAAAAAAATATGATTTATGCAAAACTAAGACTGGGAACAAGTTTCTATACCTAAAACTAACCATGATATGCATCCAAAACTAGTAAAACATAGAAAATGATCAAAATTAAATTTCAAAACTAAAGTTTGGCAGAAATTGCAATGAATATAAGTTTTGATAGCTTTTCAACACAAGGCTCATATGGTCTATCATGCAAGAATTAGTTGTATATCATGCAAATGCATGGAACCTATTTGAAACATTAAAATTATGCTTTTTAGAAAATAATTAGGAAAAAACAGGAGAAGTAACCCATTCAATGTTTATCCCCAAATTCCGATCAATCAATCACTTAATATAATTCAAAGTTAACAATACATTTGCAATTGCCACTCAATGCAATCAACTTCCACTCAACACAATCAACTATAAGGGAATTAAAACAAATAGCAACAATGAGGGTTTCTATTCTATTATATTTTCTATTAATATTATTTTATTTACAAGCAAACAAATTATGGTGACATAAATTTATCGTAAATATATTTATCTTTCAATTTTGTTAATTTAAAAATGTAACTTTTCTTTTTTTTTAATTTCTCTCTATGTTTGGATTAATCACACATAAGATTTTGCACAAAAAAGAAGAAGAAAGAATTAGATAAATGATGCAAAAAGCAATATGTCATAACCGAGATCACGACGGGACGACGAAAAAAAAACGGGTTTGAAAAAGATTTGGAGTCGCCACCATAGTTATTTCTAGAAAACTATGAAAAACTATAAAGATAAAACAAGTCTGCGAAAAATCAAATTTTCGGATCTGAGAGTCGATTACGTGCCTCTAATTAAACATGCAAGTTGATGTGATTTTCAAAATGCTAATTTTCCCAAAAATAATAAGACCAATAATACTAAAAAGAACCAAAGTATTTTTTGGTTTTTTGGGTCCGACAATGATTGACCTTGGTCCTACGTATTCTCATTAAAAATGAGAAATCAGGGTTACGTAGTTCTTTTAAAGATATTTGAAAAACTATTTGGAAAATGATTTAATTTTTTGGAGGTGAATCTGACAAGGACGGGCCTTGCTCCTACGTATCTCGCAATAGAGAATCAATGATCACGTAGTTTTTAAAAAGACTTTTGCTTGAAAATGTTGATGTTTTTGTATTTTGAAAATTTTATGTTTTTCTTGGTATTTTTGAATTACTTGAAAATATGTCTCACGACGCGAGCGGTCGGACGAACACTACAAGAGAAAAAAATTATTTTTGGTATTTTTGACAATGAGTGTCACACGGTGCGGGCGATCAGATAGACACTAAAAGAGAAAAAAAACTATTTTTGGTTTTTTGAAAATGAGTGTCACACGGTGCGGGCGACCGCACAGACACAATAAAGTGAAAGAGAACATTTTTCATTTTTTTAGATTTTTCTATTATTTTTTTGTAATTTTTGATAATTTTAAAATATTTTTGTTTTCTCTTTTTTAGAAAGAAAATTATAATGGTGGAATTAAAAAAGGATAAAAGTGGAAAAACAAAAATGTAAGGGTGCTTGAATAATGTGTGAGGTGCATGAAGTAAACACAAAACAGACCCAAAAACAATAAACAAAGACATATGGGTGCAAGATTATCACATGTGGGAATGTGCAAGTAAAATATAAAACAAGCCCAAAATAAGAGTAATACACAAATGAGTGGTGGAGTCAGTAAACTTGGTGGTGCAGGAAGTAGTCACTAGAGGTGTGTGTAGTGAAACATGGGCTGCAAACAGTAACAACAAACAAGTCCAAAACAAATATGGGGTGTGGGGCTAGCAAATATCAAGGGTGCGTAGAGAAATACACAAATAGTCCAACACAAATATTGGAGGTGCAAAGATTAAAAGCAGGGGGTGCGCAAGTAAATAACATGGTTAGACCCGATTTCTACTCAAACTAAACCTAATTAAAATTAAAGCTTCTTTTTTACCAATGGTAGCAGTCTCTTCTCGTTTCCCCACAAGCCACCACGACTCCAGCGGCTGGACATGCGCTCACCTTTTGGCCACCACCAACGACACCGGCATCCGCTGGAGGCCTCACCGGCGATGCCATCGTCGTTCACTCCTCCTTGTGTGAAACGCTCCTGCACTAGCATCAATAGTGTCTCCCCCGTTTCTTCAGCACGTTCGAGACATCACGACTTACCACCATCACACCAGCCTTCGCGACTGGGACACGAGAGCACCACAAAAACCAAACCCCTGACCGTCGCGACCCAAACCGCCTCTGTTCTGCCTATTTAAACTCTGACTCACCAGCGGCAACGCTGTCGGCGATGGTTCTATCTCATTCTCACTGTTTCTGATTTGTGTTGGGTTGAGATGATGAATTTGTTTTTAGACGAATGAAGATGATGATGTGTGTTGAAAGGGATGGAATTTGTGATTTGGTTTCTATTTATGCTTGTAGAAAATGTGGTGTGTATGCGCGATGACAAAGATGTTGAAAGGGATTGAATTCGTGGAGATGGAAAATGGTGTGGTATGCTGGTGTGCATTGTTGATCACAGTTAAATGGTGGATGAAACAAGTTCAACGCCTTAAAGATAAAATCCACTGCACCAATCACGACTCCATTTCCTTTTGGTTGTAAAATTGCAACTTTTACACAGGTTGATGTTTTGAAAGCAATTGACAACTTCAACAAAGACATAATCTTAGGAAAAGAAGGAAAATGAATCATATGGCAGACAAATGACGATGAAGAGACTCCAAGGGGAAGGTCTGAAGGGTGAGAAGGAATTGAAGGCTAAAATGGAGGTTCTTATTGGTCATTATTTTGGTTGGCTTAATGATGGACAAAAGACAATTGACATGGTTAGGTACAATATTTGGATTTCTCACAAAACAATTGTGATTTGGATATTTTTATTAAGATAGTTGGATTATATAGTATTTGGATTTCTCATTGTTAAACTTAGATATGGACATTGTAATAACAATTATTTATTTTAATGATACTCTTGATTATCTACTATAATTATAAATTCTCTACATTGCAAGAACTATTTTGAACTTTCATGATGATTTCGAATGTGTCCAAAATTGCGTACATATTGTAGAAAAAACCAATTTAATTAAAATTGTCAAACACGTTACCAATTGATCAAATCAGTAATTACCTACATATATATTCATATATTCATAAGTAATTAGCTATGAATATATTCATAGATAAATTGGTTACGACTAATTTACTTACAAACTTTTGCCTATAGACAATCCATAGATAAATTAGTTTTACCTATAGGTTTTGTGTGTTATTTACAAATTTTTATTTTATATAATATATTTATCTAAAATTGAATATTTTTATTATTACTATTAAGACGATTTAAGACAATAATAATAATAATATTTATTTATTTATTTATATATTTCATGGAGATTTCGAAGATACGATTTTATGTCAAAAGATAAAAACATAAAATTAGAGAAATATAATCAGTTTGTTATGCTTATTCTTGTATTACATTTAATTGCATTCTCACATGAAATGTTATCTTATTTATTTTATTATGTGTTAAATTAAAATAATATTTTGACATATATTTATAATAATTCAAATAAAAACTTAATCTTTTTTTCTTAATTAATTATAATGTTTAACAAAAGAAACTGAAAATTGCAATTAAACGTGAACTAATTCGTACCGGGAGAGTAAAGAAAATGGCGGTTGTTTACTAAAATAGTGGTGGTAAAAGTTTTGGAAAAATACTTATCCAGATTTCCTTGACAAAGAAGTCTTAGACAAAATAATAATAATAATAATAATATCTGTGACAATATTTTAAATAACAACAAAAAGAAAAAGAAAAACGTGGCATTTTCCTAAAAAATTGGTAGTATTAGGATAGCTACTTAACGTTGAGCAAAATTAAAAAAATATAATAATAATAAAAAAAAAAGAGTTGAATAGAAATAGGTGTAAGAAGAGGAAGAGAGAATGCATAGTGTATTTATATCTGAATCCAGATCCACCACCGTTTCAGCAACCCCAATTCCCATCGCTCCGCCGTCACAGCCATGTCTCTGAATCTCCGTCAGAAGCAAACAGGTAATCACTCTCAATTCCGATCTCTGCATTTTCCGATTCCCAATGAGCCCCGTCGTTTCAATTGCCACGCTAACCATCCATTGGCGTTTCAGAATGCATCGCGCGCATGCTCAACCTCAACCAGCCGCTCAACGCCACCACCGGCACGGCCAACGAGGAAGTGTACAAGATCCTCATCTACGATAAGTTCTGCCAGAACATTCTCTCCCCCTTGATCCACGTCAAGGACCTCCGCAAGCACGGCGTAACCCTCTACTTCCTCATCGACAAGGATCGCAAGCCCGTTCACGACGTTCCGGCGGTGTACTTCGTCCAACCTAACCAATCCAACGTGCAACGCATCGTTTCGGACGCGTCTAAAGCACTCTACCAGAGCCTCCACCTCAATTTCTCCACCTCCATCCCCCGGCCCCTCCTCGAAGACCTCGCCGCCGGAACCCTAAACTCGGATTCAATTCAGCGAATCTCCAAGGTCCACGATCAGTATCTGGAGTTTGTAACCCTAGAGGATAACCTTTTTTCGCTGGCCCACAAATCTTGTTATGTTCAACTCAATGACCCTTCTGCTGGAGACAAGGAAATCGAGGAGCTTGTTGAGAAGATCGTTGGTGGGTTGTTTTGCGTGTTGGCCACTCTCTCTGTTGTGCCGGTTATCCGCTGCCCGCGTGGCGGCCCTGCTGAGATGGTTGCTTCTGCGTTGGATCAGCGCATTAGGGATCATTTGTTGTCCAAGAATAATTTGTTTACAGAGGGTGGGAACTTTGTGAGCTCGTTTCAGCGCCCTGTGCTGTGTATTTTTGACCGGAATTTTGAGTTGCCGGTGGCTATTCAGCATGATTTTCGCTACCGGCCTCTTGTTCATGATGTGCTTGGGTTGAAGCTCAATAGGCTGAGTGTGCAGGGGGAGAAAGGTGGTATGAGGTCTTATGAGTTGGATTATGCTGATTCGTTTTGGGTTGCGAATGGATCGCTGGAGTTCCCGGAGGTTGCGGTTGAGATTGAGACACAGTTGAACAAGTATAAGAAGGATGTGGATGAGGTGAATAAGAGGACTGGTGGGACTCATGGTGCTGAGTTTGATGGGACGGATTTGATTGGGAACACGAAGCATTTGATGAATGCTGTGAATTCTCTGCCTGAGTTGACTGAGAGAAAGCAGGTGATTGATAAACATACGAACATTGCGACCGTGTTGTTGGGGGAGATCAAGGAGAGATCCCTTGATTCTTATGCTAAGAAGGAGAATGACATGTTGGTTAGAGGGGGCATTGAAAGGGGTGACCTGCTTGGTGTGCTCAGGGGGAAGGGAACAAAGATGGATAAGCTTAGGTTTGCCATCATATATCTTATTTCATCTGAAACCATTAATCAGTCTGAAGTAGAGGCTGTGGAAGCAGCTCTGAGAGAGTCTGAGGTTGATCCTGCTGCTTTTCAGTACGTGAAGAAGATCAAGTCGTTGAATGTTTCACTGGCATCAGCGAACTCTGCCAGCAGAAGTAATATTGTTGATTGGGCTGAGAAGCTCTATGGGCAATCAATTAGTGCAGTGACAGCTGGTGTAAAAAACCTTCTATCTAACGATAGGCAGCTAGCATTGGCAAGAACAGTTGAGGCCTTGACTGAAGGTAGGCCAAATCCTGAAACAGATTCATACCTTTCCTTTGATCCCCGGGCTCCTAAGTCTGGTTCAGGAGCAAGTAGCAGCCATTTGAAAGGACCATTTAAGGAAGCAATTGTGTTCATGATTGGTGGTGGTAATTATGTTGAATATTGTAGTCTGCAAGAGCTTGCACAACATCAGCAGCCTGCCAAGCATATTATATATGGAACAACGGAAATTCTAACTGGAGTCGAATTTGTAGAGCAGCTTACGTTATTGGGGCAGAAGATGGGTTTGGGCAATGTTGGTTCTAGTTCTACCTCAGCTCAGTAGTTCACAGGTGAATGTATTCACATTTCAGTTTACCAAATTATTCTTTAGTGTGCAAAGGAAAACCCTCAGACACAAGAAAAGTCAATCTGCTTTTGTTTTTAATTGTCTATAAACGATGAAGGATTACGAGCCTTACACTGTTTTCTTGATTATACAGCTAGTGGATTGCATATTTCTTGGTAGTTTCCTGTAGCACAGTCATATATGCTTTGTCTTCAATGTAGTGGATAGTTTTTTGAGAAGCATGGTGCGCCATTTATGTTTATTTTCATTCTGTGAGATGTTTTGATTATTGAGAATCATTTTGTATTAATTAAGATTGATCTGTTTGACCGATTAGGGAGTTCCACCTTAATCATTAATGTTCAACTCTTATAATGAAGATATGTTTATTATCAGGCTGATGTCTTTTATCATTTTTATAATTTTTCTCTTTTGTTGTCAATCCTAACATCAAGTCAAAATCGACAAACTGTTTGATGGCACATTTGTTCTGCTGTCCTGTATTTTACCACCACTTAATGGATTATCATCTCAAAGAAACGACTAACTTTTTTGCATAGCAAGCTTATGATGTTTTGGTTTGAATATGCTTTAATTTGACTATTTCTATGTTTTTAAATGGACTGGTGAGAACGTCTTATTTTGTATGCATTGGATGCCATACGGTTAAAATAGAAATTCAGAACTTTCTCTCGACTCCTGACAAAAATATCAATTTTAGTTTTATTTGTTTAAATTTCGAGATCAGCTTTCCATGAAAACATTTTCTAAAGGAAATCCAAATTCGAAAAGTTTCAGCCTACCTCTTTGTTTTCATTCTTAACAAACCAAGTTCATGCTTCTCGCTGTCAATATCTAACCCCATTTGCTTCCCTCTGCTCTTCTGCACACGTGTTCATTCCCATCCCTCATCTGCTGTGCACAAAAACTCGAAGTGGTCTTTGTTTTCTACTTTTCTATCCTTTTTTTTTTTTTCCTTTTTGCCTATTTCCTGTTTTTTCTTATTTGTGTTAGATTCATATCTTCTCCTTGGTTTCCAAACTAAAAGTTTTGTCCTCCCTCTTTTTCTTGTATGTCATTTTTCTGTCTATTTATCTCTATTGTTTTTATATCATTATAGAATGATATATAATGGGTCTATATTTTTGGTTGAGTGCTAGTAACAATATATTATTAGTTAGAATTTATTGAAAATTACAATTTTTTTGTGGTTCTCATTTCTCATATGATGATTTTCCTGATTTACAAATGAAACGTGTTAAAATTTGATTTCTAATAAATTTCAACCAATAGTAAAGAGAGTATTAGAGGAAGTATTGTTAGCATAGCTGATATTTTATTTCATTTTAAAGTTGATCCTTAATTCTCCATTTTTCGATTTTCAGTATATTATTTTCCTCTGTTCAAAGATCACTGATTAATAATAATAGGTATTTGTGGGAGTTGCAAGTAAAAGTAGTGATTTAAATATCAGTTAGTGCAATTAGGGTGAGTTGCTCTGTTGTGGAGGATTCCTGTTAGGAAAGGTTTTTCCCCCTCATTGATTGTTTGATTAAAATTTACTTAGCACAATTGCATAAGTTTTAAAAGCTGTGGTGTTATGTGGTTGTTGCACTTTAAATGATAGGGAATGGATTAGCTTGAGCAACTGCTATTGGGCATATGTGCAGGGGATAATTCTTGACTCATTTTTTATTCCAAGGGCCAGACATAACTATGCACCAATAAATTAATCCCTCAAAGTGGAGTTAATAAATAAATGAAAACTATGTTCAATTATATTCCTATAATATTATAATTTTGAGAAAAATAAATGTATTATTTTGAATTAGGAAAAATATTTATTGAAAATAAAACTATATCCAATTTTGAGAATAATACTATATCCATTTTTCAATACATATTTTGAGACCTAGCAAATGATTCATTGTTGGTTTGAGAGAGTTTCCAAAGGCATGGCACTGTTAGAATGTGTATTCTGTCGCATGAAAGGATAATTAATACTTTTTGGTTGAAAGACTCTGTTGTTCATCTAAGACTCGCATGCAACCATGTGTAGGGTGTTATGAGTATTTTGTTTTCTTTTAAGTAACTGATATAATATGTCATATGCAACTATGTCTGGCAACCAATATTTTATGCATAGGGGAAATACATGTTTGTGATTTTTTTTATTCTTGGAGTAATACTGGTATCCCTTTATATTAATTTAACTTTATCTTTGCGAAAAATGGAAAGAAATAAATAGGAAGTTAAACAAAAAGAATGGTCAAATAAGTTAAACAAAAAAGAAATAAATTCAAGGCAAACTAAAATTTTTCCAGTGGTAAATTAAGTCTCAAATACAATCTGCAATCTGCCAGTAGGGTGAGTCAAGTAAGTTTTTATGAGATTATCATGACAATGGTGAATATTGTAAAGAAAATATAATCCTATATGAATTTGAAGAAACTTCTTTTAGAGACATTATATCTTCTAGGGGTGAGCAAGAATCGGTTTGGGTCGGATTCAAATCCAATTATCTCAATCTGACTCAATCTGAATTTGAAAATTTAAAATCACATCCGACCAATTATTGTCCCGAATTAGTCGGATTCAAGTACGATTATATACGAATGGATATATCGAGTTATCTAAATAAAAGAGAATTTTTTTAAGAAAGACAAAGAACGGTAACAGAGAAAAATAGCTCGTGCAGGGTGGAGGCCATGGAATGGTTGACTACATCTTTGCTGCACTCCTTCTCAGATCCTCAAAGTTTCTTTCCTTAATCTATAATTTTTTATTTTCCTAAATAAAGAGGAACCAAAACAACCACAGGTAGCCACACATTAAAGAAATAAACGAACAAAAAAGGAACCAAAGCAACGGTGGCCACCAAGTGGGAAAAACCCTAACGCCCTCCACCACGGCGACATCGACAGCAATAGCGCCACTACCGTCTCCCATAACATCGACAGTAACGACACCACCAATAATCAAAAAGATTCGACACCAAGAACATCCTTCAGAGTGATGAAGGGCACAAAAGAAAAATGAAGGAGGAGAGGGAAGGAGTGAGGGCTACCTTCAGAGTGACGAAGGGCATGGAAGAAAAACAAAGGATGAGAGGGAAGCAGTGCGACGGGATAGAATTAGGTTAAAATAAAATTTGAATTTTTATATGTAGCTGATTCGGGTCGAGTATCCATGAAATTAAAAATTAAGAATCATATCCGACCGCAACGATCCGTTTTTATCTGAATATTGTTATCCATTACAACCCGACCCGTCTAAAACTAATCCATTAACAACTTTTTTTCTCGGGTCGGGCAGATTTGGACTGGCCCGCATAATATGCTCAGGCCTAATATCTTCCACAAATCTTTTGTTATGGGTGTGGTTAAATTTTTATCAATTGAATGCTTATAAACATCTTTAAAAAAAAAATAATAAAGATGTTACTTAGAATCGAACTTATTGGAGATGATGTAAAAAGCATTTGATTCTTCTCATGACTAGATCCAATCTCCTAGTCCCTGTGGAAAGGAAAAAGAATTTCACGTTCTAGTGTCTATGCATTCACAATTAAAGGTAAGAAGTACTAAAAAAAAGAAAGTTCAGGCAAATAATAAAAGAAAAGATTAAATATATTTTTGGTCTCTTAACTTTCAGTGAATCTTGAAATTAGTCCATTTTGAAACTTTGAATCAATTTAGTCTTTCATCTTTCGAAATACGTAAATTTAATTATTTTAATCAAATTTTGTTAATTTATTTGATGTTTCATATGCATTCCAAGATTATATTTGAGTTATTTATACTATTTGACACATTTTTGCTTTAATGTTAAGTCAAATACTATTATGAAATGCGCTTGAAATGTCAAATAAACTTAACAAAATTTGATTAAAAACACTAAATTTACGTATTTCAAAAGATGAAGGACTAAATTGGTCCAAAATTTCGAAATGAACTAATTACAAAATTCACTGAAAGTTAAGAGACAAAAACATATTTAATCCTAAAAAAAAAAAAAATACCTGAAATAAATGATTGAGAACTTTGTAATAACACATTCATCCGTGAGCCTCTAGGATTTAAGTAGTATTTATAAATTTCATCATTTATTACTAAGTACAATTTTGATATTTATAGAATAAATTCTAGTCACTCATAACTTTCTAACTTTAAATAATTGTCACCATTGATAATTCTGATTTTTGATCTCTTCCATTAACGAGTTCCTGAACTTGATTCTTCAAAATCCCCACTTTCTAACAATCTTATCATAAGAAACATCACTGAAAAATCGAAACCTGTGGGAGTTAAAACATACTTCATAGAATGTGATGATTTGCAGAAGAGTGTCGGATACTAAGTTCAGCCCATTATAAATTTCATCCATAATACTTTGTAGCTGACAGATTTTAACTAATAATTTTGGAGAAACAAAATAATATATTCAAACTAAATATAATGAGTGTCCTATGTACAAATTTATTAGAGTTTAGTCTGTACCGGTTACAACGTAGGGTAGTGGAATTTTTTTTACTTCACCTCGTTTTTAAAGTCTGCCACTCCTTTCCAAGTATACACTGGTTCAGCAACCTCAAAGTCACTTAAACTTCCAAAATATTGGTTTGTTAGGTCAAACTTCCGACGCACTTTACCAGTGCCAAATAGAGCCACATAGAACATTTCATGGCAGACAAAATTCTTTTACAGGTAGGAACAAGTGACGCCTTCAGCATATGGAAGACTGATCCAATGAACGCACAAACAAATAATATTGTTAATAATAATACTATATATCCAATTTCGTAAAGGGTGCTGAATGCTTAGAAAAAATAAATCAGTCCTCAAAACACTTATTTGCATTATGTTTTCCATCTACATTCTATTCTTATGTAAGGCAATGCAATCATGAAATTGTTATTCCAAATGAAGTTAATCACGGGATCAACATCTTGTAATAAGGTTACACACATATCATCATCATCATAATAAAATATTTATTTGAGGATCAACTAAAAAAATAGTAACACATACCTAATCTTCCGGCCAGCCAAAGTAGAAATCACGTAATGTTGACACTGGCAAATTGATCTATTAAAAAAAACAGAAAATAAGCTGAGATTTATGGCAGCTGATACCACTACGCTACTAATTCACAAAGTTAAGTTCATCCAAAAATAAAAAAAAAACCACCTCTTTCTTACCTCTGAATGTTTGCCAGAAGACATGTTTCTTCCCTTTCAAACCAATTATTCTACTTTAAAATCTGCTTAATCACAGTATTTGTATGGTTATGTTGAATGCGACCATCTCTAACACTAAAATTATCTGACATCTATTGTAGACTGAAGATTTCTAAAACAATAAAGTTGTCACCGGCAATCAGTCTACCCAACTATATCCTGCTTGCTTCTTGACATTCTTTTCTTCCATCAAAACTCTCACACGCTCAGCATCTTCCCATTGTCTTAAATTAGCATACATGTTATATAACAATACATACGGAGCTGAACTTTCTGGTTCAAGTCTGATCAAAGCATCAGCTGCTACTATGGCCAATTCTACATTATTATGAACTCTACAAGCACTTAGTAATGCACCCCACACAGCCTTATCTGGTTTAAATGGCATGGTGTTAATCACATCCATAGCTTCCTTAAGCTGCCCCTGCCGTCCCAAGATGTCCACAAGGGAGGCAAAGTGCTCAACCCGTGGCTCAATACCATAGTCGGTAACCATGGATTTGAATTGTATCCTCCCTTCTTCAACTAGTCCTGCGTGAGCGCATGCATTTAAAACCGAAATGAAGGTTATATAGGTAGGGTGAATTTTAAGCCTTTTCATCAGTTTGAAAAGCTCTAAGGCTTCTGCCGCTAAGCCATGAGATGCATAGCCTCCAATCATTGCATTCCAAGTGATCACATCTTTATAAAGTTTTCTCTCATTAAATACAGTGCATGCATCAAGTATTGACCCACATCTCGAGTACATGGTAATAAGGGAATTATTTATCGGTGAATCAGGAAGAACAATCTTCGTGACAAGCTGATGTATCTGCTTGCCTAGGTAAAGATCCACCAACCCAGTACACACACTGATAACTGATGATAATGTGTGTTTATCTGGTCTCTCTCCCTCAAGCTGCATCTGAGAAAATAGCCTAACAGCACCTTTATAGTCTTCATTTTTCACATAACCAGCTATCATCGTATTCCATGAGATCAGGTTTTTGTGGGGCATCTTCTCAAAGAAATATCTTGCAAGATTCAAGTTACCGTTCTGCGCAAACCCACAAACTATCGAATTCCATGAAAGTACATCAGGACTGGGCATTTCCCTGAAAAGCTTTGAAGCTTCATCCATGTTCGAGATTTGAACATATCCACTGATCAGAGTGTTCCAAGAACAGGTATCACGCTTCACCATCCTATCAAAGAGTTCCCTGGCAGAGACTATGTCTCCCGCTTTCACATAGGACATCATCATTGAATTCCATGAGACCACATTTCGCCTGAACCTCCTTTGATCCTTTTCACCACCACCTCGATCATCTGGAATCTCATCAAAAAGGCGCCGAGCTTCTTCCACATGACCTCTTTGACCATAACCTGCAATCAGGGTGTTATAAGCATGCACCAAATTATCCTTACCACCATCATCACCACCAAATTCGTGCAAAATCCCAGCAGCCATGTCCAATTCACCGTTTCCAACAAGCCCTGAAATAAGGGCACTAAGAGAGGCCGAATCATGCTCAGGCATCGTCTTAAAAAAACCAACTGCCAAATCCACATCTCCATTCAGCAAGAACCCAGTGATCACAGCATTGGAGGACACAACATTACGCTCCGGCATGGCATTGAAGAGCTTCAAAGCCTGGTCCATCCTGCCATTTTTAGCATACCCACTGATGACCGTGTTCCAAGAGACACAATCTCTCTGGGGCATTAGCTCAAACAGCTTACGTCCTTCCTCAATGAACCTACTTCCACGACACGAAAAGTAACCCGAAACAATGAGATTCCAGGACACGATGTCCCTTTGGGGCATTTCGTCAAACAACTGGCGTGCCTTGACAATCTCTCTCCGATGCACGTACCCACTGATCATGGAATTCCAAGTAACAGCATTTCGGTGCTTCATGGAATCGAAGAGAGCTCTCGCTTCTCTTAATCTACCATTTCGAATCAGATTGGATATATATTTGTTGTGTTGGTGTAGCCCTGACGTGCAATAGGTACGGGTTAGAGAAGCTGAGGCATAACAACAGCTTCTTCTGCTTAATCTTCCGTACAAAGTAGCCATTAACAAAATCAAGACATTGAACAACGTCTGAGGTCAAGTTTCTACGATGTCATAATTCTTATTGGTAATATTACATCATAATAATATTTTTTATTGACAATAAAAAATCTCCTAAAACAAATTCTATTACGCCTTGAATACTTATCTTGATTCATAATTAAATACTTATTTAATAAATGGTTACGAATCACACAAAAAAAATCATATCACAGATCTGATGATGAAACTTGCAGAAATAAATTGTAGTAATTTATAAGCTTTACTAAGAAATTTATTGAAATGAACTATAATAAATATACAAAGAAAGTATGTTACTTCCTTAATTCAAATAATTATTTAAAAAATTCATCTAAACAGTTCTTAATTTTATAAAATTAAACATAATTGTTTTATAAGTTCTTTAGGTTTATTTTAATAAGTTCCAAATAAAAAATAATTTATCTCAAATTGAATTGAACGAAAATTTTCAATTCCTTTTATCAATGACAGCATTTAAAAATATTAGTATTCAGGGACGGAACTACATTGTGACATAGGGAAGCCACGGCTCCCCCAATTTTTTTTTTGAATTTTTTTATATATATTTATATATTTTTTAAAATTATATTTATATATTATTTATATTAAGTTTATAGTACGAAAAATTATAATAAGAGATAAAATAAAAAAATTTAATGGAGACATTGTTTTATAAAAAAAGATTAGGATTTTTATTTCTGGCTATAAGATCTTTCCACCATATAAATTATCATGAAAGTGTATGAAAAGAAATAAATACAAAGAGATAGATTGAAAAATAGAGGTTGAGAGACACATAGATTGAGATTGAAGTATACATTCTTGCATGATTTCTCACATATCAAGGTTAGTATCTTATTATGATTTATGTATATTAAATTTATTATTCTTTTTAAGATGTTTCTCCCAAATTAAGTTTATCTCAAATTAATATAAATCCTAATTATGATTTTTGGGATTCTTTTATGAGATTGGTATGAACCCTAATTATAATTTTTCCCAAATTTTAGGGATTTTGTGTTTTTCGTTGCCTATGGTAATTTTTTTAAGTTTTGAATTTATACCATGTTGCTTATTTAATTAAAGTGGTATGAGTTTTGTTATGTTTTGCACTATGATAATTATGATTTGTGAATATAAATTTTATTTTTTCTAGATAGGCGAGGGGTGATAAATTTATATTAGAAAGATTATAATAAAAAAATTGATTCTTTTTTTTTAAAGAGGAAGGTATGTGATAAAGATGAAAAATTTTTTTTATCTAAAATGGTATTCATGGTTTGGTATCATGATATAATAGTGAATGATAGTAATATTTTTTTTGAATTCTACTATTATGTGTGCTTGTTTTAAGCAGAGGAAATGAAGAGAAACGATGAATAGCATTTTTTTTCTAAGTAAAAACAAATTATATATAACAAATCTAATTTGGCACCCCTATATTTTTTTTCCAAGTTCCGCCACTGTTAGTATTATTCTTTTGCATAAATTTAAAATAATCAATGTTTAATATAATTAAATATTTTCAAGAAAGTTTTAATTTTTTTATTAAAGTTTCTATAAGCATAATATCAATTAAATATTGTGTATGTTTCTTCTATTTTCTTGATGTAAGTTGGCTTACATTTAACATTTTTATACATTTTTGTAGTCTTATACTACGTATATACTTGTTTGACAATAGATGTATTTATGAAAAGTAAAAGAGGTTTGATCGTCTTTTTGAAACATTCATGGAAATTAATATTTTTGTTAAACTTGGGTGACTAATATGATAATGTTAAGGATTTATTAGATGAATAACTTTTTGTATTTGGTAGATCTTTTACTGTCACTTTTAGAGGTGTTAATTTTACAGTCCCAAAAGTCCTCTCTCAAGTGGGTTAGGGTCAGGTCTAAGGTTGACCCACTAAAATACTTTAACTAATTCTTAAAAACAATACTTTGAGTCCGACAGTCAAAAAGTGTCAGGCCAGGTTGACGTGGGTCAACTCGGGACAACAGCCTAGACGTGTCGGCCCGAGTCAACTTTCTTGATGGGTTGGTCTAGGCCGACAGCCAAGACAAGTCGACCTGGGTCAACGGTCGAGACAGGCCGGTGTAATCAATATGCCCTCTTAAATTCTTTATAACAAACATAAGCATAAGTGATCTATCAATTAGTTGTTGACCATGTGTATTCAAGAAAAGAAAGTGTTACTAATGGAAGAGAATGACTAGGTGAAAATGACTACTTTTGAAAAGAATAAGAACAATCAAACTAAGCTTAAATGAAATACATTTTATGTTTCTAGTTTTATTTTAAGACTTTGATTTTCATTTACGCCTTTGGCCTTTGTTTTAATTTTATGAAAATTGGTTTTCCTTTGTTGGATAAATCTAAAGTTATTAGTTTTAGTTGACTACATAACAATATTGTATTATTTTACAAAGTAATAACACTTTTTTCTATTAACATAAAGCAATATCAGTTATAGTTATATGCATGCTATTGTTAGGTCAAAGAATGTGTCGAGAATAAGAAATACTCTATAATTTAGCACCAGAGATTCAGACATATCTTTATTGAGAGAATTAAACAATTAGTGAATGATAAGATACTTAATACTTTGAATTTTGTTGATTTTGAGACCTATGTAAATTTCAGTAAAAGAAAGCAAAATAAGACATCTAAAATTGGTGTAAACAAGATTTCAAACCTACTGAAGATCATTTGTAAAATATTTGTTACCTAGAAATGGGTGTTGTAGTGTAAAATACTTCACCATCTTTATAAATGATTACTTATGATATATGTATCTCTCAACTTGCTTCCTTCTAAGGATGAAGCTTAGGATGTCTTTTTAAGATTTTAAACTTTGATGTAGTAAACTTATTTTAGGATTATGCATCTGATGGTTGTAGACATCATAAGCTAGTTAGAAAGGTCATCTAATAGTTATGTAGATATGCTTGTTGTAGAATGTTTAATAGTTTTAAATTCACTAGACTCATCTATAAGTATGAAAGTCATATGACTTACTAAACATCGTCTAATGGATTGTATTCAATTTTTTAGTTAGAAGTCATTATGTACGTCTAGGTAACATGTAATCGTCTATAGGCTTATATGTTGGAGACTTGTATTTGTTGTAAATGAAGAGGTTGTATACACAAAGTTATAACAAGCTAATAAACAAGACATTTTTCTTTCATACCTATCTTGCTTTACGATTTCTTTGTTCTTTGTCTTTGGTTTGTGTGATTTCTAATCATTATTGCATTCTTTCTTTTGTTGTTCCCTGGACACAACAAATTGTTATCAAAGTTGGTTTTCAATCTTGTTTTGTGTTTAAGGTCAAGATTCTTACAAAAAAATAGACGCATATTGAAGACTAAGAAGTTTAATAAAAGAACAATTTCAATTTATGGAGGAACAAGATAAAAGCCTTGTTTTAAGGAGCAATGGGAGTGATCCACTTTCCACAAGCACATCACATATAGAGAAACAACTACTAGACTAGATGGAGAAAAAAACTCATTTTATGATTTCTTTTTATCGTTATCAAATGAGGCTTTTTATGAGATTGTGAAGGAAAAAACCTTTATGGCGTTGGGTCTAACATTGGAGATCTTGTTCACAACAAAGTTCATTTGCTACAATTTTTATTAAAAGGGAGTTTGTTTAGGTTACGCATGAAGGAGAGTATAAAACTTAAGACTTGTCTTGATGAGTTCAATTCAACCTTAATGAAGCTCCGAGACAATAATGTCAAGGTAGAAGATGAAAATGCAACAATGGTTCTACTAGACTCTTTCATGAGAACTTGTTGAGTTCTTTGGGCATTGAGATTGTTGCATAATGCTTGAAGTTTAACCTTTATTCAATAGATTTCTTTCCTCAAGGCATTTGAGACTATCAACGATGCATCATCTTCAGGGTTAATGATCATCAAGAAAGATAAAAAGGTTAAGAAGTTAGAGAAGAAAAAGGTTATTCCTAAATATGTTTGTAGATATTGCAAGTAACTTGAACATTAGAGGAAGGATTATTTAAGATTGGGGAAGTAGGATCAGGCGATAGTTATAGTTCAAAAGCTGGAGTCTTTTGATAACTACTTTAGGGTTCAGCATCATAGTTCTAATAGGTTGGTATTGGATTGTGGGTGCTCTTTTCAATGTGTCACCAAAGAGACTTATTTACTATGCTTAACAAGTTAATCATGGTAACATGTTGATGGATAATGACACTTATTTTTGTATGAACAAAGATACATAATGGCAATTCATACATAGACTAACATCACATATGTTCACAAGCTAAGGAATAACCTTATTTATTAGAGTCTTAGATATAAAGGGTTTTAGATGCAATGTGAAGGGTGGAGTGATGCAAATAAGGGGGTAGTGGTTTTATGATGATGTAGTGGTCTATGGAAGGAATCTAATCTATATTTCCTTCACATGTCAATTTTTGTTGTTGAGAATAAATTTATCTTATCCTCTTATAGTGCCTCTAGTAGTGTAGTTAGACATAAGCGTCTAAGACACATGAGTGCTATAGGGTTGAACATCTATTCCAAACAAAGGCTACTTAGAGACCAGAATATGAGATTTTTGTTTTATTTTGTTTTGTTTTGTGAGCATTATGTGTTTGGTAAGTAACACTAACAAACCCTTTCTACAAGGTTGCACAGCGGGGTTACATCCAAGCAAATTGTTGGGACCTACGGAAAATTCCTATTTCTTTTAATTATTAGTGATTACTCAAGATTTACATGTTTTGCTCCTATTATCAAATTGAGTTGCAGGAAACAATGAAAGAAATAGTGCAATGTTGATTTCCAATCACACATTCCAAAGATAAAGGAAAAAAACATACAAAACAAGATAAGATATTATAAAAGTGCAATAAATTAAATATCTTTGTTAAAATACACGACTATTTCATGCATTCCCGACAACACACATGGGTTACTCTTATATAGAGTTACATGGTAATTACAAGTTAGTTGAAAAAAATTAGGAACTTCTAACTAAGACAAAATTTTTACGAGTTTGTTAAATCACCAACTAACAAGAGTCTAACACTAATAAATGCTTTAACTAAATGAACCCATCTAATAACAAGCAACAAGCTCTAGTAGACACTCTAAGCTACTGGATGTTGCAATTAGACATTTTTATTCTAGAAAAAAGTTCAGAATATAAGATCCTAAAAACTTGACCTTAGACTACTACTACTTTTAAATTAGAATTACCACCAATAATTAATATTCAACAATATCTTTGGAACAAGCTCATCATCCTCATCTACTAGGATGTAGTTTCCATTCTTAATTACATCCATCACATATATATGATATAACTCAAAGAACACAATCATGTGTTGTTTCTAGAAATCAAAACTTTAACCCTTAAACAAGAGCAATTTATTTAAGGCTTGTCCTTCGTTTACCATTGCAACTAGGATCATTTTCTCTTGTCCTACAAAGAAATAAGTCTACAAGCTTAGATTTGATACCAACTAAAAAAATGGTTAGCCCTAGAAGTTTGAATAAATCTAAAAAGTTATCATTGAAGATTTTTCCTTTTTGTTCTATTAGATTCTTAAAGGACATCTAATGGTTTTCTAAAATGGTTCACAAATTTGTTCTAAGACATTCTATAGATCTCCAAGGGAAGTAATGCATGGGTAATAAAATAGAGAAAGTAAACATTTTTTGTTTTTATATTGATTCACCCCTAATGGTTTATGTCTAGCTTGATAAATGCCCAAATTGAGTTAAAATTAATATGATTTGGGCACTTATCTAGTTTTGATTTTTGATAGTTTTATGATAATTAACCCCCATTTAATTTGAAGGAAACACTAGAAAAGAGAATTGAAGGAAAATAAGAAGAATTGACAGAAAGTACTGCAAAATTGGGCTAAACTATGTTGATGCAGCTAAGTGGCAGAAACGGTGTTGAGCCACAAAGAGCAAACCCTCATGAAAAGGAAACTTCACACACCAAACCTGTAGCTGAGTTATGAAGACTCCTTCCCAAAGAAACTACCTTCGAAGTTGAGCATCAAAGCATGAGGTTGAGCAACAAAAACAAATCTACATGGAAGGGAAACATCTACTATTGAGTCACAAGTGCATCGTTGAGCATTACCTTAGACAGTTTATTAAAACAGAGTTGCACCTTTGTTGTAGGAGATCTTTTTGGAAGCTCTTTGGTAGAAGTTTTTAGGAGATTCTTAGGGAACTGTATATTTTTAAAGAGTTATGGCTACTTAAAGCTTTGTATTTGCTATCATCATAAGGAGTTAAAATCTATAGTGTTGAGATATGATGTAATCCTTTGAACTATCTTGTATTGGTATTGTTTCATTTATCAAAGAATGTTTTTTATTTTACTTGTTTGTGAATTAGTTTATGTTCTTTGTTGGATGAACTGATCACTCATTATATTTCACTGGCTTGGGATTGAGTGAGAACTGATTTCAAGTTGTGGTCCAACTAATTCTCCTCATGCTTTTAGATGCTAGGAATAGATTTAAGGTTCTAGCTAGTTATAGAGTCATGAACGTAAAGCAAGTGATTCATTCAAATAGTCACTACGGAATCATATTGGAGTTTGATGATCTTAAGCTCTAGATGCCAGAAATGGATCTAGAGTTACATTTAAAGAGCACTCTCAAAACATGAGTAATTGCATCTTGATACATTAAAACATGATTAGTACAAGAGAGGGATAAGTGATAAAATAAGATCTTAACATGTCTTTATCATATTAATTTCAACTCTTTTAATTGTAATTTGTTTTATTTCAATTCTCACACAACTCAACCATTGTTTTATTCCAATCAAACATGTTATGAACATTGTGTATTATTCCAAAATTTTTTTGGATACGACACTTGTTGCTCTACCTCTACCTAGTATACTTGCTGAAAAAGTGATTGTGTTTGAGCACCAACATAGCTCTCTAATACAAATTGCAAAAGGTTACACTAAACAAATAATTGTTTACAAGTATTCTTCATTGTTGTTTTTTACTTACTCGCATAGACTCTTCAAGTTATCTGCTAGACTTTCACACAATGTATCTTCTGGCTAGGTACATAAAGTCTCTCTAGATTATACAATAATAAAATCTTGTTTTACAAGGTGTTACAATTAAATAAATAAACATCTAATATAAACACTCCTTGTCTCAAGAGTAACTTCACACAAACGTGAAGGGATTTACAATATAAGTATTCTTGTTTCAAGTCCTTTATTACATCAAAATTTTAGGTGTCTTTTAGTGTCTTTGAAAGAATGGAATTTTTAGTACTTTCTTCCAATAATGCATACAAAAGGAAGTTTTCTTGCTTTTTAACTCAAGCAAGTATTATTGCTTTTTATCGTTTACCCATAAAAATGTGGGAATATGATCATTATCCCTTTTACTGAAATGTAGTTTCCATTATCTACTACTATTGACTATGTATGCTTAAAAAGCTTTGATTGATTAACACTTTGGTAAACTTTTTAGACGAAACAAAACTTAATATTATTTGTTGTCATCAAAACCCTGGGTGACTTTTTAGGCAGATGATTAGTTGTAGAATTGTGTCCAGTCTTTAATAAACCATCACTACTTTAACACACATGACGACTATTTCATTGGATTTAGTTGTTGGAAGCCTTGTCTATGGTCAAATAAAAACAAATTTGCATTGATTTAGTCAAATTTTAGGTACATTTTTATGCTAACTAGTGGAGCTATATCCTGGAGATCTAGAAGTGCCAACTACACTTTATTTGTTACTTTCGTCATAAAAGCTAGTTTGTTTCTTATTTTGAGGTTATCTCACCTAGTGCATGCTTAAAAAGTTGTATACTTGTACTTCAAACTATTAACTCTATCTCAAAGTTGTTAACCTTGGGAAGATTGTCTATATGATTTAATGAATCCAACACATATGAACTTGAAGCAAAGATCATAAAGTTAGAAGAATTCATATGACATTAATACTAGTAGTTGTGTTTAAGTAAGATGCTTTAATATTTGATAGAATGTTTGATTGAAATCATAGTTGATAAATAAGTTTGTTTAAATAAACTAATAGTATAATAAAATATGTTAAAATGTTCTACAAGAATATTTCAACTAATTGATTCTACTTTTAATTTGTTCAAATATCTTGATTATCAAAGATTTATTTTTGGTCAATATTTTAGTATGTTAAAACTATATTTTAACAAGTTAAAATGTTCTAAGCTTATGGGATATACACTATGAATAGTTCAATTTACTAAAATAATTACCACTTAACTAATTTCAATAGTTGGTTTGTTACTTGTAGTCGATTGAACATATTAGAGAATATATATATATATATATATATATATATATATATATATATATATATAAAAGTAAACACTCAACTCTCTTGAACTAAAGTCTTTTGAAAACTCATTTCAAAAACTTGTTGGAGTTGAATTGTGTGTTGTATCATGTGAAGCGAAAAGCATCAAACATTTCTTGAGAAAATTTTGCCAAATCGGTGTAGATTGCTTTGAGTAAAATATTTGTGAATGATCTAGTGAATCAATTTTAAGGTTAAGTTGTTCTTTAACTTTGTCTTGTTAAGTTCTTAATTTTCTAGTAGATTTCCATAGGTGTGCAATAAGGTTTGCATGTTTGTGTAGACTTCTTGTAAGGTTCAAGAAGTATTATTGTGATATTGTGTCCTGCTTGTATTGTAACTTTATAATATCTTGATTTTTAGTGGAATGCTTTGCTCAGGTTACAAAATAGACTAGATGTAACTCTTAAAGAGTGAACCAATATAAATCTTGCTTTTGTTCTTGCCTATTTTTCTTTAAGTTTCCTCCAATTCGAAGTTCTAAAAAATGTATCATAGTTGATCTTTGATTTCATATTAAAGTCGTTCAAGGAAACTAAAGTAGAACGTAACATTTAACAATTTCAGCCAGTATGTTAACCTGATCTATCTGTGACATCAATTCATTGAGATTGATATATTTCTCAAATTATCAATCAGCTAAAAACAAATTTCAACTAACTGAATAAAAAATCTGTTTACATTTTATCTCACATGTTTGGTCAAAATGGAAGTAATAAAGATTTTTTTTAGAGATCTTTTTGAGAAACGAGAAATTTAAAGTGAGTTCAATTCACCCTTCTTTTAAGCTTGGTTTGATGTATTGTTGTCGAAGTTGTCCTACGATAATAATAGAAGTAGAAATAAACCCATCAACATTGATTAGAAAAGAATGTATAAAGCGAAATAAAGTAGTTATTATGTATGGTACTAATAAATTATTTATCGACACTCCTTTTACAAGTACACCCTTAATTTTGATAAAAAAGTATATTCAATTTATTTTCCTCATTTATTTATTTTTTCAAATACTTATTTATTTTTGTTAAACATCTTAGTTATAATTAAAATAAACATAAAATTTATTTATTAAGTTATAAACTAAGAGTGAAAATTTTGATATATTAGGACAGATAAGAAATAAATCTTCCTTTTGGGAGAATAATAGTTTATTGTAGCCATTATATTTCTTTCTTCTTCTTTTTTTAACAAAAGTGATTCATTTTTAAATAATTACCCATTAATTGTCTCATCATGTGTGAAATTATTTAAATTTTTTTCACAAAATATCTTGTTTTGTATCAAATTTTATATAAGATTTTATTTTTGTTTTCACTAAATATGCACTTTTCTTCGTCTATAACATTATTATGTATTTGGTAGGATGGACAAAAAATATTTATTTGTGTATGTTCAATGCTAAAATTTGTGAGAGAAAATAATTAGATATCAGTGAATATGAAGACAAGTATTTAATTATCCGTGTATTGACAGGGCAAGTATGGATATCATGGTATCCAACCTGCAGACATCTGTTACACGCTAATAATTATTACAAAATTATATATGAATTTTCTTTTCAAAAATTAGGTGATCAAAATAAAATTATTAATGAAAGACTAAATCTATTTGCATTAATATTTTAGTACGTAATTTAATTTGAATTGTACTTTAAAATTAACTTTTGTATCTAAATTTATATTTTAAAGACTTACTTTTATATATATATATATATATATATATATATATATATATATATATATATATATATATATATATATATATATATATATACTCATCGTTATCCTTCTACCTAATTTAAAAAATTGAATATTAGCTATATCCGTTAACACAAAAATAGTCATTCAAGTCACCAAATTTATGCCTGACTTAGAAATAACACAAGCAAAAAATGTGTGGTGACATTTTTGAAAATAAATGAACAATAATTATGTTTGATCCCTATAGAACAAACATAAATTTGCGTCTGACCTGATGTAAATATATGTCTGTTCTATAAGAGCCACACGTGGAACAACTTTCTCTTTGGCTATTTTGTTGCATTGAGGTTAGTGTCATTATGAGCGTGACTATTTTTGGGGAACTCAATCATGGTTATACATGAATGTGCCCCTTGTTTGTTTTGATAAATAAATTATTATTATAGTAAATAAATTATAAAAAACATAGAAATGATGCATTGTACCTTGTATTTAAACTTATAGTTGGTACTTAAGTTGAATTTTGTATTCTAGAACGCATTTAGTAGGCATACTTGTCATATCTTACACAAAAGCGTGTTACCTTAACAAACACATTTGACCTTGTATGCCCTGCTTCTCAAACACATTGGTGCTAATACTACCATTCAATATTTATTTTTTATTCATTAGTAGGATTTAGTATTTATTTTATGTTTAGAAATGTATATTATGTATTGGAAATGTTATTTTGTTAAATGTATATTTTGTTATGAATAGTTTTTATTTATGGGTTTTAGTTTCGGGCCAAAACCAATTTAATTTAAAAGAAAAACACAAATGTTTATGTCTACCCATGTAGTTTGATGTAAATTTATGTTAGGAAAATACTTTGACATTAATTTACATCTCTTACAACTACGTTAGACCTTTAATAGATGTAAAAGACCCAAAATTATAGATGTAAAAAGCCTCCTTTGTATTAGTGATCCAAAATCGTACTTGATCAACGCAGGGATTTTCCATTAATGTTGGGATGAGTTTATACAATACTAGCGGAAATATGTTCATTTACCATCCCTAACTCGACCTTTCAATAACCAAAATATAGGTTTCTTAGATCTTCTAGCTAACAACGGGAGTCCTAGATATTTAGACGTCCCAAGGCATTCATTAACACCGATAAATTCTACAATTTTATGTCTCATACTTTTACCCACAATGCTAGAAAACAATACCTCATATTAGACAAAATTCATGTATTAAGATAGTGGAATCAACTTCATTGAACCGATTAAGTGAGAAGAGGTTTACCCCATTTATATATTATAATTTTGTTTCATCTTTAGTTAGTATAGGATTTTCATCACATTATATCATATCGAGTGCATTCACGTCAAGGATATCGAAAGTGAAAATTGATAGGGACACAATAGCAAGCCACACAATAAGCTTAAATGTCAACTATGGTAGACTCTTAATGAGTTTGATATCATATTAAAATAATAAAATTTAAGTATAACTTAATCTCATTAGACCAACTCAATGCAAAAAAAGTTTACCTCATTTTTTTTAGGAAGTGGACTTTAAGCCTAACTCAACCCTTTGTAAGTTGAGGTCTACACCTACTTATATACTATAATTTGGCTTTGTCTCTAATTGATGTGAGATCTCCAACACACATCTTTCACACGAGACAAATACATATTGAGCATGACACTAAATATATATGGGTGGTCCAATAGCGAGTAGAAAACAACAAAAATATGAAAAAAATAAATTAATTAATATTTTTGTGCTTCAATTTAAATAATTTTTTTATTATAAAATTTATACAAAAAAATTATAAACTTTTCAAATAAAAAGAAATATTGTCATACTTTTAATTGCAACTTTCTATCATATTTATAAATAAAGCACATAATCTTATGGTTAAAAACTATAATATAAAAAAGGAATTTGTTATCTATCATATTTTAACAAACAAACATATTGCAAATACAATACAATCAAATTGTAAAGCAATGTGTAAGACATATTTAAACGTAACAAGTGGTATACTTCGGTTCTTGCTTTTTAATTCAAAATTAAAAAAAAAAAAATCAATCATATCATGAAAAAATAGATAAAAAAATTCATAAAAAAAAAATCAGTTTTTATATATTTTTTATTTTATTGTTTAAGAGTTAATCGGTTTGAAACATCTATCATAGTTCAAATTCATGCATACCTTACATGCTTTAGGTTAAACTAATCCAATATAATGTAACTTTTGTCATTGTTTGGTACGAGATTACATTGTATAAGTTTATCCTCATCGTGTTTCTTATACATTGTAAAACTAATTAATTAATTAATTAATTAATTAATTAGGCCTTGGACGGTGTGGAAGTAAGCCTAAAATTAGTTTTGTGAAAAAAGTTTCTTGGCTTTCTAATAATAAAATTTTTCAAAGAGCCTAATTGTCACGTGCATGTTTGATAACGTGCAAACTTTGCAACCCTAATGCTAACTACATATTCTCAAACCCATGCACTATTTAATGGTCGGTATGCCACTACTTTTAGTTATACTAACACTTCATATTTCTCCTTTTGTTAGGTTATTCTTCTCTATCTCCCACCCTTTCATGCCTTTTTTCTTAATGTGTTTTTACTTATTGTAATATTTTTCCTATTTATTTTTCATTTTGGAATTAACTTTCTTTTTTTTTTCTTGTACATTCTCAAAGGGAACCTTTATATTCAAATTCGTGAAAAATAAATTCAAAGGAACTCACATTTATAGCCAAACCTGTCGATTGCTTTTGAGTAAGTTTCATTCGTCCACGGGTATATATTACTTTCTTATGTTCCTAGACAAATATTATTGGTGCTATGTTACAATTTTGCACAAAAATATCTTGCTTATAGTATAGTTATTATGGTTATAATTTGGAAGTAAAAGATGTTCTATTCTATTTCTAATATGACTTGTATTGTTTGTGTATTTCATATTCTCAATACATGTTTGAAATAAAGTTCGCAAACTTTAAATTAAATTAAACTTGTAAAAACAATGCATACCTTACTTGTATTAAATCGACTTTTTCATTACAATTTTTGCGTAAACATACAAACATAATTCGAACAAACCTCTAGAGGTTATAAAATGGCTTTGTAAATAGATTAAAGAAAAATCATTAACAAATATTAATTAACTTATAAAAAAAAATATATATAAATTATACAATATTATTTTATCCCTTTACTTGTATCACATCGTTGATTTAATCGCGTGAAATTTGTTGGATACGAATCAATAGTAACTAAGAAAACAAAAAAAATAAAACTTTATTTAACTGAAAAAGTTCTATACATAAAGTTTGTTTGTCAAATGTTACGTATGTATCATACATATAAAGTTCTTGGAATATATATAAAACATAACACGAAAGTGTTAAAATAGTCAAGTCCAAATATTATTTAATACATATGATGACTGTTTATCTAAATTTAACGCTACAAACACTTTCAACTAGACCCTCTTTTATGTTTTTTTATATCAAACATATGATTTACTAGTCAATCTTTACAATTATTTAATTATTTACTTTAATTCGAAATCATGAAAAAGTCGATCTATTTATAGGTAAGAAGAATATTCAAGCTCTCATATTTATCTATTTATCCATATTTAAACATACAGAAATATAAATATAAATATAAATATAAATATAAATATAAATACACCAATAGAATATATTGTTATATATTATTAATACAATGTATTAATATTGTATGTATATACACCTAGCTGAGTTGTTATAATCAAATTATTCAACTTTTGTTGGTGACATGCAAATAGAAATGGTTTAAGTAAATTTATACTTAGAGAACTATATAATGGGTGCTTAAACAAAAAGATGTTAGGTGCATATTGAGTGGTAAAAGTGGATGCAATTGTGATTATTTAGAATAAAAGAAAAGGTAACACACTACTTTCTTGTATTAAATGAGTAACCGTGATGTGGTGTTCGTACAGAACCGATAACATTGTGATTTGGTAAATGTCAATTGTCAGAGAACACCCAACGAGCAATACGGTGGCGTTTAACGTCTGAAATCCGTAGTCATATGATGGTATCACTTGTACGACAACGATCGTAACTAGCATATCGACCAACAAAATCTATTCTCACAAACTTCATTTTTTGCAAGCTTTCCAACGGATTCCTCTTCCACTGTTCAAAACTCAATTTGGGGCTTCCAAACCCCAATTCATCCAACGCACACTCTCTCTCGTTCTCAAAATCATTTTCCATAATTATACAATTAAAAACACAATCTTAATCTTTACTAAATCCTCCTCCAAGATTACCTAAAACAACACTACCAAGATTTTCGATTCCAACTATGGTCGAAATCATACTATCCACAACCAAAAACGCTATCCAAAACCAGTCTTTTTACTGGAAGTTTTAGATTACAGAAGAAAAAAAAAACATGTTTGTTTGCAAAATCAAGAAAAAGCAATAATCTCGTATTGAAGAAATTGATAACCGAACCCAAATCGTAGAACGTGTGGATGAACAGAAGAATAGGTTAGATGGGTCAATCTGTGATAGCACTCAGAAGAAGAAGAAGCAGTGTTCTGTAAAAGTGAGAAACAAACTGAAATTTCCGGCTATACATCTAGAAATTTCGAGAACTTTCACATAAATTAACCAAGCATGCAAAAGAGTCTAAAGCAGTGAAAAGCAATACGTACAAATTTTACATCTTGCAAACTCTGATAGTTAGCTTAGGTAAGTTATAAGAGCATGATGTTAATGTGATTTCCTATTTGCGGCACCGGTTTTTGTGTTCCTTTTCTTCTTGGCTTTGGTTGCAGGAACAGGCTCGGTAACGCTATACAAATCTTTTACACAACGGTACCTCTTGGTGGTGGTGGCGGCAAAGCTTTCATCTTGGGAGTCGACGGCGGTTTCTGCGACGGAGGAAACATCGCCACCGGAATCGACCTTGCTCTGACGCGGTTTCCCTTGCACCACACTGTAGCTGCAGCTGTTGTTGCTACTTTGGTGATCCTCTTCAGAATCTCCGCTGCTGAGTTGAATGAGTTGCTTCGCTGCTTCGATCTCCGAGTGGGAAAACGTGATCGGCTTCTGGGTGCTCTTGATTTGGTATGTAGCCATGATTTATGGAACAGAGAGAACGATGAATGGTGAATTGGAACTCAAACTGCTCTATCAGACATCGTTGTTTTTATACTGTTTCAAACAATAGGTCGGTTATTTGCTCCAATGCCTTTTCTTTTTCTTCTATTTTATTATTTTGTTCGATTCCGTTTTTGTAGGACTCAACTTTATTTGTGTTGTTTTTCATTCAGTTTATATCATATGTATGTAAGAGAATTACATGTATACCTATTTTACTTATACCCTATTTTATCACAGGAAATTGATAGTTTATAGATCAAATAAATGTTTTTAAAATATGTATAATGAATGAGTTCTAATTTTGCTTTCTATTCTTATAAAATTTGTAATGTTTTCTTCTTTCAATTTTAGTCTTTGGATGTTATATCATATAAATGAATATATGTCGTTTGAATTTTAGTTAATTGATCATTTCAACGTGAGTATAGTGTCTCATAATATATTAGAAATAAAAATGACTATTGTAATTTTAGAGGGACCGAAATTAAATAATTTTTTAAAGAGATTAAAATTAAAATTTATTAGTTTTACTCATTTTTTTATGAACATATAAATTAAATGTTAACAAATATTAAGATTTGAAAAAACAGTATTTTTAATACCTCTAAAAAGTAAATGTAAATATTTGCATATATATATATATATATATATATATATATATATATATATATGTAATCAAAATAAAAGGAAATCATTCAAAATGTAATTAAATCAAATTTAAATATAATGACGTAAAAACAATTAAAGATAAAGTAAAAGTGAAAATTTTAAAAGATCGAAAACCTTTAATGTAAACTAGAGATACATAAAATAGATAAAATAGTGCATGGAATATTAAAGTAATGAAACACAATTATTTATGTAACGTGTTTTTCTTACATTAAATATAACACATACCTCCCTTTTACTAATAAATGTTCCATTTTAAGTGTAATTAGTAATTTAATTTTTATATTTAGATTTTTAATTTATTTGAGTGTTTGTTTTTGTGAAAATGTTTAATGTGGTCCTTTTCATCGACATTAACATCGTTTAGAAATGTTACTTGTCAAAATTTAGATTTATCATTTGTCAAAATTCAAGATTGTCATGTGTCAAAATTTGAGTCATCTTCTAATTTGGAAATCCTATGATTTTGACACTGGCATGTTTCAAGCGAGATAATTCAGATTTGACATATGATACTTTCAAATGGTGTGCCAATTTAACGAAAGACCGAATTGAGTTTTTCTTATGAAAATAGGGAACCAATTGAGTATTTTTTTTTTTTAAAGTATGAACTCAATTGAGTAAAAGAAAAATATAGAAATAAAAACGAATCAAATGTCAAAATATAAAGACTGAATTACTAATTAAACATTTAAGTGAATTTTTCTTACCAAATTTGGCCAAGTAGTCTCTGATGGAGGCTGACTGAATTGTGGATCTATAACTAAGCTTTGAATTGCCACATGGGGAGAAGTCCACCTGCAAAGACTATGGCGCTCAAGTTAGCAAGAGAGTGAGTAAAGTGATATCAGATTGTTGTACTCCCTGTGATAGGATGTATTTATAGCCTTTTTACCCTACCAATAACAGGTTAATGAGTTCTATTACTATTAACTGATTTTTTTAATATCACATATAATATCCTATATCTCATAAATATTATATTTTTCTTTATTTTAAAGAGGTTAATATATCACATGGATCTCACACTTGGATCTTTTCCAGTTCTCTTAGAGCTTACCTAATAATAATAATAATAATAATAATAATAATAATAATAATAATAATAATAACAATAATAATAATAATAATATTGTGAATATAGGTAGGGTAGGTACATAAGCTCCCCGAGCACGAAATATAATAACTTTTGCAGATAGACCAAATTATTAAGTGGACGATTTTATATGTTATTTTTATCTCATTGTCAAGTTGCAATCGAACACTTACATTGTGACACTTTTAAACACTTAATTTATACTCAGATTTTCGCGAGTAAGTCCATAATCGAACACTCGTAAGGTACTTGAAGTTTTTCAAGTCAATGATTGGATACCCATAAGGTGTTTTCTAAGTAAGTCCATGATCGAACATTCATAAGGTACTTGGAGTCTTCCAAGTAAGTTCATGATCGGACACTCATAGGGTATTTGAATTGTGCCAAGTAAGTCTGTGATTGACACTTATAAGGTACTCATATTCTTCTGAGTAGGTCCATGGTCAGACACAAATAAGGTACTCAGATTCTTTCGAGTAAGTCATATTGGGTTTGCTTTTTGGAATACTTGTGTGTTATAATATTGCGTTGCTCTTGCTTTTGAGGTATTTTTCATGACACGGGTTTCCTTGTGTACTTCTTCTATAAGATTCAACTCAATTGTTCGTCTTGCTTCTAAGCTCGGTCAACACGTAGTTAGCTTGTGTTAGGCTTAAGCACCTTTCATTATTCTTTACCACACAAAAGGATATTTGTCCTCAAATTCTTCATGTTTTGGACTGATAATTTGATGAAACATCCTACATTAAGTAATTCTTAGAGGAAATAATTCAATTCGAATATACAAGGTATAATTGTTGATCATTTATCTTATCATTATCATGTTTTAAAATTCTTCTTATGTATTGTTTGAAAAACAATTAGCTTATGTAGTCGACATTATCATGCTTTCTGATTTGAATTATGAATGCAAACTTTTGGTACTCGGGTTGAGACTTTTTAATTTCTGATTGAGGATCTGGATCGATCTCTTCCAAGTCCTCGTATAATGTTACCATCGTCTTTGATTGATGTTCGAGAGTTGTAAAGCCTTTGATGAAATAGTATTACGAGGAATTTTAATGGAATAGGGTCTTATCTTCGAGTTTATCTCTTCTCCCTTCTCCAAGCTTAAGCTTGTTCCTTTACTCGCATGTTCTACCATGTGCAACTACGTATTTGAGCCTCTTATCAAAATTTATGTATTAAGTTTAGATCAAATTGGTGATCCTCTTTGTTATGTTTCTCACCAAAGTGTTGTCTTGTCAAACTCTAGTAGTGAGTAATTCCCTCTTCTTGTGAGGAAGCGTTAGGATGATTTTGGTGAAGTTTTAGGCTTTTAATGAAGGACGGTTGAGCCACCGCTGGACACTTTGTCAGTTTCGTAGAACATTATGCTCTGTCAATTCCAACTGCAACAAGGAATTAGAGTCATTCAATTGATGCCTTTCGAGGTCTCTGATTCAAGTCATCTCCTTCAACCTTACCTTCAATTGGGTGATTGGGGCTTGCCAATGGCAATTCGCAACAACAATGGTTTGTGGAAGAGCTCTAATAGAGAGAAGTATTAAGTGCCTCAACTTGCATTTTTGTGTTTGATCACTTTGAGAAAGAATATGTCACACCCGTCTTTGTAGGTGGCATTGATAATAGGGTGTTAAAAATTGCAGCAACCTTAGCCAAAATAGTCATCATAGTGACACCCTTCTATTTCACCTTCTCATAAAGAGCATTCAATGCATCAATAGTCACAAATAAACTCTCCACCATGTTCTTTGCCATTGCATATTACATTATAGTGAAAGGAACAACACTCGAACCGGGAATGAGAGTCAGCATAACTAGCAATTTCGGTGCAAGAGTTGGAACCGCTGGAATAGGACTCACCAGTGGAGACACATTGCTCTTCATAAGCAGACTAGATCTGACAACCGTCATAATGTCTACCTTTTGTTGCTTCGCGAGCTTTTTAGCCTGAGTTGTGGCCATGGTCTTCCTTGGCCCATCAGAAATGAACTTTATCAAAGAAGAAGGTGGCATAATAGTCTTTGGAGCATCAAAAGAGGGAGCAACAGAATAAGGAGCAGATTAGGCGGCTTTGGCTTTAGCTTCGACGACTTCTTTGAGAGAATCAACAAGAAGGTCATTGGGGGCTCTGATGGGAGCGATTTCACCATTGACAATGACGATGTCGTCGAAGAAGGTCTCAACGTCCATGTCGACCTTGTCGAATTCAACGACGACAACATTGTCGCCCTTGGAGAGCTAGTCGCCTTCATATTTGATTTAGGTGGGGCTAAGGGCAAGCATGAAGATTTCAGAAATATTGGCTTGGACGGAGAAGTGGCAGCGAGGGAATGCAATGAAATGAGGGCATAGGAGGAAAGTGGCAGTGGTGGAAACAGAGAATGAGAAGGAAAGGGTGCTAGGGAGAGATGACATAAACAAGCAAAGGATTCTTGAGAATGTGTTTCCCCTTTGATTTGTAGAAGGAGATTTGTCCCTGATACAAATTCTTCTTCTCCTTCTTCATTTTCCCTTCCGCTATTGAAACACGCTACACTATTTCCATTAAAACAGCTCACACTAGCGCGCATCCACTAGAGAGTTATGGTTTTTCTTTGAGAAAGAAAATTACAAGACTAGAGTGCTTATGGACTTCTTCTTAATGTCACCACTATTGAAACTTATAACATTTATCAAGACAAATGTTATTAAAGCAAAGAGAAAAATGTTTTTTGACATTATTTTCTACACATATCGAATAAAATGTTCTATCATAATAAAATATTCATATAGAAAGCACAAATATTCACAAAGAGTTAAGAATATATTACACCCAATCCCATGAATGAGGGAGTTAGATACTCTTAAACATTTTGAATACAAGAATAAGGGTGTAGATGAATGTCTCCAACTCTATAATGTGTTTCTACCTTCTCTCCTTTTAGGTCAAGTGTCCTTTTCCTCAAAAGTGTTGTTTTGACCTTTGTTAGACTGTTAATTTATAGAATGTGGTGCTCAGCCACAAAGGCAACAAAGATAGAAGAAAACCCTTCATAAAAAGAAACCTCCATGGTTGAGCACCAAAAGTTAGGCTGAGCACAACTCAAAAATTTCTATAATAAAGACCTTGTGTCCTCATTTTAGGCATTGAGTGGAAGATTAAAAATGTAATAGTAAGGTAGAATTATAGTTGGAGGCTCAAGAGAAATGCTCTTAATGTAAATCCTATGTATAGATGTTGTTGGAATTGTATTGCAATATTCTATGGGTAGATGAACTCTCGTGTTGAGGTAAGATGTAATCAATTCCAATCCAGTGTACTCCTATCTATGCTTTCAGTTAATAGTTTGTGCTTTGAATTGTTTTTATTGCTTGGATGACTTGATCATTCGTCTTATTTCACTGGTTTAGATTGAGTTGGAACATTGGTCTTAAATTGTGGTCTAATCAAATCATCTCACTCTAGCTAAAGATTTCCACATGATTTATAGGGTGGACTGAATAAAAAAGTCATGCACTTAAGCAAGGAATCTTTTAACCAAAAGTGGAGGAATTGCACTGGGTATGAAGTCCTTAGGTTCTAGACTACAAGAATGGGTTTAGATCTACCTTAGAGTACTCCCAGAACATTGAATGAATTGCATATTAAGTAAACAAGATAGTAGTAGAAGAAAATGAGATGAAATCCAATCATTGTCTCTATGCCACTCAATCTATATAATATATACTACTATCAATATTTTTCAAATACAAAAAATTAAAAATTAACTACCAATATACTTGTTAAATCCCTATCGATACAATAAGCCACATTCAGTTGTACTACAACTGACTTGGTGCACTTGCCAATAGGTCACACAAGACAACCAGTCACCCAAGACTGACACTCTCCGCTCGAGCGAGATGCGTGAGCAACATCAGACTCAATTCTTTGCTAATCTCGCCTAGGCGAGCCTGGCTCGCTTGAGCGAGAATTGTAGAATTCTGCACGATTTTACGCACACAAACATTGCAACAAGGTCTAAACCATAATCCACTCCATGCCAAACAATTGAGAACATTGCACCAAACAGGTGAACACAATTTTGACCCCAAATGATCCCCAAAATCCAAGTTGAACCATAAGTCACATTTACAGTACCCAAAACTCATGATTTTTCATACCAATGATAAGAAATTTGACCAAATGTCATCAGAACAATCAAATCCCACCCACATCAGTTTGAACACGAAATTCAAAGTACACAAAACAATAAACATGCAAAACAATACAATTTAAACAAAATTTCAGGTTCAACTCCCCTAACCTGGAATTTCCTTCGCTTATAATTTGAATTATGCGTCTTCGAACCCATACCATGCTCATCATCAAATCAATGCACAACCACTCAAGCAATTTATGTTTTGTGATAATTCACATAATTCTATAATTATGTTATTACACCACATGCCCATGCATATTATTTAAATATTAATAATAAATCAAACAACACATAATTGGCATACATAGGACTCAAACACAAGTCCTCTCATACAATCGAGTACTCTCAACTATTTGAACTAGTACTTTTCCACGTCACATCAATCCATATCTAATGTCATAAAGGCTCCCACTATCCGTATTTATTACTTAATTAATTAAGTTTCACAGGTCTTACACTTAAGGCATGTAAAGTGGAAATTCATATTTTATTACTCATTCATGTGTTGAATACATTATAATTTAGTAAACTAGTATATTAATTTATTTTATTTTACAAGTGTCTCTTTGTATTTTTATACAAGTTATTATTACAATAGAAGATATATTTGACCTCTACAACATACAAAAATGTGAGAACAAATAAATGTTTAGTTCAATAAACTTGGAAAAAATCCCTAGAAGTAAAAAAGCTTCAGTGAAGTATTTACACATAGAGATGTGTGGGGGCAGACGCATCTACTTCCAAAACTTTCTTCTATATATGGTGGCAGTAATTAATGATTAGAATTTTTAGTTCCATAGCCTTTAAATTTTTCCATAATCATGTCACATGAATGATTATATTAAACATGATTTAGTCTTTTTTTTATATTCAAAATTTAATTTTTTGTTGTGTTTTAATATTTATAGAATGTCTAATCAAGATACATTTTTCCTGATGGATGATGGCTAACAAAGAACATTTGTAGAACCAAATGCAAATGTAGGAGATTCAAATCAAATGATGTTCCTATAGATTCTATTATAGGAGACACCGAAAGTTCAAATCCAACTATTAATTCAAGAAGATTATTGTCAGATGTTTGGAATCACTTTAAGAGACAAAAGGTAGATGGAAAATGGAAAGCGATATGTAATTATTGCGCCAAAAGTCTTTTGGGTGACGCAAAGCAAGGTACATCACATTTGAGAAGTCATTTCAAGAGTTGCAAGCTTCGAACAACATGAGACATCATACAATCATTTTTAAAAACTCATAAAGAAGGTAGTTAAATCGTAGTTATTGGCAACTATGTGTTCAATCAATAAACAGCTAGAGATGCAATTCGTAAGATGATAATTCTACATGAGTATTCAATGTCAATTGTTGATCATATGGGCTTTAAAGAATTTCGTGATGTTGTTCAACCTTAATTCAAGGTGATTTCTCGAAACACCTTAAAAAAGTATATTATAAGAAAAAGAGAATATGGAATTAATGTTGTCAAGGATTCAAAGTCGAGTTGCAATTACCAATGATATGGACTGCTACTAATCAAAATAGAGGCTACATGACTATAACAACTCATTTTATTGATGATTTATGGAGGCTACAGAGTCGAGTTGTGAGGTATAACATTATACACTATTTTAATTGTAATTTTCATATTAACTTTGTTCTTCTTGACTAGATTAATGAAATTTGTCTTTCAAATATAGGTTTATGTATGTGCCTGCTCCTCATACTAGTCAAGTTCTTGCTAAATTGTTGGTTGAATGTTTAATGGATTGGAATCTAGATAGAAAAGTTTCTACTTTGACAGTTGATAATTGCACTACAAATGATGCTATGATTGATTGCATTTTAGATAAGATCTTAGGTAGGTCTCTTATTTTGGGCGGCCAACTGTTTCACATGCGATGTTGTGCACATATATCGAATTTGATTGTTAAGGATGGTTTACCCATAATTGCTAATGTCATTGAAAAGGTTAAAGACAATGCTAATTTTTGGACAACTATACCTAAAAGAGAAAAGAAATTTATAGAGACATGTGCTTAACTGAATATTCCATTCAAAAGAAAATTAGTTGTTGATTGAAGAACAAGGAAGAATTCTACATTTTTAATGCTTCAAGTAGCCATACATTACAAGGAAGTATTTGATCGTTTATCACAACGAGAGAGTCAATATAAAGCTTTTCCTAGTGCACATGATTGGGAAATGGCAAATGAAATTTGTCAAAAGTTGGAAATATTTTATGATGTGACACTCTTGTTTTCTAGTATTCTTATCCAACTGCCAACATTTTCTTTCCAAAGGTATGTCAAATTAAGTTGGCTTTGATGGAATGGGTTAACTCTCCCAATTCTATTATTCATCAAATGGCTGCATCTATGGTTTTAAAGTTTGATAAGTATTGGAGTGTGATCAGTGGAGTGATGGCTATAGGTATTGTGTTAGACCCTAGGTATAAAATTGATTTGTTGGATTATATTTTCCCTCAGATATATGGTGATCAATCTGATTATGAAATTGAAAAGGTGAAGATTCTTTTTAAGGACTTGGTAAGGGAGTATGAAATGAACATGAAAGGTAAGAAGTTAGTTTCTTCATGTCAAAATCCAAACATGAATATATGCCAAAGTGTTGATGGAAGAAAAGATGCTTGGAGAGATTTTTCAAAACATCATATTACAAAGAAAAATCAACCATCAAATTATAAGTTGGAACTTGACTATTACTTGGAGGAACTGACACAACCTGATTCAAATGAAGAATTTGACATTTTAGTTTGGTGGAAGACTAATGGGTTAAAATATTCAATTTTGCAAATGATTGCAAGAGATTTTCTAGCCATTCCTATCTCAACAGTTGTTTTTTAGTCTTTTTTTAGTACTGGTGGTCGATTTCTTACTCCACATCACAGTAGATTACACCCAGACACTTTAGAGGCATTGATGTGTGTTCAAGATTGGCTATGGATTCACATAGAAGGTAATTAAATTAGCACTTCAAATTACATATTTATATTCATTCAAATGATGTGCTATGACAAATGAATTGATTTTCCTTTTTAGGTTCTTCAAAATTGAAAGTGAACAAGATGAAATTTAATACAATACTAGAGGAGATAATTGATGATGATGTTAGTAGTTTTCTTTTTAATATTTTAGACTAATTTTACTAATAGTGTCACTATGTCATTTATTGATGACTTTATTTGTGTTTTATTTGTTTCAAGAAGCAAGTGGTCAACATGAAGATATTGGAGAGGAAACATAGATATTAGTTTGTTCTTTTTAAAAGAATTAATTTTTAAATTTCTTATATTTGGATGTATGTTTTAGGTACTATTAATTTGAATTTATGTTTTAACTTTTATTTAGTTGTTCATTAACTTCTATTCGGATGTATGCTTAATTTTTTTTTCACAATTTAATTTGGACCTCATTTAAAAACTGATAATTTTTTTTAATATTTACAGGTATCCAATGGGTACCTGTGGGTGGAAAAACATTCGCATGTATTTTTTATGCGGGAATCCAACGTGTAACGGAGTGGGTAATATGTACGATTTTTTTTGCGGGTCAGGTAGCAGGTAGGCACTATTTGTGCTCGACCCGCCCATTGTCATCCCGCCCATTGTCATCCATAGTTATGAGTAGCTAAACACCTTGTTGTTTGAGGTTCACATAACTACTCGACTCATATAATTTATCTTCTTTTTTTCAACATAATTTCGCTCTTTGATCAGTTATTTTTACGTTATTTTTCATGGTTGTTCGACCAGGTTAACTAGATCATTATTTCATAATTTTAGTTGTGTTTGGGAAACATTTTTATAAATTAAGATCTCAGTAATAATTGTGGTACATCTTACGACTAGGAATAAGGGTAGGAGTTATCAAGTTAGCTATAATTCATAGTTGTTAATGTTGATTATTTAACATCATTCAGCAAGGAATCAAATGTGTCGTCCTTAAGTAAATTAAAATAATTTATATGGATCTTGAATTAACTAGAATTAGCTACGTAATTAAACTTATTACCCTAAAGAAGAGGAAATTACACGGGAAGGGACATTGAATTCAATATTCCACAACTCGTTTATCATCTCATTCTTAACTATCCTTTTTTGTTATTTTTGAATTTTAAATAATTTGAATAGTCGTTTCTCATTTATTCCAAAACCTAAAATTTCCTAATTGACCCTTTATTTCTTAAATATTTTTTTCTCTTTTATCATCACATATTTAATTAGCCTTTTATTCTTTGACCCATTTGAGTCTTTTACATTGATATCTATTCAAAAGTCAAAATCTCAATTTTAAATTTCTTATTTTACTTTATGAAATATTATTTTTTTATTCCCTTATTTGAAAATATCATAAATCATTTTCTTATAATTAAATAATTATATAGTAAGTCTTTGTGGATTTGATACTTGGACTTTTATTTATTTGATAGTTTCTTGATAGAGGAATATCTCCTGAAGTTTAAGTGGTACGAATTTGAGGACAAATTCTCTTCAAGAAAGAGGGTATGATAGAGGACAAATTCTCTTAATCCAATACAATCTATGAAACTTGGAATTCCAAAGAACATAAAGATCATGGCTTGGAGCACATTTATTGAATATTTTAGGCAATTAAAAGTATTTGTATTTTCTTTTAATTTTTAAAACACAGTGTAATTGTTGATGGGCAAGTATAGTAGTCGTGCAACGAGTTGTTGGGCGAGCTTAACTCGGTGGGTGAAAAGTTTGTGTTTTTTTTTTTCAATTTTCAAGTTATTTTGGACATAATATCTTTGGGTTTTCTTTTAGAATGTCTTAAACAATTGTGGTCTATATATACTTAGGCCAAAAACAAATGTAAAGACCTTGGTTGGCCATTAAATTAGTTTTCATTTAAGAGAGGATTCTCTTAGTTCTTGTTATAGAACATTAGTTCTTATCAAATATTGAATTCTTTATCGTGAATCTTCATTGACTCATCAATTTGCTAGATTGTGGCGACACCCTACTTTGGTTCTTATCAAATATGGAAATCTTTATGGTGAATATTCATTGACTCATTAATATGCTAGATTGTGGCTCCCTCATCTTTGTCTTAATATTGCGTTCTTATATGATTTTCTTTATTTCTGTTACGGGAGGAATCAAATTCAGAAACAAATGTGCTCTTTCCTATAAAGGATCTTATCATTTATTGAAGTGTAGATCTTTAATGCACTTATCTTTTGGAAACCTAGGTGACATTTTTTTCCTTTTTTTTCCTTATTCATCTTTTGTTTTGTTTTGTTTTAAATTTACCTTGTTTTTTTTTCTTGTGTTATTTTGGCCAATAACCTTCTTCACCACATTGATGAAGTTTGTTTCTTATCAAAGCCTTATTTAACATGATAGATCCAACCATGTTCAACTATATCCCATTGTGACTATTTACATTTTCAATCATTCATTCAGTGAAAGAGTAATTGTTAAAAAGCTTCCAAAGCAAGCAAACCCTACCCAACTTTCAAAAATGACAATCTCCTCACTGACATCCCCATGTGTTCCTTCATTTTTTTCAATATGGTTAGAGAACAACCAACTTTGTGCATATAAAGCACTAGGTCAACATCAAGTTGCTCAATTCTTGTGGTCTAGGCATAATAACCTGATAGATTAAAAATTATAACAAGTTAACAAAATGTTGACTTGTCTTCTTCCTCCATAATCTTTTCTTTTCCTTGTTGTTTACTCCCCACTGAAAGGAAACTACATTGAAGCAAGCTTCAAGGGTGGAAGAAATTTCTTGGGGGCGGAAGGCTTCAATGGAAGTAAAAAGTCACTTGTTGCATCTCACCATCATTCATTAGTGAAAAAGAATAGGATAAGAACTCAAAAAATAACCTAATAATACTTTTAGATAAGCTTGAAATTGATGAAAAGTTAAAGTTTTATTATGCATTCAAAGTGTTTTCAAGGTTTTAAGAGAAATTTATTTATAAATTTAGATATCTTCTCTTGTACTAAACTTAAATGAAACTCAAATTCAAATAGAATCCAAATGTAATGTACGTGTAGCTTGCAAGATAGTTTAGTCCTAAAGTAGCTTGCAAGACAAGTTTCTAAGCAGTTAAGGCAAGATTTTAAAGACACTTGCAAGTAAGCTGTCAAAATGGGTTAGGCTTTACATTTGGGTCATGCTAGGTTGTTTTTTTAGCCAACACATAAATAATATGTATTTTTTTTTGGTTTGTATTTGGATTGTATTAAAGTTTATTTAGATTTTAATTATTAGAATTTAGTTTTGACTGAAAAAAAATAAAAAAATTTGTATTTTTTTAGTTAAGTGAACCCGTGAGCCAACTCGTTTAACCGGCTAACCCATGGTGGACTAGATTGAGTTCAAATTTTTTTGGCTCGCTAAAAAGTGAGCCGAGTTGAGTTGGCTCACTAAATCATCAACCCGTGGTGAGTTGAGCCGAGTCGGGCTGGATTACCCGTTTTGACAGCTCTATTTGCAAGGCAAGATTCTAAATAGAATTTAAAGTCAAACTTCTAAAAAACCTTGCAAGGCAAACTTCCTATGTAAGGGGTGCTTTCCTTGCTCATTTATACATTTGTGTGACACCTTCATGCTCCCTAGGTGGATTAGCTTGGTTAGTCATGGTTTCCCAATTTTAAAGCTTAAAATTGTTTACTAATATACTAAAAGAAAACTAAAAAAATTTACAATTTTTTTCATCCTATACAAATTTTACAAAGCTAAGAAGAAGACATTTTAATATTCTACTTTCCAAACAAGTATAATCTTTTTAACTATATCTTCTTATTATTCAATCTTCTTAGTCATGGACCTTCTTATAGGCCCAAATCCTTTCATGGATAGTCCTCCATCACAACGATTCTCACTCGATATGGATTCAAGGATACTTTTTCAAAAGGAACCATAACAATTATCATAATGTTATGATTGCTTAGAAGGTTCTTCAGGAAGTGAAACATCTAACCTGAGTTCCTTAGTTGCACCATGAGAGTGAATAATACACTATTATTACAAGGACTTGGACCACAGGTACCATGTTAAGGGTACTATAGAGAAGACTTTGTATAAGAACAACTTCTCAAAAGAACTACTTGGAAAGTTGATATTGTACCACCTAATGTCTAATGAAATGAATAAATGGCCAAAAAACATGCGACAAGGTGATATTCCATAAACATTAATGTAATATTCCATGTTTTTAAGTTGTCCACGTTCTTTATCTTCCATGTTTTGAAGGGCATCCCCTTCATTATATCTCATTTGCTGTAGATATTAAGGGATTAGAGGAAGATGTTACTATAGGTACTCAACGTTTTTGAACAAGATGATGAGACAATAAGACCTCATCAACAAGCTCTATAGTCTCAAGTTTATAGTAAGGTGGCTTATATTGTAAAGGGGAAGATACATTGTTGTCTAACACCCATATACCAACATGAACATCAAAATGATGCATTTGGGCATCAATCTTTAAACTTTGTGCATTACCATTAAGCATGACATGGTGTTAGTGGAAAACAATAAGTGCACCGATCACACTGGCAAGTAATAAATATTGTTCTCTTAACAAGGACTTGTGCAACACATGACAACTCCCACAATTCAAAACTCAATTAGACAACAAAGTTCACAAAAACACTAAGAAACTCTTTTTGGTATTTTATCAAACAGTTGGTGTGCAAAAGAAATTTAACGTATAGTATATACAATTGTCAAGACTAGATTTCATTCACTTCACTCACAGGCATTCACAAATATCTCAATTACAAATTCAAGTTAAAATCAACTCACAAGATTACTCAAATCCTATTCCTAATGACTTTAAGCACAAATGCGAGAGTGGTATAATCCAATAGAAAGGTTGATGCACGACAATGTGTGATGGAGGTTCAAAGATTGAGAGATCAAGATGGAGAGAAATTTATGGCTGATTAGAAATGAACAAACAATGAAAAGATCAAGGCTGATCAAGGATGAAAAATCATTGGCGCAAGGAGTCACGATTCTGATCTGACTCAAAGGAGGAAATGTTTAGGTCATTTCACGTTTTTGAGTTTTTCTGAAGAGGATTTTTTAAGGGCAGCTATTAGGTTTGGTAGGGGAGCCCTAGAGTGTGCGCGAGTGAGAAACATTGAGAGGCTAGGGTTCGAGGTTCTTGTGCGAGTGTGAGGCAGAGTGCATTGTAAAGGAGTTCTCTCTTCTCTGATGAGTACAAAAATATTTACGAACCAAACCTAAAATAAAATAGTATCATAGGAAATATAAACCATAAACATAATTTATTCTAAAGTATAATTGTATCAATTTATTACAATTAAAAAATTAAAAAACAAATAAATGTATCAAATCTTAGCAAAATATTTTTTCTACATTTGTAAACACTAAAGCAAAAATTATCAAATAAATCATTATCAATTAGAAACATGGATTAATCAAATCTATATTTACAATTAAAATGGTTCTCAACTAGAGATGTCAAAAAAATTGTACTCGCGGGTATTCCCAGATCAAACTTGCAACGAGTAAGAATTAAATATTGTAAATAAATACTCGTAAACTTGCAACGAGTAAGAATTAAATATTGTAAATAAATACTCGTAGGTAACAGGTACATGTATTTTTTATAACCACACGCTAACGGGGCACGAGTATCGTAGTATTTGTACCCGTGGATACCTGTACCCACCCATTATACTCTAATTTAAATTTAAAAAAAAACATGATTAAAATATTAACCCATTGATTTTGAATGAATTATCTTTTATCAATTGATTTTACAAAATCTCTATTTCTTGTAAATTGTCAATGAACAGTATTTAAATGGGTCATTTGGACTTTGTTTGAAATTTATAAATGCTATATATTATATTTTATTTGAATTTATGGTTAGAATGTGTTATTAAATATTTACTTTATTTTTGTAAATACCCATGGATACCCATAAATATCTGTGAATATTAAAATAATATATGAATACCTGTAGTAATATAAAGACGAGTACAAAACAAATATTTATTTAGCGGATAAAGTGCGCAAAAACTACTACCGTACCTATCCACCGTATTGAGATCCCTGCTCTCAACAAAGATAATCCATTAAAAATAACTAAACATGACATGACGGTTATTAACAACCTTTTAAATTCATTATTCATATTCTTATTACATTAAAACATGTATATAATTATATAATTGGTTACTTTTATAAATAATTAATTAAAAATAAAAAATGTTATAATTTAAAATATGTGTAATTTTGTAAAATTAATATTAAAAAAATTATATAGTTGTTATTTTTAAGAAATTTTATTATTTATTAAAATAATAAATTATTCAATTAAAAAAGGAAATTATCAAATGAAATGATAACATATATAACAAAATACATGTTGAGTGAGTCTAATTTGTATTTTCAATACATTTTAATATTTGGGTTAAATATGTTTTTATCCCTCATGTTTCAGTGAAATTTAGAATTAGTTCCTCATCGAAATGTTTGACCAATTTAGTTTTTCATCTTTAGAAATAGGTGAATTTAGTCATTTTATCAAATTTTGGTAAGTTTATTTGAAGTTTCAAATGCGTTTTATAATAATATTTAAGTTAGCATTGAAGAGAAAATGGGTCAAATGATGTAAACAATTCAAATACTATAATGAAACGTGTTTAAAACGTCAGATAAACTTAATAAAATCCGGTTAAAAGAACTAAATCCACGCATTTCCAAAGATGTAGGACTAAATTGGTCAAAAATTTCAAAGAGACAAATTCCAAATTTCACTTAAATTTCAGGAATCAAAACATATTTAACCCCTTAACATTTTTATTTAATTCAGTTTTGTATGTTAACAAATCAATTAGTCAATTTCAAAAAGTTAGAAATATAATTTATATTTTTAAAACTGAAGTTAATTTATAATAATAATAATTTAAGATATAGATTAGTATTTTATAAAATATTTTTATTTTATTTTAAAGTGTAATTATTTATACCATCTTTACCTTTATATAAAAAGAATATTCTTTTGATATTCAGTTTCACTCTTAATAAATAGTCTTTTTAAAATTAAAATAATTTTCTTTTCAATTTCACTTTAAATGGTCTATTTTTTAAATGTATTCATTATTTTAAATATTAAAATAATTATTTATAATAAAAACCTATAAAATAAATAAAAGTTACATTTTTATTATTTTTACTGATATAAACAGACGTTATTATGTTTTTAAATATATATATATATATATATATATATATTATATTAATAGTATTATTAAGTTATTATATAAAATAAATTTATATTTATTAAAAACAAAATGAATGAATGAATAAAAGATGAGAATATAATTATTTGAATAAAAAAGTAAAAAAACATATTTTATAAAAAAATATTTAAAAGCAATTATTAATTTTTTAAAATTTAATAAATAAATATATTATAAAAATAAAATAAAATAATAATTACAGATAAAAAATATTATATATATAGATAATATTTAATTACAGATTACAGATAATTATTCGGACTGACCCCAACGGTTAGCCCATCAACTTGTTAGGAAAGAAACGAATTGGATCAGGATCTTTAACCCATGGTCTCTTTTAATCTGGCCAGCCTTGCCGTCAACCCGTTGGGTTGTAGCACGGGTTGACCGCACCCGTAACCCGTTAGTGTAAAAAAAATTGGGTTGGCTGGACCGTGAGTGTTGGCAGCTTCCTTTCCTTTCTTTCCCTAACTCGTTTTTCAGAAACCAACCACACACACAGGCAGAGAGGCAAACGCACTACACGGCGACGTGACCAACGGAGGAAGACGGAGACGGCGGCGAGGTGACCCACGGAACACCAACAACGATCAACCCTACTCTCCCACTTCTCCCGCCCCTTCTCTCCCACTTCGCATCTCCGTCAACTGAACAGCGACGGCGTGACCCACGGAGGAAGACGAAGACGGCGACAGCGACGTCGTGACCCCTATTGCCGGCAACATTAACAAGGTTGTATTTGTTTGTGTAAAAGAGTGCTTCTGTAAAACGTGGACAGTTGCAGTGACAGTTTTCTTTGCTATCTAAAACTGACAGAGGTATATGATATATTAGTATAGAAAACGTGGACACACTAGGGGGAGCCGGTAGTTCCACTAGAGTTGGAGGTTTGCTTCCCTTTTCCCTCCATCGGTTGTTATGGCAGTGGAGAAGGAACAGCTTCAGGAAGAATCCGTAATCCGCCGCTTCTACCAGATTATTCTTAGTTGGGACTACTTTGCTCTTCTTAAGGAATCCAAGGCAATTCACTTCATTCCTTACTATTTTTTCTTTTGTTTCTGTGTTTTTTTCTTTTTAATTTTGCATTCCTAATGTCTTTTGGAATATGGTGTTTTCAGAAGCAGAAGAACAACGAGAAGAAAGGGATTGCGAAGTCGACACTCGTGAAGGTGAAGAACCGGTACAAAGACGTTGATGACTATATTGAAACTTACGAACCGCTCATCTTTGAAGAAGCCAAATCCCAGATCATTAAGCAGAAAGAGGAGGAAGAGGGTATCTTTAATTTCAATTATTTTTTCGTTTTTTGAGAAGATTATTATTCTTGCAGTAGCAATGTAGCGCAGTTGTTAATAGCGTTTGTCTAAGGTCTTTAGCCCTTTCTATACTATTCTTGTTAGTTGGGTGGTAGTGACTTTGTAGCATTAGTCAGAGGACTGTTAAAGCCTTGTCTAAGTTGCGGTTCTCCCTTTCTCGCTTCAATTTAAATAATAATGGGTTTGCTTTTCATGTTTTAAAGTTAGAAGCGTCAACCAACGTAGTGTGGTATGGTTGACAAATGAATCTACTTCTGAAGCACATAATCAAAGGTCCGATCCTAGGTCTGTGTTAATGGGAGAGTATCTATTAAGAGAGACTTGCCCTTTTAATAGACTTTTGGATTAGTCTTTTTAGCTGTCGGTTACGAGAGACTTAATAAATCTTTGGATTAGTCTCTAGCACTTTTCTGGGATACCCTAGGGACCAAAATAGAAGTTTGAAGGGTCTCTTTTCTTAAGATTTTTTTTTTTTTGTTTGCCTGACCACAGTGACTGATTGGAAATTGGGGGTGGTAAAAAGTTGGAGTGAGGCAGATGACTTTCATTTTATAGAATTTCCGTGTGAAATTAATGAGGGAGAATCAATATCACAGAATGATCTTTTGCTGCTTTCGAAAGATAAGGTACTACCAGTGATAACAAGTTATGTGTTTTGGGCTTTGAATTGTTTGCCTATTCGAATTTGAATTGATTGCTTGTCTGTATTTGTCGTTGCAGTTTGTGGATGACAAAAGATTACCAACTGCTTATGCATTTGCTTTGGTGGAACATGTCCGGAAATTTTTTGATACCCGACTTGTTCGAGTTAGACTCTATCTTGCTGGGGAGTTCTTAAAATATAATACAGATGATGTCAAATCTTGCTCTAGGCTGTTTAACATGCGATCTCATGTATGCGAGACAGAAAGACAGTTATATTTTATGAAGGTAACTTGTTCTATCATGTACTTCTAGTGATATCAACATTGTGTGTGTTTCGTGTGGAGGCTTCCTTCCTTGATTAATTGTATTATTAATTTATAAAAGAAACCTAAAGGTTTTCAGATTTTTTTTTCTTAACAGAAGACATTTTCTTTTAAATTAGTTTTGCCTTTGATCCAATGTGAAAATCATGCAGCTATGCAGCTTATCTACTATTGCTCGTGAATATTTGGCTATTCGAACATTAGGCTGTCTCCCATACAAGGATTTAATATTAAGTGCAGCTGGAGAAGATATTGGCCCAGAAGTCGAGGGATGGAAAATCCCAACACCGTTGAAGGAATATGTTGAAAATACTTTTAATGAGTTCCAACGTGAGGCCATTACAGTAAGTTTTTTTATTTTAGAAGTTCAATAAAGTAAATAAAGCTAAAACTTGTTCATCAACTCAGGTTTTTTTTTTGTCTTTCTTCTTCTTTTAACCAATCCAATGGTTTTTTCATTTTTTTATGTTACTGATATATATTTTGGAAAGAATAAATGTTGGATTATGACAAGAGGGGGCATATTTTCAAGTTTGGATTTGAAAATGCTCCTTGTTTTCCATGTTTCTTTTCTTCTGTACTTGTTAAAGGCTTGGCTTTTTCCAATTTCAATCTCATCTTAATTTCTTTTGGTTTTGATATAGGAGTCAGAAAAGAAATGTAGGAGCAAATGACATCCAAAATAAACTACCTAACATCTAATTTCAAATGAACCGTAAAACAATAAACTTAAATCACACCTTTATCTTCCCATCTTTATAAATTCTTTATCATTTTCATTTGTTTTATGAAATTCTTAGCACTCTTTTGGAAGATAACGTGTTTTTGTTGATGAACCCTTTTGAACGATCTTTTAAAAATTTAAAAGCTATGTTACGTTTATAATGTCTGAACAAATTCTTCTTTCTCAAAGTTAGTTTTTGTAAGTCGAAGCATAATAGTTTAGCTAGGTCCCTTTAGTTTAAAGCATATTCAAGCATGCACAATTGTTAGAAAAATCTACACTGCAACATATGTCATCATAATAAGTTAAAAAGTCAAACAACGAAGATTAGAAAAACTGACCATAGAATCTTGATAAGAAAGTGAAGATTGTTAGTAGTTTTCATTCCTTAATAAGATGTAAAGCTCTTGTAACCTTTATTTATTTCTGTTCCAGGCTGGTCTATCATCAAAAGCCTTTGTCCTGATACAGGTAGGTCTCTTTTTGGCTTTTTTCTGTTCTAAAATTCTTTTATTGTTTTTTTCATATTTCCCTTTTCTTTTATCAGTTATGCTGAATTATTTTTATGAGAAGACTTGTTTGTTAAAGTTGGGAATTAGGGTAATTTATTTCGAAGAACTGCTAATTTGAAACTTTTTTCATAGCCAGTTTGCCTTTGATTTAGTTGTGTTTTCTTTCTGACCTCCAAAAGGCCTGAGCATATTTTTCTTTTAACTTTATGTAACAAAAAGAATAACCAATTAGACTACTTGAATTGGTTTTGTTAGAGTGAATAATTAGTTATATTTGGTATGATTCTCTGTTACAGCTGTTAGCTTCTACAGCTGTCAGCTATACTAACTATAGATTTGTTGCAAGCAGTTGCATATAAATAATCTTGTAAACTTCTTATTTCAGAAGTATGAAAACAATAAACAGCTCAGTTTGTTTGTATCATTAAATTTCTTCAGCATGGTATCTAGAGCTAATTTTTTTACCTTTCGTCTCCTCCGAATTTAGGGTTCCTCGGCATGACCTCTTTGCAATTTCCTTCTCTCTAATCTCTCCTCACAGCTATCATGAGTTTATTTGTGACTTTTTTCATCTCACAAATTTCTCTTCATGACATCTTCATCTGTTTTGTATGGCTTGCATTGCAATCCTTCTAAACCTCTACTGTTGAAAAGTTTGATGACTCAAATTATCTTCATTGCGGCAACATGTTGAACCGGTGATAAAATCGCATGAGCTATGATGATTTGTTGTGAACTCTGTGGTTCTATGTCGCTATCTCATTGAAGATGATTTTACACTTGATCATGTTAATCCAAAGTATGAAGTGTGAGAAGTTCAGGACCAAATGCTACTTGTTTTGGCTTTAATCTACTCTTTCTAAGTCAATTTGTCTCACCTCCTTGGGTCCACTCACTCCTATAAGGTTTGAGAAAAGGTTCATGTATGTTTTAGTCTTCAAACCTCAGATGCACGAACACAGTAAGGTCATATATCGAGTATTGAAATATAATGTTTTATTAATATTTCCTTTGAGTACCCAGCTTTAGGGTTAGGGTTTTAGGCAAGTGTCTTGCCTCTTTTTGCATTATATATATATATATATATATATATATATATATATATTTACATCATTAGGAAGCACAACAGTGAAAGAATATACACTGTTTTTCTATCAATCTTATTTGTTCAACTATCCTCTTGCAAAATGCCTGTGAGACATCTGGGTTTTTATCAATACAAGGTAGCTTTTTTTATTATAAAAAATTTTTTAATCGAGCCTAACCAACTCCTTTCAGGGGCCCCCAGGGACTGGGAAGACTCAGACCATACTTGGGATTCTAAGTACTATTTTGCATGCAACTCCTACAAGAGTGCATTCTAAGTAAGCACAATATTTAGTATATGTCTGCAGTCTTCTATTTCTAAAAATTCAGTTTTTTGTTTCAATTGTTGTCTTCAGCAAAGCATTGTGTTAAGAGGTGTGCCTGGTAGAAGTGAGATTTTGAAGCAAATTTTGCTTCCACCAAGCAATTTATGGTCATGTTTATGCTTAATCTTTCTTTCTCTTTATTCATACATATGTTTATTGATATTTTTCTTTTTGGAAGCAGGACCTATGAGCTAAGGCAGGGACCACAATTACCTACTGAGGAGAAGTAAGATTTGCTTTGAGAATATTTACACTTTACTTGGTTAAGAAAACTTCTTGCCACGGATGTTGGTTATTTCCCGTGATTCTGGCATGATATTTCTTTTAATTCCCCATATCGACCATCTTTTATAATCCTTACCTGTTATGTTCCATATTAGTCTCTTCTTGCTTTGTGTTATGCATGCTTGCTCTCTTGCCATGCCTACCTTCAAGTAGTTCATAAACAAATGTTGTGAATCAAGTAGAAGTGCAACAATAAGGATAAACTTTGATTTTTGTATTATATCATAAAGAAAATAGCTGTAATTCAAGTTAAGTGCACTTTTCCTTGGTTTCTCTTCACTTTAGTTTGGTTTAACTTTACATCAACATCGTAAGAAGCTGGGAAAATTGTTTAAAGGTTCTGACGGTTTTTGGGCTTTGGCTAATAGAAGTAAGAGATCTAGATGATTACTTATTTGACATTTGTGTTGTTGAAGTATGATAAGGGAGAGAGAACCTACTGGCTTAACTGTACTTTATAATTCTCCAAGGTCCAAGTAAAGTATTTTGATTAGAATATTCTTGAGGATGTTTTCAAGAAGTTATTTTAATTAAAGTACAATTCTAGATGATTGGAGTATTAGTCACATAAGTCAGTTTATTTAGCTGAGATTATGTATGCAGGTCAATAGCAGAGTACCCTTCCAAACTGATAAAGTTGATTTTAACCTCTATAGTATCTCTTGCATGTTGGCTCCCTCTTTCACCCTTTTTTTTTGCCGAATTCAGAATAATTTGGTTTGGTTAGATGATATTGAACAAGAGCCTTGTAATATTTAGTTTCAAAGTACATATCTTGCAAAATTACCTTGGGATGGTGACCACTTCTGTCCCAAGATCAATTAAAATAAACCGAAGATGGTTTTTATACTAGCATTATTAGTGTTGAAATGTAATGTTATTTTATTATTTTTTTTATATCTACATACCAAGCTTGTGTTGCCTCTTTTTGTAACCTTTGTATATATACACCAATCACAGTTTAGGTTGAATACACTGATGTCCATCTTATTTATTCAAGTGTTAGCAGAATGCACTTTTCATATTCCATCATGATAGAAAATTTTATTTTCTTTTCCCTTTTCCTATGGCAGACGAAGACATTGGGGACTAGCGTCTCCATGGCTTAGTAGTGTTAATCCAAGGGATAGTCTGATGCCAAAAGATGGTGATGATGGCTTTTACCCAACTACTGGAAATGAACTAGTAAGTACTCCTTTCATTGGTTAAAATTGTTGATCTTGCAAAATAACATCTCTAATGATGGGTTTTATCAGAAACCTGAAGCTGTAACTTCAAGTCGTAAGTACCGTGTAAGAGTGTTAGTTTGCGCCCCATCAAACTCTGCCCTTGATGAGATTGTGTTGAGGGTTCTCAGTGGAGGTATTAAGTTTCTTCAATGCATTTGTTCGGGAAAAAGAGTTTTTCTTTTTGCATTCATTCCCTTGCCATGATTTTGACCCTCTTGGTTTTGTGTTTTTGAGGGGTGGGGGGCGGGGTGTAACTATTTCATATTACAAGCAGACTGAACTCGACCTACCAATTCTTGTTTTTTTTTCTTACATTCCCTGTTTACTTTTTGTCTTTTCGTTTAACAATTTCGTATTCTATTATCATGATTGCATATTTATTTTTGAATTTTTATTCATGGATGTTCTTAGGTGTACATGATGAAAATGACCGTGTTTATTGCCCTAAAATTGTACGGATTGGTCTCAAAGCACATCATTCTATCAAGGCTGTTTCTCTGGATGAACTTGTACGTGGAATATTAGACCAAATGTGTTTCAATTAGCTATGCTGCCACCATCATTATATAATCTTTCATATCACTACTGTAAACTTTTGTTATAATGCCATGATTATGCCTCGGCAGATCTGGAGGGGAGCTTAGCTATTAATTTAACAGTTTTATTAACATCAACGTTTGGGACCGACTGATTTGTGCATCTAAAAGTGGTATTTTTCTTGATAAAGAAAACATTTGTAGATCAAAAGTATAAAACATAATGATTTTTTCTTTTTCAATAAAAACTTACCACCACTTTTAGATGTTAATATTCAACCCTAAGGGTGATGCTGACATTCTCCTGAAATGAATGAACAGTCTTGATATAATGAGTGACATGAAGTTAGATGAAAAGGCTCCAAAATTTGTTCCTAACAAAACATTGATTCTTTAGAGTTAATAATGCTGGTGGATGTGTTACTGGAACCTGTGAAGGAGGTTATACTTCATTTCATTTTAGATTACTTAAGCTTCTAACCATCCTTCCTATTAAACTATAGGAAAGATTGAGATTGAATTCAAACTGTGTGTTTCTAAGACAACACAAATATTATATTTATATTGAGAAAAAAGAATCATTACAATAAATAGAAGAGATTTTACATCCTCTAATAATAAAGATATGATATGGGAATAAGTAAAAATGTTTCCAACAATATGTATATATAATCTATATATGCTTGATTATTTAGGATTTGTTCCTTATTTCTATAATGATAACATTCCCTCTCAAGTTGGAGCATACAATCATAGATGATTAGCTTTTTGCAAATATACTTGGTCCTCTTAGCAACTTGGTAAATATGTCAACTAATTGTTCACTAAAATTGACAAACCTAGCGGTGATGTCTTCAGACTCTAATTCTTCTCTTATGAAAAGACAATCCGCCTCAATATGGTTTGGTCCTCTCATGAAAGATTGAATTATAGGTAATGTGCCTTGCTACCTAGTTGACGCATATAAGGTGCATTTCAGAACTTTCTTCTAATATAAGCTCTTTGACTATTGTCATTGCCATGTATTATGCTTCTCCAGATCTTATCACAACATTTTGTTTCTCATTTTTCAACATGTTAAATTATTTCAGTAAGGACACAATACCCTGAAGTGTCGCTTGGTGACCCTGCCTAGTTGGTGCTAGGATACCTAACAATTTGAGTATTTCACTTATCTTAAAAAATGAGGCTTTGCTGTGAGGATTCTTAATATACTTTAGGATCCGTATGATGACATCTCAATGGTCTTGACAAGGAGAGTTTAAAAATTGACTTACTACGCTCATTGTAAAAGCAAACCTAGACGAGTCACAGGGAGGTACTTTAGCATACCAAACCTAGGATCAGAATATGGTTATCCTTAGTTGGGTACAAGTTGATACCTTAATCCATTGTTATGTCCGCAGGCATAGCATTTCTTCTAGAATGTCAAAGCAAATTTTCTGAGATATGACCAAAACCATCCTTGGATTGTGCAACTTCTATAGCAAGGAAATATCTCAGGTGTCCAGGATATTGTATTGAACTTTTGAGCAAGATAGTGTTTTAGTTGTATAATACCCTTATTATTACGACATGTGATGTTAGTATTGTCCACGTGTACAATGAAATAAATACATCCTTGGAGAGAATGAAGATAAAATAGAGAATGATTAGCACCACTTCATATCATTCCAAATTGTTGGATGACAGTTTGGAAACACCCAAACCATGCACATAGTGATTGCTTGAGATCATATAGGGACCTGCGTAAACACATAATATTAGATGACTTTTCCTAAGCAACAAATCCAAGAGCATGCTCCATGTAGACTTCATGAAGATCACCATGTTGTATTTTTTATGTCAAGTTGAAACAGAGTCCAAAGTGAATAGCTGCAATGGAAAAGAGAAGTCTAATAGAACCTCCTCTTCTTTGTCCATATTCTGGATCCTTGTTTGCATAATGTCATTTATGATCTGATGGCCTAGATCCCTGAAAAGCAGGTAGTTTGTCTTTGTCCACAAAAGGATCGATAGTATGCTAAATTTAATATTGACAAACCTGCATTATTTTGCATGCTTTTGATCAATAGGTATCCTTGCAATGTATCTTAACTCAATATTGAGAACTATGTGTAAGCTGTATTGGCACTTGAAGATGTTGAAGCTTCATCACTCTTCACGGAACTGAAACTTTACCAACATTTGTGGGCAAGGATCTCTGATCAATGAAATAATTTACCTTCATGTCCAGGCTTCATATATCTTATAATTGGGTCATCTAGTCATACAATGTTATTACTGAAAACACATTTGTATGTAGATTTCAAGCCCAAAACATGTGCATCTGTCATGGCTTTATTTATGATGTGTACCAATCATCGATGATATGGTGATCATTTTATACACCTTTTTTGGAATAATGTTCTTAAAGAAAATAAATTTTGAGCATAATAGATATTCTTGTATTTGGTTCATACCTACCAATTTCACAGTATTCTAACTACTGAATTGGTAGTCTAAGCATTACTTACAAGATTGCTGTTTGTATTGCAATCTGTATTATTAATATACTTAAAGTGTGATTGGGTTGAATTTAAAGGTTGAAACTTTCATATGCAGATGAAACAAAAACGCTCTGGTGCCAATAAATCATCCACCAATAAGCAGAGTACTGCAGGAAGTAATGATGACAGTATCCGAGCTGCAATTTTAGACGAGGCCACTATTGTATGTATACCCACACTTTATGTTGAATGCACAAGCAAAAGCAATCTGATTTTCATAGTATTTTCTGTGTGCTTTGCAGGTGTTCTCAACTCTCAGCTTTAGTGGTTCCCATGTTTTCAGTAAACTAAATCGTGGATTTGATGTTGTGATTATAGATGAAGCAGCACAGGCTGTAAGTGTCAAATCTTCTTAGTTGTTGAGTCACTTTTAATATTGCTTATAATATAAACTAACTTTACAAAGTTTGATCTTAAGAAGTTGCCGAGGTGCCTCAAAATATTCCAGCAACTAATTTTTATTTATTTTTTAATTGCAGTAGCAGATGGAATAAATTTCATGACCAATAATCCCTGAAACTTAAGCTATCATGTGAAGACATAAAAATTATTTTATATTTTAAATCTTTGTATCTCTTACTTGCCCACACTGGACTCCTTTGGGCTTGAACTGTGAATAATGCACAGACCCAGCTGTATTGTGCTAGAATATAACTTTTCATTAGAAAATAATAGGGAGGAAAGGATTGAAATCTAGACCATATGATCATAGAGATTGATAATATCCCATGAACCAACTATCAGGAAAGCTTAAGCTGAGGTAAAAGATAGAAACACTTTTAGATTATAATGAGTTTTCAAATATTTTGGGGCTGGAATACAATTTTTAGCCTCTTGGAGTAAATAAGCAACTGAGGACTAAGTCTAAAGTCTGAAGTATATCTGAAATCCCTAAAAGTTGTGGTCACTTGAGAGGGCCTCTTTTTCTTTAGTGAAGTTTTTTAATGGGACAGTGTTCCGAAGAATTTTCCTTGTTCTGGGGATTCCACTTGTATCATTACTCAGATCCTCCGGCAAGCTAAAACATGCTTGTTTTCTGCATTGGAATATGGAAAGTGTTTAACATCAAATTCATTAAATTTGAAGTAGAAAGTGAAATTGAATCAGTTCTTCATCTACAGTTTAGTATCATAACAATCTTCCTGGTTGTTTGGAACTTGTGGGTTTTGGTATCATTTAACAGTCAATCACTCATTTTGGTGTAACGCTTAGCTTTTCTATTTTTATAAAAGAGTAAAATTAAAATTTATTTGAAGTATAAGGGATCCACCTTATCACGAAAGGAAATTGCAAAAAAAAAATGGTATCTGATGAAGTTATCTAATAATTATAAATGGGGTGGAGATTAAAGGTAGAATTAATACAATTACAAACCACAGTAGGTAAGCCAGTGGAAGATTAAGATGGGACTAGAATAGTTGAAGACACTAGAGCAGGGGATTAATCACTATATAACATGAGAAAATTCTGGAGGCATCTGATAAGGACACTGATAAGAAATGAGTGGCAAAGGACGGCTGCTGTGGTTGGAAATAGGTTGTTGATTTTTGAGAATTCAAAAGTTGCGGATGAAAGATAGGATTGCTTAGATATGGCAGTGGTAACATTTTGAATTTGGTTTCTGTTGGGTAGTGAAGAAAGACATTTCCTTGAAAAATGCGACATTAAAGGAACGAAAGAATCAATTTGTAGTAGAGCAATGGGAACTTGGGTGTTATGGGCGCCTAAATCCCACATCAGGCTGCAATATGGGATGCATGGTGAAGTATTCAAGTGTTTGCTTTTGCCCCTTTGATGTCTGACTTTTGAGAATGAGTTCCTCAAGTTCTTAGGTCCTTGTCAATTGGCATCAGATCAGACCTAGTTGTTGGTGTCTCAAAAAGGGTTACCTACACAAAATTCTGACGATTAGAGGTCCTGACCAATATAGGAGTTTAGTGAAGTGTCATACAGAAAGTCACCAAGATGTCAACTCTGAGGAATGGCGCTTTGTGGGAACTTGGTAGTATATGGCGCCTAAGTCTCACATTGAGCAGTACAACTTGGTGGAGTATTTAACTGTTTGGTTCTTTTGAAAGTAGGTTTCCCAACTACTTGGATACTTGTCATGGAGTAACTGTGGTCTACCAAGTCAAGAACACCCAAGAAGAGAATTCGATGGGCAAGATAAATTTATCTTTACTTGATAAGTATCATACACGAAATATGTAGAACCAAATACACAAGGAGGAACTTCGTAACAAGATTCTTTAGGAACAGTATTTATTTACTAAACTAGACTAATAACTGTAATCTTATTTCCTAAATTGCAATGAAAATGGGCAATCTTTGAAAGTTGAAAAGGTTTATTATTATGTAGTTTCCTGCTCTATAACTTATTTTTGTAATGAGCAGATTAAAGATTGTCAATAACATCTAACGGAAGAACGATGTTACTTATTTTATTTCAACTCTTTATGACAGGTGGAGCCTGCAACTCTTGTTCCGTTAGCCAATCAATGCAAAAAAGTTTTTCTGGTACTTTACATCGCTTATCCTTGCATTACAGGATTCTACATTATTTTACTTTTTACTTATCATAATATATATGTGAACAATATTCTATATCATGTATAAAATACAAATTTTGAGGAAAAAATGCATTTTGACAGCTTGTGCAAAGAAAGAAAATCCATTATTCATATTAGCTCTTAATCAAAACAATGTGAAATGGTATACAGCAGCAATGTGATGGATAATTCATGTCTATTAATTACTAATGGTTAGACAAAGGCTTGGTCAGTGGAAATATATTTGTACAATTGTTGAACCCTTTTAAAAGCTTGTTGGGTTACAGACTTTTTAAATAATTTTGACGATGTTGTCCTTATTGAGGCTACATTTTGTTGCAACATTTTTGAAGGTTGGTGATCCAGCTCAACTTCCAGCAACTGTAATTTCGGACATTGCTAAGAATCACGGGTAAACAATTAGTTTTGTGGTGGTTATGATTTTAATACATTAAACCATTCTTTTTTCTAACACATGAGTTTTTGGCTTTATTGTTTCATGAATTTAAGATATGGAACAAGCTTATTTGAAAGATTGATGGAGGCTGGTTATCCAGTTAAAATGTTGAAGACCCAATATCGGATGCATCCTGAGGTTGGTGCATTCTGTTAACTTGTTCTATATTAACTAGGAATTTGGCTAAATATTGCTCGGAAGGTGTGGGCAATCTTTCCCCCTTGAATTAGGTTTTGGAGTTGACTTAGGCCATAATTTATTTCTAATACATATGTTAAGCAGAATCTTGCAGAATTAATTTCTCTGACATGTCGTCTTCGTGTGGCCAAATAAGTATCAATTGGTTGAGACTTAAGAGTTGCCTTATTAGCTGCTGGGGAAATACCGGGGCCATGTTGTCACTGTTGCTTAAGTGGTATTATAGTGGTGGAGTTTTTAGCAAAATTTTAGTGCATTAGAATTATGCTTTTGAAGGAATGACTTTTAATGATGCCTAATCAAGAAACTGAGCTAGGCAATATTTTAAATTGAAGAATATAAAGCAGAAACCGTACAGAAAATGTTTTAAATTGAAGAATTACAAATGGAATATCTAGAGAATATTCCAGGCTACACTTCTACACTTCCTAAACTATTTTTCGTAGCATTTGATCTTGATGTGATATTCCATGTTTACTAATAGGCCCACAACGATGGTATATATGGAAAAAGAGGGGGGTCAAGGGAATAGAAGAAGGGACAAATGTGCCTCGTAAATTAGACCTGCTTGTGTACTAGTGTAAAAGGAATCAAGTGGCACCAGCTGAAAGAGAAAAGTAGGGCAGCTGGCAGAAAGAGAGTGGAGATGCAGCAATTGTGCTGGAGGGAGAAGGGAATCTGAGAGAAGTTCTTCCCCAGGATAGGGAGGGAGGGGGTTTGGGTTTGTTTTCCTAAATTACCATTCTGCAAGGGAATTCTGATCCATTCATAGTTTTATTTCTCTTAAAAGTCCACATTTTAACAGACAATTCTCCTCTATTTTTTGCTATATTTCAATATAAATACTACTCTGGTCCGATTCAAATTCTGTTGTGTAACACACTTCTAAAATCCTGAAGTTTTTTCCCTAGGATTTGATTGCATCACATAACAGAGAATATAACCTGTCTTAATCAGTTTTATCGTGTTTCATCAAGGTAAAATATAAGGATTATGTTAATCTCATTAGTATTTGGTCCTTGAGTACCTCCAATGCTTTTCTTTTTTATTACTTTTCTCTGGAGAAAATTCAGCATTATATTCTTTTTTATTACTTTGATCTTTTTGAAATTTCCTATGAATTTTTCTGAATGGGTTTTATCATGTTATGACCGAACAGATAAGAAGCTTCCCCTCCAGGGAGTTTTATGGAGACTCATTGCAAGATGGGGATGAGGTGAAATCACGGACAATACGGGCATGGCATGATTACCGCTGCTTTGGCCCCTTCTGTTTCTTTGATATACACGAGGGAAAAGAGGCTCGGCCATCTGGAAGTGGTTCATGGATAAACATTGAGGAAGTTGACTTTGTTCTATTCTTGTATCAAAAACTGATTTCACTTTACCCGGCACTCAAATCTGGTAACCAAGTTGCAATTATATCACCCTATAGTCAACAAGTCAAACTCTTCCAAAAACGTTTTGAGGAGATCTTTGGAACGTCAGCTGAGCAAGTAGTGGATATATGTACTGTTGATGGTTGCCAGGTAAACTAGCTTAGTGTTTATCATATGATATCCTTCATGTTCATTTTTGCTTTCATTGTTGATTATTTAACAGTAAATTATGCAAATACTTGAATAAGGTTTTAATTGTTTACCATTTGAAATACAATAAACCTGTCATTTACAAGACTAAGATTACGAGTGCATAGACAGGTGGTTATGAACTGTTGCACTGCACCATAGACGAGCCTTCATTGTGTAATTTCGCTTGATTAAATTATAAATTTAAAGTTTTAAAAAACTTCAGAAATCGGAGAAATAAATCATAATTTACTATCTCTTTCAGGGACGGGAAAAGGACATTGCAATATTTTCATGTGTGAGGGCAAGCAAAGATAAAGGCATAGGTTTTGTGGAAGACATCCGACGAATGAATGTTGGGATCACTAGAGCAAAGTCAGCAGTATTGGTACTATGTTCTTTTTGGTTATTGTGATGAGTTCATGGATTTCATTTGGTCCATACACCTGAATATCCATCCATTTTTATGTTGTTGATATAGGTGGTTGGATCTGCCTCAACATTAAGGAGGAGTGAACAATGGAACAAGCTAGTGGAAAGTGCAGAGAAAAGGGACTGTTTATTCAAAGTATAAACACTGATGAGTCATTTATACGTATCAATACATTGAATTTGATCCATTGAATAAGAATTTTTATTGAGCCTAATTGATCAGAGTTTGCACGCTCCATTAGTACATGTTCCTTTTCTCTATGATGTCTACATAAACATTCGTTTGTTGGTCCACCTGAATCTATACTAATAAATTCCTGATTAGATTATGGAACCAAGAAATTTTTTACTAAACAATTTTCATCTGCAGGTTTCTCAACCGTATTCATCATTCTTCAGTGATGACAGTCTGGCCTCCATGCAAACAAAGTTGGCCGAACCATCTCAGGTGAGTGGACCCACTGATACAGTGGATAATGATGTGCAGCCTAACAATGCTGGAACATTTGATGATCAAGCACAAGCTGAGGACAATGACGATGGCGACGTGGACATGAATGATGCGGGTTTTGATGAGGATTAGGGTTAGTTGAGTTGTAGAGCGTATAGGTGTAATTTATGTCGTTTTCCTGTCATGAGGATAAGGAAAATGATAGTATTCATTTAATGCAGAAAAGGACACTGCATAGTCACCGATTTTCTACCAAGTATATTAACTGCAAGTAAAAATGTACAGTTTTTTAACATATTAGGTTAGTTTTTCGACCTTAGTCGCTTTTTTACCATTGAATGAAATTCTGTATGCTTTATTGCCACATGACAAGTTTGAGGATGAAAGCAATTTGAAAGTTACTTTATTAAGTTGTACTTTTTAAAGAAGCACTGCTACTTAAGGCTTGTTAAAATATTAAAAGTGAGATTGAAGGTAAGAAGCATTCTCAATATATTTTCACAACCTTTAATTTTTGACGTGCCTAATAATAATTTAATAATTAAATTTAAATAACTTTATCTTTTTCTAAAGTTGAGAGGACCGAGTGTCTCGATGGAAGTCAAACATTGGGTTGATGTTCTTACAAGGTAAATGTGAACACATGGTATAACCTGTGAGGTCAGGTTTTATTTGCAATAAAATAATTGTTTTATCTTAAAGATATGGCAAACAAATTATGATGCTATATTTTCACTCTACTATTCTCTCCCTTGTTGTTTGCTGCTTATTTAAAAGCTTTATTAAATGAATAAGAGTATTCATATATTCTTTATGTACTTTTTATGTTCCTAATTTGTGTACCTAGGACATTTATTACAAAAATCTTTGCAAATATAGTCACAATCGATTCTTAATAAAAGGTTTATGTAAGTTTTAGGTCATTTTAAATTTAGATATTTTCAATTGAGTCTTTGTTAAAGTTTTTTTATCTATTTAACACTTAAAATTTATATATTTTAGGTAATGCTTATTTCCTGGGTTAAGAAATATAAGGTTTTTGTAATTAGTATAAAATAATATTATAATTTGTCTAAAATAAAGAATGACTTTTATGACTTTCATGGAAAATATGTTAGATAATAGGAATAGTTTCATTAATTGTCGTAATAAAGACAATATTTTGATCGTTGTAAATGGTGATATAGAAGTTATTAGAACACATGACAAATAGACTCGTCAACAACAGTAACTAAGACAATTTTTTGCATATTATAGGTAATAATGTGGATGTTATCGGGAATAATTTTTTTCCTGTCGAAAAACATGATGAAGAATCCAATCAACGGTGGTGACGAACATGATCCTTTGTTCATTTTAGATGATGATGTGAAAATTATTCAATAATACGTTGATATCGTTATCTAACATATTTTCAATGAAAAAAATAAAATATACTTATCTTTTTATACTAATACAATATTATTTTATATTAATAAGATAAGTTCATATTTCTTAACATGAAAACAAATAAATTAAATGACGGGACAAAATAACAGTCATGTCACTCAATTTGTGAAAAAAAAAAATTGAATTATCGAAACTCAATTAAAAAATACAAAAAAACTTTAAATTTTCAATACACAACAAAATTTAATAGAGACTTAATTATAAATACGAGGGACTTGAGAAATACAAATCTTTAATACTAAAACATAAGTAATATTCAGCAGATAATATTATATGTGATTCATGGGAAGAATATTATTGTACATAATAAGTAGGTAGTTGCATAGGCAATTAGAGTTGAAAAATAAATGAATGTTTATAGTAATAGCACATGTTTTTAGTTTCATAATGTTGCACAAGGCAAGGCCAAAAGCAAAGAATGGTGTGCAGAGGGAAAAAGTAAGCAACATGACAAGGAACTTTCATGCATAGGAGTTTACAAAAGAAGCAAAGTCCTTAATGCACATAAAGTCTTTTCATTCTTTTGAACAAACAACTATTTATTACGTATTTATTTTACTATCTTTTTTAATGCTGTAACACTTAGTTTTGGTACACTTCGTCACCAAGAATGACGCAGGGAAGAAGTGATAGAAGAAAGATTGAAAAATAAATTTAATGGATAGAAGGAAGACTTAATTATTTTTTTTCAAATATAATCTCACTAGTAATTCAATTTTATAAATACCTTTAAAATTGGTATCTTAATAAAAAAAATGTCGCGATTTTGATACTGAGTAATTGAATTTAGTCACAACAATTTGTATATGGTTAAAGTAAGTACATTTTTTTATCAAATCAGTAACAACATAATATGTCTTATTTGTTTTTGTGACAGTATGTGATGCGAATGTATTGGTGAGAAAAAGATATTTTAAATAAGTTAAAAATTGGTTTTCACATTATAATTGGAAAACCAATTTAGATTCAGGGATATAAAAAGTATTACTTCCCATGTCGATATATATATTCAGACAACGACTATAACAATAAATTATTTCAAAAATTAACTTTTTTTTAATCAGTTATAAGTTATAATTGATCAAACAGACTAATTTTCTATAGCATATTTGTTCTGGTATACAAGACACTTTTTTAAACAGTCTACTCATTTGTTGTATTTAAAGCATAAAAATGTAATGTATAAAATTAATTAAGAATATGTGGAACTCAAAACTTAGATAAATAACAAATTTATGTACCACATACAACTTATAACAACTTCATTACCATCTTTCATGAATCAATGGTCCCTATAGTAATAATGGTGAGTGTATCTCTTCTCACATAATACCCATACTTGTAACTTTAAATTCTAAAATAGAAAACATATTATATATATATATATATATATATATATATATATATATATATGTGTGTGTGTGTGTGAGTGTATAATTACTTTCTTATATCAAATAATAACTATATAGCTTAACTAAATTACCTACTAAAACAGTCTCATTATCTTAATTCAGAATACCTCTTATTATCATGATTATATTGATTAATATTTTTTATTTTACTATAAAAATAATTATAATTAAAAATAATTTTTTTTTACAAATGTTATAAATTTAAAAAAATTTAAATAGTAAAATATGATTTTAGTTATAAACTATGATGCAAGACTAAATTTTGTTCGTGATACAGTTTGATTTTTAATTTTAAAAATGAATATATGTGATTCTCATTACCAAACAAAGTTAAAAATTTGTTAATGTGACAAATAACGATGTCATGTGTTGACATACATGTCTCCACGTCAGCATGTGGACACATATATAGTAATGTGAGATTTATCACAATTGTAAATCTTTAATGTTGTTTGTTCACAATCCATTTATTAATAAAGTTTGAAAATAAAAATATTCAATGTTTAAGAAAAGAAATTTAATTTCTCACGAAGAATAAAGGATTAAAAAAATATTTAACATTTAAAAAAACATAATATTTTACTTTTTAATATATATATATATATATATATATATATATATATATAATAACATGCCTTTTTTTCAACATAATCATCAAAATTTACTCTAATGAAATTAACTTAGTTTAAATATCTCGAATAATAGTTAAAATTCAAATAAAAAGTATAAGAATATACATATTAATACAAAATAATAAAAAATACTGCAAAATATAAATTTTAATTCAATAAAATGAATAAAATAATTTAAATATATGTAAAATTTGTTCTTTCCTGAATCTGACTTTATTTGCAAAACATGTGGCAAGATCGAAAAGATCTTTGTAAGTCTTGATAACTTTTGATAGGAGAAGATTAACCTAAAAAAGACTCTTTGATCCTCAAGTCAACTAAGAGAGAGATTAAGATATGTGAAAGTTATAAGAGAGTATGAGTGAGTTTGTATTTCATGGAGAACATTATTTTATAGGGGTTTCTGAGTCCATAATGTTTGTTGCAAAGTACCTTATGAAATAATGACCAATAAACTTACCATAAATAATAATCACAATGACTATATAATGGTAATAATGGAAAGGAGAATAAGGGCACTGATTAAGAAATAATTAATATGCATTGGTTTCATTATTTTTACATTAAAAGTATAAATAATTAAATATATTAATTAAAATAATATAAATGGATATAATAGATTTTATAAAGACTAAAATATCCTTTTAAATTTTTAGACAATAACTTTCTAATATAAAACAAGGACTTTGAAATTTTGAAGATCTTCGTGAAAAAGCTTAGTTGTTTTTTTTTTATAAATTTTGTAGATGTTGAACACTTTTTTTGTTGATTATTTTGGTTAATTTAAACTTTTTTATATTTAATTATATTTAACTTTTAACAACATTAAGATATAATTATTTTATTATTTAATTGTTTTTTAATTTTTATTAGTGAATATTAAATAAAATATTAAATATATGGACATTTTTATTTTTTAAATAAAATGAAACTACATTAATAATTAATAGATAAGATTTTATTTAATATCACAGTTAACCATACACTTTTATAAAATTAGATATATATTAATTATTATTAATTAGTATCCTTAGAATACTAGTTAACAAATCTAATGAAGAAACATCATTATAAATCAAACTGTGAACATTAATGAAGTAATTAAATCCCATTATACCGGATATGTACAAACTAATATTTGTAAAAACTAAAACCTTATTTTTAATATTTTGAAGTATCCATTCATTTATCTTCTATTACATTCATAGTGATATCATTTCTATTTTAAATATGACAATAATTTTTTTATGTTTTTATTTATAAGATAAGACTTATCTTTCTTACTTCTTTTAAAAGTGACTTAAGTAAAAAGTTATTAAATTTTAAATCAAATTTTTAAACATAAAAATCTATAAATTTTTCTTTAATTTTAGTTTTTAAAAATTTGATATTTAATTATGATCATTTTTTTCTTATTTATGTTAAGTTAAAATATTACTTTTAGATAAAAAAAAATCAGAATTGTAAAATCCTTAATATTAAAAGGTGTGTAACATATGACTAGAAAATCCAGAATCATTCTTTCGGTAATCTTAAACTAATGAAATATAAAGAAAAAATAATAATGTACGGATATGTGAAAAAAAAAAGTATATTGGTAAAGTAACATTTATTCAGGAATTTTATTACACAGAAAAAGTCACTGATAAAAAAAATTTATTAACAAATAAAATTTTAATTATTGATAGAAAATATTTGTCAGTAATAAATTCATTGATTATTCAAAATTATTGTTATTACTTTTGTCAATAACTTTTTCCAATAACATTTGTAGTGCAAATTTTTAAAATTTATCAACAAATCATCAACAATTGATTTTTTTTAATATACGTTGATAAATTCATCACACATTTATTCACTTATTTCAATACAAAATACTTTACTCAAGAGAAAAACAAACTTCATAACTAAAAACGTAAAATATATATCTAATTTGTAAAACTCTTCATCATAGAGTTTCAAACCTTGAAACTAATACAAAAGATTACAATAGAGATAATCAATAAGATAATAAATTGAATTACAATTAAACAAATAACGGGAAACTATTTAAAAAAAATCTGATATATATATATATATATATATATATATATATATATATATATATATAAATGTTGCAGAAAAAACAAAAGCACCCCGCTGAAAAAAGTCAGATATATATATATATGGAGACTTACACATATTTACAGTAGAAGTGTATTAAATGTGAACATAGCAAACTTTCATAATTATTTAATGTCTTATTGTGATGCAACCAAGCCATCATCAGTGGTAGCTAGGGATGGCAACGGGGCGGGGCGGGTACGGGTATCATGATCCCATCCCCATCCCCATAATAAAAATTCATCCTCATCCCCAAACCCAACGGGTATACAACTTTTGACCCATCCCCATCCCCACCAGATAACGGGTATTTTCTTATACCCATACCCATACCCATTTTTTTATTGTTCCATATATCAATTAAATATTTTTTATAAAAAAAATTTAAAAATCACACCAACGGAATCATGATACTATCAAAATATTCAATATTAAAATAACATACTCTTTTTGATTTTCATGATGTCAAATATTAAGAAAAATATTATAATAGTATAAATCTCAAATTAAAGTATCAAATAACAACTAAATAAAATTCAAATAATTATATAAAAGCTAAAAAATTACACATTACTAAAATTTTATAATAACCAAAATATTTATTAATTTTACAAATGATCAGTGGTTTCATTTGCATTCGATCCACCTACACATAGAAAAAAAATGAAAAATTAGATATGATATAATAATTGAAATTGAAAATTTTAATTACTAGAATATAATGTACCTTCTTCATCAGATTCATTATCATAAAGGAGTAAAGATAATTAAATGTGTGACCCAAATTTGAGAATATCCATTTGAACATAACATAACGGAAAAAAAATGTATAATTAAGATTATGATAAAAGGAAAAGTACCTTGAAGATCTGCTTAAACCTTAAAGAACAAGCCAAACAATTAAAAGAGAGTAAAAAAGTGTATAACCAAAGTAACAAAAAGAAGAGCTACAAAATAAGAGTCAAACATTTTCATGAAAATAAATAAATAAATAAAGATAATCAAATGTGTAACCTAAAAATTATTTCATAGAATGAAATTGAGGAACACCTATTTGAACATAACCATATACAGAGAGTAAAAATTATGTAATAAGAAGAAGAAAAATTACCTTCAAAATTAAATCTTGAAAAACAAACCAGACAATTGAGAGAGTAAACAAAGTGTATAATAAAAAACAAAGAGAATGAGAAATATGTTATATATATATATATATATATATATATATATATATATATATATATATATATATATATATATATTATATTATATTATATTATATATTATATTACTATGTATATATATATATTATATGTGTGGATATCTTATGTTTATATATATATATATAATTATTTATATATATTATATTATATTATATATTATATTATTATTACTATGTATATATATTATATGTGTGGATATCTTATGTTTATATATATATATATATATATATATATATATTTATAGATATATATTTATTTTAAGTATATATTATATTATATTATATTATATAATAATATAAATATAATAATATATATTATATTATTATGTATATATATTATATGTATATGCGTAGATATTTTATGCTTTTATATATATATATATATATATATATATATATATATATATATATATTTCTTTTAAATTTTTATAAATTTGTAATGTTATAAATTTGTTTATAAAAGATCTCATTAGTTAAATGATTAATTTTTTTTATACGTATATATTATATATATTATATTATATTATTATGTATATATATTATATGTATATTATATTATATTATATTATATTATATTACATGTATATGTGTAAATATATATATATATATATATATATATATATAAATATATTTTATTTATATGTATATATACTATATTATATTATATTATATTATATTATATTTTATGTGTAAATATATTATTTATTTATATATATTTTTTAGATTATTTAATAAATTATAAATAGTTTAGTAATTTAAGCGGGGACGAGTATTTGGGCGGGTATATATATATATCCCCATCCCCATCCCCATCCCCAGTTGAAAATTTCGGGTATTACCCATACCCAGTCAAAACGGGGATTCCCGTCAAAACGGGGACGGGTTCGGGTGATAGCCACGGACACGGGTTTATTTGCCATCTCTAGTGGTAGCTTTCAAAAGTTTATTTTTCCATATTGCAAATTTTTAATAATAACATGAAACTAGGAATTAGTTATATTTTCCTTAAAATTAGGGAAACTAAGATGCATAATCTTTATTGAAGTTATAGTCTTACTTTGTCTTTCTTTATTTTCACACAACTCTTGTTTTACCCATTATAATCTTTTAATTAAATTCCTTACGGCAAATTTCAAACGTAGTTGCAATAAAGTTAGTTTCTTTAACCATTGCTTTTTACAAAAATAAAATATCGTCCAAAAAATAAAATAAAAATGAGAATGTAAATACACTTGTGTTTGGAAATTTTAGGGTTAAGTATGTTTTTAGTCCCTGAACTTTTACCCAAAATTGAAATTCGTCCCTAGTCGAAACTTTGATAAATTTTGGTTCCTAAACTTTCAAAAATGAATAAATATAGTCCTTTTAACTCAATTTTGTTAACTTCTTTTTAGATTTTGAATGCATTTCTCAGTAAATATATAGTCGAGAATGTGTCAAACAACATAAACAACTTCAATATTAACATGAAACGCATTCAACATGTTGAAAAAAGTCAACGTAATTGAGTTAAAAAGACTATATTCATTCATTTTTAAAGTTTAAGGACCAAAATTTATCAAAGTTTCAACCAGGGATAAATTTCAATTTTTGACCAAAATTCAGGGACTAAAAACATACTTAACCCGAAATTTTAATAGGAATCCAGGGCTTCTTTTTAACCAAATCATTGATGGTCAGAAACAATATTTTCAAATAATTAGGGTGTTTAAAGTTGAAATGATAAAAGAATGAAGCTAATTCAAATAGTGAATAATGGAAAATTTTCATTTTGATTTTAATTGGTTTTAGATTTTTTGTTTTTAAATCAGAACAGTTTGGTTTTATTTATAATTGAATTTTCTAAAATCAATCCAAACATCATAAATATATCTTTAATATATTTGTAATAATAATAATAATAATAATAATAATAATAATAATAATAATAATAATAGTAACACTAACTTTTTTAATATTAGATTTTATTGTACTTGACAATAATTTTTTTATAGGTTAAGAAAACCTCTTAACAAATAAGTTTTTTTAATAAAAAAACGAAATAAATGTTCAATTAAAGTTTAAGTGATCATGTTTTGTTTTTACATGTTATAACAATGGATATGATAATTAATATTTTTGTTCCATTTTACTTGTTTGACAGTTTTATTTTTATGTTCTTTAAGTTGATATATAATTTTGTTACGTTTGCTGGTATTATATTATAATAATATATATAAATTTTTAATGATATTAAATATTTAATGTTATGATTTTATTAGTTTATAATTAAATATATTTACTAGATTTTTAGCAAATTTTTTATTAGTATATTTTAAGTTAAAAATAAGAAAAATCAATTGTTTAATTAAAAAATATTATAAAAGTCTAGCTAAATTTACAACATATGTCAGTTTCTAGTGGGATCTAGATACACAGGGAGAGAAAATGCATATATTATTTATTTATCTATTATTATTATTATTATTATTATTTTAATTATTTAGCGAAGCAAAATTGTGTTCCCTGTCATTTTCGCAAAAGAAAGTGTTTGAAGCTTTTGCAGTTCCATTTCACTGTTACTTGGTATTTGATAAAGAGATATTAGCATGAAGAAAGCACATAAATGAATAAGGAGAATGTAAAAAACTTAGATGAGAGAAGAAGAGGAAGTAGAAAAAGGAGATGAGTTAATCACGAAAGACATGTGAGTGGGGGAAGAGAAATAAGAATGAGATTCATTAATGGCATGTAAAGTGAAAGGTTGATGAATAGAAAAATAAGAAAAGAAAAGGAAGAAGTAGTGTGTGTTCTTTGGTGACAGTTGAAGCGGAGGAAAGAGAAAGAAGAAGAGAAAAAAAGACGGCTTGAAAAGCGGCATGGCGTCGTCGAAGGTTGTCTCGACGAATCCGGATCTGCCACGCGACTCTTCTATATCTCCCCTTTCCTCTATTCTCCTCTCCGATCTGCACCACTCAACCTCCATGGACGACCTTCTCAAGTCCATCACCCCTTCCGCCGCCAAGACCGTCGATGATGTCTGGAAGGAGATCGTCGCCGGCGCTCACCCCCACCACCCCGCCGCCGCCGTCTCCGGAGACGGAAATGCCGCCACCGTCAACGCCACCGCCCCAGAGGGCTACGAGGCTATTACCCTGGAGGATTTCCTCACCAAGGCCGGCGCCGTCAGAGAGGAAGACGTGAGAGGGGTTCTGCCCCCTTCTTCTTCCTCTCTCCCCTTTCCTCTCCCTCTTCCCGCCCCCGAAGGCTCCTCCTCCTCCGTTGAGCCCTTTGGAAACGGCGTTGCGCCCGCCAATTCGGTTCCCAAAGGGAAGAGAAGGGTCGTGGAGGAACCTGTGGACAAGGCCACGCTTCAGAAACAGAGGAGGATGATCAAGAATCGAGAGTCCGCTGCCAGGTCTCGGGAACGCAAACAGGTACCTACCCTTTTAACGTTGTTTTCTAACGTTGTTTGATGTTCGAGAAAGGGCTAATCTTTGGCAGAGTAGGTTGGGATGGAATCCTTGTTGGGAAATGTGTTCACTTTTATTGAACAGGGATAGTTGTGGGAAGCCCAAAATCATTTTGTTTAATGTGGTTTCTGGTTTCGAGGTTGGATTTAGCTGATTGGGAACCAAGTGGATTAAATTTAGGATTTTTGTTTTGGGTTTTGTTGTGGAGCTTATTCTTGGGGTGTTCCTTTGCTTGCAGGCTTATACATCGGAGCTTGAGTATCTGGTTCACCAGCTGGAACAAGAGAATGCCCGGTTAGTTAACGAAGAGGTGAGGGTTTGATGATCTTGCTTATTCTTATTTTTTCAGTATTTGTTAATCATGTCTTGTTTAGTTGTTGTATGGTACATCCTTAGGAAAAGGCGATGTAAGGTTAGTCCTATTTCCTGTTCAAAAAATTAAAGTTTGTGGAAACACTTTAGGGTCTTACTGGGGAGCCAATGCTTCTAAACTTCTAATTGCAGTTATCAGAAAAAAGGATGGGAATCAATGGTTGGCGGAGTTGGAATTTTTTTTTTCTTTTGGTATGGGGGACTCTTGTGTTGAATGATTATTTTTGGTTAAAAGCATAGAATTGGTTTGGTTTAAGCAGTGACTGATTGAGAAGATTCTATTAGATAAATAGTCTTTTGAGTGCAGTTGTGGATTGCATGATTTGACTGATGAAAGTTTGAAACTTCCCTTAGGTTAATAAACCCTATTTGTGAATTTGAGTCCTGTCTGTTGTAAACCTTTGTTTTGTGGTTGAAGATTTTTTACATTTTTGTGTCTTCAATCTCAATTGTTCTATTGGATTTTGAAATATTGGGTCTTGAATGCAGGCTGAAATGAGAAGGCAGAGGAAAAAGCAGGTATGCTCTTTAGTGTTTTATCTGATATACTTGAAACTGTATTGAATAGAACTTATATTTATATTTTCTTTTTCCTCTTAGAAACGTGGATTCAACCTTAGGCAACCTTAGGCAGAAGTTTAGTTTGAGATAAGAATTATACTAAACCGTGTTTTAATTGCAATCTATACTCTCTTTTGGGATTAGTTTTGTCTGTAGTCATTCTTTTCTGCTGCTTGAACTTATTTACTTGCCCTTATCAACTAAACTCTACGATACTAGTGTCCATGAATTCTATTGTACAGAGCATAAAATAAAATGTGATGTCATCTACATTGTCCCTACTATGATACCTATTGAATGAATCTACCTTACTTGCACTACACTTTCATATATTCTTAACTTACACTTTATACATACCAATGTATTGAATCTGCTGTTTATGATATCTACGGGAATCTTTGTATAACTTCTAGTGAAGTGTTGTTTTTTCATGAACTCGGTGCCTAGATTTTATAATCTTCACTAGCAGAATTTCTATATAACATCTTTTGTGATGAAATAGTCTCTTATCTTCATGTTTTGCTAGCCTAATAGTTTCTTATTTCTTTTTTGAAGAAACAGATCTATATAATTTATATACCAAGAATGGCCTCAAGAAGTAGTAATAGCAGAAAAATGATATAACCAAGTTTGAAACCTTATGTGTACTGATATAACAAGTGTTATCTTTTTTTTATATGATGATTATCAATCTGATCTCTATGTTCTTTAATTTCATTTCATGTAGCTCATGGAGTACATCATTCCAGTTGAAGTGATGCCTAAACCCAGAAAAAAACTTCGGAGAGTAAATTCAGCTCAATCATTGTGATGTCTTTTTCATCACTCGTCTCATCAACAAACTAGACTGCTTTGTGACTTGGTGTAGATATAAGGGGGAAGATTTAAGAGATTCAATGTCATTGCAGTTGCAGGTTCTTGGAGTTACATTGTATAGAAAAGAAAGAATAGCTGGAGCCAATTAATCCAAGTAATTTGATTCAACCTGAAAGTAATTTTCCACTGATCCACTGTTTGTGGAAGTTCCATGGCTCTGGGTGGGTTTTGTGAGGATTAGGCCTTGTAGGAAGAGATGAAATAAAAATTTGTGGTGTGATAATTTGTGCAATTTGGATGTGATGATTAGTGGATGAGTACATTGTGAGAGGATTGGATGAATAGTGTTCAGCAGATTTCATGTACACTGCAATAGATTGAAAGATCACCTGAATGTCACATGATTATGACAAGTTACTTTTTCAAAAGTATCTTATCACTTTACCTCTCCTTTAATAATTAAGATAAGTGCTGATTTAAATATTTCTTTAAAAAAAATAATAAGATGTCATTCATCACAGACTGGAAAATAGAGGAATAGGGAATAAAAGTAAATGACTTATTAATATAGGATTTGTTAAATATTATATAATAATTATATTTTTTTTATAACTAAATTAGTTACATAAAATATTAAAATACAATCCAGCATTTTCTTTTGAATCTAAAACTTAATAGAACATTAGGTTTTACTAGGGGTGGCAATGCGGGCCGGCCCGCCCCGTTTAGGCCCGTCCCGCATAAGGCCCGCACACCGTGGGCCGGCCCGTCCCGTCCCGCACATTTTATGCGGGCTGCATACTCTGACCCGCCCCGCATAAAGGTTGGCCCGCGGGCCCGCGGGCCCATCCGCTTTTTTTTTTTTATTTATTTATTTATTTATTTATTTTATGATAAAACTTTCAATGTTTAAAAATTGGGAAACTTTAAGAAGTTCACAAAATTAAGTAAAGACTTTGGGGAATTAGATGATAAATTAATAATTCAACATTTTCATCATATTCATACTATGACATACACAATGTATTCTTTAAATTTTAGCACATTAAGAATTACATAATACTTATCTTTTCCAGTTATACAAGAATTTAAAATATTAATGCAAGAGTCCATAAAACAAGTAATTAATATACACAAGTGCAAGTTTTTTTTCTTTTTTTTAATTTTATGCGGGCTTGCGGGCCGGCCCGCGCGGGCCGCGGGCCTATACGGGCCGAGCCCGCACGGGCCTGCGGGCTCACTATCCTGGCCCGCCCCGCGTTTTTTATGCGGGCCTGCAGGCCGAGCCCGCGGGCCAGGCCCTAATTGCCATCCCTAGGTTTTACTTTTTGGTGTTGGGAGAGTGGGGATTGGTAGTTGGTGTTTAATCTATTTTTAATGCTCATGTTAGTGTAGTTTCAACTACTAAACGTGAACATGGGGAATGGAACCTAGAAATTGTGATGGTAGGATATTTGATTTTTATTTGATGGAGTTGCATAAGCCAAAACAAAAGAACTTACAAAATGTAACGCGTGGAAGTTGGAAGCTAAACATCGAACTTGAGAAAACAAACCACAAACAAGCATGGTGCATAATCGCACAAGTTATTTAACACACAAATGTTGGCTTTTCCTGACCTTTTCTTAGGATATATAATTTATAATCTTTAAGAAATTTAAATATATTAAAGTTGATTTGTTTCTTTTTTAAACGGTTTAATTTTTCAAATATTTAGTTTGAATAAAATGATTTAAATTTATTAAATTTTAATTTTTTATTTGCATATAATACTTTAAATATTATTATAAAAAAAATTAGGTTTAATTATTCTTTTGGTCTCAGTTTTTGTCCAAAAATGTTAAATTAGTCCTCCAGATTTTTTAAGTTTCAATTTGATGTCAATTTTTAAAAAATTGATGCAATTTGGTCATTTTCGTTAAATTTTTTAAAGTGAATCAATGATTTTTTCTTATCAAAATTGACATTCTGATCATGTTAATTACATCAATAAAGCAAATCATTTTTATTAACAACTTCATTTTTTATGAAAAATCTTTGATCCGTTCAAGAAATTTAATGAAAAAGATCAAATTGCATTAATTTTTTTAAAAATCGATCAAATTGAAACTTAAAACAACTGAAAGACCAATTTGACATTTTTGAAAAAAAAGGGATCAAAAGAGTAATTAAATCTAAAAATTATTATATTAACTTTTGAGACATATGAATAAGAGTTTATAAGAAACAAGTTAACTTTGTCTCCCAACTCATGAGATCTATCATTTCTGATTTTTCTTTATGAGAATAAACTTTGGAATTAGTGTTGTTTGATGCAATTATTTTATATTATTTATTCACCGGTGTAGTTAGAGAAATTCATCCACACTACTACTTTGTTATTGATAGAAAATGGACTCTAACAACTTTGGATTGAGTTTAGACATTAAAATTATACTTAATTTTAGTGTGTTATTTTTTATCTAAAATTATTGGTCAAGATTTGCATACAAAAACAATCGGTTAAGTATGTTTTTAGTCCCTAAACTTTGACCCAAAATTAGAATTCGTCCTTGGTAAAAACTTTGATAAATTTTGGTCCCTAAACTTTAAAAATGAATCAATATAGTCATTTTAACCCAATTTTGTTAACTTTTTTTTTTTTAAGTTTCGAATAGATTTCTCAGTAAATATTGAACCGAGAATGTGTCAAACGGCGTAAACAACTCAAATATTTACTGAGAAATGCGTTCGAAACATAAAAAAAAAAGTTAACAAAATTGGGTTAAAAGAATTATATTTATTTATTTTTAAAGTTTAGGGACCGAAATTTATCAAAATTTCGACTAGGGACGAATTCCAATTTTGGATCAAAATTTAAGGGCTAAAAACATACTTAATCCCAAAAACAATAGTCGATAATATTTATTTAATATATAGTTTAAAACTGAAATGAGAAGAAAAGCTCAAAAGATGGATTATCTCTCAAGTGATATTGTGTTATGTATAGAAGAAAATTACATAAAAAATAGCTAGGTAATTAATGCTAACAACTCATAGGTACAAAGGTTAACCACCTACATTAAATATTTATTCTAGCAACTACCTATATTTAATATTATTTTAACACTCCCCCATTGTATGTGCTAAGCTTGGAATAAATAAATTCAATTTGAAGTCTCCTTAACAATTTTCGTTAACACATGTGTAAGTTAATCATTGGATCCGACAAGGTGAATTTAACTTTCCTCAAATAACAACTTTTACTGAACAAAGTGATAATCAATTTCTATGTGTTCAGTCTTTTCATGGAACACTAGATTGGAAGCAATGTGAATAGCAATTTGGTTACCACAATACATCTTCATTGGTTAAATTTCACAAAAAAAAATGTTTGTTGGAGGAATTGTTTTACCTATATAATTTCCAAAGTGAGAGGTATAATTGCCTTATACTCAACTTTAGTAGTTGATCAAGCAACAACATTATGTTTCTTGATCTTTCAAGAGATAATATTTCCTCGAAAGAAAACACAATATAATGTAGTAGTGCGTTTTTTCGCAGGAGAACCAACCCACTCTAAGTTACATTGTCTAGAGACTTAGGTATTTCCTTTATCTTCATAAAGTAATCATTGTCCTAAAGCCTTTTTGAGAAATCTAAGAATATGGATGTCAGCATTTCAATGATCCATACAAGGATTCTACATGAACTGACTCAACTCCCACTGTAAAAGACAAATTTGGTTTAGTAATGGTATGATGAACAAGTTTTCCAACCAATCTTCTATATCTTTCATGGTCAAAGAAAGTTTTTCCTTGTTTTGCTTTTAATTTCTTATTTGGGTCAATAGGACAATCCAATGATTTATAATCAATCATATATGTCTCTTTTAGGATGTCAAGAACATATTTCCTTTGACAAAATACAACTCATTCCTTTGATTGATCTACTTTTATTCCCAAAAATATTTTAAACTTCCTTCTTATTTTGAAAATGATTACTCACGTGTTCCTTTAACTGAGGTAATCTAGCGACATCATTCACCATAATGACCATCGACAACATACATCATTAAGTACGAACACGGTACTTCACGGTTAGTGCCAACTATACACGTGTTCTGTATGAACACAATGTTAACTCTAACTTAACGGAGAAGACCAAATTAAACCCTTTTAAATAATTTGGGTACTAAATTGAACCAACAAAAAATATGGGGACCAAATTGAACTAAACCAAAAAATTAGGGTACCAAATCAGTAATTATACCTTGATAATATTATGTTTCCTCTCCGTAATTTTTTATTATTTTATAAAAGTTAATTAAAATTAATATTGAAGTAGTAAGAAAACGGGTACGAGTATGAATACGAGATTATACCCGTTATCTGATAGAGATGAAGATGAGACAAAAGTTTGATACCCGTTGAGTTTGGGTATGGAGATGATGAATTTTTTCTATAAAAACGGGTATGAGATAGCAAAATTCATTCCCGCACCACCCCATTATCATCCCTACTAAGAAGGTAGGATTTATCTCCTTCTATATACACATAGTCATAGCTTCACCATTGAATTTTCATACAAAAAAAAAAATGAGATTTTAGAAAAGCCCTCTGCAGAAAAATTAAAACTTTAGTACTTTAAGAAATTACTTTTTTTTATGAACGTTCTTATTAAATTTATTTAAAAAATGAGATTTTTTTCTTTTGAAATGATATGCAAAAACAATATAGTATATTACAAAATAGAAAGTATAAATGTCAAATTTTTTTTTACCATTCAAAGCTGAGTGTAACTGATAGAGTAACATACACAAAACATAATATCTCAATAAACAATGGATCAGAAGTTTCAAAATTGTATACTTTGGAAATTATTTCAATTTATCATCGATAATGTATAAATAAATTTGAAATTAAACGATTCATAAATATATTTTGGATTATATAATTTAAAAATATCATTTAAATTAAAAAAAAATCTATTGTAGATTATATAGTATAAAACATTTTTAAAATATTTTTTTAGATTATAAATTAAAAAATAAATTTTAAATTATATTATTCCTATATTTATTACAAAATACGTAATTTAAGATTCAGTTTATATTTCTAAATCATATAGTATGAGAAGAATAGAATCTACTAAGTAGAATGCAGAAAGAAACCATCTGTAAAAAAGAAAGAAATTTGTAGATTGGGCCGGCCCATTTAAAGGACAGCCTAATAGGTTGTTATTATTATAACCCGAAAAGAAACGCAAACGCAAAAGCAGAAGCTATCGTTTGCAGAGAAGAGAGTGAGAGGGAAAGTCCGTCGACGACGAACACAACCCAAAAGCAAGCATGTCCTCTCTCCGAAACGCCCTTCCCAGTCGTGCTCACAAAGAGCGTTCTCAACCGTGAGTCTCTTCTTTTTCCCAATCACTATTCATTCAATCACCGTTTAAATCACTTCTTTCTAACTTCATTTTGTTTATTAATTTATTTGTTCATTCATTAGGTCAGCGCGAAAAAAGTTTGGCTTGCTCGAAAAGCATAAGGACTATGTACAACGTGCTAAAGCATTCCACAAGAAAGAGGACACCTTACGGGTATTCACTCTCTTCACCAAATTCTCATTCCTTCCGCTTTAGCTATTTTTTTTTTTAATTTTTATTTGTTTTACAGAAACTTAGGGAAAAAGCGGCTAATAGAAATGAAGATGAGTTTTACTTCAAGATGGTTAGAACAAAAACAGTTGATGGAGTTCACAGACCAGAGTAATTGATGACTTGCTACATGGCCTTTTCAATTTTCTGGGATTTGTTGTTGTTGTTGTTGTCGTGGTGGTGGTGGTTGTTATATTTGCTTGTTGACTTATGTAGGAGTGAAGCAAATAAGTACACTCAGGAAGAGCTTATGCTTATGAAGACGCAGGATATGGGTTACATTCTTCAGAAGGTTCAGAGTGAGAGAAAGGTAGGGGCTTTGATTTGAATTGTTCTCTTGTTTTTAATGGGGTTTTTGTGCGAAATATTGTGACAATGGAGATTTAACTGGGAAAGTTTTGATCTTCCTTACAGAAAATTGAAAGGCTAACTGCCTCGCTTCACTCTATTGATAATCAACCTGCAAACAAACATGTTTTCTTTGCTGAGGACAGGTATGAGTTTCTGAGCTATCATTTTGTGACCAGCATGGATTAATTTTTTGAAATTTTAATGTTTCATTTTATTGGTGTACTTAGTTGTTGTGAAAGTTCTTATTTAGTTATGCATAGTTTATGGGGTGATGTTTTCATCTTGTATAAAGCCTCTGATTTGCAACTTCCTGCTTGTTTCTAAGATGATAAAGTATGTTCAACATGACATTATGGCTATGATAAAAAAAATTTGGTATGCAAAATTTAAAGGGTGGTGTTTTTATCCTGTATTAAGCCCCTGATCACAGCTTCCTACTTGTTTGTGAGATGGTAAAATATGTTCAATATGACATTATGTTATGATAAAAAAAATATGGCAAACAATTCCCATTTGTGAGCGTGCGTGTAAATGTTATTTGTTTATATGTGTGTGTGTGTGTGTTTTTCCTAACTGAGTTTCTGACACAGCACATTCAGTTGTAACTACATGATATATGTTACTTGTATACTAGCCATACTACACTCTTATACTTACAAAAGTATTTATTCAAAAAGATCTTATGATGTGGGAGCTATGTCATAAGTTCTTAATTCAGTAAGCCTATTTTGATAAGTTTCACTGTAAAGCTTATTCAGATAAAGCTAAATAGAGTTTATAAGATGATCCTAACCTCACGTTTTCATTTTTCAACTGTTTTTTATATGATTAATGATAAGACAAACCCAAACAAGCTTCATAGAAGTTTTTCCAAATGGCCCCATAGTCATGTTTTCAAGATATCTTCTTCCGGTAGTAAACTCGTTTACTTTTCTCCAGCTATGTGGTGCCATTCTTGATTTATTGATTGACATACTACTTTTCTGCCTCTACTCCCATTCCCTTTCTTGCTCTTTATATTGTTGTACTGTAGATGTCATCCTCATTCCACAAATTTATTCTGAATGGCTAACTTTTTTAATTTTTGTCTATGTATAGGGAAGAGGCTAAAGAGTTACAATCAAGATATTCAAAAAGTGAAATTCCTCTTACTATCGATATTAATATTCCTGCTCACATTAAGAGGTACATCGGTACTTGGCTTTAAAGAGTAAAATAAATTCCTTGTTCTTTTGACATCTTGTATGAGATTAAACATCTTTTGTTAAATGATTTGACTTGGCAATATTTGATCAATTCCTTTATTGTTTTGTTTGATGTCTTGTTACAAAAAGTTGATAAATGATTTGTCTCTACTGAATTTTTTTCAGGAATCTGTTGTGTGAAATTATTATTTGTTCTCTTCAATGTGCTTTAAGATTGTTAATTTTATTAAGTATCTTAATTTTATTATGTATTTTAATGCCAACAATATTAAGATGTTTTTGCAGTAATGTGGGTTCTGAGTCTTGGCAATCACACCCTAGTCATAAGTGACAAGTTTATTGTTGATATTTTTGCATGCCTTTTATTGTGCCATTGAGAATTTGTCTTTCGGTAGGAATGATTGACATAATTTAACCCAAAATAGAGAAATGAATAACAATTATGGTCAGATTGGTTGCTATTAGTTCTCTCTTATTTGGCTATATTAAATTGTTTGTGTTGGGTTAAATATGTTGTAAATCAGATCAGGCGTTGTTTTATAATGTATGAAAGATCTTTTATTGACTAGAGATGTGACCATATAATATATATATATATATATATATATATATGTGTGTGTGTGTGTGTGTGTGTGTGTGTGTGTGTGTGTGTGGGTGTGTGGGTGTAATTCCCATTTTATCAAACCAGTTTTGCGATGTTTGATTAATCTTAAATTCCAATTTCTTATGATAATGTATTGCTACTTCTTGTCTGTGTAGTACTACTGTTATTTCCCCTGTTCTCTTTGTTTGATTTGTAGTACTGTATCAGCTTGATAATAAGTTACTTTTGCTATATAGGAAAACAGATCAGTCTTATAAAGAGTTGGAAGCAAGAAAGGATAGACTCAGGCAACTAGAGAAAATCTACACGGATATGGCAATGAAGAAGGAGTTGCAGGTATTCATATTTTGCATAGCTTATTGTGTACCTTTTTAATTCTTACAAAGGTAGAATGCTGAGAAAGGATATTCCATCTATGAACAGAAAAATGGTAGGAAACGCAAACTAACTGAAGATGAGATTGTCTGTCCAACTAGTGAACCAGTATACAAGTGGCGTGCTGAAAGAAAGCGATGATTTTGGGTTGGGTCCGAGTAGTCCAATGAAGAAGGAGATTTTACATGTAGAGGAAGCATCAACGTTCCTAGCAGCAGAATAGAATGTGATAGATGAATAGATTAATTGGTATCACTACTGGTGCCAATAACTGTCGCTTTGTAGTTTACAATTCATTGATCATGTAACCATTTTCTTTACTCTTTTGAGTATCTTCTTTGATGTTGTGTCGACTAAATTTTGTAATTCTAGTAACATAATATATAAAGGAAATACTACTTTTTGGTTTACATTGTTTTTAAATAATGGTTTAATTATGTCTTTGGTCTCTATTTTGGAGACAAAATCTCAATTTAGTATTCTTATTTATAGAAGTCTCAATTTAGTTTCTTTTTTTATTAAAATGTCTCAAATGTGCCTTTTCTATTAAGTTGGATTAGATGTCGTTAACTGAACAGTGACGTGGCAATGTTGACTAGTGGTGAAACTATGACAAGGAACAGTGACGTGACATGGAAGGAGATTTTGTTTTTAAAAAATAATAGTGAAATTAAATTAGAATTAGGGTTTCCTTCGACCTCCATCACACATTTCTCTCTCTTCTACTCTTTGTGTACTAAATTGGGGAATTTGGGGAAAATAATTGTGGTATGCTATTGTGTTTAATTGTTTATGCATAATAATTTTATTTTGGGTTAAATATGTTTCTGATTCCTCAAGTTTCAGCAAAATTTGAAATTAGTCCCTCATCAAATTTTTTGATCAATTTAGTCCTTCATCTTTCAAAATGTGTGAATTTAGTCATTTTAACCAAATTTTGTTAAGTTTATTTGACGTTTCAAACACATTTCATGATAGTATTTAAATTATTTACACTGTTTGACACATTTTTTCTTCAATATTAACTTAAATACTATCATGAAATGTGTTTGAAACGTAAGATAAATTTAACAAAATTTGGTTAGAAGGACTAAATGTACGCATTTTGAAAGATGAAAGACTAAATTGGTATAAAGTTTTGATAAGGGACTAAATCCAAAATTCACTTAAACTTGAGGAACCAAAAACATATTTAACCCTTTTATTTTTCTGATATACTCCATTGTTAATCTTTCCCTACATAAACCCTCAAAACACTTCATCACCTTTCTTCAAATCTTCACTTTTTCTCCACTTTTCTCTCATTTTTAATCTGCACTTTCTCTCTTCTTCTCCTTCTTTATTTACTTCTTTTATTCTTCTCAGTTTCCATGTTTTTTCCACTCCTATTTTTCATCTTGACTTCATGTCAAATTCCTCTCAAATTCATTAATAGATTCTACATATGAACAACTTCACAAATATTAACATGAAGCCAAGGGCGAATTGAATTAACACAACGGGAACATATCAAAATTGTTTAATTTTCAAAATGAACTATTTGTACCCTGTGAAAGAAGAGTACTTTGAATTGCCACCACCATCCTCCTCATCGTCGCCAATGTTTCAAACAGGAGGTGATGGTTGCAGCGATTTGAGCCAACGTTTCAAACAAGAGGTGATAGTTAGTAGTGGTTTCTCTTCCGAGAGCCATGGTTGCAGCGATTTGAGCAAAGGTGTTGTTGGTCCATGGTTGATAGAGACTTGCACAATGGTTGCAAGGTGCTGCTGGTGTTGCAATGAATTTATATAGTGGTCCAACTTCATTCTCGCAACCAGATTCGTGGATGGAGAAGGTAGAGATTAGCAAATTTTTTCAATCCCAGGTTTCTCCTACCTTTTAAAACCCTAATTCTAATTTAATTTCACTATTATTATTTTTTTTTAAATTCCTCTTCCATGTCACTGATCCGTGTTGCAGTTCCACCATTGGTCAATCTTGTCATGTCACTTTTCAGTTCACGGCATCTTGTCCAACTTAATAGAAAGGACACATTTGAGACATTTTAACAAAAAAAGGGACCAAATTGAAACCAAGAACATAATTAAACCTTAAATAATTTACTTTTAATATCTTTGTAACAGCAGGAGTTTTCCGTGAGGAAATAGAATAGCCATGACGTCCTTTAATTTTGAATTTTTGTACTTACATTTTTTTAAATACTTGAACCTTAATTTCTTTTCATTTCATTCATGGTACCTTTCCCACTATCACTATTATTTTTCTATTCTCACTTGTTCTTGATATACCAATAATTTGTCTACGCAAGGTATATTTCTATCCACAAGTTTCTCACTTGAAGTTTTACTTTGATTATCCAAAATTCATTTTCTTTAGTAAAATCAAATTTACTTCTCCTTTGCATGAAATCCTACATGCTTATTTTTATTGTAGGTTGTGATTTTTCATTGTTTTTGTTCATCTATTACCCTTCCTGTTCTTGTTACTTCATCTCACATTTTGTTGACTTCGCTTCTCCCTAATTCATACATTATCATTTTTATTATGGGAGTTTCTGATTGTGATTTCTACTTGTTTTTTTCACATGTTACTCGCTATTTTCTTCCCTACGTATACAAATTACATATTTATAATCGAAAATGCATGCCTGTATGTGTATTCACATCTTTATTATATTAAAATTATTGGAAACACATCTGTCTCTAATTTATTTTTTATTCTAGTAAAAATTTATTATACCATAAAATATTTTTTTTAAAAGGTATTTAAAAAAATAAATAATTCATATATTTTTTATTAACTACTGTTTGACCGTGCATACGCACGGTCTTTGTTTTTTGTTGTTGTTAATTTTGTGTTTAAAAAATTACTGAATATTTATTATATTTTGAGAAAATAATTAATTTATATAATCTGATAATGTGTTATATTTACATTTTATACTAAGAATAATAAATAATATTAGAATTACATAATATAAGAATTTGGGATAGTTAATTTTGTGTATATTATTATTTATTAGTTTTTAATGCATGTAATGGCAGCATTTTTTTTAATATTTAAAGGAGTATTCAAATAGTTTTTATTATTTCTTTAAATTAATTTTTGTTCATTATTATTAAAGAATTTTATTATTGTTTGGTACAAAAACATTAAATAGAAATGTGTGTTGGTAGAGGAATATGTCTTTTTCAGTAATGCAAATTTATATATTTTTTAGGTTATAGACTTTTGCTTTTGTAGATTACCCGGTCTTCTATATCATTTTGCATATTACCATTTCCAATACAATCTTTTCCACTCAAAAGTTTTGAAACAGTCTTTTAGTTTCTTGGTTTTGACAGTGCCCAGACATATTTTACGCTTATAATTAAATTTAAAATAAATAATTTTATCAGAATGTGAAGAGCCTACTTTTAGTTGCAAAGGAATAATTATTATATGTCTTTTCAATATGTCTGCACCTTGATCTTATGGAGGAGGTTGATATTTGGTCAGGGTGCTTCATGTTCTTTGCCCTTTGAAGTTTGAGCATTGTGTAACTGTTTCTTCAGAAATGAAGAAAGGAAAATTTTAACCTCACCGGTTACAGATCAGGAATATGTCTACTTCCAAGCGTTTTAGTTCTATAAATTTTTACCAGAACTCTCTCATGTTCATGGATCTGTCAGAGTTTGGTGTCTATGCATTTGGCATGTTTTTTTTTCTTCTTCTGTGTTTTAGGTTAAAAAACGATTTTGTTCGACAAAGTTTTTTTAAGTCATCTTGCGTTTTGAGAAATAATTTTGCCTCTAAAGAATAATTTTTCTTTTTATTAAACTTTAATCTTTCAGAGTTTTGCATGTGACGAGTTTATGATGTTTGAAGAAAGATTTTATTTTGAATGGGGAAATCATTATTGATTGAGATTGAATATTTCTATGATTCCATAAGAAACGTCGTCAACATTGAATTTGAGGAAACTCCTATAAGATTCGTGTTATCCATGAGGTATTAGGGTTTTATGATCTTGATGATTTGAGATATGTATGTACTCTGTATTCTGGTGATAACTACTTTCGTTTTGTCGTAGGAAATTTAACCTCTGCTTTACCATATTATCCTCTATCTTCACTAAGGTTTTTTCAAGGCTTCAGAGTCAAGTTCATCCCATTAAGGATATGGTCATTTAAGCCTTTTTTTTTTATTATTGGTAGTGTACATGTATGCATACAGTTGTTAATGTTTGTTTCCTTTTGATTCTTCTGAGCATCTATTGATAATTTTGCCCGATCACTTTCAAATATTTTGTGAACATGAACTTTCGTTTCATAAAGTGGTGGAATTGTGTGATCCTTTATAAAAAAAGGTTGAGTTATTTGTGGACATAGATGAAGCTAACAATATAGTTTTGTTTCGTTTGTTCGAGTTTATTAAATACTATGGCTTGAATAACACTTGTTTCCTATATTTAAATTATGTAGAAAACAATACCTTTCTTCATAGGACTTTCTCGTCTCAAGAAAATGAAAAAATTCGTTTATAATAAAGATTCGATCACTATTGCGAACATCGACCTTGAAGCTGTTATTGTTGAACAATTACATAGTTTTGAGGATAAGTTGGTCAGAAAATTAACTACTTAACATCAAAATTTTGATTATTAATGCGAACTTATAATAAAAATTGCTAAGATATTAAAGTTTTATTATTCAAGTTTAAACTTGTCACTAAGACATCAGGGCTTGTTACATAAGATGTAAATGCTATAGTAGGAATTAAAAGAATATTGTTTAGTGTTTTTGCTTTGATTTAGACCATGAAACCCAATCTCATTGAAGCATTTATCATATATTGTTGCACACCATATATTTGATAAAAAAAAAGTTTTATTTTGGTTTTTGTGAATTTTGTTGTCTAATTGAGTCATGAATTACAAGAGTTGCTAGAGGTTTCACAAGTCTCTTGGAAAATGTTACTCGGACTTTTCACTTTATTACTTGTACAATTTGGTACACTTGTCAATCCCGTAACAATTATTATTATTATTATTATTATTACTACTACTTAAAAGATAACAATTTTTAGAAGATTACAAAAGTTTATCAAGGCTATATTTAGGAATTTTCAAACTAGTTAAAAGTAGGAGTTGGTTGATATGCTTTAGTCTGGTTTGTCACTGGTCTACCAAAAACAAGTTTGGTAAAACTGACCCACAATAATAAAAATGAGCTGAAATTTGTAACTCGTCTCGCCAAATGGCGGATTGACTTGCCATTTCTTTTAATTTTTAATTTTTAAAGTTTATTTATATATATATATTAAAAATATATTTAATCATATAAATATTTTTTAAATTTTTAATTAGATAAAATAAAATAATTATTATATTTACATGTTAAATTACATTTATAAATAATAACTGAAACTTAATTTAGTTTATAACACTATTGCATATTTACATCTTTTTATAAAAAAATCATATAAAAAATTTAATCATTTAATTTTTAATTTAAAAAAAAAAAGCAAGTGATCGGTCAGTTTTGTCTTTGACCCGTCAATTTGGAAGTTGAACTAATTGAATAAGTAAGAATTAACCAATTAAAGATATCAATACAACCCATCCTATTTTGAGTAGATTGGTGGACCGATCACAGGATGAGGTCCACTTTTTCATTTCTAATTAAAATATCATGAGTTTATAAGATAAATAACATGTCAAATTTTGAGGCAATATCTTCTAGTAAATATGTTTTTCTTTAATTATTATAAATTTTATTGTTTTTATGTTTAATTTATATTTCAATTTTAGTTTATATCAATTTTGAAAAAGAATTTAAAGTTAAAAAGTTTTACATGGCTTTAGCCCGAATATGTTTCACCAAAAGAAAAACAAAATATTTAAAAGCTGGCATGAAATTATTATTTTATTATTAAACGTTATCAAGAGACCGAATTGAATTGAAACATTGGCCAGGATGATGTTATCTGTACTTTGACATTTTATGAAATAAATGAAAACATTAATTTCAATTTGTGTTTCACGATGATCACGTGTGATTGATTTCGTCTTTTATAATTAAAGTCCATTTTATTTCGTCACAAAATTGTCTTTCAAACTCAATCTCAATTCCCCATTTCAAGCAAAATCCAAAAATCATAAATCGTTTAACTCAATCTTAAGTCATCACTGAAATTGAATTTAATTTCTCAGGACAAGCACACACCTTGATCCAACTAATTTTTCTAAATCCCAAATACCTAATGCATTTCCCTCCATCCCAAAATTTTAGGCAAAGTTCATTTATTTAACCCTAAATCTCTTGCGCGAATCCCAAATCTCTCAAGCAATGTTGAATAGGTTGTTTAAGTTGATGTTAATTTTAAAAAAAAAAACTAAAGGTTGAATATTTCTTACAAACGGATTTCATGATTCTTGAAAAAAAAAATTACAACATTATAAGGTTTATAATTTATATTTTCTTAAATTTGACAACTTTATATCAAAAACAGTATACTAACAACTTTTTTAAAAGGTGAGGTTGTGTATCTATATATGGTAATAATGTCACTTAAGAGCATTTTGAGAAGACTACGCAAGTTAACGAAGGGTATTCAATGATTTTGAAACAAGTCAAAGACAATGATTTTAAAAGATAAATATGATCCTTTTTCTATCCACTGCAGGTGCTGCTGTACTGAGGTAACTATTATGAAGATTCTTGATGATGAAGGGTACACAATAATTCATACATATATAGCATGAGAATTAGAATTTAACATAAAAGTCACCGACTATTTTATATGAATATTATTTCCTAGTATGCTTCGAAGTGCTCCTAAGCACTGAGCATAATGTCTACGATGTTCATGCCGGGCGTTCCTTTGCTTCCACTCCTTCTACTCCTTCTTCTTTATCTATGTCGAGAACTTGAACTGGATACACTTCAGACGTTCCCAACGGGTTCACCACAACAATGTTTTTCATTGGCTCCTCCTTTGCAACAATCTTTGTTTTACTGTTTCTGAACATCGCATACAGCAGCATCTGAAGTAGTCCCAATGCGAAACCCAGCACGTTTGGAACCTGCTCACACATATATACCAACGAAACCGATGAAATTTGTTTTCATGTTAACGTAATTAATAAAAATGTTTGTGTCTGCATCTACTTACAGCAATGCATATGTCCTTGAGGAAGAAACCATAGGAAAACCACGTTATGGCGCTCAGCGTCAGGAAAACTGATAGGTTAAGGGGCATAAACTCCACATTCTTGGTTCGAATAACTTGTGCCTGCTTGAAAATCAAGAAATCAATGAATGTTCATAAAGATTGTTTGCAAGCATGGAAATAGCATTGGAAATGGTTTTGGTTCCTTTACTCACCACAATGCTCAAGGGTGCTGCAAAAACAGCTACTGCAATTGATACACAAACCCATCCAACGACTACCACCCGGAGGGTACCATGCATAGTGAAGAAGGTGACGAAGAAGATCAAGGCAAAGGAACCCACGTTCATCACCATAAACAATTTAACGGTTAACTTCTGCAACAAAAAACCAGTAACGCTAATCAGCGTTAATCAATCTGTAACAAGATTTGTGTCATTCCAATAATTTGATTAGCATTTGGATATATAAGTAATATACCCTGGCATCATCGGTGGCATAGACTATGAACATGACAATGTAAACCGTCTCAATGACGCTTCCCAGTGAGTTAATGGTAATGAGGAGAGTAGCATCAGCAGGCTTGAGAGCAGCATAGTAAAGCCAAAGCATGGAGCTGAACAGTGCCACCAGATAAGGAAGTGATTGGAAACCTTCGGTGGATTTCCTTTTGTAAATCCGATAAAAAGTTGGCCTACAAATCAGGAAAAGGAAAAAATATTTAGCATTCACATTGGTTATGTTACGTGGACGTACGTTACACTGTGTTCATATATACTTACACCGGTGCCATAAACACCATGAAGGAGATAACGTTCCCTGCACATAAAAAGATGGATATGTGTTAAATTCTTGGCTTTTGGACAAACAATGAACAGTGTAAATCAGTAGATTAATTTTATATCAGGTTATTATAACTCGATTTAACTAACTTGGCTGCTAGGGGTTATTAGTAGGTGGAAATGAAACGCAGAGGGAGGTTCTTGAATTAATATAGGTAAATGGAAAAAGATAAAGAAATCAGAAGAAGACGAAGCAAAGCATTAAATTTGCTGGAGCAATTTCGTGTGATACTGGAATACCAGATCTAGAAAATAGTTGAGGAGGAAAAACAAAAAGGAGAAAATTATAGTAGTGAAAGAGACCGATGATGACCCAGAGTTTTACCTAGAATGCCAAAGGCTAAGGCCAAATGATTGTGAGTGTTGAGAATAGCCATGCTTTCTCTTTCTCTCTCTCTCTCTCTCTCTCTCTCTTTGCCTGCTTTTGGTTTTGAGCAGAAGGTTTAGGAGTTGATAGGTTAAGAAACCTTAACTGGGTTTCTTGCTACTCAACCCCTAAAATCAGAGTCAGGAACACAGAAGGTTGTGAAGGGTGAGGTAGGCGTGCATGCCCTATATATACACAAAGGATACAGAAAAGGGGCATGGAAATGATGAAAAAAGATTAAAAAGACAAAAAGGAAATAATGATTTTAACCGAAGAAGTGAAATGAGGGTGTACTTGGCATGCATGTTTCATGGGGGGTTGTGATTGATGTTTTTAGAAGGTAGCGTAGCACAAAGCCATTTACATTACCTAATTTAGGAATGTTCACATGCAAGTTGAAGCATGATTTTTGTATATCCTACGAAATCGTAACTTTCACCGAGTGGAATTAAGGTAATAGACACGGCACGAAAACTAAAGTTTGACATAACATATTGCACTGTGCATAATGGTTTTGGTGCCATGTGTTTGATGGTGGTGGTGGCATTCAGTTTTGCAGAAAAGACACGTTTGTAGAAGTAGATAGTAGATAAAACACGTGAGGGGGGAAGGTAAGAATTACGGTTCATCATGGATTAATAATAATTATATATATATTGTTCTGTAATTCTAAAACTTGGTGAAGATGATTTACGTTATGAGTTAAGGGGAAGAGCATAGACCATAGGATACTAAATATGTGATGCTTTCACGTGAGAGGTTTCCGAAAAAGCTATGCGTAGCGGTTTCTCTCCAACACGCTTTGCCGCATAAGCTTCTTGAATTCAACAAACCTGTGTCATTTCCACGCCTTTACCTTTGTTGTGTCTCTCTGCTTTGCGATTCCCTTCTTTGCAAAACTCTCTTTACTGCATGCAATTCAAGCTTTTCCGTGTTACACTAACATCTTCCTCTGTTTCTCACAAATACATCAGGTTCTTCTTGTCACGTAATATAACATCCTTCATTTATTCTTTAATAAAGGGACATAATTATCACTTTATTTAAACTATTCAAATTTAACGTTCCTAATATTATTTTCACACTCAAATCAACTTTTCCATATACTTTATAATTATTACTCTTTTACCTTTTCAATCTCATTCTTTACAAATACAAAACTTAACTTTTTTTAATGAATAAAATATCCTGTGATTGCTGTAAAATTGCTTTTGTTTTGTTGTTTTTTACTCCAGTCATACTGATTTGACCATGATTAAACTGATTTAATTTGGGTTTGTCAGGTTAAAATGAAAATGAGAAAAAAAAAAAAAAAAGAAAAGTGGTTTGTACTGTTTTTGGTTTATGCTCCCATTATGTTTTTTCTAGAATTTTTATTTTTTCAAATATTTATTGTTTTCTTACACTTCCATATCATTGAGTAAAGAATCAAATTATTTCTAAAGGCAATTGCTCTAACATTTAAATGTTTTTTTATCTTTACTTATAATAAAATCATACAGTGAACATATAACAAAGTAAATATACTTGCGTAGAAGATAAATATTTTGTTCAAAAAGGAATATGATTGGGTTATCTAGATTGTAGGCCTCGGCTTGAAAAATAACAAATCTCAAAATAGAACCAATAATGATAGTAATTTATTTGGATTTCACACAAAGTGAACAAAATTCTCGAAATGAATTTAAAAATAAATACAATTTTGATCATGAAAAAAAGAAAAGAAAAAGAGAGTTAGTGAATGTAGAGGAATTATTTTGATAAGATTTTTCATAATTTATGAAAAAATATATAATTTCTATAGAATAGGAGGACAAATGTGACTATTGAAACAAAAACAAAGTAAAAAGAGGTTGGTAAATTTTCAAAAGTGTTTTTCATAAACCACATTTTAGATATAGTAGAATGAACTCGTTCAAAAACATCTAAAGTAGAACCTAACCTAAGAGAATAAGGCATGATCAATTTTTTTTACACTAGTTAATAAACTTAATCTATATTTAGTCTCTTAATAGAAATGATTTCCTTAACTAAACTAATTACAAGAAGTACTTTTTACTCATTTTGTAGCTGTGCAAGTAAAGTATTCTTTTTCATTAGCCTTTTTTTCGCACTTTCACAAAACATTAACTCTCGGATGGAGATACCAAATGCCATTACACAAATACCATAACTTTGTCAAATTACGTGTGTAGGTGTCTAAAGATACTGTTCAAACCGAAAGGTCAATGTTTTTTTTTTTTGAGTAAGCATCTATGTGTTCATCTTTGAGTATTCACCGTATATACTTGTTTTGAAGATATTGTTGAGTCTTTAACTCTCGTTTATTCTCGTTTTGAAGTTTTCATAAATGCATGATGAGAGATGCATTTTATTCCTTTACACGTGTATGAGTGATGGTACCATAAATTGATTAGTTTTAACTTAGAGAGAATGTAGTTACAATTAAAAGAAATTGTATTTTTCATTTAAGACTAAAAAGATATCTAGATGTAAAATAAAAATCAGAACAGTTTAACTATCAACAATGAGTAATATTCAACTTTTCAACTCAATTACTGATATTGAAAAGAAAATTAACCAAAATATATATTAATGAAGGTTAGATAGAATGGGAATTTTAATATAAGAATTAAAATATATTGATAAAAGTTTGATGGTCTCTGTTAAAAGTTTCAAAGTTGCATGTGTCATTCCGAGAAAAGTGAGTGATACGATAGTCCTTAGGTTCAATTAAGCTTAAAGGTGATATTATAGTTATTTAGAGAATATACTAGTGATTTTGTACGGTTCAGTTGTATTTTTTAGCCAACTGTTTTCTCCCCACCATGATATCTTGTTGTAACCGTCTATAATTAGATTGATCATAATCAATCATTTCACAATTTGAACAAAATAGAGGCAATATCTCATACTTCACATCAACAATAAATGCATATCCCGACCTTTTTACCAAAATTTGATTAGGCAAATCAGATAAAAAATCAACATCAACCAAGACACGTGCAAAGAAAGTCCGAGACTTATTCTTAGTGTACTCATCTAAAGATAAGGGTGTGCCAATGTGTGCAATTGAGAAAATTGTCTTTGGTTGTCAATATTCCAAAGGAAGTCCATATATGCACACCCAAGTTGATTTTTGTGAGATTTATAAAAGTTGAGAAAAAAATCTTAGTCCAAGCAAAAACACGAAGGACTCTAGGAGACAAATTCTGAACTATAATAGTCAAAACCCTTCTCATATCCTTGAGTGAAGAAAAAATAAATTCATAAAATCCTTTGCCAAGAGAAATTGCCTTCCATTGACCCAAATTCTTACAAGCCACATCAAATTTCTTACAAAGATCTAAATACGTGAGGGATTTATCCTCATTTTGTTAACAACATATGTCCATGCAAATTATTTTTTCACTCCTCTATACCAACAAGATAAACTTCTTTAACAATATGTACTGTGATTATATCTCCCTTGATGCAAGGAGAAGGTAGTTGTGATAAAGGATATCACACGTATTATTAAGAATCTGAACAAATGTACATTTTTTGTGTCCACACATTTGAAGAAAATTTAGAGGAAGATGTTTTTTTTTTCTTGATCCATATGTTGTAAACAACCCTAAGGAATATGAAACTCCAAGAGGAAGAAATATATATACCTTAACCCTAAAAGCCACGTGCAAGTAAACAACTACTAACCACGTAACCCCACCAAGAGAACGCAAACGCTCTCTGCAACCACGAGAAGCCAACTACAACTAAGACCAATTTATAATATAGACTTAAATACACATTTGGTCCTTATTTTCGTTATCTTTGTTCAATGTGGTCCTCATTTTTGTTTTGCATTCAATTATATTCTCTTTTCCGTCAAATTTTGGTCAATTTGGTCCTTTTTATTAACAGTGTCGAAATAGTTAACGTTTTTAACCGTGCATACCACGTGTCATTTCCTATTTTTTAAAATTTTTTAAAATTTATTTTAATTTCAAACAAATTGTCTACGTGTCAATGATAATACTACATGATAATACTACGTGTTAGTTTTACAAATCAGTAGGATTTAACTAAACTTAAAATTATTTCCTAAAAAGATTGACAAATATTTAAGCATATTGTCTACATATAGATTTTGTAGTAGGAATTTAGGGTGATCAATTTTTACTTCTAATGTAAACATTGTAATGATTAGAACTAGGAAAATAGGAAATGCGAATATATTCTTTGTCACTTTAGTTTTCCGATGCAACTTTTTCTTTACCGATCTCTTTTTATTTATTTAAGTTATTATCATTTACTTCTTGCCATTTGTTATTATTACAATTTAAATCTTCACCTTCTTCTTGAACTTTTAAACTTGATTTGATTATGGTTTTGTCTCTTGCATTTATTATGTTTGTTTATATACTCTTAGTTCCAATCTTTTTAGTATCGGGTAAGTCATATGAATGTCATGAATTCCGCTGTGGGTAGCGGTTGTGTTTGTCATTATTAGATTGAAATAGGATATGTTTGAGTTGAAGATGACTCATAAGTTCGTAAACACAAGCTATTTTTGGCTTACTTGAGGGGATTGCTAACGAAAAAACTTTTTTTTTTCTTGAATGTACATATTTCTTTGTATATGAGTTGGGAAAATCCAGTTCTCCCTATTTAATATATTTATTTTTACTGATAAAAAAATAATTTGTTTAACATTCTATTTTAAATCTTACACGTCTCAATTATGTTTTTGAACAAATATGCGGAAAGATTTGCTTTGACTACATCTGGAACATTAATACCTTTAATGAATGAAATTTAGAAAATAATAATAATAATAATAATAAATTGAACATGTTTTGGTGATCTACTTTTGGAAATGAAATATTTTTATGTGATTAACAAGTATGATCTATGTAATTTAAACCCTTATAAACATCTTGCATATTCAAATACAAAATAATCAATATATCTAGCCTAAATAAAAGGAACACATATAAGAATATAGGGAATCAACTTTCATAATGTAGTGTTTTCAAAATGTTGTAGTTTTGGTCTTAAGTAGGATGCTACTAATTAGCTTTCATAATGTAGTGTTGGTCTTAAGCGAGATGCTAGTAGCGTCGATGTTCAGGGCGTTTTTATGTGTCAGTGTTGGTCCACTAATAAAAACATTTTTTTTAATAAAAAAAAGCTATCGCTGCCCAGACTCATACCAAGTAATAAAAGAAATATCATTTTTCTTTATAAAGTGTTACCGTCAAATATGCTCATGCTGACTAATAATAGACATTTAAATATCTATTTATATAGGTGCAACATCAGTCAAGCCTAAGCAGAATTATTTATAATGGAGTAGCATTGGTCAAACTCACGCTAAATAATAAAAAAAATAAAAATTTATTTATATAAGTATACATAAACCAAATTCACACTAAGTAATTAAAAAATATATATTTTTATTTATAAAGGGGTTCTGTTGGGAAGCCCACGCTCAATATTAAAAGAAATTTTTGTTTTTTATAAAGGTGTAAGTAGAGGAATAAATAAACAATAAAAATATTAATAATAGAATGGCTCAAGTTCATTCTAAACGTACAAATTAACCATAAGGTGTATAAACAATTTTATTTATATATATATATATTATCAAATTTTTTTAAAAGATTCTATTTAACATTCAGTTTAAAATGGGTTACAAGAGAAGTGTTTACTGCTTTAACATTTTCTATTTATTTTGCAGCACCAATTGTAGATTAATTTTGATCTAATAAACCCAAATTTAAACCACAAATCTTCGCTAAAAGTTTGAACAACGAGTATATAAGGTTATTGATTGTGATGAAGTATGAATTAAGTAGAGAAATGTGGGTGTGAGTGGGTAGTGCAATATGAATGAAGTAAGGTGCACCAAGGGTGCGTGGAGGTGGTATAGATTGAGCTTTTTGGTGACAACTAATAAAAGAAGAAAAAAATGAGTGCTTTGTGTTGATGGTGAGTGCTTTCTGAATGAGGTGAGGATGAAATGTGTTGGAAAATATATGATTCTTAGGTGTTGTAGATGGATATACGACCCAAACGGGCCCGATGACCTAAACTCGTAAGGTCTGTCCAGGTAGTCAATATTATCGGGCCCGTCCAGGTTATCGGGTTAGTTCGGTCGTCGGGTCCGTCCGGGTCGAAGGGTTCGTCTGGGTCGTCGAGTTCGTTCGGGTCGTCGGACCGTTTGGATCATCGGGCCCGTCCGTGTCGTAGAACCCATCCGGCTCATCGTGTCTGTCTGAGTCGTCGTCTTCGTTCGGGACGTCGAGCCTGTCTGGATCGTTGGACCCGTTCGGGACGTCGTACCCGTTTGGATTGTTGAGCCCGCTGAATCATTGGACTTGTCCAAACCGTCGGGCTCGTCTGGGTAGTCAATCTCGTCCGGGTCATTGAGGTCGTTTAGCCCGTCCATATCGTCGTGCTTGTTCGGGTCATCGGGCTCCCTCAGATCATTAGGCTTGTCCGAGTCGTCATGCCCTCCAGATCATTAGGCCCGTTCAGGTCGTCGGGTCTATTCGGGTTCTCGAGCTCATCCGTTTCGTTGGGCCTTTCTGGAACGTTGAGGTCTTTTGGATCATCAGGCCCGTCCAGGTTATAGTGCTTGTCTGGGTCGTCAGGCCTCTTAGTGTGATCAAGCACGTCTAGGTCTTCAGACTCGTCCAATTTGTTGGGTCGATTTGGATCTTTTGGCCTTAGGGCTCGTCTAGGTCGTCAAGCCCATCTGGGACTTCGGACCGGGTGATTGGACATGTTTGGCTCGTCAAGCCTGTTTGGTTGTTTAGACTCGTCCGTGTCGCTCTACTTGATCTTCAACTTTAGCTTAATGTAGTATTATTTGGGGGGCCTAACCCACCTTAGCCCTAGCCCTAACCCTCTAGAGAGGGGGCTTTTTTTTTGGCCCCTCATTTGGGGGCCCCTAAAAGGGGGCTTTATGAAGAGTGGGTCAGGGCTGACCCATGGGCTTTATGAAGATTGTCACCTTTAGTATTCACTTTCGTTTAGATGTGTCAATTTGGTACCCATTTTTTAAAATGTGTCAATTGTGTTCCAACTTTTGAAAAAGTGTCTCAATTAGATCCCTTTCAAAACAAAATTTAGTAATAAAAGTCATGAATAATAAAACATGGATTAACAATTATAAAATGTAATATATTATAATATCATTTTCAATAAAAAAATATGAGTATAACATTTTCAATAATACTCATATTTTTTAATTCGGACCTAATTGAGACATTTTTTCAAAAATTGGGACGTAAATGACACATTTTTAAAAGCACTAAACTGACACATCCGAACGAAGATAGATATCATCCGACTAATTAAACCTGAGCTTTTGGGTTGGAAATAACATCAATCCCTTATGTAAGTTATGGTTAAGTCTTATTAATTTTTTCCTCGATAACCCATTAAATGGAACCAAGGTTATTTGAGTAACACAAGTATTTCATTAAACTTAGTTTTATCTAGAGCGGAAAAATTTTATTTTACAAGTTGGGAAAACTTCCAAAATAAACAGAGCATTAAAATATGTCTACATTGATTTAGAGTATAATTGACATAAAATGTGGATATATTGATTTTTTGTGTGGGTAATTCAACAGATATACATAAGTTAAAAAGGTTTGGTTACTCATGATTCAGCGTGAAGATAAGATTGAATAACCAAGATACTTAGCAAGCTGGGGTAATTACAAGTCACTTAATAAAACACCAATCAATTGTTTACATTAAATAATGGTTCAATAACCCTTTCAAGATATGATATATACACACATAATATGTTATTATATTTTTCTCATTTAATATTTTTAATTAAATTTCTTCCACCCAAGGTTAAATATAAATTTTATTAAATAAAATTATCGTGTTTAATAATTTATTATTATTCAATTAAATGAATTTAATATTTTTCAAGAAATTAAATGAGTAAATCATTATTTAATACAAAATCTCACTGTTTTAAAAAATGCATATTCAAATTGATAAATGAATTCGATTGCATGCTTCACGGGGAGTAGATTAAATGCAATTTAATCAAGCAAAGTATTCTTCTTTTAATCAAATTTGTATGGCGTTTTTCGTTAAAAAAATATGCCTTATTGGGTTATATTTGAATAATATTTGCATTACATATTCAAAAAACTATATGAAATAAAAGTTAAATATATTTTAAAAATAACTTGTTTAGAAATACTTATTTTAAGTTTAAATAAATTAGCTAAATATATTGTAATGTGTTAGGTATATTTTAACCCATGCGCCTCTTAAAAAACTACGGGTAGGCTAATTTAGTTAAATGCTTATATTTATTTAAGTTGACCTTTTCAGGATTTAAGTAAATTTACTAATTTATTTTAAATTTTAAAATTTGTTTTAAATATTTAAAAGCAATTAAGAATATATATATATATATATATATATATATATATATATATATATATATATATATATATAAATATATACTCTTTTTATGCAACTTCCTTTAGGGTAAAAATATACATGTCCTTTGGTAACATTTGATTAATAATAAATACAAAGTGATTCAATATATTTAAATAATTAAGGGTATAAATAGTTTTATAATTTATTTATAATTATATAATAAAAATTTATAATTATCATTGGTGGCAATAAATAAAAACAGTCGCCCTCGTACGTATAAAAGTTAAATGAAAAGAAACGAAAAGAAAAGGGTTTCTATAAAAGCCAAGTGATTCTGAATAAAGGAAAAGTGGAGAGATACAAATGACATATAAAAGAATAATAAACAAGGAACAAGAGAAGAGAACGCGACAAAAAAAATAAAAATCACACACATTAATTATGGATTAATCACACATTGCAAAAGTGTATACACATAAGATAATTCGTAAAATGTAAATACAATAAATTAAAGAAAAAAAACATACATAAAAGAATAATATAATTCAATTGATAATGAATTTCAATCTACCTTCATTATAGAATTTAATGTGAACAAAAAAAAAATAATTTGAAAATTTTCTTTTAGTGAATTCTTACTCTAACTTATAATTTTTAATATTTCCTGATACCCTTTTCATTTTATACAACATATTTCATATAATTAATTTATATAAAATGTATCTAAATTAACGAAAAAGATATGAGTACTGTTACTAAATTAGAATGTCACTTTAGCGGTTCTTTTTAGACAATATTAGTTTTACTATAGAAGTTAAGAGACTAAACGTTCTATTGATATTATCGATCCCATATATTAAAAGTTGCATGTCTTCTATTGGACAATCTAGTAAAGTTAAATGATTTATGAACCTTAAAAAGATTCTATTGAATCAATCTTTACAAATCTCCACATTGGTTCAACATAAATCTTTTAAGTAAAATCATCTTAAGTCCATTTCAAGCTTAATAGCTTAATGGCCAATTAGCTAGATCAAATTGAAATAATGAAAGAACTTGATGTTTGATAAAGTTTTTATAATCATATTAGAGGGATAATGATCTATTAAAACTTTATCACCTTCATGAATCCTTTAATAATATTATTTCTTACAAAATGTAATGTGATGTGAATGTGCTTCGTTCTTTCAGGATGTACTATAACATTGTTGTTATTGTAATAGATGGCAATAACTTGATTTGACACCTCCAACTTTTTGGCTAAACCCCATAGTTAGAGGACTTTCTTCACTACTTTTATCATGACAATATATTATGCTTCAGTGGTTAACAAAGCTACTAACTTTTTGTTGAGAATAGTCCAAGTGTGAGTCGAAAGTTCTACATTAGATAATATAGACAAAATTAAACACTATATAAGAATAAAGACCCATAACACCATTGCCTTAAGGTTTTAAGGTAAAAGTGATATTAAATGTGTTATGTGTAAGACTAATGTCCTATGTATATAGAACCATAATCTCTCAAATAACCCTATAACCCATATGACAAAAATATATATAAACCCAACAGTGGTATCAACCCCCATACACGTGAAGGGAAATTTATCATATGAAAAAAATGACTCACCATTGAAGGGAGATTGTTAAGAATAATTCAAGTGTGAATTAAGAGTTTCACATGTTTCTTCAAACAAGTTTTTTCAAACATGTTTCATGTTTGGCATCCTAAACATGTCAAGGATGTATGTCTCCTAAGACATGCTTAAAAATCATGTTCTCTAATAATCTTAATTTCCAAAATCTTCGTAACAACTCTAAGATCTTTCACGTCAAATTCATTGTTCAACTTAGCCTTAACCTTCCAAACCTCAGCTCGTCAAACCATTTATTCCATTGCATCATGTTTTTTTTTTCTGACCGAAAAAGATTTATTTAACTTACAAATAAAAAATCTTTCTTGTCTCCTACCCTAATTCGCCCACAAAATCCATCACACATATAAATTAAGTTTGGATGAAATATCTGGTGACCACAAAATTAATAAATGGTGGCCTTCCTTGAACTTTTTTGGACAACTTATTCACCCCTGTTATGTAGTAAGGATGTCCTCAACTAAAACCTTCATATTGTCCTGGAATACCTCAGTGACATTTATAAAAGGTATATTTAGTCCTAAAAGAGATTGATGAGGAATAATTATTATTTAGATGCAACTCATACCTTAAATGAATTTGGAGTGGTGGATTTTCGAAGGAGACGATCGACACGGTGGAGAAGAACGAAGTATTTCGGCGCTGGTGTGAATGGTATGCAAGGGTCTGCGAGGATTATTTTTTCACAGTGACGACAAAATGGTAAGTTAATGGCACCAATTCTTTTTTCACTATGACGACAAAATGGTAAAGTTAATGATAAGTTTGGTTAACTTTTTGTAATCTTCATTCATTCATGTTTCTGTGGCTCTTTTGAAAGTAAAAATAAAATTAAAAATCATTTTTCACGTAAGGGAATAAAAAAGTAGTAAAAATGGACAGTCAGTCAATCATTTTCCTAAATTTTAAAACAATAATTTATTATTTTAATTTATATGTAAGTTATTTTAGCTCATATAAAAGTTCAATAACTTTAAAGCTTATTTCTTTCAAACTAATAAAAAAGGTGACAAAGAGAAGTTTGTACACATAGTAGAACAAAGAAAAAAGTTGATGAAAGGAGATGAAAATTTTTGTTTATGACAATAACGGAAAGTTCTTGAAAAATAAAAAGCCCACCCAATGGCCGTGAACTTGAAAACAAATAAGGAAAACGAATGTTACTTTTTTAAAAAGGGTTTAATATAATTATATAAACTTTTAACCGTTTTTCCACTTTAACGGTGTAACACCGTCAACTTATAACGAAGTATACATTTCAATTATATTTTCTAACGAAACGCACATAAGCACAAATTTTTAATCAATTTTAATAATAAATAAATTGTTTTTTTTATGACCATATTCAGTTAAATTTAATTATAAATTACAAACAAATTTAAATGTTAGAATTAGACGATTCCAATTGAACGGAACAATCCAAATCAAATCTAACAAAAGTGTGAACTAATATCGAACAACAACATCCAAATTTAGTTCCTCAATTACAACCTTTTTTTTCAAGCGTTAAATATTCACCACATTTTTCTATATTATGTTGTTCAATAAAAAAAATGTTATAAAAAATTATTAAATAAAACCCAAATTTAAAAATTAAAATAATTAACATTACAAAAAATCATTAAATAACAATTATTTTTAAAAACAAAAAATAATTAATCAGTTTGATATTATTTTATAAATTAGAAATTATTGTTATTTAAAATAGTTTTGGTTATGAACAAAAATTTATATTTAATTTGTGAATTAGATTTTAAATTGGTCTCTAACATCTACATATGTTTTAGCTACCTATTAGTTTCTAATTTTAAATTACCAACTACTTTATACACTAATTTCTTGATGCTATTGATTCTAAATTAGTTTTTAATTTTATAAACTAATTTAGTCACTAATTTGGTTGTTAAAACTTTGATACATTAAAGTCTAATTCATACACTAATCATAAATGTGTATTCATCCTACATATTATTTTAGATATCAATAATTTTTAGTTTATAACATGGGATTTAGCGTAGTCAATTTAGTGACTAATTATTTTGATCTCTAAAATCAGTTGTTACTTAATGATTTTTGTGTAGTGTGATTATTTTATAAACTAAAAATTATTGATATCTAAACTAATTGATCTTTAATATTATCTACCAAGAATTTAACTACTTACTGTTATTTCTAAATTAATTTCTAATTTTAAATTAGAGACTAATTTTGGATCAATAATAATAATGTTGAAGATCAATTTAGACTTTAATTCACAAACTCATTATAATTTTATAAATTTTATTAGTAATCATGATTACTTTAGATATCAATAATTCTTAATTTATAGGATGATGTCTAAATTAGTTAATATAATTATTAATTATTTTTGTTTTAAAATTTAATTATTATTTAATATTTTTTTGTAATGAAATTTTAAATTTTTAAAAAAAGTTGAATATAATTGGCTGGACGAAATACATGGACAAGGATCCAAACACAAAAAATCATTGCAAATAGAAGATTTTCATGTAAACTTAAATCAAGACAAACAAAAAGATATAAAATGTTAGCACGTGCGTCCATAATTAAACAATAATAATAACTAGAGTTGTGCATGGTGTAACCAAAATACAAATGCTCATTTTTATAGAATTGGGTATATATTTGAAATTATAAAATAATTAAATTCACAATAAATAAATATATAAATTATATCTTGAATTTACATTGTACAATTTAAAGTGTGATATACAATATTTTGTTCGATTGTTCATTTTGTTGAAAAATAACTAATTTAAAGATAAATAGAAGAAATGGTAAATTGAAAAATATGAATTTATGATGTATTGATATTTCAATTTGGATAATGTACATGTGTCTAATACTTATATGTATTCGATACTTTAAAATATTTTATTGATATTTATTAATGAAATATCTAATTTACAAAACAGTAATACTTTTATGATAATTTATAATTTTTTATGTTGAACACTTTAATATATACGGTTCTAGTTTGGATTCACACAATAATAATTATACAGTTATCACGTTCTTAATAATTATGATTGTACACTTCTTAATATCCATATATTATATATCATATTCTATCATTTTTAAAATAAATATATAGACATATTGGATAAATATTGTATCTGAAATACATATCATATTCAAACATCACATATATGAATGATTTATATATATATATATATATATATATATATATATATATATATATATATATATATATATATATATATATATATATATAAAAGGGTAATTTGAGCTGGAAAAAAATTGGTTAATTATGGCAATAATATTTTTTCAGCGAAACAGAGGAAAAACAATTGAAAATAATATGAAAATTAACAACAATAATAATATATATAATGATAATAAATTACATGCCTGACTTATATATTTTAAGCGAAACAGATATTGTAATTTTTAGATAGTGTTTATATGCTTTATATATATATTTTTAATTAATAATAAAATTGCAACCATACCCCATGCGGTGGATATATTACTGAATCTTATTTCAATACTATGTTTTCATATTCTTTATTGTTTTATATATTAGTTGTCATCACTAATCAATATTAAAAACAGAACCATAGAGTACACGTAAAAGTAAGTTATGTAAGTACCAAGATGCATTAAGTATGAAGACAATATCATAATCATAAAAAAAAACGAATATTTAAATTTAATGGGGTTTTGTAAGACTGGAATATCGTTTAGAAGAAAACATTTATCCTTAAAGAATAAAGCATACCTTACCATTTATTGTACAAAAGTAGAAATATAGCTTTCGACCCTGATTCACGTGATAGATATAAGTGTATTTAAATTGTATATATTTAATTCTTTATAATTGATTCCAAATCTATGTTCAGAATAAAAATAGTACTACATTATATAGTTATTCAAACACTCAATTTTTTTTATAGGAGTCTAAGGTTTGATATGAAATTCTAATAATGGAATTTTGGGTTTTTGAAATTACATCATTGAATAATTTAGGTGGTTAAAATAATTTTCCTAAAATAATAAGGGTATCAAAGTCAAACCAAATTCTAAAACATTTAAAATAATTGAATGAGGATCATAATGAACCTCTAACTGGTGATAAGAATTTATTGTAAGAGTAATTTATTTTCCAGCAAAAATTCTTGATTATTATTGTCGTTTTCTCATTGACTTAGGGATGAATAAAATCTGTTGAAACCAAACATTTCATAAGAGTGTTGGGTTGGATTCAATCTAGGAAAATTGATATCCAAACTCACATTAAATGTGTTTAGGATGTTGATTGGTTGGTTTGAAGGGAAGAAATTAAAATTTAAGTCACTAACTTTTATTAGTTTGGTTGATTTAAATTCAATTTTTTTATCAAATCAATTTAATTAAAAACCATGTTGGTTCTCCAATTATATTTAAATAAGCATCATTTAATTTTAATAAAAAATAATCTAAATTTTATAAGTTTATTTTCTTCTCAGTCTTTAAAACAACTGATATTAGTATATTAAAAAAGTAGGTTAATGTATTTTAAAATGTCCAAATAGTATATTTTAAATACTCAACAAATAAAAAATATTAAAAAATTCAACGGAAAATCTAAATCCAATTTTTATCTAAAAGTTATATATAATTTTGTCATTAAAAGAGAAGCCACTTATTACCAGACTGTTTAATAAAAATATGAAATGTAATATTTGTTTAGAGATTTATGATTTTTTTACCGTTTTATTACGAGATATACTTTTATTTAAGTATGAATATTTATAATACAATTATACTATATTCTTGTAACAGTTATCTTTTATTATTTTCTTCTGGGAAATTTTTTTTAGAGAATATGATAAAAAAAATTCTGTGAATAATTTAAAAATAGTATTTCTATTAGAACTTAAAAGTTGGATAAACTTATTGTCCAGTCCGACTAAATAAACATACTAGTAATTATATAGTTTAAAATTAATATATGATTATGTTATTTCATAATATAGTTTACTTTAAAAATTTTAATCAAATGCGTAAATTTATTTCAACAATGTTTCTATGGGTTTAATTCTTTATACAACTTAGCATGCTCAATAGTTAATACCATTAAATAATTATAGATTTTAATTTTATTATATGAAAATTTAATATAATTATAATATTAATAAATACTTATTTTTTAAATTCATTTAAATAGATCAATTCGTTAAGTTTAATTATTTTTAAAATTTCTTAAACACCTCATATTTTTAATTAACAACCCTTTATAAAAATCTAGGTCTTTTATATATATATATATATATATATATATATATATATATATATATATATATATATATATATATATATTCTCTAGTAGATCCTTATTGAATAACCTTGTATATTCTCACCCAAACACTTCTTAGAATACCAATTAACTTCAACAACACATTTAATTTAGTGACACATTATGTTTCATATTACTACATTTTACAAAAGAGCATAAAATAATTAAATTCCAATACCCAATGGCGATCACCACCTTAAATCTACTATCTACAACAACATAAGATTCTGTCATCAACTTCATACAAATTTGTCCCAAAAAAGAAGAAGAAATCTTCAAACAAAATGTAATAACGGCTAGAATGATTTCATTCGTTCATAGTTTCCATTTCCACCAGAATCAAATGGATTAAAGATGGTAAAGTAAAACAATGTAGGAAGGAGCCTTCAATCTATGTTATTCTCCTCGTATAACAAAACAGAAAAGAAACTAACATTTTAAGTGTAGAGATACCAATCTCAGTAGATGGTTTTAGGCATAAAGGTCTGCACCGACACGACATCCCATGTTACAATTTTGAAATTTTAGTTTTAGTTTTTTTTCTTCTAAGAAAAAGAAAAACAAGAGAGATCATTAATAGCGGTACCTGCGAAAAGAGTTGACGAAAGTGATTTTCCTTTCCTTGCCAAGTGCCAACATGTATATAACTCATAAATTATTACTCCTCATCATGAACAGAGTTGCGTCTTTGTTCCTCTTGTTTCCACACGCTTTCCGTTCATTCACTTTTTATTATTTCTCTTTCATCTTGGTCCCAACTGTTCCTTCGTTCCTCCAATCAATCACTGCAACCGAGACCCACTTCACAGATGACTTAAAGTGCGATGCTTTCACGCACGAGAAAACATTAATAGGTTCGGTCTGCACTGAAACGAAGGTGGGTGGGAGAAAGTTGGTTCCTTTTTAGGTTCAGGACTTGTGGGTTTTTCTCCACTTTTATTGAAGGCATGAGTAATCATTTGGGGTTGAAGTATTGCTGTATCGTCTGCTAGTACTACTACTTATGTTTCGGAGACTCAGATGGTTTGTGGGTCTGAATCAGAAGAATTGGTCAACCAAAAGGTTGGTCCATGTTGAACATCAACATCCTGGCCCTGCCAGGCCAAACCAGTTGCCTGTGCTCGATGCCGTGCATGAAGTTGCAATTTACATTCATAGGTTTCATAATCTTGACCTCTTTGAACAAGGGTAAGCACTAAGCTCCACTTTCTGTTCCTCCCCTTTTCCTTGTGATACTGTTGTGGGCTTATTGGTCTTTTCTTTTTATGGCTGCTCTGTAGATGGTACAAAATCAAGGTCACCATGAGATGGGAGGATGGTGAAGACTCCTATCCCGGCATTCCGGCGCGGGTTGTTCAGTATGAAGGTGACACGTATTCCTAATCTCTTCAAGTGCATGCGGTTAAGTGCATCTAGTTTCTGTAGTTTAGTTTGTAGTAAGTTTTGCTGTTCTAGTTTGTTGAAGACTTGAATTTCGGGTTCATTGAGATCCGGTGGCGCTGTCATCAAGGTTATGTGTTAGATCCGGGCAAAAACATGTTCTTTACATGGAAATTACGGTTGGTATTTGACATGGTGCTGTAAATAAGAAAAGGTAAAAGCATCTAAATAACTACAAAATGATGGTAAAATTATTCTTCTCCAGCTTCCTACAATAACAAATCATTTAGTTCCCCGCACAATCAGGTAACAGAAAGAAAAGAATGCAATGGAGAATCATCAGGCCGTTATGCTTTTTTTCCTACATGGCTGCAAACATAAACTAATTTTATAATTCATCAAGCTAAAATGTCTTGATAGTTGCTGGAGTTCTTCGTAACCTCTTGGGCGTGATTATTGGGTTGGATTGCTAACAATTCCCTCCTCTAGAAAAGCCACGTTGTCCTCAAGGTGATAGATGTGGTTAAGGTGGTGCTAGTGTTTCCTAGCAAAGGGGTTAGGGACTGGTGGTGGGTATGTGAGGTGATTCGGAAGAGAGCTAAAGCAGGTTGAGGGGACACAGGTAAGTTTGCATAAAAGGATAAGAGTTGGCCCAAATGAGTAAAACTAATGCGTAAGGATCCACAGTGGGATGATTTCATTGGAGTGGTAGGAAGGGGCATGAGAGCTTGACAAAGATTATTCACTTGGTCCTCTTACAACTTGGCAAGGGCCATAACTTTTTGTCATTGGCATACGATGAATAGCCTCCTAGATTTTTGGTGAATTTCTGGTGAGAGACCAAAATTAATGCAACTCAAAAGGAACATTGGAGCTAAGTTGACAATACAATTGGGCAAGCTCTAAAACTTGGTGATGCATTTATTGATGGTGCCACACTAGGTAAACTTGAACAGAGCTCTCTTATGTTCACCATAGTAAGATGATCAAAACAAGATCAAGAGCTTGCAACATGCCTTGCCACAACTTGAGGAAATCATTGTGAAACATTCATTGATACCAACTCAGTGTGGGGGCGTCCATGTAGAAGGAAGTGATCCTAATCCGTTCTTCATTGGGAACGCCCTAATAACTGTAAAATTGTTCGTTTTGAAGGTCTAACTCATAATGTGAAGGCCATTGAATAGGGGAAGCTCTATTTTGATAGAGGGATGGTGTGGTAATGGCGATGGGGGGGAGAGGGGGAAGCATGGGGCGAGGTAGTAAGTGAAGACAACTGCTCATGTATAAAATCAATGTTGTGTGAGAGGTCTTGTTGGTTGTTAGTGAGGGTGCTTTGGAGTTGGGTAAGGGAATGTATGCTGTCCTCAAGGCAGTTGGCAACCAATTTATAGATACTGTGATCGGCCATTGCTGGTTGGAGCACTTGATATGGCATTGTTAAAAAATGGGTAAAAACAGCTAAATTATTGCAAAATGATAAATTCATTCTTCTCTAGCTTCTATTTAATCATTTATAGGAATATATTGTCAGTACATTGACAACTCATTGGTTCCCTGCATAATCAAGTGACAAGAAGAAAGAATATAATGAAAGTTTTGATAGTAGTTGGACTTCTTTGTAACCTCTTGGGCCCTAATGATCTGGCTGGATTGCTAACAGTATTTCAAGGCAACTTATTCTCAAGTCATGTATCAGTTGAAATGGCTTATTCAGCTAATTTCAAATATTTAACAACCAAGAAATAAAAATGTACATAATCTTTTTGTAGACTTGTGTCATTTGATATTTTAAATCCTGGGTAGTCATCCAAAATTAAAGGGATATATAGAAGCCACACTTCTCCATTTTAGTGCATTGAAATACTTCTCACTAGCCATTCCCCAAATGCTTAGGGACAGAAATGGATTACTTGCTTCTCTGTCACACAGAGTTGTGCAGTAAAGGGTTCGAGTATGAGGTTTGGATGTGTATGTTTTCTCTTAAAATATATGAAATGTGTGTATGTCATGTGTAAATACTGGTGCCAGAGCTACGTTCAACTTTCTTGTTTTCTTTTGAAATAATACTTGAATTTATAGTTGTCTCTTATTGAAGTGAAGTTTGCTCCTGCTTCTTAGCAGTCAAAACTGTAACCTGAGTTATTATTATTATTCATGAAGCTGTTTGCACATTTTACCATAACAAGGCATATACAAATGTGAAAGCAAGGCTTATATTAAAAGCTTCTAAACTAAGGAACCAAATTTTAAAATGAAATGCACTCATTATAAGCTTGAACTGGAAAAACTACCCTCTCAAGCTGTAATGGATATTTTTATATATTTATTAATGAAATGAAAAATTGCTCATCTTACTGATTAAAGGTCTAAATATGTCTAAGTAACCGCTGAAACACTATGTTATTGATTTGCGATTTTCTTAGTGACGAATTTAAACACAAATTTAGATTTATATTTAAAATTGCATGCTTTTGTGGATGATAGTTTTGATTGAAGAAGTAAGGCAAACTATTAAATTTAGACTTGAGCTTTGGAGACAAACATTGGAAACAAAAAGGTTTTCACTTAAGTAGTAATAAGACAAAGTATATACCTTGTGTGTTTTACAGTAGACAAGAGAAATATGACTTGGAAGTTACCATGGGAAAAAATGCCTTACAAAAATTTTGAAGTTAAATATTTTGACCTGTAATACAAAATTGAGGAGAAATGAATGAGGATGCCGCACCGCACAAATATATACATGATCATTTAAGTGAAAAAATACATTATTGATTATTTTTATCACAAAGTACATGCCAAGCTAAAAGGAAAACTTTATTGTACAACTTTATGTCGGGTTATACTCTATGGTAGTGCATTTTGGACTTTAAAGAAACAACATGGGAAAAAAAGTGGTAGTAGTAGAAATGAAAATGCTAAGATATAGGCGTATAAGAAAGAACATTATATGAAATTGCATATGGGAAGATGTTGCTGTGGCACCAATTGAGAAAAAGATGACAAAATATCACTAGGGAGGTGTGAACACGTAAAGATGGCTGCAAGAAGCACAATAGTCTACTGGAATGATTTTGGCTCTAAAAGTAGTAGTTACTTTAGCTATTTTCCCTTTAACAATATTCTTGTTTGGGTATCAATGATTTATCTTTAATGTGGTAGTTGTTGGAGATCCGGTATTGACTAGTAATATGATAAAAAATAGTGTATATAAGTACGAGACAACCAATACTCTATGAATTAGGTCTAAATCCATGATGTCTAGCAGTTGTAGTTGGAGTTATTGGGTGTCCCATTATGAGGTCGTTGTCCAACCACTTAAATATGTTCAGTCTTGCAAACATTACACTTCTAATATCCAGTCTTTGGTGTGAGATGGTGTATGCTGGAACTTCTATATTGACTACTGATAAACAAAAAAATAATGTATATAAATGAGAGCAACACTCACTCCATGTGCTCTTTTGTGGAGTTGCGTTAGACTCATACCTAACTTTTAAGAGTAGTGATTTTTATCAAAATAAGGGTCATTCAGCGTCTGCTCAGATATTGATATCTAATGAATTCTTTGTCAGAGTGAGGGATACATTTCTAGTTTTAGGAATTCAGAAGACAAACTTATATCAAAAGAATATCAAATTGTTGGTTGGTATCTCTGTTTGAGTTCAAGTACTATGGAATCAAACTCAATCATTGTCAGAATTATACCATTTTTCTTTTTCTAGATTGAGTTCCAATTTAAATTTCAGTTAGCCATATTCAGAAATAAGTTATCTGCAACTAAATGCATGCCTGTTTGCAGAGCAATTTGAACATACAGTACTTGTACTTTTGTGCATAGTTACTCAACTTTAGGTTTTTGCAGATGGTATAGTAATGCTTTCCTAATAATCTCTTTAAGCTGTACTGTTTTGAACCTCCGAACACTTTCACTATACCTGAACATTTACAATCACGAACTTGATATGCTGAATTTGTCGTCTTAGTTTGTTGTTTGCATTATATTTGTGTAACTGTTCTAGCTATAGTGTATAATCTTAGAATCCGTCCTTTTTCTTTGAGCTGCAGCTCCTGAAGTGGGTTCTGACAATTTATGTAGAGTCTGGATGATTGATGATACAGACAACAGTTTTTCAACACCGCCATTCCATATTAAATATGCAAGACAGGATGTACATCTTTCCATCATGATCTCATTCTACCTGTCTTTTGACGTGTGTGAGGTCAGTTTTTCTCACTATTGTAATGATTTTGCTGATATAAACCTTTAATGTGTTTGTGTACGAAATGGAGGTTCCTTTTTGTTGAAACAAACTAGTATAGGAGATCTTGTCAGAAGATATTGCCAAACGCAGGACAATAAGTTTAGTGTAATTACAAAAGAGGTAAAGTTGTCCCTTTGCATCATGTGTTGTAGAAAAGGAAGTCGTGTCATTCCTTGGCTAATTAGGTTGGGGAAGGAAAACCTATATTTTTAAGGATGTCTCATTATTTCATTAACTATTGGATAAATTGTCTTCATGAGATCATGGTTATTTGAACACATTTCTACATCTGACGTGCAAAGAAATATGTTCCTTTCATTATAAGAATCTATAATAATAATAAAAAAAAAAAAACTGTTGTGACTTGCTACTTTTGTGATGTGCGACACTAGACTACCTTTTATTTTTCTTCTGCCTTGTAAACTTTTGGTTATTGTCTAAACACAGGTACAATCCTCTTCAGTCATCTTGAAGTTTGAACTCATGCATGCTCCTATAACTCGAACTGGGTTAGTTAGTTAATAGTTCCCTTTCCCTTTTTTGGTGCACTAGTGTACTAAACTAGTGTGCAAATATTCATTTGACTTTTAGTTAGATGTTATTATTACGATCATGTGAGTTTCAGGTTTTTAAGTCCGAGCTTATTTCAACATTTGTGCAGGCCTGAGTTACAAGGTTCTCTGGATCCATATGCTGCTTCAGTTCATGAATATAAAATCCCCCCTAAAGCTCTTCGAGGATTGCATTCATATTGTCCTGTTCATTTTGATGCTTTCCACGCTGTCCTTGTTGATACAAGCATTCACATCAGCCTACTAAAAGCTAGTTATCACACATCTCAACAGAAGGTATCCAGGTTTGTCAGACCTCCAGTTTTTGAAGTTCAAACTAACCGTTGCATCATCATCGCTGTTGGAATATCATTAGAATCAATTAGTCTTCTGAAGGGAGGAGTTGTCTTAGAAGTTGTTTCCCTGTTTGATTAGGGTTAGGTGTACTGTGCTATTATTAGTGGGCTTGAGCTAGTGCTACTTAAGTTATACCTAATCATTAGTCCCACTGGGCATTGGAGACGGACTGCTTTGTTTTATACAACATAAAGTCAAATTTAATCTCATATTATTGATTAGTATAACCATTCTCTTTTCCCATTCACTATCTAAACCTTATAACTTTAGCAGCCATAATTTAATTATGTTTCTTTTTCTTATTGTATATAATGTATTGTTTTAGCTTTTGAATGATATGATTAGTTGAATTATATCAGTGAATCCAGAGGTTCAGAAGGTGCTTATGTTGAAGATTATGTTGGGTCAAACAAGGTATGAGGTGTTGTGTATAGATCACATCGCATAATAACATTGTTTCTGATTTTAAGGTGTTATAAGTTGAAAAGTTGTGGTTTATATTATTTGATAAGCTTAATTTTGTTGAGAAATCTCTTTGACTATTATTATAACTTATTCTTCTTCTGATTCTCAAAACTCAAATCAGGTTATGCTCATCAAAGCATTGATGGCTGCGTATGATATTCTGCTTGAAGATTTGAGAAGAATAAGCACAGGCATTGGCAAAGCTATTGATTTGACTGAAATTACTTTTGAATCAGATGCTACAGAATGGTTTGCTCCTACTCCACCTGCATCTGTGAAAAGTGTTCATGGTGAACCATCACTTCAACTGTCTGACATGGCACAAGTAATAAGTGCCGAGGTTTTTAATTCTGTCAACGTGAACATTTATTATTGTTTTAGTTTCTTTGTGTTTCAGACTGTTTACCGACTTACAACCTCCATGTTTCCCTAAAACAGAAGTCTGCTTATTGTATCAATAACCTTACTGAGAAGTCAATTCAACCTTTTTCTTGGGATGATCATCTCTTGAGCTCTTTCCAGTCTCTAGGGAATCAGCTCTTATGTCTCTGGAATATATTTCTGAAATTCCACAGGTTTGTTATATATAATTGCAGTGATTTCATGTCCAAATAATTATTTAAGTTTGGCATCTTTGATGTCCTTGTAGCTCTTTTTAGTATATTAATGCTTCTATAGTTGTATATGCATTCTGATCATTATAGCGCAATGAAAAACTATTGTCCCGTCTTCTTTCAGTTTGAATTGTTTTTTTTTTCAACTTTTTTGCCAAGCTCCAGTATTTTGACTGGCTTGTGAGACTAGATTGTCCTGAACGAGGCTGATTTTTGTTCTTTGTACATTTTCCATATGTAATGTAAATGCAATGCTAGACTGTTATGTTGTAAGAAATTTAGTATTTGAGAATAACATTTCAGCAGTGCATTAATTCAATGACATCTGTTTTTTACCCTATCATTTTAACCAGGGAAAACAGAACAAAAATATTGGAATTTCTGCGGAAGTCCTGGGTGATTGATCGGAGAACTGAATGGTCTATATGGATGGTATACTCAAAGCTTAAAATGCCTCATCAAAATATGAACTATGGAGTTGAGGGGACGTCAATGTCCCACGGTGTACATAGAAGTTCAATACTTACAAGGAGATTTACTGATGATGTAATAATCTACTATTTAATATTTATTAGTTCTGTTGTGCTATGGATTTTCTTTACGTGGTCATTTTCTTCAAATATGTTAAGTTCGATTTTCTCAATTCAGCCTATTCAAAGTGCAACAATGCGTGCAGAACTGCACAGGCGAGGAATATCACAAATGAGGGTAAGAGAATATGTTTTTTTTTTTCTTCTTTGCAGTATTATAGTTTTAGCTGTCTGGAATTGATGATATGTGATTCCCATGCAGATAAACAATAGGTCACTTCAAGACATGTTTATATTTGGAGATCCTCTGCTGATTCCTATCATTATTATAGAACGCTTGACAAACGGGAACCATTCTGCCAGTGTGAACTTAGACTTCAACCCTTTGGATGACAAAAAAAGGCATATAGTAGAAAATGGATCCAGAGCCCCAAAGAAGTTGGGTGGTGGCAGTTCACAGCAAAATGAGCTTGTTTTGAGGATAGTCGTTTTTGTTCATGGATTTCAGGCATGTTTCACATTCTTGCAGTTGCTTTTATGTCCTTGATCTGAGTTTTGTCTCTCTCTATTGTTGCTTTTGGCCTTCAGTCTTTTAGAAGTTACAATCCACAGTGCTTTTCTCTGAAAACGGAAGCTGCAATTTATGTTCTGGGATATAAAATGGGAGAATTCAAAACTATGCTGTTGCTGTCTGATATACTGAAATACCATATGCAGTTTTCAAATCTTATGCACGAAATAGCATCAAATTGTGTCCATATTTGTAGTTTGTCATGTTTTTGAACACTAAGGTTATATAGCCACTTACAGGAACAACTTATCTGAGTTCATGGGTTTTTTTTGCTATTATAGTTTGAAGCTTCAGGCTACCAATTATTTTGGTTTTTCCTTTGTCATGATTTGGTTGTTCGTAACTTACTGTTATTGATAAATATAAGATTAACTAGAGTAATACATATTTTCTTTTTGTTGTGACTTTCTTTTGAAGTTATCCTCGTGGTAAATCTGTGGGTGTTAGTTTCTTCTGTACAAATGTAAAAGCCTTACTGAACATATAGTTTTAAGCACATAGCAGCAATAATAAAAATTACGGCATTCTGTTTTGCTGTATCTTTTCTAAATTGCTAAAGTTGACTATTATACAATATAATTACAGATTTGGTCAGTCCTTAAAAGATTTAGATTTATGATCATTCACTATTACACCTTTGTACAACATTGAATCTTTAATCTTAAAATTAAAAAGATTTAGCCTTGTTCTGGTGCATTTATTTTTGTGTATGTTGAAACTCTTGAATGAATATTTACCATGTTGCTTGTGTTTCCATTTCCCAAACATACATATATTACTTGTTTGTAGGATGAATAGAAGAAACTATAGCTTAGTTGAGGATTCTACTATTATAGGAATGTGATCCTAGCAGTGTCGGTGACCTATGAAGGAAAGAAAACTCTGTTCTAATATAAGCTACCTCTGAACTAATCTTACTAATTACTTGTTAGATATTATAGCACAAAAGATCCTTTCAATATCAACTATTATTATAGTATTATATTTATAAAATGATGAATTTATTTAAAAAAGCAACTTTAAAATAATTATTCTTTCACTCCTACCCTATATTTTCTCTTAATATAATAGTTCTGATGCCTACCTTACTTTCATAGTTAGATTATGAACTAAGCTGCTTGCTTTAAATAAGCATTAGTTTTTCTTGCGGTTGCTTTTTCTTGGAGGTTTCTATTTTTCTTCTTTAGTCATTCCGCACCTAACTCTGCTCTATACAACTTAATTTTCTCAAAAGAAATTGGTTTTGTTGTTTTGTTTCAGCTGTTTTTTTCTATTAACCCTCAATAGTTAACGGGGATTTTCCTTCAGAGAAAGTCAGATATATTCAATATTACAATTTCCTTTCTTTTACTTTGTAGTGTGGCCTGATCTTTGTATTATGTTTTCCATTTTCCTTTTATGTTGATTTTAACATTAATTAATTTCTTGTTTAAAAGAAGCTGAGTATGTATAGTACTTGTCAAAGTTCATATGGGCTTCCTATTGTTGAGTTCACACAACAATAACAAGAAAAATGCAAGAACAAGAATGAAAGAAAAAACTGTATTATGACATAAGGTTCTACATACAGGGAATAAATTTCAACACAATCCCCCCAAAGAGTAAAATGTGTCTCTATATATAAATCCAAGGGATAACAGAAAATTGTTTAGTTAAAACAAAGCATCGTCTACAAGAATACAAGCAGTAGATGGTCTAACTAAATCTTAACACTACTAGACTCTTTCTAGTAGATGGTCTCTTCTGCTTTTCAAAAGATTATCACGATTTAGGTTCAATACATCACAATTCTCCAACTTGATTCAAAATCATGAAAGAGCTTCTGCATCACCTTCCTTTATCCTCAAACGAAAAATTAGTAAGCACATTTGAAGAGACTTCGTACACATCTGCATGATTCTCCTCCAAAGCTACCTTCACAATCTTGACCTCCCCAAACTCAAACTTCTCTAGCAAAGTGTAGTCTAACATCAATGTGTTTGATTCTCTCATGGTATATATTGTTCTGTTCAAATATCTTAGGACCCATTTCAAAGCCTCTCAATCAAGAGCCTACTAACCACACTAACAACGTGCACTAGATCTAATCTGCTACATACCATCCCATGATGATTCTTACTCCATTAGTATGAAATAGTCTTCATCTCCCTCCTATCTTCCTCATAACTAAGAGCTTGGATTAGCAAGAGCTTTGTGTGATGACTCAATGGTGGACCTACAGGTCTTGATTCATGCACCTTGAGCTTCTCAACAACCTTCTTCGAATATCCTTGCTGTGATAGATGCAACACTCCAATCGTTTAATCCCTCTATATATCCATTCCATGTATTCGCCTTGTGGAACCAAGATCTTTCATCTAAAACTCTGAGCTTAGTTTTTCTGTGAGCTCTTTTATCTCATTATAATACTAGCTGGTTATAAGGATATCACTTACATACAAGATCAAGAACAACACACTCCTATCTATAGAATATAGCCGCAGTTGTTGTAATTATTCCTTTGGAATCCGGTTTGCCTTTAAACATCATCAAACTCTTGTACAAGTAGAAGGTTGATTATCGTCATTTGATACATCATTGTTTAACTCCTCTAAACGATGTAATCCAATGCCAAAAGACTCGTTCAATGTCTCCAAATAATGAACTCCTCTCTGCCCATGCTTTCAGTTTATATTTCTTGACATGTGCAAATGCCAAGGTGTCAAACACCCTCAAATTATCATAATCTTATCATAATTTGTTGGCTTTCCACTCCATACCTCCATGGGAGTCTTAAACTTCAAAGCAAACAATGAACTCCTATTTATCAGATAGACAAGGGTGATTGCAATTTCTCTCTAGAAGAACTTAGGCAAACTAGCTCCCAATAACACACACATTACCCGCCTTAAAATGATTCTAGTCATCCTCTCAGCACGACCATTTTGTTGAAATGGATATGCGGTTGTCCTGTGCCTCCTTATACCTTCTATCTTACAAAGCTCATTAAACTTCTCTAATGCAAACTCCAATTTGTTGTCAATTCTAACAACTTTGAATTTTGTTACCTATTGATTACTGTTCATGGTGTGCCACTTTTGAAACATCTGAAAAATCTCAGTTTTACTTTTCAATATATAAATATACACCCTTTGCAAGTAATCCTCTATGATAGTAAGGAAATAAGACCTTTCACCATGAGTTTGAGCTCATGTTAGACTCCAATAGGTTTGCATTAGCATACTAAAACGGTCTATTGAACACATGGTTACCAACCCCAAACTTCAATATATGAGACTTTCGAAGTACACAAAACTCAGCCTTATCCATTCTATTGCCTCCCAATAGGTTTTGCTTTCCCAGCTCCACCAAATTTTTTTCACTTATGTGCCCCAACCTCAAAGCCACAACTTTGTCTTGCATAATTTGACTAGGCACAGACGCATATGGGATCACTGGTAAACCATATAGTGTGTAAAGACTATTCTTTTTCATCCCCTTAGTAGTTGTAGATGCTCTGTTTACAATCTTTATAGTACCGCGTTTAATCTTAGGTGTCAAACCCATTTGATCAAACTGCTAGCCGGTCCACCATCTTGATTCTATCATCTTGAATAATACAACTATTGTTTTAAACAGAGTCTATGTGCCAAGATTTTGTCATTTAAAATAACTCAAGTTTTATCCACATTGACACAACAATTATCTTCTTTGTGACTTCCCTGAATGGCTTATCTCCAAGACACAATTATGGTGATTCTATCTTTGTTGATCATGTCAATCTTCTTCTGGGACAAAGACGTTGACATGTTTGCCTCCTCCTTTATAGCATCAACACATATTTGTTGTATCAAGATAGTTTTCATCTTGATCCTCCATAATGCAAAGTTCACCAGAAAACTTCTCAATGTCAAATTCAATGGTAATTTCTTTGAAATTTGTTCTTCAAATTCTTTCCGCTGGCTGTGGCTGACTCTATAGACGGTGCCAATTGTTGGGTTTGCACAATGATAAAAAAAAAAATGAGAACAAGGATAAAAGAAAGTAACTCTATTATAAGGTTATACAAAGAGTGAATGAGAGTATATCAACACAACATACCCCACAGAGTAGCGTGTCTCTATACACAAAACTAAGGGATAACAAAAAACTGTTAAGATAGTTCAAAATGTTGTCTACAATACAAGGCGTAGACAATAGACTGTCTAACTAAATCTTAATACTACTAGACATCTTTTAGAAGATGGTCCTCTATGCTGATTTAGAGTCAAAACATCACAACTATTATTGTCTTGTTTATCTTTTATTTCCATTAATAGATGATTTGACTAAGTGTGCTCTCCATGACTTAAACTTAACAGGGAAATCATTTGGATTTACGGCTTATTCGGAACCAATGGCTTTTAATAGACCCCAAGATACAATTTCTAATGTCAGAGGCAAATGAGGATAAAACATCTGGAGACTTCAGAGAAATGGGATCACGGCTTGCCCAAGAAGTGATCTCCTTCCTGAAAAAGAAGATGGATAAAGCTTCAAGAAGTGGAACCTTGAAGGATATCAAGCTTAGCTTTGTCGGTCATTCTATTGGGAATCTCATTATCAGGACAGCCTTAACAGGTATATCAATTAATAATTTTTTTAACAGTAGCGTTCAGAAATTAAACTAGGGAAAGTAATGTCTTTTTTTGAATAATTCCAGAGAGCATCATGGAGCCATATCTAAGATACTTGCAAACCTATGTCTCCATATCTGGTCCACATTTGGGTTATATGTATAGTTCGAACTCTCTATTCAATTCAGGGCTGTGGATACTGAAGAAGCTCAAGGGCACACAATGCATTCACCAACTTACATTTACAGATGACCCTGATCTTGAAAATACTTTCATCTATAATCTTTCCAAGGTATGGAATGCCTAATATTTTGCTCTTGATTATAAGTTACCTGATCCCTAACTTCTTATCTAGGACTCCTTTTCCGTAATTGTGAAATTAATGCATTTTTTTGGGCTTTGAAATGGGAGTTAAGTTATTGGAGAAGTGGGGCTACAGGGATGTTTTGTTCATATTCATTTGCTATATTTTAATGAAGTGAAAATAGGGACACAAGTGATATTAGTCTTACTGTTACTATTGTCTACAGGAGAAGACATTGGCTAACTTCCGGAATGTGCTTCTTTTGTCATCACCTCAGGTAATCTTTATATGCTTATGATGGGAATCATCAGAGTTTATAAGACACACTAGAAGAACTTCTCCTTACATCATAATGATTCATTCTTGTTACATGTCAGGATGGCTATGTTCCGTACCATTCTGCCAGAATAGAACCTTGCCCAGCATCTTCTGTGGATTTCTCTAGAAGAGGGAAAATCTTCATGGAGATGCTGAATAATTGCTTGGACCAAATCCGAGCCCACTCTGACGATAGGGTGGTCATGCGCTGTGACATCAACTTCAACACCTCTTCCTATGGCAGGAACTTAAACACACTTATTGGACGGACAGCTCATATCGAGTTCTTGGAATCTGACATTTTTGCAAAGTTCATAATGTGGTCCTTCCCAGAGCTGTTTTGTTAGCAAAGAAGTAATCTACTTGGAATTCAGACAACTTGTTGATTTAGATAGACAGTGAAGTTGAGACAATAATTCAAGAACATTGGAAATGAAAGCATGGGATTGAAATCAAAAACAGCTCAGAGATTCCAATTCAAAGTCCATCATGGGCCCAAACTCCAGAGGTAGTACTCTTCCAACACCATCCTCACGGTGCGACAAATTGATAAATTTGATTCCTCCAAACAATTCGGGTCAGGAAAATGGAGGAATTTGCAGAGCAAGAAGCATGCATGGGACCTTGGCCATATTAACATAACTTTTCTATGTAGTTATACAGCCTTTTTTGTACAAAAGACAGAATGACTAGTTTACCTTGTCTGCTTAAGTTTATAGAAGTCGTTGTAGTTCTATAGGCTTAGGAACCTATATAAAATGTTGTACACTGACAGATAATATTCAAAGAATTTCCTACAGAACTTCCATCCTTTTACTTCAGATTACGCTTTCTGGTATCACGGTGCCCTCCCTTTTAAACCTGTTATAGTTCGTTTTGTTCATATTTATGTACTTGTTTGTGCAGATTAAATTTACCTTACTGTAGATTAAACATAATACTAGTTCAGAGTTCAGTGCTTCATTGGATGAACAGTGAATAATACAACCAAACTAAATTCTTCGAGTCAGATATCTGCGTAGTATTTGAGCAGTTTAAACATAAATGCCTTTTATTTAATGATGCACTGCGTATCATACTAGGGAAAGTGGAAAGCGAACATGTGCAAAAACTGAATACACAGTATTAGTAGTACCAAGTGAGATATCAAATTTACTGCTACCTTCAACCGGCGCTTTTCTTTGTATCGGCTAAATAAAAGGATAGTCTAAGAAGCTGCGATTCTTTTTAATCTAAGTTGTCCCTTTCAGAAAAAGATTGGATTGTAATGAAAACAAATGTGAAATGGATAATTTCTGCCCATCCTCTATCCCCATGTTTTGGATACAAACAAAGAATAAAATTTGAACTAATAATCTTGTATTGTACATGTATTCAATTGAAACGCCCTCCATTAGACCCTTTGTTCAAGTTCCCTTCCAGGCATTGTGCAAGTGCCTTCTGACTGAAGTTATACTTGCTGCATTAAAAATGACCGCATACAATTGCAACAAAAACACCATTTTATATAGCAAAGCAAAGAAACTATAAACTATTAAATTCGTAAACTGACCATTCTTTTTTTCAAACAAGTACTGAGAATAATACAATGCATACAAGAGAGCTAAAAGATTTATCTGCTTGTCTTGCCGAGTCATTCCTCCTCTCAAAAAATGTACACACTCCGCAAATTTGTACATCTGATAGCTCATCAACAACATACCATTTTCATTGCTCATTATGGCTTGAAGTGCCAAGGTAATCAAGCCCCTCAGTTCGACACGCCATTATCTTCCGGAAGACCTCTCTCACTTGGCGCTCCAACGGGTCCAACCCATTTCTTAAAGCTTCACAGACATGCATTAGCTCCATCACATCACAATCAATTTGTGTTTTCTGGTCATCTGCCAATGGAAACTGAGCTGAATCTATCAGGTCGGTCATGCGGCGGCTGCTACTCTCAATCTGGTGTATCTCCTTCAACAAGCCATTCGAGTTTCGCCGCTCTCTCTTCTTTGACTCCTCAGTGATCCGTTCATGAAGTACCGAAACCGGAGTGCTCCAGGATAATTGCCGTGGGACTGAAAAATGAATGCTTAGACCCCTATCCTGACAAGGAATAGCTGCAACAAGGGTCCACAGAACTATGAGGAGAATGCAGTTCATTGTATAAACCGGAATCGCAAGCCTGCTTGTAGCAGCAATCTCAGTAGGACGAGGTGGAACAAGGTTATTCGCAATGGACTGTAGTTGCTTGGTTGCAGACCAGGACCGAGAGACACTCCACGAATGTGATCTTGAATGCCCTGTTGAGTGATGATCCTTGCTAGAGTTATGTCGCCCAAAAGACCTATTACGCTGAGAAAAGATTGATCCAGATTCTTTCTCATCAAGCATTGCCAATGCTAAATCCATCAGTGCCTTTCTTGCTCTACGGAACTGGCCTTCTGTTAATGCTCTCTTAGATGAACCTAAGGCACAAAAGACAATCTCCAGATGTTTTTGCCATGTGCGAATCTTCTCAATCCCATCTCTGCTTGCATTACAAATGTCAAGCGCCTTCACTGATCTATCAAAGAATTCCGAAACCATGCGATCCAGTGGGGGTTTTGTGACATGCTCTTTGTTATTCGACAGAATGGCTCTGAATTCCTCTTGGCAGAGGATAAACGCATTGAGGACCTTCTGGATCCAACTAATTGTGAGAAACTCCTCATCACTAGCCACAGAAAGGTCTTGGAACCTATCTGTAACACGCTTTTGGAATAATCCAAGCTCTAAATTACAGGAATCGGATTCATGACTTGCTTCCACGGAATGAACTTGCTCCTGCCTCACACCAAATATTGAACGACCAAACGAGGACAGCGACGAAGAAGAGCCCTGATTTTCAGGCATTGCTACGGAGTCACAGTTTTCAGCAAAAGTCCCACTCAAGATCCCCAACAAACCAGACCAGAACAACAGAGATCACATGAAACTCCTCAAAAACAACTGCATTGAATTTCCCTGTTTCAGTTTCACTACCGATAAGTTACTGAACATAAGGAATTCAAAGTATCCTCCACAGTCCAGCAAAATTCACACCAAATATCCATTTGACAACCTTACGACTATCAAATATCGATCAAGTTAACAGATCAACCAAACTTTAATACCTAAATCGAAACCCAAATCTCAAAAGATCTCAACTTTCAATAACATGAGTTCCATGTTCTTCAAATTCAAAAACTACGAAAACTCAACTAAAAGTCAAACCTTGATCTCTAACCCAGATAACCATATGCTAAAACAACCTTAAAAAAAGTGTTGGGTTTCTTAAAATATCATCGTTTTATAAAAAATAAATAAATAAACAAACAAACATGAAGAGCAAGAGCTTGCAACTTGTAAGAAGGCTTGGAAGAACAATAGATAATAGAGAATAAAGAAGGTACCTCTGAACTTGAGAAGTTTAGACCCGAGAGAAGAAGACGATTGGAAATTTCAGGGGCAAAAAGGTGATCCCAGAAAACGTAGAAGTGACGAAATGGGAAATGGGAAATCCCAAAACCCTAGCGAAGGACCAAAGCCAGGGGCTTTGGTATACGCTAGTTCAGGGGAAGCAAAAGCGATGTAGTTGGAATGTTATTATTGTGAAGAGTTCTGACAAGACAACTTTTTTTAAGGTTATTTTCAGAAATATAAGAACGCACAAGATTTTTGTCTCCAGGTCATGTCATGCTTATGCTTAAAAAATTACAATTTAAATAATTCCCAGCAGAAAATGTTCCCCTTTTCAAGGTATAAAAAATAATTTGGTATTAAAATTCTATAGTGTTTATTTGAGGTTCTAAACTTTAATATGCGTGAAAATAATTAAAATTAAACTAATTAAGAAAGCCAACTGATATAATTTAATTTTATTAATCTTAATTTTAATTTTAAATTTTGATACCATGAAAAAAAATTATTGAAAATAAAATCATACTTAATTAAAGGATATTTTAGGAATGATGCGAAAATAATTAAACTTACTTAATTTAATTCCACCATAAATTGTATTTTTCTATTTTAATTAATTTTTTCAAATTTATATGTATGAAATTATTGTAATAAAATAATATTTTATGGAATTATCTTGTTTACTCATTGTAATTTCTACTTCATGATAAATACATAAGTGTAAATTAATTAAAAATTAAGTGAGCAAATGGTTATATAATTATTAAAAAAATAATTAATGGTATGTTAAACTTTAAAAAATAATAAATATATACAAGCAAACTTATTGTTTAAATCAAATTAATTCAATTATTTGACTAAACTCTTAACTTTAAATTTTAATAAAATTAAATGTAAATTATTTATTGAAATTTAATAATTTTTTGAACTTGATCGATAAACTACTTGTAAACTTTTACGTTAATAAATTTAAGTTTAAGTATTTTAATTTATCTTCCAATTATTTATTTATTTATTATTATACTTTCTAATTTTAAAATAATTTTAAGAGACTAGTGTTGATATCAATTAAAATAACATATTAACTTTAAAAAGTTAGTTTAACAATGTTATAAAATTTTGATGGAGCATCATTGATGAATTAGCACGTAATTGAATGATTGTCATTTAGATATAACATCCTAGTAGGATCCCTCTCACAAAGAAATAAAGAAAAAAATAATCCAATATAAAAGTTGGCCAACAAAGGAAGAAAGGATGAGATTGGATGTTGCTACATTTGAGATGGATAAATCTTCTAGTAAGAGAAAATAAAAACTTCACGATAAAAAGAGTCCTTTCTAAATCCTATATAAACGATAATGACCATGCATATAAATTAAATCTTCTTAATGAGTATATTGTGATTCATAGTTTGAGTCTAAGCAACTCTTCTTATAAAACATATCTTCAAATTTGTGAACAATTTTTTTTCTAAGATAGGACAAATATGTGATCATGAAATAAGGGAGAAACAATTCAAGGATGAGAAAAGACCTTTGATGGTGGAGAAGCTACTCAAGGAGTCTTTACAGAGAACATGATTAAAGAAAAAAAAAAGAAATAAATTCAAAGGAAAATTACAGAACTTGAAGAGGAAATTAGGAGGCATAACAATTTGTAACTTTTAGAAGTTTCTAGAATATTATTGTAGTAATTCTTGTGTAGAAGTTTTTAAGATGTTTTAATAATTTCTAGGAAGCTATAGAAGGTATAAACAAGTAGAGATATACATAAACTCACTTAACTAACACATGATTGAAGAGGTTAAACAAGTTTATGCACCTAACCACATTTTTTCGTATAAAAGTTATAACTTTCTTCACGTGACACGTTCATTTTAGCACCACATGTCACTTTTAACATGGTTGCATATGATTTCTTTACCCATTTCTTACATGGATTTTGAACCCAAATCTTTTCTATATAATCTTCACACTTGAAATTGAATGAATTAAAGTTCATGAAAATTTTGGGAGTCTTGCGTATGAAACTCCTTTTTATGAATTTTAATATCGGAGAACTTCTTCTAGTGAATATTCATTGCATTTATTCCGGGAAGAATTTTACTGTATTTCTTTTTCCCATTTCTTTTCCTTAATCTAATTTTATTTTGGTTTAAATATGTTTCGGTATTTGAACTTTGTCACGAAATTAGAATTCGTCATATTTTAAACTTTAATACATTTTAGTCTCCAAACTATAAAAATGAATGGATATAATATAGTCATTTTAACTTAACTATGTTATTTTTTTAACGTATCAAACGTGTTTTAAGCTAACATTTGACATGTTCTTACTTTAATGTTAACTGGAAACGCCGTTTAACAATCCCAAAAAGATTAACGTCATTAGGTTAAAATGATTATATCTATTCATTTTTAAAGTTTGAGGACTATATCAAAGTTTAAGACAAGGACGAATTTCAATTTCTCATCTAAGTTTAAGGACTAAAAACATATTTAACCTTATTTTTCAATTGTACATTATTTTTGTGTTTGATCTTTTTGTGATCCAGAGATAGCCTTAAGAAGCTCATTTTTTATAAAAGTCTTCTCTGAGTTTATAGATTAATATAATTACAAATGAAGAAAAACCAAATTAAGAATGGGGAGAGAATTTAGAAAATACAACTGAAAAAAATTAGAAATAAATTTAAAGATTTTTTTTTCTAAAACAAGAAAGACTCAAGAAGATCAGTGAAGAAAAGATAAGGAAGAAATTGTAAATTTTAAGCAATTTTAGATTATAGAAAATCACTATAATAGATTATTACTCATAGTGGGTGTAGATAAGTATCTTGAAAAACAAGGATGAGACTTTTCATATGTTTAAAGAGTGGCATGCCATGGTAAGTAATTAACATGGGACCAAATTGAACATGATCAAGACTAAAAATGGATTAGAGTTTGTTACAAGGAAGTTTAATGAGTTTTGTAGGGTAGAAGGTATAAGAAGTCATAAGATGATCTCAATTACACAACAACAAAATGAGCTCACTAAGAGGATGAACAAAATCATTTTGAAGTGTTTAATATGTATGTTGTTGGGGTTGGTTTGCATAAGTTCTTTTTGGGAGAAGTTGCATACAATGTCTTCAACTTGATTAACAAGAGTCTATCATCTCTAAAGTTTAAGACTCCATCAAGGTTTGGAGTGGAAGTATAACAAAAATATGAGAATTTGTGTTTGGTGTTTTATCGTTTGCACATGCTAAAAAGAATAAGTTAGATGTATAGGTTGAGAGATGTAAGATCTGAAAAAATTAAATAAATAAATATTTATTTAATATAAATGCGGGTAAAAGGATTTTATAGTAATTAATGTGGGGATTTATGGCACGGAGCAGTTATAGCTAAAGTGGTTGAGTGTGTGAAGTGTTGTTGATAGGACTTGGATTCAAGTCTTGTGTATGCCATTATTGTGAGATTTTAATTGTTTAATTATTTTGTGTGCATGCATGAACACCTGACATGGTGTCATAATTATATAGATGTGCATAAAATGTTAAGAATCATATGTGATAGATGGTTGAGCATATGGTAATTGGGTGGATGAGGGTTTGAACCTTGGTTAGTGCGGTATAGTCCTTAATGTCCCTTAATGATCAATTTCTTAGAGCAATTTTTGGTGCAAGAAGGAATCCTTAGAGTGCCTTGGAGCAGGATTTCCAGCTACAATTCTTGATTTCATATCTCTGTATTCATGTAAAGGCGTGATGTATGGAATATATGTATGTGTCTTTCTTTCTGCAAAATTCTGGAATTTCTAGGTTTCTGGAATTTTCCAGAAACTGTTTGGTGGGCCTTCAAAGCCGCCAGGCGATGCATGCAATTGTTGCCTATTTTCCTGGGTTCTGTTATGAATTGCCTGGCAACGCGCATTGATTTTTCCCAATTTTGTGTTCTGGGGCAATTGTGGGGTCTCTCATATGTGTGTGTGTGTGTGTGTATATATACACACACACACATATGTTCGTGTGAATGTGTATTGTGAAAAGTGTTTGAAAATGCCACTGTGAAATAAGGATAGTATGAATCCATGTATGGGTTGTGGTCGGTGTTGTTGGGAATCCTATGTGAGAATACAAATGGTTGTTTGTATTGGTTAGCTCCACTTAGTTATTACAGATGGTGTTCATAACATGATATTTCCACGCGTGTTGGTCTACGAGTGAAAGGCTCGTAGAGGTTAGACCATGAGTGGTGGCTCGTGGCAGCATGTGTCATCTTAAGGTCATTGTCCAAGTGTGTAAAATCTCGATGAACATTGTGAAAGGCCATGATTTATAGTGCATAAGGGTGGAGGTCCTCAGAAGGGGTTTGGGTGAATTTTAAATGCTTTGAGTGAAGGTTTTATGAGATGTCTTTGATTATGTTTAATTCTTTGAGCTAACCCTATCTGCTTATGTTTGGCGATGATCGTGTGGCGTATCACACAAGAGCATATGTTATTTCAGGTACTGATGATGTCGACGCATAGAGTCAGAGATGGGCTAGCATGTGAAATGTTTTAAAGAACGTTTTATCTTTTTGTAATCAATTTATATATGAATGGAACTTTGGATTTTGTAATAGTTAAGTCTTGATTTATGGATTTTGAATTAAGGCACGTTTAATAAAGTTTAAATTTTCCCGCTTTAGGAAAGACGATTTAAATTCGGAGTTAATATTATTATTGTTTTCTTTTATTTAAATAGTAATATCCGCCTAGGATGTTACAAGAGATGTATGTTTATTGGATATGTAGGTGTCAATGAGCATACGTAGTATAGACATCACATTCAATGAAACTTGAATGGCTATGATGTGTAGAGATGAAAAGAAAAGTAAGGAGAAAGTCCATGTTGATGTAGAGTCTTCTAGTGATGGACCACATCGTCTAAAGGTGTCAAATGATCAAGCATCAAGTGATATAAATCAACTTTTACCTCTTACTCAAGAAGGCCAAAACATACAAAAGTTGAATCCAACTATTAACTCATACGTGATAGGGATAGAAGGATTAACCTTATTAGTTATGCTTTGACTAAGATTGAAAAGATGGAAGGTTTAGAGCTTAGAAGCTTTCAGGAGGCTATACAAGGCATAAAAGGTCAATAATGACAAGTTGCCATAAAGGAAGAGCTTGAATCTTCGAAGAAGAATCACATTGGATGTTTGCCGATCTACCAAGAAAACAAAAGGTTGTAGGATGCAAGATTGGTGGCAAAAGGTTCTACATTAATGGAGTGGGTAAACTATATTGAGATCTTCTAACATGTGGTAAAATACTATTGAATAAGGATTTTAATTTCAATTGTTAACCAATACGGTTTGGTGTTAGGATAATTTGATGTGAAAACCTTTTTTTTTTGCATGGAAACCTATAAAGGATTGTTTACATGTAGTAGCTTAAGGTGTTTTTTAATGAGGAATGCAAGGTGTGTCTCTTAAAGAAATCATGGTATAGATTGAAACAAAGTTCAAAGCAATTGTACAAAAGATTTGATGATTTCTTGAGACAGGGTTATAGAGGAACAATTATGACAGTTGTGTCTAAAGCCCTCAAAAGAAAAGAAAATATTGTGTTGTTCTTGCTCTTATATGTAGGAAATATCCTTATAACCAACCATCATAAATAACTTAAAGGATCTTAAAGAAAAATTAAGCCCTGAGTTTGAAATGAATGATTTGATCCTACAAGACAAATATTGAGGATGGGCATATAGAGGGATCACTAGTTGAGGCATTATGTTTATCTTAGAAAGAATATTTGCAAAGGTGGTTGAAAGATTTAGAATGCATGAATCTAAACATGTGGGAACACTACACAAAGCTCTTCATTATCCAAGTTCCAAGTTTTGAGGAAGGTAGAATAGATGAAACTTGTTGCATATGCTAATAGTGTAAGAAGCATCATGTATGTTATGGTTTGTTGTATACCGGATCAGACACATGTTAGTGTGGCTAGCATGTTTATGGCAAATATAGGATATGCTCCATTTGAATTAGGTGTTGAGATATTTGAATAAAACAATATTATTTGGTTTAGTGTATAGATTATCTACCCATAGCAAAGTTTTTATAGAGAGGTTTGTATACGTTGATCATGCGAGGAATGTTTATACCAGGAAGCCATTTTCTGGATATATTTTTACATTGTTTGGAATTGTAGTTTGCTAACAAACCAATTTGCAATCAATGGTGGCTTTATCTACTACCCAATATATTATGCGCATTGAGGGATTGAAGTACACACTATGGTTGAAGGGGGTGATAAGAGAGTTGGGTAAGGATTATGTGACTATTCATTGTGATAATCAAAGTACCATACATCTAGTTGATAATCATATTTACCATAAGAGGACAAAACACATAAACGTTAGACTACACTTTATGAGAGACGATGTTGATTTTAAGGAGGTCAAAATCAAGAAAATAACTTCATAGGAAAATCCCATTAATATGTTCACAAAATTCCTACCAAGATTGAGGCTTAAATGGTGCCTAAAGCAGACATTTTTTTTTGTTTAAGGACAAATGGAGATAATGTCTGGAGTTCTTTTATAATTTGAAGTCAAGTTTGGGAATTGTGGTGATTGACTCTAAATCATGTTCAAGGGACAATCTATTGGAGCTCAATTAAACCATGTCATCATATGATGGAAAGGAATAAAAGATTTATTAATGACAATCTTGTAGTTTTAAGACTATCTAGATTATTTAAGATTAGTTAGATCATTTAACGTGTTTTATTGTAATTAGCTTAATGACTTTTTCTTTAATAAGTTTAAGTTATTCTAGCTTTTATATATATATATATATATATATATATATATATATATATATATATATATATATATATATATATATGACATACTTGTAAAATTATTTGTCATAATAATAATAAAGTTAATCCTCTTCTTGCATTATTTTATTATATAGTATGATTAATTAATTATAAGTAACTTATAACTAATATTTTTTTTCTTCAAATTGCAATGTTATACATTAATTAAAAAATTATGTCATATATTTAGAAGTTGGGTAAGAACAAAAGTACACGTAACATGAACGGAAGGGCAAATGGAGGCAACTTCCAACTATGTATTTCCTTAAATTTCATATGTTGAAAGTTACACAAGCAAGTGCATATTATTTGCTTCTCTTACATGATCAGTATAAGAAGCAGTATCAAAGATATTAATAGAAAAAACATGAGACAAAAAAAACTTGAGACAAAAGTTAAATCTATTTCAAACTGCACAACCTAAAGCAATGTGTTTGCTTGCAAAGTTGGAACCTAAAATACTAAAGAAGAGTTTAGTTTGAAGGCAACCAATCCTACATTCTATTAAGTCACTAACTAAATATAAAAATATATTCATTTTTATTATATAAAATATTTAAATAAATATTTTTTTAGTTATTATATAAAATTAATTATGTGTATTTTATAATAAACTTTCAAATTTATTTTAAACATAAAACACTATAAAAAATAATGTTAGATGTGGCGGTACAGTTCAAATAAACTGCCATAAAATAGGTGGATAAAATTGCTTCTCCTTTCTACCAACCAGGGCCATCTCCTGGAACCTATTTTAGTGGTTTGATTTTGTCTTTTTCCATTTTATTTTCTACAATGTTTATTTAACTCTTGAGGAAATTAATTATTTATAAGAAGAAAAATCATCATTGGTGTTTTGGGTTATATGAATTGGAAAAACATTAAAGCATTTATTGGATAAAGATAAATATCCAGGTAATTCAAATGCAACACATTCTCACTCCCTACTCTACTCTATTGGTTAAACATTTTCACTATTCTCCTTTGTATTTATAAACTTTATCTTCTTAACTTAATTAACTAAGTATGATGATTGACTTCAATCTTATATGTGTAACTTACATCTTATCTTGTCTTATTTTGATTGATTTTGAAATGGTGAAATACAAATGGTTCTACTAAAGACAAATCTAACTAATAGTAATATTACACATAGTACAAAATACTTATTCCTAACTTGGTGAATGAGCTATTGTTCTGGTAGAATTATTGTTAGTAGTGTTGTAGCGATAACATAATTACAAGTAGTTGAACTAATAGTTTTTTTAGTTAACTTTGTTCCATTTAATGTTTCTTCATGTAAAATTTAGTTGTTTATTTAAGAAATTACATAATTTTATTCTAATAAAAATTGAAATTGAATAATTTTTAAGTAATTTTTTTATTCGAGGCATCGGATGTTGAAAGTTATGTTTCATTATCGATTGAAGATCAAGTGGGGAAAAGAAGACTAATTAGAAAGACAATTATAGAAATTTAGAAAAATGTATTATTGAAGATCAAGCGGAGAAAAGAAGCTAGTTTGAAAGATAATTATAGAAATTTAGAAAAATGTATTATAATAATGTGAGATTTTTTTGTTTTTTGTTTTCAACCCGTAAACTTTTGAATGATATTGGATACTATTAACTTGTTTAATACTAATTATGAATGAAAATATTTGTGATCAAAATTTATTTGTGATATACATTTTTCTATTTTACTTTTTATGATTTTATGAAAAGCAAGTTAAATAAATTAAGAAACTATAAAATGGTTGAAATAAGTTTGCATTCAAGTTATGACAGTTCAAAACATTGTATTGTATTTTAGTACAGTGCAAATAATGATGGTTTTAGGTGCGCTTTTAGCATTAATTTTTTTAAAATAAAAAAATTATGGCAATTTTAACTGTCATTATTTGTGTAGTGCATTAAATGACGAGTGTTGCGGCGTTTTTCATAAAATCATCATATTATACTTTATGGTGGCAAAATATATGATGGTACACGAGCCTGCCACACGCACAAAATATGACAGTCATAAGCATCATTTTATACAACAAATAACCATCGTATTTAATACGATTTTTTGTAGTAAAGACCCGTACTTTTTTCAAAGAGAAAAAAATAACTATTAATGTCATCTAGTTTCTAAAAGTATTAACATAAACTAATTATTAACATCAACTTATATTTCACAAAATAATTACCTAGAATTACAATTTATATAAAAAGAAAGTTTTGAATATAAAGTTCGTATTATAATTAGTAATAATGAATGAAAGACTTTCGAGGCAGAGAAAGTAAGCCTTTCAAAAATGTATATTAAACTTGTGGTAAATAATTTAGCAAAAAATAATTAATTATATATAGAACTTAGATACATTAAGTATTTATATAGGATGTATTGGATTTATCAAATAATTGATGAATTGTTAACCATCTACAAAGTTAAATGGATGACTTTTACAAAATATATCGAAAAAATTGGGTTGGGGTGTGTGGGTAGAAATTGGAGTGGGCGTGTGGGTACAAAATATTTTTTTTTGTAAATTTTAAATCAAATAAATTATTTGTACTTTATAATATATGAGTATTTAGGTGAAACCTCGGGATGGTGTCTCATTGGCTGGGGCGTAATTCCATGAGTCTTTAGGTGAGATCTCATGGTGATGCCTCAGTTGGTCGGGACGTAATTCCATGATCCTTGTTAGTGGGAGTTCATGGTGGTGCCCCATTTATATAATTTAGTAAGGATTCAAGGTAAGGATTGCATCCTGACACTTTAAAGAGTCAGTTAGTCTCACAGAGCGTACTGACTAGAGTGGTGAGAGTAGTAGGAGACTTGAAACCCATTAAGGGCTAACCTTGTGTGGGGGATGAGACACTGGAACAATTAGGTCGGTAGAGCAGCTCGGTAGAGCAGTAAAAGCCACCACAGGTGCAGCATCCGTTGAATCCGACTAATTATATATATTTGGATGAGTCGTGTCTAAGTCTTAGTGTATTGTGTGCAAGTCATAACATGATTGATTGACTTATGCCTCTTGAACTATGAAATTGTATGTAACTGTATGGTAAACCATTTTTCTGCTTTAGCTTACCCTTTGCTTGTTTGATTGTTATATGTGTGGACTTCTCTTTTTGCGATGATCATCGATTTATTGATGTGAGTAGATGTGAGAAATCCTTGGGGTCAACGAGAAAATGGTGATTTTGATGCTTAGTCATCTGGATTTGGACTCTACTCGTTATGTTTTCTGTTAGGGTTGTGGCCCATGTACTGCTTATCTTAGAATGTTACTTTGAATACTTTTACTCTTTTACCCCGTTTTGTATCGGCATCGTGGTGTGCCTCGATTATTGTCTTCTAAGTACCTTGGATAATTGTAGGAGTGATGTTATATTCCGGACTTTTGTCCTTCATATTATATTGTGTAACGTGTCGTTTAAGTAAGTTTATTTATTAAATGGGACATTACACTTCCATTTGTGAATTGAATCCAACATTTTCCCCAAATGAAATCAATCTAAGAAGAAGATGGGATTTGTACACCTAGGGTGACAAACAAAAATTTAATTTAATGTGTTGATGAGTTAAAGGTTGGCCTCTCCCACCCCGCCTTACTTGTGGCTCAATAGGTTTGCAGACTAAGCGGGTTGAGCCACTGTAAATTGGCAAGTTCACAAATCTAACTTGATTTACATAAATGTTGTTGGGTTTGCGAGTTGGTTCGTTGAATCTGACTTACTTTGTCATCATTATAGAAGATTGAATGTATGAATAGTCTTTTATCACTTTCTTCCTTTTTTGTTGATTTAATAGTCTTTTATTCTTTTTTGATGATCCATGTTGTTGTAGTGTGAGATTGAGGTTAAATTTCCTTGGTGAATAGGAGTAGCCTCTTCTCAATATTATTCAATAGGGGTATGAATGATTGGTAGTAAATTCAAATTCATTTGTGGCTTAAGCATGTAGGTCGGGGCAATTTCTTTGTGCACCTCCATATGTTTCTTTATGCACTCCCGTTCAAATACACTTCTCATTTTATCCTCTTTTTTTTTTATTATACAATTCAGAAATAAAAATTGAGTTTGACTTCCAAGATTTAAACAAGATGAAGAAAACAATTACTTTGAGATCGCATAATCTAAAAGTCATTTAACTTTTGAATTACATAATCCACATATATTTTTAATTTTCAAATTACACAATCTCAAAGTCTTTTCCAGGTAGAAAAAATAGCTTCTTAAAGTTATTTTTAACTTTCAAATCTCACATCCAAAAGGTTATAATAGAATTTTTTATAAATAAATACAACAAATAAAATTATGGAGGTGCACGAAAAAATTGATGCCAATAAAGTCTATCAACCACCTCTTGTGGCATGAAATACTTTATTTATATACATCTGGCATAACATTTCATATTTTTACTACTAAAAATTTTTATATTATGTGAGAATTTTTTTTGTAAATTTATTAAAAGAATTTGTAAAAAAGGATTTTTTTTTCTTATACTTTTCTTAAAAATATTAATTGACAAATAATTTTTTTATAGATAATTATTTCTTACAAAATTATAAAATTTGTTAATATTGTTTATAAAATTTGTTTCGAAAAGTGTTTTATACAAAATATTTTACAAAAAATTTGACAGTAATTTTCTTCAATTTTTTTATTTTTCATTACAAAATTTGTAAATATTTAAAAAAAAATAATGAATATAAACTTTTTTTAGTTGTGTTATCGTAGAAGGAATTTGGTTAACCTTCTATAAATTACAATCCCATGTTTTTCTTAGACAAGTGTGACGGTCTCATTAGAATTTGACCATAAAAAAAATAATATTGTAATATGAGTATTTGATGATATGGGTATACATTATATTGTAAAGAGTATTTAGGTGTACGTTCTATGATTATTTTATCTTGGAAATAACTACATCTGCTTTCACTTTTAATATATAAAAATAATCAACACATAAAATAAAAATTTAAACCTTAGTTAACATGCTTAAAAATTCTATTATCTAGCAATCATTTAAACTTGTTTATATTTTAGTTGTTTTCATTTCATCTTCCCACGAAAAAGTTAAAAATATTATATTTATGTTTGACATTTGCTCTTTAAATAAATTTATCCAATTCAATTAGGATCACTATTTTCGCCTACTAAGAGTCTCATACTTCAAAAAATAAGTTTAATATAAATAAAATTACTTATATTGTGTAATTTTCTTTACATTATGATTCAATTTTACATATATATATATATATATATATATATATATAAAATAAAATGTTACAAATAAAAATTACAAACAGAACAATTTTAACTAGTTGAATTTATAAAAAGAAATTTTACTTTATAATAATTTCTAATTATTTAAGTATATATGAAAAGTTATTTCAAAAACTTCATCCTAATTAGTTAAATAAGAAGCATTAATCAAAACATATTTATTTATAATGTTACAAAATAATTTAATAATCGTCGCCGTAAACATACTGCAATAGAAAATAACTAGGTTTAATTACTCGTAAGGTACCCAGTTTGGGTCAAGGGTGTCAATTTGGTACCCGGCGAAAAAAAGGTTTCAATTTAGTACCCAAGTTATTTTAAGTGCATCAATCAAGTACATTTTCATTGACGCCGTTAGAGTCATTAACGTTGACGAGTGAACAGGGTCTGTTGACACAAATATTTGACACGTGGTATGGCTTTTATTTCTGACGTGGTATTTTCAAAAAAAGTAATAAATGAATTTACGTTTAAATTAAAAAAAGAAAAGCATTAATAAATGAATTTACGTTTGGAAAGACGAAAATGTGAGTGAGAAGTGAGAAGCAGTGGAGGAAGAAGCGATCAGGGTTTTTGCAAAATCGAAGGGCGAATTGATCGGAGAAGGTGAAATCTTCGGAGAAGCTGAAATCGTTCGGAGCAGGCGATCAAAGGTACGCTTTTTTGAGACCCCTGTTCTTCGTTCTCATGAGGGCATGGATTTAGGGTTTTTTATGCGATTGTGTTTGCTTTGAAATTGGTGTGTTGGTATGCTTTAGTGTGTTGTTTTTATACGCTTTTGTCGGTTGAATGTGCTTTTTCAGTAATGCGGTTGGGTGTGTATTTGTTTATTCCATTTTGTGGTCCACCGTTTGTGTGAAAGTGACGGTGTTTGTCGGTGTTTCAGTAATGTGGTCCCCCATTTTAAATTTTATGTCGGTGTGTATGTGGTATTGAATGTAAATTTGGTATTATTGTTTGGGCAATTTTATAGATTACAAATGGACGATCACTTTGAAGTTGTCTTCCACCATGGGGGAAAGTTTATAAATGATGGGTCACTAAAATACGTGGGTGAGAGCAATACCCTGACATGTGACCCGGATAGGTGGAGTTACTTCGAAATAATGTCCATTCTGAAGGAAATGGGGTATGTGAACGTCAAAGAGATGTGGTATTCAGTGGGCGGAGGTTCGGTGTTGGATGGAAGGTTAGAGTTGCTAAGTGATGATAAAGGGGCATGCCATATGGTTAATATTGCCATACTCAATGGCCAAGTGCATCTTTTTGTTGTACACATGGTATCTGAACCTCAGATAGTTCATATGTTGGAGTATGGTGGTAATGAGGTTGCAGCTGATGAAGGAGTTGCTGTGGAAGATGTTGTTGAGGTAGGAGAAGACTGTGGAATTGGAGGTGCTGCAGTGGTAGGAGATTGTGGAGTTGGAGTTGCTGCAGAGGTAGGAGAAGTTGTTGGAGTTGTACCTTCTGCAGAGGTAGATGGTGGTGTTGGGATTGGATCTGCTCCAGTAGAAGTTGGGTTGGATGGTGGTGCAGAGGTTGATGTTGAAGGTGAGGATAATTCTGCTGTAGAAGTTGGGTTGGATGGTGGTGCAGAGGTTGAGGTAGAAGGTGAGGATAATTCTGGTGTAGAAGTTGGGTTGGATGGTGGTGCAGAGGTTGAGGTAGAAGGTGAGGATAATTCTGCTGGAGAAGTTGGGTTGGATGGTGGTGCAGAGGTGTCTGAGGAGGAATCATCTGAGGGTAGTAGTGAGAGCGATGAAGATTTTGAAGTTCATAGTTGGAATGAATCTGAGGAGGAATTATCTGCTGCTGAGGGAGATGATGGTCTGTTTGATGTACCTGTTGGAGGAGATGATGCATCTGAAGATGAACTTTTTGAAGTTAGAATTAAAGAAGGTAATGTTGGTGGAGTGAGAGGGTCATCATCCCAAAAGCCCACCCCTAAACATGCGGACCAAAGAGGATTCTCTGATACAGAATGGGAATCTGAAACATTAGATAGTGATACAAGTGATGAAAATAGAGATAGATATGGGAGTTTTAGTATATTTTGTCAACCAAAAAATATGGAGGATTATAACTGGGAGGTTGGGACTTACTTCACTGAAAAGAAACACTTCACTGATGCAATTAGAACTTATGGGGTGCACAGTGGGAGGAAGCTGAAAATATTTAGAAATGACAAAAGAAGAATTTGTGTTAAGTGTTTAGGTGCGAAGGGTAAGTGCAAGTGGTATGCCTACTGTGCTTTCAAGGCTGCCCAAAGCACTTGGCAATTGAGGAAAATAATAAACAAGCACACTTGTAGCCGTGAATTCAATGTGAGGCTAATGACTTCTAAATGGTTGAGTGGACGGTTGGAGAAGACATTAAGAGAGAATCCAGGTGTTAAATTAACTGCCTTGAAAAATAAGATTGGAAGGAAATGGAATATAGGTGTTTCTAGGTCTATGACCTTCAGGGCAAGGACAATGGCATACACAAACATAGATGGCTCATTTAGGGAACAATATAAACGCATTTATGATTATGCAAATGAACTTTTAAGGTCAAATCCGGGGTCAACTGTAAAAGTTCATGTTGAAGAGAATGAGGGGAACCCAATATTCAAAAGACTTTATGTTTGTCTGAAGGCCTGCAAAGACAGTTTTGTGTCTTGTAGGCCCATAATTGGTGTAGATGGCTGTTTTTTGAAGGGCAAATATGGTGGTGAGTTGTTGACAGCTGTAGGAAGAGATGGAAATGACCAGATGCTCCCTTTGGCATACGCAGTAGTTGAGGTTGAAAATAAGGAGACATGGAATTGGTTTTTGGATTTATTGATTGGAGACCTTGGTGGGCCTGAACTTTACTGCACTTATACATTTATTTCAGATCAACAAAAAGTAAGTTTCTTAACCTTTTTTAGTCACTTTTCAGATTCTCATTCAACTGCTATTCTTTTAATAATGCATTACTTCACATTACTTTGACAGGGACTGCTCCCAGCATTGCAAGAATTGTTACCTGGTGTGGACCAAAGGTTTTGCGTGAGGCACATCTACTCTAATTTCAGGAAGAAATTTCCTGGGAAAAATCTGAAGTTGTTGTTATGGAAAGCAGCCTACTGTACACATCCTCAAGCATGGGAGGCAGTCATGAGAGAAATTAAAGAAGTTAATCTGGACGCATTCAAACACTTGTTAGCCATCCCCCCAAGGTATGTTCAAATAAATAATTCCTGCACTGTATTGTATATAGTGTGAACTGCATGTGATAGGTTTTTTTTTTTTTTGCAACCTAGGTTTTGGTCTAGGTCTAGATTTACAGCCACACCTGCATGTGATACACTAGTGAATAATATGTCTGAGGGGTTCAACAGTACAATTGTGGACGCAAGGAGCAAACCAATTATAAGTATGATGGAAGAAATTCGGATTTATCTCATGAAGAGATGGGCAAGCAATAGAAAGAGGATTAGTACATTTGAAGGTACAATCTGCCCACAAATTAAGAAGAGGATGGAAGAGGAGGCAAAAGAGACTAAATATTGGCTCCCAAGGTAATACTCATTCATTATTCTGATAAAGTTACAATTCATTTTCAAATGTCAATTCACTTTATCTTTTTGCATTCATAACAGCTGGTCAGGACAAAGATTATTTGAGGTCAGTCATAGGTCAATGATTGGAGAACAATTTGTGGTTGACATTGACAAACATGAATGCAGCTGTAGAAAGTGGACCATAACAGCAATCCCATGCTGCCATGCGCTGACTGCTATTAGATTTTTAAATCTGAATGCTGAAGACTTCCTTCCACATTGGTTTCTTGCATCTACGTATGAAGAGACTTATTTGTCACTCATATACCCTGTCAACGGGCCTCATCTGTGGGAGATCACTGCTGCAAATGATGTTTTGCCTCCAACAAAGAGGGTCCTTCCAGGAAGACCGAAAAAGAAAAGAAGATTGGAGGCTTGGGAATTGAGGAAAGATGACACTCAATTGAGACAAGGTGGTACCCGTAAAAAATGTGGGTTGTGTAGACAAATTGGCCACAAAAGAACAAGCTGCCCACATGCTCCTCCTGCACCAGTAGAAACTGGTCCATCTGGAACACAACAAAACACACCTGCAGACCCTACTCAACCAAGCCAGAGCACTCCACAAACTGACCATACTCAACCAAGTCAGCCTATTCCACCAACTCAGTGTACTCAACCAAGTCAGACTACAGAAGTCTCACAGCCACAGAATCATACTCTTCCAACACAAGCAAGTCAAACTCTACCAACACAAGCAAGTCAGACTACTGCAGTCCATCAGATGCAGTCTACTACAATAGCAGCCTACAGAGAAAAATTGTCCTTCAGGAGGGGCCCAATTTAAATTTTATTTGCTGTTGTGTTTTGGAACATGAAATTGGAAGAAACTTTTGTAATGTGGTGCTGTATTTTGGTTTCTATTTTGAAAAGCATTATGTATGTTGAACACAGTGGCTATGTATTTTGGTTTCTATTTTGGTTTCAATGAATGTGATATTGGGTTATTATGCACACAGTGGCTTATTACTAGATGGCAATGTTTTTGGCTTATTATGCACAGGTTGTGGCTTACTATTACAAGGCTATATATGATTGTTGGATGAATATGATGCTCCAGTTTGTGTGCTTTCACTCAATAATTCAAATATAGTTCAAATAAAGTGACAGGATAATTTACTTCAAAGCTAATTTCATTCCATAATCATAATTCATTACAATAACATGACGTAAATACAAACATTCCAACCCATGAAACTACATCCACACCTACTGTACTCCATCCAGGTTACAAAAAAATCAAAAAAATTGGCTCAATTTACAAACCAAAATTACGTTAACCAGCCCCAGAAAACATATCACTCATGTTAAAAACTTAATCCTTTTTTCAAACACCATAACTGATTTTTCAAGAGCATATATTTTTCTCCTTTGTCTTCCTATGGTTGCATCTCTTTCATCCCCATTGTCTTCGTTGAACCACTTGAAAAAATTGCATCCTTTAGATTCTTCATTGGCACCACTTCGCTGGTCACATGAAATCAAACCCAAAAAAATGCTTACCACCACTTCGCTGGTCACATTATGGAAAGCAAAAATTTAAACAATAATTCATACCTTGTAGTTAGGGCACCCAAGAAATTGTTTTCCAAAATTCTTAACTGTTTTAGCAACTCTCAACGTTGCAACCTCCCCACAGTAGCACATTTGGGTTCCACCCGCACTCCTATATGAAACAGTAGGGGAGGAGACACTATTTTTTTGTGATGCCCACGAACACGCACAACCCTCACTGCGAGACATTGAACAATTGATTGGAAGAAGAAGACACACAACACGAACCCACCTTTTTGTGATGCCCACAAACACACACAACCGAATGGAGAGGAAGAAGAAGATGAGAATTGACGAATTGATTGGAAGAAGAAGACACAAATCGAGAAGCCACCTTTTCAACTCTGAACCTGCAACCGAATGGAGAGGAAGAAGAAGATGATATGGTACATTTAAGAGTTAGGGCAAATTTAGACTTCACCTTTCATTAAACCACCACTGCACACTGTACAATTATTTTTTTTACACGTCTTCACCTCTCAATGACACGTATCCGTTATCCATTGCCACGTCACCAAGATTTTAACGCCGTTCCTGACAATCTAACGGGATGTACCTGATTGATGCACTTAAAATAACTTGGGTACTAAATTGAAACCTTTTTTTCGCCGGGTACCAAATTGACACCCTTGACCCAAACTGGGTACCTTACGAGTAATTAAACCAAATAACTATACACCAATCACCATTAATGTTATCACAATAAAGTGCTATTCTTCATTAACCCAAATATCCCATTGTTTGTTTATGTTGAATTATGTTTATAAGCTCAGAAGTTATTTAAGAAATTTATCTTTTTTCTATTAAAATATTATATCTTGCCTAAAAATTTAAGTTTGTACCTAAAGATTTAGCTGCAACATTTAATCAAAACTGAAAGAAAAAAAAATACTAACAAAATAAACTGTTGAAAAAAGATTAAAAACAAACAAACAAAATTGATACAGATATTCATGTTGGCGTAGTGATACGAATCCAATATATTGAAAAAATATAAAGGGATATTGCTAAAATTTTATACACTTAAATGTTTTGAAAATTAAATCTCATATATCTCCCTCTTTAGATTCATAGGAAAATTTTTAATTCGAAGTATTTTTTCTCTTATCTACTCATTTAAATATACCATATATCTACAATGCGATATAATTGTTATCAGTTTTGACGTTAAGAAATTATAAATAATCATTAAAAATAACTTTTAATTTTGTTAAAGAATTACCTTGATCTTAACATCTAGACTTAAATAAAATAAAATAAAAACGTGTCAATTTTTATCTTCAAAATCTCCATTTTCAAAATTAACATTGATTTTTTAAAATTTTCATAAACTTTTACAATTAATTAATATTATATTTTGTCAAAAATAAAATGGTTTTCATAGAAACTTTATCTATCTATTTATTTCCATAATCTATCTATTCTATCTATTTACATAATCTGTATTTGATTATTTAAACTTTTTTATGATGCCAAACCATTATCTTAAATCAATATAAATTACCGTAATTATAATAAATAATAAATCCTTAAAGATTATAATAATAATAATAATAATAATAATAAATCCATAAAAAAGGATAAAAAACCAGCACATATATATATAAGAAGAAGAACAATATGCGAAGAGGGAACCCCCACAGAAACAACACTCTCTGTCTTCATCTTGCAACAGTGTTCACCATCACCGCTTTCAAGAACCCCCTTTTCTTCTTCAATGCGTCCACCGCGAAAGAAGGTCAATTTTCGCTCCGGCGACAAGGTCGAGGTGTGTAGCAATGAGGAGGGCTTCTTCGGCTCCTACTACCTCGCCACCGTCGTCTCGCCTCTCGACAACGGCCTATACGTCGTACGCTATGACACGCTGCTCGAAGACGACGAGTCCAAACCGCTCACGCTAACCGTCTTTCCCCGAGAGCTCCGCCCTAAGCCTCCGCGCGTCGCCACCGCCTCTTCCTTCGCGCTCTACCAGCGCGTCGACGCCTTCGACAACGACGGCTGGTGGGTCGGCGAAATCACCGGCAAAGTCGACGTCGACCGCTACTATGTATACTTTTCCACCACTCACGAGGAGATCGTGTACCCCGCCTCCGCAATTAGGGTTCACCAGGAGTGGATCAACGGCCAATGGATTCGCTCCAATTGATCAATTCACGTTTCAATTCACGAATTCCTGTAACCAATCGTGGATAGATTTCGCGTGGTGGGTTTTAATTTCAATCTGTAACTGAACGGAACATGTACACTGTGCCCTTTGTTGTTTATACATCTAATTGTGCCTCCATTTTCATATATAATCATATCGTATAATCTTGATTCAACTCCAAGGTCAATTCAGTTCTTGTATGTGTATGTTGGTGAAGTAGTTGTTTTCATTTTCGTTAGATCTTGTTGGTCGGAAAATTGGAGATACCAGGGGCTGATTAGGGTGGTTTACCGAAAATAATTTTCCAGGAAAAAGAAAAGCTGCTACGATTACCTTTTGTGTTGATGTAGAAAGGAAAAGGAAACGTGGATTAATTTGACTTGTTAAAAAACATGAATTGTTTGTGGTTTTGTTGCCCCTTGTTTTTATTTTCTTATGATGTTAATTAACTTGATGGTTTGGGTTTCCTTCCACTGTACCTGTTGGCTGTTTCAAACGCTTGTTAATGGTTTTGGACATGTACTTTAGTTGCCTAATTTTAGTGTTTTCTGATAAATAGATAATAGATATTAATGATAGTACTTTATTGCGAGATTATTTTATTAATGTGGTAACATTTTAAAAAAAAACAAAAATTGAAGAATGAAAAAGAAAATTTGTGGGAAACTTTTACTCATCATTCATCAAACTACCTTATCCACTGGAACTTTACCCAAAACTTTTGTAATGAGATAAAAGGTGTCACGTGCAAGGAAGATGTTTTGACATAAATGAATTTCGCCGTCCACAAAAAGATCATCTTAAACCATGTATGTTAGAAAATGTTTCAAATACTAAAATATACCTAAAATATAAACCGCAGGCAATGAAGTACCTTTCTTCATTAATTAGTAAAGTATTAGTTTATTAGAACTGGAAAAGATTAAATGTTGACCTTTAGCTAATACCTAATAACCACTTTATTATAATAAATATATATACTTTTATGTTTAATTAATTTATGCAAATATTCATCATAGAATGTAAAAGGTAACAAACTTTACCTCTATTTTATTAACCTCAACAAATATAAAGAATAGGAGTACTATTCTTAGACTGATAATTCTACTAAATTTTAAAAAATATATATTGTAAAAAAATTAAATAAATATTTTGCAAGCTGACAAGCAAGTCTTAAATGTAAAGATGACAGACACAATTTAGAACAGTACTAGCTGTTTTGTTGTGCAGTGATTACCCACGGCCACCTCCCCTAGAGGGGCCTTTCTTTCTGCACCTACATGTTTTCAAGCCAAGGGTGGTGAAATGTTAATTATAGTGAAAAATAAAATGAAATGGTGAAATGTTAATTTTAATGAAAAATAAAATAAAAGTCTAAATGTTCGTTGTCCTAAATCAATTTTATGAACTACATTCATTCAATTGACGTGTGAATTACGTTTTGCTAGTTTTTTCTGCGAAGAAACTTAACTATATTTTTAAATATATCATTGTTTTTGTTAGTTAGCTTGAATAATAAATTTAACAACATTCAATTTAAATGACTAAATTTATGGATTAACTTTATTTTTTATTAAAAGTTGAAAGATAAAAATACATTTAATCTAATTTCATATTCAAGTTTTGTTATCATATGTTAAAATAAATATAAATCATTTTTAAAATTTTATTATTTATTTTGTTGATAACTTTTTTATTAAAGATACTTATTTTAATTTAAAAATGAATAATTTAAAAGAAAAAACAAAAAAAATAAACAAAACAATTACTTAAAAGATAAAAATGGTAAAATAATGGTTTTAATTTAAAAAAAAAAATATTTATTAAAGAATAAAGTCAAGATAAATCTATAAACCACCTTGAAATGAGTTTGAGAAGATAAAAATACAAGATACTAAATTGTGCAATGGAACAAGTCAAGATCTCATAACCAAGAAGCATATGGTGGTGACATTACCCATTTTCCTACTTTGCACACTTTTCGTAAAATGAAGGTTTCAACTTTGTTAACCGTTGGATCGAATTAAAATTTTAACAGCTGATCCTAGACATATAGTTCTTGATTTTGATTGGTCGGATCTTTAATCGGAAGTTTGTAGTGAGGGAAACTTTTATCGTAAGGTCTTTGTGGTTTTAATTGTTGACAACATTGACCTTGTTGCTTATTTGGTGCATAACTTTCTCTATACTTATTCAATTATGTTGATTCTTTTTGCATTTGGTTCTTCATTCAATCATCTTTAATTTGAATACAAATACAAAATTTTTGGGGTTTTACACAAGCTGCAGTTTTATTTCTAAAATCCCAAGTTGTTTGCATAATGTGTTGTTAAGTTGGATTGGATAAAAATTATAAGAATTCGTTATTTTCCAAGAGAGACATATGTTATAGAGGTTTCTAAAATGTGTTTTCAAATGCTTGTGTGAGAATATAGGGGATTCCATGGGGGGGATCCTATATGATTTAATTAGTAGTGTGTTCATTGATGTAAGAGTCACTACTGAAGGTTTATCCTGATACTCTAATGCTCATTCAAGACTCATGTAGAGGGGCAGGAGGTCATGTCTTTAAGAACAACCACAGGGTTCTTATGACGGTTAAATGGACTAATCTTGTATGTGGTAGGGTGAAACTCGTTGACAATGACTCAACAGGTAGTAGAGGCCACCATAAGTGCAAAAACCACCAAGAATTATACATCAATGTCTAGATCCGGATAATTGAGTCTAGAGTGTCATCATGTGTGATGAGTTAGTTGATATTGCTTAGCTTGGTGTAATTGGTGCATTGTTCTATAATTCTTTTGAGTGTTTATATATATATATATATATATATATATATATATATGTATATATATATCTATATCTATATATATATATATATATATATATATCTATGTATATATATATATAGATATATACATATATATGTATGTATATATGTATGTATATATATATACGTATATATATGTATATATATATACATAGTATATATATATACATACATATATACATACATATATATGTATATATATATATATATATATATATATACATATATATATATATGTATATATGTATCTATATATATATACACGTATATATATATATATATGTATTTCTTTATATATATATATATATATATATATATACACGTGTATTTTTTTTTTAACTAGCTTACCCTTTTCCTTTTTGTGCTCTGTTTTTCTTATGGTGTTTTCTTTTTTTAATGATCACCAATCTTGGTGTGAGCAAATATGAAAATCTCTGGTGATCATGCAGTTGGTAGAGACAATGTTGTTTAGTGTAGGCATATTTGTTAACGTTCTTTTGAGCCCCTTTTGGAATTGTTTATTTTGTAATTTCTTACTCTGTGAGTAGTCCTTTTGGACAACTATTTCATGTTTAAGTTCTGCTTATGACATTGTTTTGTGCCTCTGGTATTACTGTTTTGGTATATTTTGGATAACTATAAAAGGTTGATTATCATATACATCAATCGCATGCTCTACTTTATATTATAATATGAAATGTCTTATTTTAATAATTTTATACTACTCAAATAGGGTGTTACAATTATGTTATTATATTATTATATTCTTATTAAATATTATTACATACTATAATATTTTATTATGTTAAGAACCTTAAAGTATTTTCAACTCTTTAATTTTTAGAATTTGTTCCATCTTAGATGTGAACTCTTCTGAAATATCATAAATATGTGAAAGTTGTTTGGATACATTAAAAAGAATTCAATTTATATAGTGTTTTTGGATTTAAATTTTTAAATTCAAACTTTATTACAACAATTTCAAATTCATTAAACTCAAAATATGTCCAAAATCTATAAAATGTTCATGAATAAAGTGTATGGTAGCTTTAGATTGGTCTCTTTGATGATACAATTGAAAATGTAATGATGTAGAATGATTATAAATGATCTCAATTGAATCTAGAAATTAGAATTACTCAATTTGGTGCACTACAGACAAAGTTCTCAATTTCATGAACCCCAATTCCCAAATTTGAGCAGAAACGCGATTTCGATCAATTCGACCAATTCGTGCAACGAAAATGCAATTGAATGTGTAGATAGTTTCGCAATGATGCAAAGAATGAAACCCCCACATCCATTTACACCAACAATCACTAAAATTACACAACCACAAAATTATGTAGCAACAAAAAACGAAAAGTGGAGTGCGATTTGAACTTGGTAATTTGTGGATGGAATCATAAAATTGTTGATGCTAATAGTTTGTGGAACATAAAAAGGAGCTAAACGAAACCACAAGTTGGATCAAAACACGTAAACGATGTTAAATTCGAATGGAATAGTAACATGGGCACTTGAACAATATGAAATTATGCAAACAAATGTGAATTGATGAATTGGTGATGTAATTAGGTGGTGTTATGGTTCAAATAACTTAGAAATCATCCCAGGAGTGTGCACAAATTTACGGAACTCAAAATGATTAAGAAATGAGTGAGAAATTTAATGGAATAGTAACTAGTGGTGTGTGAAAATGGAGCAAAATTGAGGTTTTGGTGATTTGATGATGGAAACTCAAAATTAAACTTGCAAACAGTTAAAGGAACTTAAAAGTGATGTGTGTGAAGTGGTGGAATGAGAAGAAACTCAAAATTTTAGTAAAAATGCAATGACATGGAGAAATATGAGTGAAATTAGCTCGATTACTACCATTGGTGTTGAATCCAACCTATTCATCTTGTTTTCTCTGAAACAATGATGTATAGAGGTCTTTTGGACACACCAATTCATAGGCCTGGTTCCAACACCTAGATTCGGTAAGGTAAGGTGGGATTCAAGCTCAAAAAGTGGTAGCCAAGGTGGTGGTTTAATGGAAAATGATGATGGACATTATGAAACCATAGACTAAACAAACATTACTGTAGTTTTCATTCATTAAAGCTCAAATCCAGATTACAATACAAAAAAAATGAGTACAAGGAGTTGCCCCGACCTTCCTCTCACTAAGGCTTGAGCTATCCAAGCTTCCAAAGGTAAAAATGGAGTGAAAATGAGTGTTAGAAGGTGGAATTTTGTGTTTGCCCAATGAAGTGGTATGATGGTTCCCAAATACAGTCTCCAATGGTCCAAGAAATATTCAGAATAATCCCTCGGAGGCTACTGGGTTGTCTCCCATGCCACCTCACCAAATCTACCCTAAAACCTCACCTACACTATGTCACCTATCACCAAATGAGCCCAAACTTCAATATGCCCCTATCAGATTTTTGACAATTCCAAGGCCAAAACAAGTCACATTTAGAGTCCTAAAGTGATCCAAATGATTGACTCTTGATTTGGGGTCTGAATGACAAAAGTTAACTCTAAAGTCAACCATGCCACTTTTGCACACTTCATGCTTCGTCATCAACTTGACCTTGCTCCTATGTGAACTTCTAGGCCTTCAAATTTTCAATTAAATCTTACCTAATATGCTTAAATTAGTTATTTTAGAGTGAAAAAATGATCACTTTGACAAGTGTAAAAAATTATAAAGATAAAAATATAACAAATAAAATAATTTGAGTATTTAAGTGGAATGATTTGATATATATATTTTAAAAAAATTTATTATAATATATATATATATATAAATTGTAATTAAACTTGTTTATTAATTTAGTCTCAATTTAGAAAAAGATAAAATTAGACAATTTTAAAAAATATAGATATTAAATTGAAAACAAATTTAAATAAAAAAATGAAATCGATAATTAACGAAAAAAAAGCAAACTAAACCTTCTTAAAATTAGGAGAATAAATTCAACTAATTTAATACTAAATCGATAATTATACCAAAATAAAGTATACAAATGCAGAGGGCGAGTGCGAACAGAGAATGACCCAGCCAACGGCGTGTCAGGCGACGACGACCGACGACGATGGTCACCATGTTGTTGACGGCAAACGCGGGAGACTGCGTGAGAGGGTGAACCGCGAGACTAGAGCCCTAATCTGGTGTGAGAGAGGAAGATGAGAGAGGGTGATCCGCGAGAAGAAGTAGGGGGGCTTAAACACGGGGAGCCCTAATCTGGTGGGTTCGTCTTCCCCATACGACTTCGTTTTCATTGAACTAGTCCGAGTTAACGAGTTGACTCACGATCTTGATAACATTGTTTGCAACCATTAGGGAGCAAGTTGTTTCTGGCACTGATGCTGCTCGGAAGCAAAAGAGTAACTTTGAATGCTTCAAGATTTCTCTTTTTCTCTAGTTTCCCTTGTCTTCATCACATGATCGGCACTTTCTCTCACACCCTTTCCATAGTCACTACCACAAACACAGATGACGCTGAGAGGCACAGCAACGGGACGCAGTTCTTGATTTTCATGAGGCACCTATGCAGGACAGGTCAAGTGAAGAACTTTGATGAAGCTTTGGACTTGTTTCAAAGAATGGCTAGAATGAAGCCTGTGCCTTCTGTGAAGGACTTTACTTTATTGTTGGGTGTTATTGTGAGGTTGAGGCATTACACCACTGCCATATCTTTGGTTAAGCACATGTATTCTGCTCTACGCATAGAACCTGATACCATTACTCTTAATATTGTGATCAACTGTCTTTGCCGCTTAAAGTTGATATCTTTTGGGTTCTCCGTCTTGGGGACCATGTTCAAACTTGGTTTGGAGCCCACTGTGATGACTCTTACCAATCTCATTAATGGGCTTTGTGTGCAAGGCAATGTGGCTCAGGCAGTGGTGTTGGCTGATCATATGGAGAAAATAGGGTATCCATTAGATGTATACACTTATGGGGTGTTGGTTAATGGGTTGTGCAAGACGGGAGACACTTTGGTGGCGGTTCGATGGTTAAGGAAGATGGAGGAAAGGAATTGGAAACCTAATGTGGTAGTTTACAGTAGTGTTATGGATGGTTTGTGCAAGGATGGATTGGTATATGAGGCATTAAATTTGTTCTGTGAAATGGGTGGGAAAGGTGTTTTGCCTAATCTTGTCACTTATACTTGTTTGATTCAAGGTCTCTGTAATTTTGGAAGATGGAAAGAAGTTGGTTCTCTTCTGGATGACATGATGAAAATGGGAATGATGCCGGATGTCCAAACACTCAATATTTTAGTGGATTCTTTCTGCAAAGAAGGAAAAGTAATGCAGGCTAAAAGTGTGATTGGGTTTATGATTATAATGGGTGAGGAACCGGATGTCTTTACATATAATTCACTGATTCACGTTTATTGTTTGCAAAACCAAATGAATGAGGCCATGCGAGTATTTAATGTTATGGTTAACGGGGGCTGTTTACCGGACATTGTAGTCTTCACTTCACTTATCCATGGATGGTGCAAGAACAAAAACATTAACAAGGCTATGTATCTGTTGGAGGAAATGGGTAAGATGGGATATGTACCTGATGTTGTCACTTGGACCACTCTTATAGGTGGGTTTTGTCAAGCAGGTCAACCATTAGCTGCGAAAGATCTGTTTTTTAATATGCATAAACATGGTCAAGTTCCTAATATCCAAACTTGTGCTGTTATGTTGGATGGCCTGTGTAAAGGAAATCTCCTTTCTGAGGCAGTGTCATTGGTTGAGGCAATGGAGAAGAGTAATTTGGATCTTAATATTGTCATTTATACCATTTTGCTTGACGGAATATGCAGTGCCGGGAAATTGAATGCTGCATGGGAACTCTTTTCTAGTTTGCCCGCTAAAGGCTTGCAAATTAATGTTTATACGTATACCATTATGATTAAGGGTCTCTGTAAACAAGGACTGTTAGATAAAGCTGAAGACTTGCTGATGAATATGGAAGATAATGACTGCCTGCCAAATAACTGCACTTACAATGTCTTTGTTCAAGGCTTGCTGACAAAAAAGGAGATTGCAAGGTCAATAAAATACCTTGCAATTATGAGAGACAAGGGTTTTTCGGTGGATGCTGCCACCACAAAAATGATTATCAACTACTTATCTACTAATAAAGGAGACACTGAAATTCAAGAATTTTTGTTTCCAAAAGGGTAGCACACTTGAAGAGTTTCACTACACCTTTATTTAAATCTAACTCAAATTAGGGAAGGCCCAAGGTGAAGTGTGTTTGTGCACTGTCCACATTTCAAGCTCAAGAAATTGTTGTTAAGGGGATTTTAGATAAAATTTTCTTTAGCTCTACTAAACAACTTGAGCTTTTAAAGGGAATTAATCCTTTGACATTTCTATTGGTAAGTTTGTTCATCTCTGCATGCACATTTATTTTGATATATCCTCAAGAGCATACTAAAATAGCTCAGAGTAAATAGACTTCTATGCAATCTAGATATCGAGTAGTATCCTTGCATTTCTTATGGAGTTGTATAGTTCTTTTTACTTGACTATATGTTTTCCTTTATTAAGAGGAAGACTTTAAGCCAAACTCAATCCCACAAAACCGGTTTGTAAGGTGATGTTTGCACCCATTTATATACTTTAAATTGGCCTTATCTTTAGTCGATGTGAGACTTCCAACACACCCCTTCATGCCTAGGTATATACATCTCGAGCATGGGACTTAACATCAATGAATGGTCCAACAGCAGGTGGAACAATATGCCCAACAAACAATAAATCTCACTAAGATAAGTTTTAACCTGACTCTGATATCATATTGAATATAGTGAAAAATAGGTATGATATTAATCTCCCTTGTGTTGTTTCCTTAATTAACAATAGAGGCTATGTTTCTCTAATTAACATAAAACACAATATATCTGACACCTTCAAGTAAGTTTATTGATGAAATTAGAGTAGGATGTATTGTTTTCCCACAACATTAGACATAAATTGTTCAATGTTGCTAGGAAATGATAATTGACAGCTTAAAATTCTGCTACAGGTGAAAGGACATAATAACGTAAGATTCAGTTACCCTATTTTAGGTAATATAACATAAATATAAAATCAATCTAATTGATCATAACATCAATTGATCTTAATATTATTGGTTATTATGTTTCTAGGATTCTAACGGTCTGCATGAAGTTGTTGCTTTATTAATCCTTTAGTATATGGAAAATATAGATTCCCAATGTTTTTGTCTAAACTTTATATGAACTATGTGCTAACGCAGGCTCAAAATTTGTTAAACTTTTATTGCAGGAGCTTGTTCCTTCAAGACTCCTATTTTGCTGAACTGACTATCACTACACATGTCATAAGTAAAACCATTGTTTTCTCTCTCAATTTGAAATAATTTGTTATAAGGAGATATATTTATCCAATTGCTTAACCATTTTAAGAGGACTATATATGATTGCCTTGCATAATACACGTTAAGATATGCATTTTTTATGTCTGAGGTGGTATTTGTGATGACTATTGTTATACAGGTTCGGTAAAGAAGCTTCCTGTTTCACTGACCATCATGCATGATTGTTCAAAATGTAAAGATAATATTGTTGAGGAGCTTGAATCCACACTTTCTCTTATAAAAGTCTCTAGGGGGACCACCAATCTGTCTAATTGAATTCTTAATCCATTCCAAGTTCTTTCTGTTTAGAAAGATGATTGAGAGGTAAATATTTATATTTATATTCATTTTTTTGGGTTTTATTTGTCTAACTCCTTCCGATTTTTATTTTAGGAAAAATTCGTATTCTCTGCAATTTAGTGGACATTATGTATAATAAGGTATATTTTCTAGCAAGTTGAACATGTTTACTACATTTGGTTGTAGGACTGTGAATTACTTTATGTTGCTGAAAGACCAGAGGAACTCAGAATAACAACATTGTTGTGCCACCTATAGCTATTCGACCATCAATTGTAATGGATGAACTTTTGAGGTAGTTCCAGTGTGGCTATATTTTGTATTTTCTCACCTTAATTAACACAATGCTATTCTTTGGTGCATATGTTGAGGGACTAGAGAGCTCTAATGAGATGAAACTTGTATATATACAGTTTCTTTTCGCTCTCTCTGTTTCAGGACAATTCCAGATTTTTCTTTAACTCAAACATCAATTCTTTATAGAAAATGATGATAACTAATGCTTATGGTTTCTGTCTTTATTTATTGTAGACTGAAAATGTCACAACTGAGGCTAAAGAACATAATCCAAGCAAATGCTGTTCCGCGCCAGGAATTACTGTAATCAATTGTTTCATCCAAATATCTGGTATGGTAGGTAGGGCATCTTGAGTGTTAAGATTTCCTTTCTAAAGCTTCAGTTCATGTTAAATATGTTTTTTGTTCTTTAAGTTGCATATATAGATTATATGCTCAGAAAAGGTTTTTAAGCTTTGTCCTTTGCTTTTTAAATATTATTATGCAAATGTGTATTTTAGTTGTAGTTGTCCTTGTTCTGGTACTATCTATAAAGTTTCTATATGCCCTGTGTGTTGGGGATGAATTGCTTTTTGGATAGAGGCACTTTTTGCCTTGATAAAAATGATGCTTCCAATGGAATTTGAATCCTTGCGCCTCAGATAAATTAATCTGATGTAGAGCTCAGTTTAGTAACTGAACTGCATGTCGTTGTTGATTCATTATCTTTTCTATTTTTATAAAATTTGTTTTAACAAGATAATTTCAAGGCTTGCTCTTGTGTAAAGTTATGTTCGAATAATTTATCATTCACATTATTACTTTCTAAGGCAATTCACTTTGGATTTCCTTAACTTTTACTGCAAAATCGAAATACTAACAGACAAATTTTCTTTTCTTTTTTCTCTCCAAAATTTTTATGTCCTACTAAAAGGAAAATATTATATGAATACACTCCCATTTAAATGTGAGTTCCTGTAAGGCTTTCCCATAAAACAAATGTGTTTGATGCCCATAAACTGCTCGTATGAATTGCTACCTCAAATGTTTGAAATCTCACACAAATTACTCAATTTCTCCCACTGGGTCGACCCTAGTGGTGTTGAATTTTCACTTAGTAATGGTTGATATAGTTGATGGTGAACAGGAAGTAACACTTGTTACAATCTTCTTGTCTTGATCCCTTTGGCAGCATGCCAAAGATGGGTTGGTAAAGTGGATTGTTTCACATTGAACAGAGTCTTCTGAGAATACCTCGATCTGCTTCATTTGTGTTTCCTTGCTTTGCTTCATCTGTGTTTCCTTAATTTTTCCCCACAGCAACAGGTACAATCCCCCCACAACCAGCACTGATCCTGTAACACTGCACAGCATTGACACTTGAAATGAAAAAGTTGAAGGTTCACATACAATTGCATAGCTAATTTTGTTGTTTAATTCACCTTCCAAGGTTGGGACATTTATCTGTTACCAAAGGCTCGATAAGGGTCACAATGACCAGCATTAGAGGACTAAAAGCAGACGCAAATAGCGGTCCCTTCCTTCGCACACACCACGCTAAAAGGGTGTAACACACTCCAGAGGCCAAAATTCCCTGCAAAACAAAAAATATAGCTACCAGTTATAGTTTGTAATTTACTTCATTTTAACCATGCAATATTTTGGTTGTATGTGTGTGCTGGTCATGGCAAAGGAGAGTGTTTAGAAAGCACCAAAAACACATATTTAATCAGTTACCGCAGAAACTGCTGTTACAAGCCTAAAGTTCCAACCAAGTTTCCACTGGCTCCAATCTTTCTCCGTAGAGAGCGCAAATAAAACGGATTGGATTGAGGCGGTTGAAGATGTTAAAGCCGCAATTGAATAGTGCCACGGAAACTTCTCGCTCATCTTTGTCTGCGGTTATCTTACAAAACTCAATTTCTGACCAAGTTTAGGCAAACAAGTTGTCTGAATTTGAAGAAATTCTAGGATGTGTTCAAAATTTAAAGGTTTTGGTAATGTTATTAAGAAACACTCTCTTGGTCTGTGCAGACTCATTTGATTATTGATCCTAAAAGTAACTGTTCCAAAATCTTTAGATCTGTATTAGTATCATAATACTTTGTACTTTGTAACACTTTTTGTAAAATCTTCAGAAAGTTATTGAAGGCAATTTTGAGTTGAACCTGGATTATCAACCACACTGAGTAAGTCAAAGCGGCTCCAAAGGCTAGTATGCAGCCCCACAATGGAGAACCTGTGGGGGCACCATGTGGTGATGGTGCATGATGCAACAAGCCAATATGTGATGACCAGAGGCATAGCTTTCTTCCTTTGTAGAAAGTGAGGATCATGGCACCACCAATTCCTGTTAAAGTTCCCACCAACTTGGCCATTCCACCTGCTGTTCTAAGATTTGACTTCTCAAGTCTGCATAATTCAAATGTCAAACTTTTCTAATCGTTAAAATTTGTTCAAAATTGAAAATCACCATTGAAAAACATTAAAGAACTTGAATTCGGTGAGTATGTTATTTGTACTGATTTCTGATTATTTTTTCTTTTTTAGATTTTTCACAGTATAGTCTGCAAAATAAATATATATAATCTTTTTTAAAAATTTTTCTTTTGAAAACCCTGATCTAAAAGTTTATTGTTTGATATGCAAGGTTACATGGAGCGTACCCGAGAGAAACAGACATAAGGTAGGTGACACCAGGGATGAGATTCAACATGGCTGTAACATATACTGCAGATGTCAACGCCAACGATTTAACGTACAGACCTTGTAGTAAGGATCCCCTGAAAATTTTTAAATCACAATCTTACACATTTTGGTTAAATTCTATATTAAATGAATTAGGGCATTAGAAATTTTACCCAAATAAGCCACAGAGAAAACCTAGGAAGACAACTTGCCCAGTAACATATTGCAGATGTTTCCTGGTCAAACACGTACCAAGATTAAAGTAGATAGATTCAAATTAACATTAGCTTTTACTAATAAAGTTATGTTATATGTGCATGGGAACTGAAACTAACTGTTTTTGTTTCATAACAATTTAAGGGGAAACTTATAAGAGAAACACCTTTCAACGATGAGAGCAAGGGGAACAATGAAGGCAGTAGCAAAGATGAATCGGTAGGCAACAAGAATACTTAAGCTCATTCCATCATCTGCTACTATCTTTAACATGATATTCACCACTGCATATAGAGTCTGGAGCAGTATCATTAACAGTACAGGCTTCACATTACCTATGGCTTCAACTTTGTATAAATCATCCATCCTGCAGCACCTATGACCAAAATGCAAATCCTAGCTTCCCAAAGTATAGAATACTTGGTGAAGCAATGCAGCATGAATAAGAACAAGAAGCATCAGCTTCTGATCCCACTTTTGTTTTGACAATACTAAACTTTGGCTAGTGTTATTGGAATTAAATAATGGGTAACAGCTCTGTGAACTTCTTTTGTGTGCAGAATATATGTATATAAGAAAAATGCCCCTTTGCCATATCATGCAGACATGCAGTTTAGACTTGATAAGGAGACAAAATGAGTTCAACTTGTGCGAGTTTTTATTTGTTTTTGGTCCCTTCCTTTACATTTTTCGATCTTTTATAAATTTTTTATATTTTCTTTTTTAATATCTTTATTTTCCAACACCTATAGGTTGCGTTTTACATAAGGAGAAACCTGATGAAGTATGGTTGCCTCCGAAAGGTCTGCAGGCGAGAGTCGTTGAAGTTATAACCACTCTCAATACGTGTTGATGTAGAGTGAATGTACGTAAAATTCACTTAGACCATGAACTACATAAAATAAAGGAAACGATAACAGTGAAAACTCAAAGAACAACTAGAAGATTAATAAAGGTGAACAAGAAAAACTCACACAGAAGATTAACGGGTACAAGACACCTTCATATGAAGAGACATAGACCACATTATAATTCAAATTCTCGCAATTAATAGGTAGTTTGGTTGCAATTTCGTTTTCCTTCGCTGATAACAGACCAACACTGGTTTAATCCATTTTATTATGTTTTTGATGCTTAAATCCATATTTCTTCATTGTATTACCTTAGTTTACTTGTACGAACATAACTTGCATAGTTAATTTCGGTTCTGCATGTTAAATCAGATTTTCCTAAATTTAGGAGATAGATTTTGTAGTTTAGGTAATTCTGCTATTTTTAGGATTTTAATTCTGCAATCCTTCTTTGAAGTAATTTTCTGTTCTAGGCTTCAATTAGCATGATTCTAAATCACTATGCATACTCCACTCATGATTTCATCCATTCTATTGCATCAATCCGTTGTGTATTATCCGTTTTGCATCAAAATGCAAAACTGGTTTTCATACAATGGAATAATACTGTTTTATTTGGTTCACATCCTCAAACACCTTTTTATTGTATTTGACCTGAATTTGTTACCCAGCTCTCCTAAAAAATTGATATATTAAGGTTCATATTTTCAATTGTAAATTTTTATTTTGATAAAATAGTTGTATAATTTTTATTTTATTTATTTATCTTTGTATCTAATACAATAAACTCATATGTATATATTATTTAAGGTATTAGAATTGAATAAGTGTTTTTTACAATCGAGATAAATGAAAAGAAACAGTGTAATATTATATTAAATTTTCATATGTATAGACTCAGATCAAACATGTAATCTTTTTTATTTTTCTTATTAAATCTATTAATTTATAAATTTATATTATTTTTTTTTCTGTTTTAGAAACATCTTAATTATTTAGCACAAAAGTATGGGTCGACCATTGAATGCAGAGGGTCTGACGACATTAAAACATTGTGTCATTTGATATAATGATTTATTGGTCGGTCTCTCCAAAGGCATTGAGAAGCTCAATTTCTCCTTTATGTAGCATTTACAAAACCACATGATAGAATGTACAAAAACCAAGGCAATCCAGAACATCTATCCCACATTTCTCTTCATTAATTCACCACCTAACTCTACACAACAGAACTATAAAAATGTAAGTTTCTCTTCTCATATAATATGGTTAAAGCACTTGTGAAACCCCATATAAGAAAAACACCATATTCATAAACAAGAGAATGCTGCATAAGTTGAAAGCATACATTCTAATGGTGGTTGTGCAGATTGCATATGCAGCTGTTAACGTCATCTACAAGCTAGCCATAAACGATGGCATGAGCATGAGGGTGGTCACGGCCTATCGTCTCCTTTTTGCTTCGCTTTTCACTATTCCCGTTGCTCTTATCTATGATAGGTTCTTCGTTACTTTGCCTTTTCTTTCTTTTTCCAATTACACCATTTACTCTCTCCTAACATCATCATCAATGTTAAATAACAACACATCTTAGAATGTTTTGTTATCAGAAAGACGAGGTCAAAGATTACTTGGAAGGTGCTTTTCTTGGGATTCCTGTGTGGATTGTTTGGGTATACTACTGAATTCTTCATATAAGTGATTTCACTTTCATATATTATACAAACGATGCTGATATATATGATTATTTATTTATTTATTTATTTCAGAGGAAGTTTATTCAGTAACTCTTACCTTGTTGCGATGGATTTAACATCAGCATCGTTTATGTTGGCTATGATCAATCTTACTCCTGCCATTACCTTCATTATGGCCTTATCCTGCGGGTATACTCCTACCTATCTTCTTCTCAGATTTTCGTACTATTTTAATACAAAGTATTCATACAATAAAGATGAATATTACATAAGAATCATATTATAAATCTCCAAGTATTAAAACGTCCAAAAGCAGACTAATTAAAATGAATTAACATATTCTAAAAGATACAACAATTTTGAAGTAAATAACACCCCCAAAGTAAGTTTTAGATTTTGATACACATTGGTTCAAATGTCTGCATAAAATTTTATACTATAGTAATTACTATATGTTTACTTTAGCCAAATTAACTTTTGATTTGTTATATATAGATTGGAAAAGTTAAATTTGAAAGTAGCAGAAGGGAGGGCGAAGGTGATAGGCACCATAATTGGAATTAGTGGGGCAATGTTGGTGACCTTTGTGAAAGGCACAGAAATTAATATTTGTTCCTTCAAAATCAACCTTATGCATACACATCACAACCCATCATCACCCCATCAGTTTCGAAATAAATTGTTGGGAGTTCCATTGGCCATTCTCAGCTGCTGCAGTTATTCTCTGTGGTATATACTACAGGTAATATAATCTTGTTTTTTTTATCAGTTATTATCAACAAAAAAAGTCACAGTTATTTTTTGGTCATTTTAGACAACATGAACTTCGAAAATGATCGACATGTTTATGCTGTTTGAGTAGTGTTAATTAGTTTTTTTGTGATGCGTGGTGATAAGGCTAAATTGAATGAAGAATACCCAAATTCAAATTCAAGCACAGCTATAATGAACACAATGGGAGCACTGCAGGCCACCATTTTCACTCTGTGTGTCGATAGGGATTGGAAGCAGTGGAAGCTGGGTTTCAATATCAGGCTTCTAACTGCAGCTTATTCGGTATGATCCTAATTTACAATTTCATATTCTAACTATAAAACTCTCATTTTTGAGAACTTATCCAATGAAAAAAAATGAGATAAGTGAGAAATGAAGTGTTTACGCAGGGAATTGTGGCCTCTGGAATAATGGTTGTGATCATTGCGTGGTGCATAAAGAAGAGAGGTCCTCTATTTGTGTCTATTTTCAGTCCTCTACAGCTTGTGCTGGTGGATATAGCTGCATATTTTATGTTAGATGAGAAATTATATTTAGGAAGGTATTTTCTAAATCTTAGTCTTAGTTTTACGTAAACAATTATGATTTGGTATGATTAATCTTATTTGGTTAAGTTGAACAGTGTAGTTGGAGCAGTGATGATCGTGTGCGGTTTATACGTGGTGCTTTGGGGTAAAGCCCAAGAATTGAAAAAGAAGAAGTCTGAATTAGTGTCATTAGAAAACACGACCAGAGGAGAGTTCGAAAATGTTGAGGTTGTAAGCTCAGCACCTAGGTCACAACAACCATGAATGTTGCTCTTCACATCAGAGACTACTTACAGAAAATACGAAGAACAACTTATTTTGTTCTTTTCTGTTGGGAGAAATGCACACTCTGTTTAGATGGTGATATATAGAGCAAGTTCTTTTCTTCAGGAATTGCTTGTGTCTTGTTTTTTGATTGATACCTTTTGTAATTGATTAAAGTATTCAACTTAAAACAGTTAATATTAATTAAAAGTTTTTAACGCACCCAGTTGAGATTTTTTTGAAAAGGGTCATATTATTATATTTATTAATTTTTTCCATTCCATTTTTGTTTTTTGTTTTGTTCTCGTTGATCTTTTTAGTTCTCTCTAAATTATATCTTGTATTTATGGTGTTTATCTTATATTAGTTCTTTGACACATGTATATATAGGTAGGCACAGAAACACATAAAACATATTTATTGTAGGATGGTGGTAGTTTGACACCAATATTATCATTTGACACTTCTATAAATTAATATTTTATTCAAATAATAATATTTTATTAAGAAAAGTTAATGTCAAATAATAGTTATTTGAGAATGACGGTGTCAAAGTAACTTTTTCCTTTATTGTATGCTTTTTCAAGTAAAGACGTACGATAGCACATCAAGTATTATATAAAAAGAATATAAAAAATAGAACAAACAAGTAAAATAAGATTAAATATATTAAAAATCTATTATGATAAAACTTTTTAAGAAAAATTCATATATTTATTTTTCATATATTATTCAACTTTCTACTTTTTGTCAAAATTTTTTAACATTAGATACTTAACAAAAGATGATAATGGGAATTGTTCCAACATAGTAAAAAAAGGTTATTTTTCGAATCTAGGCAAATCTGCCTCCAAACCTATGAATCTCGGTAAATTTGAAAAAAATTTCAAAATTTGGCAAGTTGTGTATTCTCCACATGATTTCATTTGAAGAAATTGTGCTCCTCCTAGAATATTTTCCTTGGGTCAATTGGTCAGCTTTGAAGTCGTGAGGGCCCAAGACAACTTTCATTACAAAGTTGATGTAATCGATTACAAAAATGTATGAAGTGCACCTGGGTTTTTGTAATCGATTACAAAGTCTATGTAATCGATTATCAACCAATTTTGGATGTTGGGTGCATTAAATAGTGACAAATCTTGTGTTTCTCAATGTCCCTTCTTGCTCTTGAATCGTGTAAAGACATAGAAAATGGATTTTTAGAAGTGATAGTGGTCTAAAAATAGTCAGACTCAATTATTTTAATATTAAAAGGTTTTAGAATAAATAGAATTGTTATATAAGAATTTTATCATTTTAAAACATAATATCTCTTTAGAAATCACTTTTCTAGAGTTCTCTAACTTCTCTTTAAGAATTCTTCCTCTTTGGTAATCTAATTGAAGAACTGAGACCGTAAAAGTGATCCTCGCGGAGAGTTCTTCAATTTGGATCGATCATTTTATCTGTTCGTGTAAGTTAGTTTTCTACCCCTTTTCTCGGTCCAATATGTTTTGCCCTTGCATGCAGTCTTTCTTTCGGTTGCATGTGTCATTTAAATCATCAGTATGAGTCTCCACTAATAAGTGATCATAACGGTATGTCCTAATCATTTTTGTGATATTTCTATATGTAGACACAACATCTTGTGGAGTTAGAGGTGTATGACGTTTATATAGTTGTCTAAGTTGGATAACATGTAAGGGAAACTAATTGCATTATTTTTAAGTTACAAACATGTTAGAATTATTATTTGTATGAGTGTACTGTGATTTTGCCGTTGTATCTGAGTTACATAATGATATGTGATATGTGAAACTATGGGATTTAGGTTTAATTATGCTTGTTTAGAAATGTTTGATGTTTTAGTATTACATTAAGATCAATTGACATTGATGTTTGTGATAAATTTGAGTTTGGTATGTGCTTAACATATGTGAAGGTTCATGGGTTGCTTAAACTTGATTGGGAATGCACAATTACACAGAATCATATTTTGCAGAATTATGTAAACTCGTTGGGCGAATTCAAAGTCTGAGGCTCACTGACTTGGGAGTTGCTGAGCGAGCATTTACTCGTTGGGCAAATTATTGAAGGATGTTTCCTCCTAGAGTCCTAGTGATACACTCCTTAGGCGAGTCATCTGGTTGCTGGTCGAAAGGACATTTGTGCACTTTCATCCAACGAGAAAATGTGTTTGCTGAGCAAGTAGATCAAAACCTGAGTAATTGTTGGTTGATAATTTTAGAATCTTTGTAACTTTTATGAATGAGTGATTGAGAAATGATTGATTATTGAGAATTGTTGATACTAATTTAAGGAGAATTAGTAGTGAATTGTTGTAGTGCATGCATTGATGTACTGTTAGAAGTTATCCTGACACTCTAATAACCATTCAAATTCTCAAGTAGAGAAGAATATGGTATGTGGTGAGAGGAGCAGGAGGTCCTAGTCTAAGGGTTTTACCTTAACCAAAGGCGTTAACGGACTAACCTTGTGTGTGGGAATGTTTACCGCTTTGCAGAGTATCAGATGCCATCACAAGTCACTACGCTAAAATTGTCAATAGAGAGCGCTTTTTTTGTTCATGGACAATGCTTTTTAGGCACTCTCTAATGGAGTGATGTCTATTAATTGAGAGGGCTTGCAAAAAGCGCTATCTAATGATTTTCAATAGATAATGCTTCTTCGAATACGCGCTGTCTATCTACACGTCAATATATGACACTTATCCAAATAAGTTCTCTCTATCTGCATGTCAATAGAAAGCGCTTCTCCAAATAAATGCTCTCTATCTACACGTTAATAAAAAACGCTTTAATTAACAAACATTGTCTATTTGATGCGTTTTTTTTATAATTTATTTTATTTTCATTCATTTAAACAAATGTGTTTTACAATACGCAGTGCTTTGAACAAAAAACGCTCTGTATATTTTATAATATAGCTTACTTCTATTGGAATTGTTCCTCCTTCATAATATGTGATAATTTCCTTCATATAGCAACAAATGTAATACCTACAATCATTGTCGTTGGCCTGTTTTGGACATTAGAAAACCAAAAGTACAAAACATGAATATAATTGGTATTAACAACATTCATTGATTTTCAAATAAATAATTGTAACTACCTTAATTGTTGTCCACTTGATATTGCTTAACTTAGCCTTTGAAACCTTATATCCTCTTTGAGCTCGGTAGGTTTGTATAACCTAGTTAATAAATAAAAATAAAGCATGTAAGTAAAAAAAAAAAATACAACTACAAGTATACATATATGTGAATTACATGTATATTCTTACATGTCAAAAAACTTCTTCAAATCTTGCCTCATATTAATGTCATTGTGTAATGGGTCAAGATAATAAATTATCTCTATCTTAATATTGATTGCGAGCAAGTCCCAATGTTGGCTACAATTCGAAAAAATCAACAAAATTAGATTATGTGCATCTAACTGAAAATAATATATTGTTCATAAAGTTGGAAAAAAAAGTATTACCTTGTAATGATAGGTGCAACAACAAACTTATTAATCACCCCATTATCAAGAAAAATATTGACTATTTTTTACATTCTCTCTTTCATAGGTATCTCATGTGCTGTTATTTGGGATGATAAAAAAAAGAACTTCTTGTCATTTGGTTTAATAAAAGTTTGATATAGGTACCTTATGAAAGAAAAATATAAGAATACATTAGTAATATCATACATAAGAGCTACTAATCAAAGAATAAAGTTAATGATAAAAAGTAGTATTATGTACCCGATATATATAGAGATTGTAGATGCACCTAGCCATGCATAGTCAATAACTTCTCCAATAATTTATGCATTAACAATCTCTTTATGTTCATCTAGTCCAAATATGACTTTCTCCATTTCTATTGGAGAAAGTGACTTTGTAGGCTTTAGTTTCATGTATAAAACATATAAAGTTAGGATAGACTCCATTCTTTATAGGATAGAATAACTTTGCTCACTCACGCAAACAAAATAGTATGCAAGTTCACTCCAAAGCTTCGTAAATTCCAATTAACCCATTGCTTGTGCACCTCGTGAATTGCATTTCGAATAGAAAAATTCATAAAAATGTGCACCCTAAACCTCATAAATATCAATAATCTCAACAAGGGAGGCATATGACAAGTTCAATCGCGTTCACTCCTTTTCACCCTTTCCCCTTACAAAAACATACTCAATAAAAAATTTCTCAGCAATAGAAATCACACTAGATGATTACGAAACATTACCTGTATCAAGTGCGACATAGATGTAGACAAAAAGCACAAGTGCAGAATGAGTCTTGGACACTGAGTGCGGAACGAGTGCGAAATGAGCGCGAAACGAGTGCGGAACAAGTGCAAAGTGTGGAACGAAAAGCACAAGTGAGGGTGCTGATGAAGAAAGGAATGCGAGGGTGCCATTTTTTTAATTAAAGTAGCAGAACAATAGACAACGCTTTTTAATTACATGCTCTCTATTAGTATCCCAGTACATAACACTCATCTCTACAAGCTCTCTCTTTTGATTTACTAAATTTTTTAAAGAAAAAAAAAATTAAAGATAGATAACGCTTATTAAAAAACATGTTGTCTATGTGAAGCCAATAGATAACACATTTTGTGTTTCTATAGAGAGCGCTTTTTTAATTAAGCGTTCTTTAAAGTGCGTTGTCTATTGATAATTTGGGCGTAGTGAGTGCAAACTTACCAGGGTCCAACATCAACACATGTATGAAACATGATGATTTATTATGTATGACTTAATTATTTGTATTTTGTAATGATTAAATCTTTTATTACAATAGCTTACCCTTCTTCTGTGTTTTGTCTTGTGTTGTTTGTCTTTTTTTTTTGTGATGATCACCTATTCAGTGAGAGTAGATATGGTTGCAGTTTCAGAGACACCCCTGAAGGATAAGAAGTCATCGGTTAACTTAGTGGAGTGTTTCATTGGAAGCTATTGTAAGTGATTAGTCTGCGTGTAGAGCTAGAATTGGTGTTTAGTTGGTTTGTATAAATGTTATATTTTTATAGCCTTATCTTTTGTAAGACTGCATTAATATACTTCATCCTATTTTATTAGTTTTAAAGCTGCTAAAATTGGGATGTTCCAAATCGACTTTAATATCTTGGGAGAACTTTTCTCCTCGTAGAGCATAACCTTGTTTTCCTCCACCACAAATGCTTTCTTTTAACTTATTTAACATGCTCAAAATAGAGATTAGAGGTAAAACAAACATAAAACAACTAAAACACAAAGTAATACAACATACACTAAACTTGAGAATATAACAAGATAAAAGTTAGGTAATATAGTTCATTTATTCATGACAATAAACACACAAAAAAGAGGTAAAAATGGACGTTACCAATGCAAAAGAGATATTCTGCATGACATAATTAAAGGTATGGGCTTGGATCACAAATAGATATCCAAAGACAAATTTTATGTACTCAAATTGGTATATTCCCATAACATGCATAAAATCCTTAGCCTAATAATCAAATGCATAGAAGATAAGGTGATAGAGGAAAAAACCCAGCTTAGTAAGGGTGTGGTGCAAAGTAGTTTGAATGGTAGCAGGTTTCAATGTTGTTGGAAATTGCCTGGGAGATATTGCATTCTTAACAAGGTTGCAAACCTCCCTTTTCTTCTTTGCTTTTAAGCTTTTGTAGGGTTAGAATGATCTAGTCAAGGCAGCTTGAACCTGCAACTTGCACTCAAAATATTTTCTTAGATAAAGGAAGTTACCACAATTGAGGATACTAGGGGTGTGCTGTTGAACCTGCAGTCAGGGAGTATGTCAATTGAGAATCTACTCATCCATGATCAAACAAACAAGTGTAAAAGGTAAGACAAATGGTGAACTATTTCGTTGGTCCATAAGTTACTTGGAGACCAAATAGTAGATGAATATAATAAAGACTTCCATGTCTTATGAATGGTAGACAGATGGGAATTTTAAATTATATGTAATTGTTTCTTGATAACTTATCTTTTTATTTTACAAGAAATGTATGTATATACATTGTAAAAGGGTTTGAGCTTCCCAAAAGCTCTATTAGTAATACATAATCAATATTGCTTATAGAAAAAGAAAAAAAACCTCTTAATTGTTAAACAATGTAACCATATGAAGAGCAATGAACTAAAAATGGTGTTTGTTTAGGATCAAAGTAATGAGTTTGTTTTAGATGAAATTGCAAACTTATAATATTTTGCAACAAAGCGAATCACCCTTTTGAGAGGAATAATAAGTTAGGATGCAAAAGAGAAATTCACTCTCATTTGAGGCTGCATCACATTGCTTGCATCACCAAACACCCATTTGCACCCTTTCACTCTCGGCCACAAACTCACTCTTCTAGAATGGCTCAAACATATGGTTATGGCTTTGTTATGATTCAAGTTTTACTCCAAGTGAAAAGTAATTTCTATATCTGATGTAAAAATTTATCTAACCACTTCAAATAATCTAAAAGTAAAAAACTTGTGGCAGTGGTTTCTTCATTTTAATTGTACACCATTTCTCATATATAATTTCTTTATTTTTCGTTGAGATGATTTTTATTATTTTTCTGTTTGCTATTTTATTCACCTAATCTGTTAACTAATACCACTCAGATGCTTCACAGCTAGCCATGTATACTATTCACACAACACTACATGTGGGCAGAATTTCACATTTCTCTTTCTAGTTTTATATATTATACTATTTGCCAATATATGAATTTACATCATTTTCGAAAATTAATTTAGGACCAAATCAAATATACACCTATTGTTATTTTTATTGCTAACCCATTCACGTTTTTATATATATATATATATATATATATATATATAATAAAACCCCTTTTCAAGCTATTAATTAAGAATGAAACCAATTTGTCTCAATTACTAGACTTTTTTTTCTATTATTTTTTTTAAATATATGTAATTTATAAATTATGGTTTCTTATAGCACATTTATATAAATTAAAATGATATAACATACACTTAAATACAAAAGTTATTTAAATATGTACTAACTTTTATAATTCATTCTTTTTATATATTTAAAATATTTATATCCGTTACCACTAAAACATATATTTTGTAATAAAGTCTACAAAATAATTTATAAATATATTAAAAAGGGCAATAATATAAAATAATTGTAAAATATAAACTTAATATAGATTGACAACACACTTATTTATTATAATTTTGTAGAGCTTATTTGCATAAACATTTTTTTAAACGAAAATTAAAAAAAGAATTATCTTTCAGTTACAATTTACTTAAAAATTAAATTTTATACAAGTTAATATGACTGAGCGTTCATAAATTAGATTATACTTAAACTGATTTTAATCTATTTTTTTTCTTTTTCTAAAAGTATTTACGAATAAATTAGTATATATACTCATATAATTTTGTCAATAATCTTGAATTTTAAACAATTAAGTAATTGAGCTAAGTATTTAGAGAGAAAAAAAAAAAAAGAATTGAGTGTCTTTATTGTTAACTACAAAGTTGTCTTCATAGTCCAAAAGATACCAAAATGGTTTGGACATGGTTACCAAAGTAGTTATTATTATGCAATGCTCCTACTGATTTTTGGCAATAATTTCCATTCTTCTTTTTCTTTTTCTTTTTTCTTTTTCTCCTTTCCTCTACAATCCATGTTCCATCCTGATCAAAGAGAAAAGGCGTGGAGCACGATTAACGGCTAAAATTAGCGCCGCCTTAGGTTTAGGTCAAGTCTTCAAAGCAAGGGTTAGGCCCATTTCTCATATTTATTTTCATATCAAACATTTTTGGACAAATTATTTTACAAGTGTAAATTGTTAATATTTATATTAAAAATTAATTTAATAATAAAAAAACTATTCCATTACAGACTTTTATTTTCAAATTCCTAATATAACTTTTTCGTTAGTCTATTTAAAGTGAAAGTTGATATAGACTTTAATATATTTTCAATCTCTCAAATGTAAATAAATTTCTTATATTTACTTCCAACTTTAAAATGCTTTTAGTTTTGATGTAAAAAGTTTGTTCCAATATTTATTTTTGTTTATGTTATAAATTATTTATATTACAATCTATTTTGAATTTGCATTTCATGTTATCACTTTTTTTTTTTTAAGTTTGTCTTTTAATGATTTTAGGCCGAAAGGTTTGGAGTAAACAAAAGTAAAACGTACTTTTTGTCAAATTACATGGAATATATATATATATATATATATATATATATATATATATATATATATATATATATATATATATATATATATATATATATATATATATATATATATATTCTCTTACTTCCAATTTTAATTGTATCATGAACAATTCTTTATTAATTCTTTTATTCCCAGTGAACAGTATGGTATATTTGTTCATTAAATGGGTGTCAAAAATTTCAAAAATAAATATTACAATAATTAACTGTAAAATTTGACATGTCAAACAGTAATAATGTTAAGTTTAATTACAGAAATTATATTCGTTACCTTTAGATACGCATTTAGTCATTAAATTGGTTCCTGAATATGCTTTTGTTCTGTTAGTACCTGATTAATTGAACTATAAAAAATGCAACTTAATTTAAGCATGACTTCTTTTATTCAGTGACTGGTTATACCATTGATGAAGTAGTTTGACTATTCAGTAATATTGGATAAATACAAGTGTGGTTGATTTTCTACATACATACACATATATAAATGCACTACTTGGGCAAATTAGAACACACATGTCTCCATATTTTTTCTCTATTTTCTTCTTCAATCTCAACCAAACTTGATTTCAGCTTGTGCAAAGATGAAGAACCTAGTACAAGACTTAAAGCCTGTGGTGCTGATGGTATTGGTTCAAATTGCATATTCTTCTGTGAATGTGCTCTATAAGCTCGCCATAAATGATGGAATGAGCATTAGGATTGTCACTGCATATCGTCTTATTTTTGCAGTAGCTTTCACTTTTTCTCTTGCTCTTATTTTCGAAAGGTTCATTCTCAACGCTCATGCTTCTTTTCTTCATTTTAAGCACTTACAACACCACTTCAATTACAAGAACAACATGATTCCATTTTCTTACTTTCTTTTTTTCACATTTTTAAAACAGAAAGAACAGACCAAAGTTGACATGGAGGGTGCTTTTCATGTCATTTTTTAGTGGCCTATTTGGGTATGTATCTATCTATATCTATATGTATGCATGTATGTATATGGTTCATTTAAACTTTATCCATATATTTATTTATGTCTGTCATTGTGAAACAATATATAGTGCAAGTTTATTGCATAATCTGTTCCTGGAGGCCTTGGATTTGGTGTCTGCAACATTCGCTACAGCAATTTATAATCTTGTTCCTGCAGTCACTTTTATTTTGGCTATCTCGTGCAGGTACGTAATCACCAGTTATATCCATTATATGATAGTTTTTTCTTCTATTTCTATTTGAATGTGTTATGAGTATAATAGAAGAATTTATAGACCATATATTTAGGGAGAGAGACAGTGCTATAGCCATCATTACAAAAATTGCAATCAGAATCCATGATGAGTTTAGTGACTTAAATCTGGTTCACTAACTCCAAAAGTGCTGTTACGTGACTTCTTATAATTGATAAACCTTTATTTTTAGTTGCAGTGGAGGACGCACATAACTTGTGTATATAAACTTCTTGAATGTCAACTTCAAAGACACGACGTGATAGTAATTAAAAGTTATTTTATATCTTTATTTAGACCTATACTAACAACCATAAATAAATAACATGTAAATTTATAGGTATAAAATGACAGACCTGTGTCATGCACGCACACACCATGAACTCAATATAAAAATGTTTTTATAAAACTAAAAGCATCTTTAATTAATTAGAGTTAACCTAATCTACTTATTTCATTCTTATTGTAGTCTTTTTCAGTTTTAGTTCTTAACTATATGATAAAACTAAATACTAGTCTTTACACAGTTTTTCCTCTACAAGAAAAAAGCAAATTTATTCACGGTCAAAATTTATTGATATAAATCAAAATTACGTATAAATTACCCACAATAAAAAATTTATTGGTTAAATATTTGTCGATTGATAAATTTAAAAAATAGAAATCTATTACTAATAGATTTACTAAATTTTTTTACCATAATATAATCAAAGTTTAAAGCATAGATTTGGCATCCATTTTCAACATAAATATGTGTTACTAATAATAAATATTACAAATTACAAACAAATTTTATTAACATATTTATAATTGATGGATATTTTTATTGATATAAAAATTCTAATTTATAGATGAACTTTATTAAGGAATCTATTACCAATTAACTATTTAATCGATAAATAAAATTTTAAAATTTATCAATAAAATTCGTGAACAAATTTTAATTTATCAATAATTTTATTTTTGGTCACTAAAATTTTATCGATAATTTAACATTTTATTTTCTAGTGTTTAGAAAGGTTTAGATTTTACCCGGTGAGAAAATACTGAGTATATATGTTAATTAGAGTACTTATGTTTCATGCATATGTGTGTGGGATTGAATTTTACAATAAATTTTCTTTTAAAGGTGATAAATTTGAAGTAAAGAAAATGATAGAGACAAAATAGGTAATTTAATCTAGTATAGAATTAACATCGGTGAGCTTGGTTGGTCGGATTAATTTCTTAAATTTTGGTAGGTTGGAAAAGTTGAATATGAGAAGCACAGCAGGGAAGGCGAAGGTGGTGGGAACGATAATAGGAATTGGAGGGTCAATGTTGCTGACATTTTTCAAAGGGCAAGAAATTGATGTTAAGAGTTTCCACACTGCTCTTCTGCATAAAAATAATCATTCATTAACTCTGCATAATACTGACTCTAGCCATAGATTTCTGGGTGCTTTGTGTGGTTTTGGAAGCTGCTTCAGTTTTGCATTATGGCTCATCATTCAGGTACATATTCGTATTTTTCCATATATATATATTTGAAAATTGTGAGTTTGATTTCATATTTTGTTGAAACAGTCTAAGATAAACAAAGAATACCCAAGTCATCACTCAAGTACTGCGTTGATGTCCTTAATGGCTGCAATACAAGCCACAGCCTTTGCCCTTTATGTTGAAAAAGACTGGAACCAGTGGAAGTTATGTTCCAGTATTAGGATTCTAACTGTGCTTTATACGGTATAATTGCATAACATTTATATGCCACTAGATAAGAACAATGATCACTAATTTTGAATGAAAATGTTTTGTAGGGAATCGTGGCCTCTGGATTAGTGGTTATTGCCATTGCATGGTGTGTAAAAATGAGAGGTCCAATGTTTGTATCTGTTTTCAACCCTCTCATGCTCCTGCTCGTGGCTGTCGCTGATAGCTTGATGTTAGGTGAAAACTTATATGTAGGAAGGTATAATATAAATCAATTAATTAAAAGTAATGATTTTTTTTTTCTTAAAAAAGTCTCTCTTTCTCATGAAAAGCTATTGTTTTTCCCTTGATTCTTTTCACTGATTCACATTCTCCTTTCTTTCGTTCATAGTTTATCCATGGTTGCACTAAAAAGTTTTGCTTTAGAAGTTTTTGTTTTTTGGGTAAGTAGACTAATGACCTGAACTTTTTTGTGCATAATGTTAGTGTGATCGGAGGCGTGCTGATTGTGTGTGGCTTGTACATGTTTCTGTGGGGTAAAAGCAAAGAAGAGAAAAAGGGGAATAAGACAGTGTCGTCAGAAATCACCCAGAAACATGAAGCAACCGAAGTAGTTGTCATGTCCACTACAACAAATAATGAGAATAGTGACTGCATTAGCAGTACCAAACCCAATTGCAAAAGTAACATAGTTGCCAATGTTTCTTGACTATTCAAGGAAAATGGACACAATCACACGACATTGAAAATTACCAGCTAGAACCAAGACATGGTTTCAGGGAAAGTTCCAACTTATAAAGCTCTTCCTTTACTCGTCATGTATACTGACCATAATATATGTGTGTATTTTTCTAAGTCATTGTTCACTTTGAGTGTTTATTGTCACAACTGAAACGTAAAGTTGTCAATTGCCATAAAGTTTTCCACAAATTTAGTGTTTAAAAGCACTTGACATTAGAGTTTCAGTTAACTCACTAATTGATGTAGTTTATATCCGTCTTAATAAGTTTTGCAAATTTTCTCAGATGATCCATCCTTTTAATATATATAATGATGGAACTAAGACAAAAATTCCTGGAGACAAATTATATTTTTTATATATAAATTAATTTTTTTAATTAAAAAAAACTTTTCATTTCCTCTTATCATTTTCTCTCTTCAAAACACACAAATGCAAAAGAATATGACAATAATATATGTAAAAGTGAAATATAAAATAATCAAATGATTTATTAAAAAAACAAAAGTTACTTTTGGTCGGCGTACAACTCTAGGCTCTTTCAATAGAATGAAAACCAATAATTTTTTAGATAAATTTGATCAGTGGCGGATCTTGACCAAAAGTGTCGGAGGGGCCAAAATAATATAATTTTAAGATCATTAGATTCGATGATTAGTATAATGCTTCAAAAAATGACTTCTCTAACTGAACATTGTTTATCATTAATATAATGTTTCAAAACATGTGAAAAGGTAGAATCTATCTTGTTTTAGTCAATAATTTCATTTTCATTACTCTTAAATGATTAATTTATTCTTCCATTCTTTATCAATATACCTTTTTTGTAAATAATACTAAAAAATAATTGATCATAATCTAATAAAAAATTAAGACACGTAACTATTAAAAGAAAAATATATTCATTATTATTAATACATAATACATTATTTTTTTTTCTATATTCATAAAAAAATGAATATACAAAAAGCTCATGAGATAAAAAAAATAATGTGTTCATCATCAAGTAAGACAAGAGACGGGAAATGAAGAGGATAAATGAAAAATATAATGAGTTTATGTCTAACTTTTTTTTCTTTAAAAACAAAAGGATGACATATGAGAGTGATAAATTATTACAATTTGTGAAAAATTAAAAAGACAATGAAAAGGAAAATAAAAATTATGTTAATAACTATTTGGTTTAATTACTTTTTTGATTCATGTTTTCCTTTAAAAATTGGTCCTCAATTTTTTTTTAATCTCAATTTGATCTCGATTTTTGAAAAACTGATGTAATTCAATCTTTTATGATAAATTTCGCTAAATTCTTTGAAACAGGTCAATGATTTGTTCATTAAAATTGAGACTCTTAATATGAATGATTTGCTTTATTGGTGTAATTAACATAATCCTAGTGTCAATTTTTAAATAAAAAGCTGAAACCAAAAGAAAAATTAAATGTGAATATTTTTATTTTTTATTATATTGAATTTTATATTTTATTATATATTTAAATAAAATATTATTTTTATTTTTATTATATTTAATTTTATGTTTTATTATATATTTACATTAAATATTATGTTTAAATAAAAGAAATAAAATTAAAAAATATAATTTTTATTAATTTTTAATATACATTGCCTACAATTTAAAAAAATTTAAAATTTTTATAAATTTATATATATATATATATATATATAACTCAAAAAAAAAATCAAAATTTTGGGGGGCCAGGGCCCTCCTGCCCCCAAATAGATCTGCCCCTGAATTTGATATTGACGGACCTCATTTTAGATAAATCCTTCATATCTCATCATTTTGATTTGGTGCTCATCAATTTTATTTGGTGGGTATTAACAAATTTAAAAGGACACTTATCCAAATAACGTTCTAGAGAATTTTCAAATTCATTTCATGTAACTATAAGAACTTTAGAAGGTTGTTTTTTCTTTTCTTTAATTATTGCATTCTTATGAAGTTTCTCAAGTTTAGTTGACGTAAATGTATTTTTTCAACTTCATCACAAGTCTTTCTCTTGAAAAAAAAAATCAATATTTTTACTTTTTATCATAATTTTTCTAATATAAATTTGTCAGCTCTCTCACCTGTTTACGAAAAGATAAAATTATGAATACCCAATTATAAATCTCAAAATCCAGACTCAATATTTTAAGAAAATTAACAATCTCTAAATGATTAGTTTCCTATGCCTTAAAGTAGATTCCTAATTATACTCTTTCTTTACATAACTTCAAAGTCTAAAAGAACCCTATTTACATAAAGAAGAGTTTGATAAACCATTAGATCATTATTTTATGATCTCTAATAGATAGAGATATGCCATAATGTAGAAAAACCACATACAAGAGAAAAACAATTGCTATAGAAAAAAGGGATAGACAATCAACTTACTCAAAAGAAGAAATTTTTTTCGTCCAAAATGTCCCTTAGCTTCTCAATATTGCCTTAGTGCAATTTGATTTTGAAAATGATGAGAGATTGAGAGTAAAAATTGAAATAGAAAGAATAGATAAGAAAGAGATGAAGGTAGGGAAGAGAAGGAAACCAAATAAAGAAAAATAAAGAATAAAAAAAATAGTGAAAACGTGATTTTCAAATTTAATTTTTTTAAACTAAATTAATAGAAATAATAAAATATATAAATATATTTTTAAAATATATTAAAAATAAATAAATAAAAAGGTTGGAGGAATCATTATTCTCCTCTATCTTTTATATATATATATATATATATATATATATATATATATATATATATATATTATATTATGAATTAATAGTATGAAATTTGGATTAAATATGTTTTTGATTCCTGAATTTTTAGTGAAAATTTGAATTAATCCCTCTTCGAATGTTAGTTAAGAAACGTGTTTGAAATCTTAAATAAACTTACAAAAATTTGGTTAAAAGAGTTAAATTCACACATCTCTAAAATTGAGGGACTAAATTTGACTAAAGTTTCGAAGATGAACTAATTTCAATTTTCACTTAAAGTTAAGAGACAAAAAACATATTTAACCCTATTAGTTTCGCTTCTTGTCTCCTCTCGCTTATCTCTTTTCTTTTCTTTAATTCTTCTACACATTGTTTTGTCGTGCTTCCTCTTTGTTTTATTGCAGTGGGATTTTTTCATCATCAACATTTATGATGGTAGAAGCTTCTAATAACATGCTATTAGAGTCATGATTTAAAGTCTATTTTAGTGAGATTTATTTTTTGTTGGACATATTGTTTCATCTGTTATCGGGCCATCTATTAATGTTTAGTCCTACACACGAAATGTATATATTTCGATATGAGGGAAGTGTGTGAGAAGTCCTACATCAAATAGATTATGGCAAGTATGAATTCCACTATTAGGGTTTTTGACACACTAGATTGAAACTATGGAAAGTATGAATTCTACTATTAGGGTTAGGAGTGCTTGCTTCACTAAAAAACGAAGAAAAGTGAGGTACTGTCCATGCGTTCCTACATCAATTCCTTCCCACAATTATTTTCAATGTCATTCATTCGATGATCCCCATGTCCAAAGATTCATCCAAGAGCCTTTGTTACAGTGTTGCTCTTATACTATTCACCTGCTTATTACTAACATGCTCATTCTTATCGTTGGCAGACACGACAACAACCTCAGTCCTTCTTAATTCTGTCTCCGATGACACCAAATCAGTTGGTGGTTTCATTTCTTTGCTTTTACCCCACAGCACCATGTACAACCCACACACAATTAGCGCTGCGCCAACTACACTGAACATATTTAAAAATAAATAAAAATCAGTCACGCGCACGACAGAAATTAATTAACACCATAATATTCTATTCAAGGAATATTTATTAAGAGAAAAAATGGTGGAAAAGAAAGAGTGCATACGTTCCAAGGTATAGTTTGTTTTGTAACAAGAGGGAAGCAGTAGGAGCCACGATCACAAGGGAAAGGGGGTTGAACACAGATGCATACAAGGGACCTCTCTTCCGTACACACCATGAAGTCACAATATTCCCAAATACAGTCACCACAATTCCCTGCCACAAAATTTTAGTTCCAAAATATAAGAAAATGCTAAATTTCCATTTCATTTTGCAGTTGGTTAATGTAAGAGAAAAAAAAAAGACAGAAAGAGAACGCATGCTAGATAGGGCATGTACTAATATGATGAAAATTGGAAATATGAAGAAAATAAAGTAAAAATGAGTAAATATATAGAAATTGAAAAATGGTTATTAGCGTACCGAATAGAGTGCGGACAAAATCCTAATAGCCGAAGGCAACTTCCATTGATTCCAATCTTTTTCAAAACAAAGGGCAAAGAGTGTGGCTTGTAGTGCCGCCATTGAATTCATTAACGATGTACTTAAGTGGTGGCTTGGATATTCCTTACTCAGCTTAGCCTGTTGTACATAATTAAAATGTAAAACCACAGCAAACATATATATGATATATGCAACATGCCTACTGGTATTAATTAAAACATAAAGTATATATGTAACAAGTGTATGTACTGATCTTACTAGAATGAGAAGAAAATGAGTAAGAAAAGAAAAGTTATGGGTATAAAAGTTTTCTAAATTTTTCTACTCAAACAATGCTAACTTCTTGAAGGACAACCAAGCGGAATTACAGAGTGTGCTACGGGTTTTATATATATATATATATAAAGATGTCAATTTGGCACGGTACACATGGTTTGACATTAGTTGTGACAAAAAGTGGTCACAAGAATAAAAAGCCTCCTATTACAAAGGTTGACTGCACAAAAAATCTACAAAAGTCTCGTGGCCAAGTCCAGACCATTGACTTTCCTTTTTTACATGAAAATATATTATTTTTTTAAAATATATTATTAAACTTTCGATTTAGGTTAGTTTGTCTCGATTATAGGCATGTGCTAGTCTCGATCTTTGCCATAGGCTAGCCCGTTACGACTTTCGACCCAGTTTCAGTCGTTCGCCTAGGCTGGTCCATCTCGACACTAAGTTTAGACCAACCTATCTCAGCTTGGGTCAGCCTGTATCAATTGTTGGCTCGAGCTTTCCCATCTCAGTTGTCGGCTTAGGCTGGCCTATCTCGGTTGTCAGTTCAGGCCGAACCAAAGCCGACCTTAGTTTATATTGGTCATTGGTTGGGGCAAACCGAGTCTGAGTCATCTCTTACTTCGACTTGGACTGACCCGTCTCGACCTACAACCTATTATAGTCCGTTTCGGCCTCTAACCGATTACGACTTGTCTCGGCCTTCAACCCGAGTCAGTTCGTCTCAGATTTCATCCCGAGTTGGACTGTCTCGACCTCTGACCTAGGATGGCATGTCTAGTCCTCTCGCCTGGACTGATTGGTTTCGAGCTCCGACCCGACTACCTTGTCTCGAACTTCAGCCCGTCTTAATTGTCGATCTAGGTCGGTGCATCTAAAACATTGGTTTGGGTCAATGCCTTCCGGCCTTCGGCCCGACTCGTCCCAACCGTTGACCTTGGTCGGCCCGGTTCTTCTTGGCTATCATGTCGAACCAACCCGTCCCAACCAGGCTGACCAGTCTCGATTTTCAGTCCGTGCCAGTCCGAGACAACTTCGCTCGATCTTTGACTCAGGCTTAAAATGTTATTATTAGGAGTTAATTAAAGTATTTTAATGGGGCCAAACCCACCTTAGCCCTGATCCTAACCCACTTGAGAGGGGACTTTGGGGGCCATGCCGTTTTTTGGCACCCTTAGTTAAGGGCCTCTTAAAAGAGGGCTTGAAGAAGGGTAGGTCTAGGCTAGCCCATAGGCCGTTAGTCAAATTAACACCTCTAGTTATATGGTAGTTTCCTTAGGTTTTTCTTGGATTAAATTTAACACCGATGAAACTAATAAAGGCAGTCCATGTATGTTATGTTATGAAGGTATTTTTTGGGAAAGTAGGAGAAATATTTTGGGAGTTTCTATACATTTTTGGGAGTTCATAATGCATTTTTCTTAGTTTATGGGAGTTATTCATGTCATTGAGTATGCTAGAAATGTTGGATTTAGAAGACTTTGGTTAGAATGTGATTCAATTTTGCTTGTCAAGCTTTATCCGATCTAAAGATTGTATACCATGGTTTATATAATGGTCATTGGAGAAAATGTGTAAAGTTTTGAAGTGGTAATTGATTTTAGGGTGTCACATATTTTTCGAGAAGGTAATGGTTGTGTAGATTATTTGGTGAGTTTATGTCGCATATTTTAATAGATTATTTGCATAAGAATGTTAATAACTTCATTTTTATTTACTTAAATTAGTAGGAATAATAATTTTTATACATTCATTTCTTAAAATAAGTAATATTCACAATTTTAAAATTTATAAATTTTACGTATAAGCCTATTAAAAATAGAAATAACTTTGAACTGAATAAAACAAGAAAGTAGAAATGTCAAAACGGGTAACCCGGACCGACCTAGCTCAATCCACACGGGTTGATCATTTAGTGAGCCAACCCAACCCGGCTCACTTATTAGCGAATCAAAAATATTCGAATCCAGCCCGACCAACCACAGGTTGGTGGGTTAAACGGGTTGACTCACGGACTCACTTAATTAAAAAAATACAATTTTTAAAATTTTTTTTAGTTAAAAATAAATTATAATTCTAATTAAAATCTATTAAACTTCAATACAATCCAAATACAAACCAAAATCAAAAAAATATGTGTTGGTTAAAAAAAAACAATCTAACTTGACCCAAAGGCAAAACCCAACTTAACAAAAAAATACTTATGTAACCCTTTATTTGCAGGTTGGCTCACCAACCCGGCTCATCACGAGTTCAATCCAAGTGAGCTGGGTTCTAGGTGAATCGGGTCAAAAATCAATCCGTATTGAAATTTGTAAAAAAAATTTAACCCAACCCAACCCAATTTGTATTGAAACTTGGCAAGTCAGGTTGGCTCGCAGATTCCAATCTATTTTGACAGCTCTACAAGAAAGAAACGCAGATAAAAAAATTATTTTTAAATGAACTGCAGGTTACTAAACGAGCTACTCTTAGATGAATTAGATGAAAAAAAACATGAATGAATAAATTGGTTAAAAAAGGTACAACTTGTGCGGCTGGGCTTTAGAAAATTAAATCTATAAAAGCAAAAGGAAAGTTATACCTGAATGATGAGCCATGCTGAAAAACTGAAACAACATCCAATACCACTTAGAACACCTATCCACTCTTTTCCATCTGATGCTCTTATCTGGCTAATGTGGTTTTTATGCATAAGATTAATGTCAATATTCTTCCAAATATTTATTTCTACCCCTTTCAAGAATGACAGCACCATCGACCCGCTAACTGCAATTATCGTTCCCATCATCTTAGCTTTCCCTGCTGCGCTTTGCAAATTTAACTCTTCGAAGCTACAAAAAAAATTAGTAATCACCACAATATTTCTGAATTCTCTTCCCACAAAAGTGGTGAAAAGTGACCTACCCACACAGGAAGGAGAGGATGAAAGTGACAATAGGAACCATGTTGAATACAGCGTTAGCATATGTTGCTGATACGAACGCTATCGCGGTGTTAAAAAGATTTTGGAATAAACTCCCACTGTTCATTTATATCATCAACAAACATTATTTGAAGTAAATTTGTTGTACAAATTAATTTAATAATAAGACCAAATAGGGGAAGACTGAATAGTTTGCATCAACCCTACCCAAATAATCCGCAAAGAAATGTCATCACGAGCACCCTCCATCTCAACTTTGGTCTGTTATTTCTGCATTGATTATCAAAATCAAAGAAAAAAAAAACCATTATCCAAAAGATGCATAAACTATGATGTGAAGATTATGAAATAAAATAAGGTGTGGTGTGTGAATTCACCTCTCGAAAATAAGAGCAAGAAATAAAGTGATAGCAGCTCCGAAAATGAGACGGTAGGCACTGAATACTCTAACGCTCATTCCATCACTTATGGCGAAGCTAACAATCACAATATTTCCAGCATATGCAACCTGCACCAGCACCATCAGCAATGGAGGTTTCAACTCTTGCACACGGTTCATTGTATTGCATTTTTTTTTAAGTTGGTTTCTTTGACGAAGGTAGCAAAGAAAATGGAAAAGATAGGGAAATGTGTGTGGAGGTTCTATATATACTCGCGGATCTTGACCAACATTTTTTGGGAAGGCAAAATATTATACTTAACATTTTTGTCACTAATTCAGTGAAAATTAATACATAATTTAGTATAACTATAACTATAAAGAAATTATACATATCTAAATAATTGTCATTCGTTTTTTCATATTCTTGAACTTATATAATAATTGAATCATAATTAAAATTTTCAAATATATTTTTTTTCAATGTAAATAACCAAAATATTCATTTTCCATTTTACTAATGTACACATATTGATTCAAAAGTCATCACAAGCTTTTATTTCATCATTGTTATGCTTATGCCACTAGAGCAGGAAGGGCTTTTGGCAGCGGTTATTTTTATCATTTTGCCCCAGTTCTGGAACCGAGGCATATTAGGACGAGGCCAAAAAGGTTAGCATAAATGCAAACAAAAAGCAACCATCTGCAGCAAATCACAAACCCTAAATCGCGTATCCTCCCCCAAATCGTGAAACCACCTTCATCACAACGACAAGTTTCTTCATGCTGCCGCCACCTACACGTCTCGCCACCATCAACGACAAATCTCCATCCACGCACAACACCAGTCTGCCATGCACCTGCAACACAACGAATTGACGCCCACTTCGCGAGCCCCAAATCGCACTTCGCTAAGCAGAACACGAATGAGCCAAACGTCAAGTAGTCACGAGTTGTTGGAGCGCAACAACAACAATGGAGGTGGGTGGCTGGAAGAAGAAGAAAAAAAATGATTCGCGATTTTTGAACCCTAACGAACCTTTTGGTCTCAATTTAGTTTTTAACCGAGGCATAAAACAGTTTTTGGCACCGGTTCAATTCCACTCGAGGCAGAAAACAATTTTTGGCCTCAGTTTAATTTTTAAGCGAGGTAGAAAACAGTTTTTGGCACTGGTTCAATTTCAACCGAGGCCAAATATCACTGTTGTAGTGGCAATTTTGAAATATTAGCCAACTTTTAGGCTTCGAGTCTTCAAAACCAAAGCATATTAGACCTTTTGGCACTGGTTTTCTGAGAACTGAAGCAGAAAGGCGTTTTCTGCCTTGGGTATATATTGAACAGAAGCATAAAAGTTGGAAAAAATTGCAAAAGTGCCACCACATCATTTTATGCTTCGATTAAGTGATAACCGAGGCCTATAACACGAGTTAAAATAGCAAAACTGCATTATTGTGCGATAAGCAACCTTATCGTCTTGTTTTCATCTTCCCTTCTTTTTTATCAATTTCAAAAAATGAGTTTATTCTTTTGTTTTTTTATCAATATACCTATCTACTAAACAAGTTTAAGACTAAAAATAATTTATCATAATCTAATAAAAAATTGAGAGACATGATTACTAAAAAAAATTATGATAATGAAGTCACAATTAAAAACCCTCTATAAAAAATTACATAATACATTACTTGCTCTATTATATTCATAAAAATGAATATACAAAAAGGTAATTAGATAAAAAAAAACATGGTTAAATATTAAACAAGTATTTCATTACCAAATGAGACAAGAGAACATTATTTTTTTTTTTCCTTTAAGAGCAGATAATAAGTTTCTGTTTAATTTTATTTTTCAATAACAAAAGAGATATGAGTACAATACCTGAAAAGCTCAAAAAACAATGAGAAGAAAAAATAAAAATTATTTTAACAATTTTTTTCTTTAAAAAATTTAATTTTATACTGTACTATTTATTAATATTAAATGTTATACTTTATAAAAGAAATAAAAAAAACTAATTTAATTTTCATTAATTTTGGATATACTACTATCTAATTTATATATATATATATATATATATATATATATATATATACATTGCAGCTTCAATGTTATTGCACGGCTCATTATATATGAACATAATCCAATTTGAGTTGCTTTTTGTGAACTATCTTAGAATAATATTTTGGTAAATATATATATATATATATATATATATATATATATATATATATATATATATATATATATATATATATATACATTGCAGCTTCAATGTTATTGCACGGCTCATTATATATGAACATAATCCAATTTGAGTTGCTTTTTGTGAACTATCTTAGAATAATATTTTGGTAAACAGTTCTGGTAAATACTTCCATTAAAGATGTTCTAATTCATATTAAACAATACACCTTTTCCTTCTACTTAAAAAATATAACAATTGACATAGATAATAACTATATTGAATTAAAAATAAATTTTTTGAACTGAATTGAGCTGAGTTGAAAAATAGTTCAAACGAACCGAGTGTTTTTATTTTAAAAAATTAAATTAAATTAAATTGCATTGAATTACAGTATGAATTAAACTAAATTGATATGAATTGACTTTTTTTTTCCAAGTGCATTATTTTTAAACTGGATACTATACAGATTGTCTGAAAAGCCTGTCACAACAAAATATACACAATTTATTCAGAAGTGTTAATCCTGAAACTAACGAATTATAAATATGCTCTTCAGATATTTTCTAATCATATATGTTTATAGAACTAACTATTTTGTAAGGTTATAATGTTAACAAATGATTATCTACAATAAATGAAAATTAAGTTTAAGAACCGGCTCAATGTCAGCGTATTCATTATTAGGAAGTTAATGCAATAAAAGAAGAATAAATGCGAGAGAAAAATGAATGTTAAATATGAGTTGAAAGTGAGGTTAAATTAAGTACAAAAGCAACTCTTAACATAACGATCACCACAATAATAAAAAATAAATAAATAAAAAGGTTGTGTTACTACTAGCATTTGTTAAAATTTGTACAAGCCAAAGAAAACAAAATTATTTATAAAAGAGTAGCGTCAATCAAAATCATATCAAAAGAAAATTAAAATTTTATTTATACAGGTATAGCGTCGATCAAGTCCACATTATGTAATTAAAAATTCATTTTTCATTTATAAAGAATTGCATCGGCTAAGTTCACGCTAAATAATAAAAGAAAATTTATTTTTTATAATGCGTGAATAAAAGAAATAAAAAATAAAATAATATTAATAAAAGAGTGGATCGACCTCATTCTAAGTTAATGCAAATTAAGATAATAATATTAGTGTAGGTTAGGCCGATACTAATTTATATATTATGAATTCGTGTGTGTTAGTGGAAATGAATATCATGAAAGTAGCTCCATGAACCTGAAGTTACTCCATGTTAAACCGCAAAAATGATGATGAACGAGATTGATGGAAGTCGAAGGGACATGATTAGAGGTAGATATGTGTTTGGAGAGTGGATTGAAAAGTGTTTCTTAAGAGAAGTTCGACCAACTCTCAAGGAAAAAGTTTAGGAAGGAAGTTTAGAAGAAAAACTATCCTAGTGAATTTAGAAACAAGAGAGCTGCAAATTTGACAGAGTTTCTCTATATAAATTCCTAGTTGATTTTACATGGTTGAGCACTCTTATTTATAGATTTAGGAGCTGACCAAAGGCTCAACAAAAAAAGAGAGGGAAATTTTGAAAATCAAGATGAGAATTGGCTCTAAAACATGCATGCTACAAGTGTGACCAGCCAATTTGGCAAGTTCATGCTTTCCTTATTGCCACATATGCAAAATGCAAGTTAGGGCTCTCCATGCAAGTGTTCTAGGGTTCCTTGAGACCTATGCTAATCCAAATAAAACCTAATCCGCTTGCCAAGGTCTGGTTACACAAGAACTTATGCTAAAAAGCCAAAATTTCACACTTGTAAAATGTCACCCGATTTAATCGATTTTGTCACTTAGCCAATCGATTAAATTGAGGTTGTCACACTAAAATGGTCAAAATACACATCCCAAGAAATGTAAGCTTTTCTAAAATATAAGGCCTAAAGAAATGACTTATTTACATTACAAAGCCAAGAAAATAACATTGGCCCCTGCCACTAGCCCATGTTGTAGCTCCTTGGATGGGTTTCCATCGTTCCCTCTCTCTTGAAGACTATCTGTCCTCAGATCGGAAAAAGTTTATTAGGACCACAACTTTAATCTTTTTATCTCTTTCGGGATCAAAGATCCATATGCAATAACCATCAAACAAAATTTGAATAAGTTCCATATTAAAAGAAAATTATATAAAAGAAGAAGGCTTTTTGTATTTTCAAAATGATTTCCTTGAAAACTAACAAAGCCCACTTCATAAATTTGTTTTTGTTCACTTTGAGTCATTTGTATCTTGTTAGCCAACAATAACTCAAAGTGTATGTTCTCAAAATCTATCGAAGAGTTTAAAACAATGGGAAGTAGAAATGAAATTAAAAACGCCTTAAGTAAGAGTAAAGGTTGAAATTAAAAAATGACAATCATTAATAAATTGAGAAGAGTTAAAATATTTGAAAACTTCCTATAAAATTTCTTATTCAATTATAATCCAGAGAGTGGGATAATATATAGGAAAGCGTTAAAATCATGAATAATTGATATACATTTATTCAATAATTTGTATATCAAGTGTTATCTTGTATTTATATAATGCATTAAAGGTTATAATAATTTTAATTTTCAAGAATTAATAAATACACCATTATTCAATTTTAAGACATAATTGAAAATTAATTTAAGAAATTATCGAAACCAAACATAATAAGAAAGCAAACTAATTTATAAATATCTAAATTATTTAGTCTTTTGTTTCTTCGTTGCATTATTGAAGTTTTGTCCATTAAAGGTCGTAAACTTGTAGAAACACTCTTCTTAACCTTATTCAACATGAAGGTAAGTTTTTAACACGCGTTGCTATTTAAGAGCAACTCTTAGTTCTTATAAATGATACGTTTAAAACACAAATTGAGAGCTGCCTAATATGTGGTCCATGACAGCACAGACCCTAAAATTGTCATTTTACAAGTACACAGAAAAATACACGCAGTTAATATGCAGAGATGCTAATTTCAGTGTGAAGACAAAAAATCGACAATTATTTTTTCCTTATCGACAATTATAAATTGTTATTATTTTATTTGTGGAAAGAGTTGAATCCCAAACATATCCTACTACCTTCTAACTTTATCGTCAAGTCTAAACATATAATTTATTCATTTTTAAATACGATGGACTAGCATTCACTGCCCTCTCTAATATTTATTTATTAAAATTAGTGGCACTGATATAGAGTGGGCCTGCACGTTCTCTTTTCTAGAATTTTTAAATTAGTAATATAACATGTGCCAGCCAAGCCAACATTTTCGTGAGAATAAAAAAAAAAACCTTTTTGGGTAGCTTTGGTTACTGCTTGAAACCTGATACGTCATCATTTCAAGTTGTCACAGAATTTCAAATCATATTAAATATAATTTATATTTATTAAAAATAGTGTAAATGTGAGTCAAAGTTCTATATTAATAAAATAGACAAAGTTAAACATTATATAAGAGTAAAGACCCATAACATCATTGTCTTAAAATTTTGATAATAAAAGTGATGTCAAATATTTTATATGTCTAAGACCAATGTCATATATATATATATATATATATATATATATATATATATAAATAAATATATATATATATATATATATATATATATATCTAGAATCACAATCTTTCGTTGACTATAACTACATATGAAAAATATATAAATTCAACAATATTCAAATACATGTCACATTTTCAATTACGATTTAAATATAGGTATCCAAATAGAAAATTTCAGATCCAATACACTACCGAGTGATGGGAGCATGAATAAAATTTAATTGACATGTCCCAAAAATTTGGAGTGCAATTCCAAATCCCATTGAAGCAAAGATTTCTATTTATATTAGTTTAACATTGGTTATATTCTGTCAAGTCTAGTTGGGTTTAGTTTTAATTTGGTTTAGTTAGTTTTCTCTACAGCCTTTTATATTCCCATTTTGTAAGCATTCTGCTTTATCAATCTGAATAGAAAGTTCTAGTTTCTGTGATATGGTATTAGTAGAGAATTAAGTATCAGGAGAGAATTAAGTCTCTGTTTTCCCTTTTGGGTTCTCTCTTTTCCGTTCTTTTCCCTTCTTTCCTTTTCTTGTAGTTTCCATGGCTTCTACTGCCGTCTCCATCAATTCTTCCACCACCACCGTCAAAGAACCTCATCAAGATCCCACCCATCCTCTTTTCTTACACCATTTAGATAGTCCCGACCTCCTTCTCACTTCGCAACTCTTAGATCACACAAATTACGTCACCCAGAGTCATGCGATGAGGGTTGCTCTCTCCGTCAAGAACAAACTTCCACTCATCGATGGAACCCTAATCACACCTTTAGACAAGGATCCTTCTTCTGCTGCTGGGTCAAGGGCAAACAACGTCGTTATCTCATGTTTATACAACTCGGTTTCGAAAGCGATTGTGACAAGCATCCTCTTCGCCTCCACCGCTCATGAGATCTTGGAAGATCTCCGAACAAGGTTCCCTTGCAAAAATGGTCTGCGCATTTGTTAACTCCGACGTCAATCTTGTCCCTACAACATGGTTCTGATAGTGTGAGTACCTATTATACCAAGCTCAAATCGATATGGGAAGAGCTTTCTAGATACAAACCCACTTTCAATTGTTCTTGTGGTGGGTTGCACCAACTTCAACAACATGCTGCCTCAGAATATGTCATGAACTTCCTAATGGGTTTGCATGATTCCTTCTCCTAAATTTGTGTTCAAATTCTTCTCTCTGATCATCTACCATTTATCAGTAACATTTTCTCTTTAATTTTGCAAGAAGAATCTCAGTGAGAAATTATTAATACCCAATCATCCTATAATTATGAAAATTTAGCTTTCTCTATTAATTCTTCTAAAAAACCCCTAATTGATAAACAAAAATTTGCTAAGAAATCTCGCCCTAAGTGCACACATTGTGATACCTTGGGACATACTAAAGAAACATGATATAAAACTTTTGGGTACCCCCCAAATTATTTCAAGAATCGATCAAATTCGTTTGTTAATAATGTTGATAGCTCTTTTGAACAAAAATCCACACATAATCCTACATTGACCACTGCTCAATGTCACCAATTAATTCAATACCTCACCACGCAATTAATTGTCACTTCTTCCACTCCTTCCATTCATTCCACTGATGACATTGCTACCAACATTATCGGTAATACCCTAAACTCTATTTTACCTATTAATGCATATCAATGGATTATCGATTCTGGTGCCACATCTCATATTTGTTGTTACAAATCATTGTATGATTCTTATATGACTATGTATAATTCCTATGTTTTACTTCCTAATTCTTTCAAAGTTAAAGTAGAAGGCATTGTCAGTATTAAACTTACTCAGGACATATTTCTTCATAATGTCCTTTACATTCCTTCATTTAGATTCAATCTATTATCTTTTCTTACTTTAATTCAGTAGAATCAATTCCATTTTATTATGCAACCTAACTTTTTCATTTTACAAGATCTCAAATCGAGGAAGACGATTGGCATTGCTAAGTCACGTCACGTCCTCCTGGTTTTTTATTTCTATAAACAATCTTTACCTTTTATCAATTTCAATTCTTGCAATTCTATGAATGAGGCATAAGTTGTTGGTAATTGGCCAAATCATAAATTGTTGGTAATTTCATTTGTGAATGAGGCATTCAATGCATGTGTATAATGGCTTTGAATATGTGTAGGAATGGTTATTTCTTAAACAAATATTAGAATCATTCACAAACCATTCTCTTTGTCAGCATCACAAACCACTTAGGTGAGTCACTGTAAACAAATATAAAAGATACTCTTTCTGTTGTTGTTAGTTTTCATCATGTAGTCTTTATTTTTGAAAGAAGGGTTATGTTTTTGTAATTAGTGCTCATTTGAATCTCTACTATGAGAGACCTTGAAATGGGCACAAGCTAAAGTCTTGTCTATCAAGACTCTCTCAAACCTGCAACTGCAACATATTACTTGTTTCTTTATGAGCAAATGGTTTTTGATGAGATATGAAATAAATGTTGCTTAAGACTTAATGGAAAGAATGTACTAATCACTAATACTTTGCTTTGATGGTATGAACGAAAGTGGTTTAGTTTTAATTTGATTTTTGAAAGTTTATCAATCAAAAGTAAGAAAGTGCCTTTGTGATATGCTCACGAAAGCTAGGATCAAGCTGACCAAACCGATTTGGATTGGGGATAAGCCTGGACTGAGTTGCTTAATTATTGGGATAGTGCTAAGTTCAAAGAAAAATCCTCTCAGAATAAAATAAATAGATCTTTATCACGAGGTGGAGCATTACATTCTATGGGCTGCAAATCCCACCTCGAGGTTGCATTGGGGCTGGTAAGTTTTATTTAGTACATCTTTATATTTCCTTACAAGATTAAAATTTGTTTTAAAAAATATAATCATACTAATTGCATAACATTTCTTAGGAGCGAAAACATGGTCGTCCTATGGACCCAGATGAGTTATTTCTTGCCACTCATAAGAAGAAGGATGGTTCCTGAGTACATACACGTGCACGTGAAACCTATGTATGTTATCCATTTCATTACTCAACTTATTTTTAATTTTTCTATTTAATTCTAACACTTTTCAAATATTATGATTGAATAGGAAGCATATTTGCAACGTGTGCGGGATAAAGAATCTGATAGTTTTGCAGAATCTACAATGACAACTAGGATTGAATGCTGGAAAGATGTTGTTGGAGGAAAGAGTAGAGGTAGAGTTTATGGCACCGCGGACTTGGCTGCCAACATTCATGATGGTGTGTCATCCCTTACTCAACCTTCAACAATATCTCGTGCAATTCTTCCTACGTAAGAACAATTGCAAGAGGCAGAGAGACTTCGTGAAGAAGTAAGACAAGCCACTCAGAGAGCTACTGCAGCTGATGAGAAGGCTACTGCAACATCTGAAGGCTTGGTTGAAACAAATATGAAATGTGCGATGATGGAAGAAGAAATGAAGTTGATGAAGTGACAATTAGCATTGGTGTTGGAAAGACAGACGACAAACTCTTCAACGGGTACCAGTCACGTGCATCCACATTATGATTCTTTATTGGATGATCAACCCATCCCTTGAACATGGACTTCATGAGGTAAATCATATTATAACTTTGTCCTAGCTAAATTTCAATATTTGATGCAGATTACAACTTTGTTAAAGTTAAATATTTATAGCCTTTTCTACAAGTTGTGGTTCTTAATTAGAGGGTCTACAATTGTTTGTATGTTTTATATATTTATGTCTTACATATTGATTTTTCATTTCACAGGTACTATATTCAATGGACTTTTTGTAGAGCTGAGTGAACATGACTTCAACTTCCTCAGTTTTATTTTCCAGTTTTAGTTAATAGGCTTTTTTGTATGGTGAACATTGTAAACAAATTATGACTTGAACTTTGTACACTTTGGTGCATTATCCACTTACTTAGGTTTTATAAACTTATATGCATCCTAATTTGATATCTATGACTCAATGAAGGATGAATGTAGTTTAATTAACTATTGATTCTAATTAGAATGACTTCTGAATGGATAATTGAGATTATATTGATTATGTAATAGTGATCATGCTTGCAGGTAAAATTTGGGTTGAGAACAAAAGAAACTGGACTTGCCGTGAGTAGTTATAGTAGTGTCGTCCAGCCCTCGCTATTTGCGTCGGCTAACCCACGCATCCTTTAATAATTAAAATTTTTAAGCGTCCCCTAGCCCACGCATTCAAAAAGCATTTTTTTTATTATTATCTACTATTACCGTCAACTAGCCCACACATCATTTAATATAAAGTGTTCGTTAGCCCACACACTAAACGACCGTTTTAAGTTATTATTTGCTATTATCGTTGTATGGCTCACACTAATAGCGTCCATATTGGCCAACACTAAGCTCATTTAACCAAACATATTTGTGTCACCGGGACGATGTTATTACATTACAATTTCCACTGACACATCTAAATTAGCCTCCACGATTTTATCGTGGTTAGCTTTCCGACACTAAACCGACAATAATTATAAATTTGTGTCAACTTTGGCCTGTTAGTGTCGAATTTTGGCCGACGCTATTTACCTAAATTCTTGTAGTGTAGCTTTCTTCGATATCAAGTCATTACAAGACAAATCTTAAATAATGATCAAATTTAATGACAAAAATAATTAATTACTATAGTGATCAATTTAAATATTAATTTATATACTGAATATTATTGATAACTAAAATAATTTTAAAAAAATAAAATTAGTCTATAAATTAATAGCTAAAATAGTTTCTACTATGAATTAGTTACTAACTTTAATTACCAATATTTTGATTACTAGAGAAATTGGTGATTTTAGAGTTAATAATACTAAAGGAATGTGATTGTATCGAGATAGTCAATCAGTGTTATATATAATTGAAAATTCAAGTATTTAACGGAAGAATGAAACAAATTAAAATTTATTTTCATTTTATTCTTAAAAAAGGTATCATTTATTACATTCCTACCACAATCCAACTAGCATATATTTTTCAAAGATCTTGAAAAACTTACAATGAGTCTCATCTTTGTAAATTAAGCATTTGAGAGGTTCATGCTCCACCTTAAAGGATGTTGAGATATATTATTATGGTTATTTTTATCGTTTATTATTATTACCTTTACTCAACATATTTAAGAGATATATTTTTAGCCTGATTATATATGAATATCTTATGATATATATTTATATTGATAGCTTGGTACCAACGTTTTCTGAGAGAAGTTGGACAATTCAAAGTGAAAAATAAAGCAAAATTGTTATTCACATTTAGTGGGATAAAAGAATAAGACTTTATAAGCTCTATTTATTAGAGCTACCGGTATGAATTGTGATAAGTTGACAATCATATTCTTTTATACAATCATTCTTTTTTCAGTTTTTTATTATATAATTTAATATGTATTTTAATTAAATATCTTACTTTAATATTTTGTCATTAAAAGAACTTTCCAAGTGATGACATATGAAAAAAGATCTCAAGATATTTTTTTTTTCATGATACAAAGTGGCAGGATACTGTATCACACATAATAATAATATTACACCACATATTTGATCTTAGTAGAATCATTTATTTATTTTGTTGTAATTTAAATAAAAATGTACTCTGTATAATTGTATATTGCTTACTAACTATTTAATATAATTCATGCAAAGATCGGTCCATCACACCAAAATAAAAATATGTCTTTGTTCCATATATTTCTATAAGCTATAACTATAACAACACGGTGTTGTGCAAGGTAGAGAAACATGAGAGACTGCATCATAACTACATCTGAAACTATACATTTATTTAACAAAAAAAAAAAAAAAACGTTGGTGAGGTACTGTCCATGCGTTCCTACATCAATTCCTTCCCACAATTATTTTCAATGTCATTCATTCAATGATCACCATTTCCAAAGATTCATTAAAGAGCCTTCGGTTACAGTGTTGCTTTTATACTATTCACCTGGTTATTGCTAACATGCTCATTCTTATCGTTGGCAGACACGACAACAACCTCGGTCCTTCTTAATTCTGTCTCCGAAGACACCAAATCGGTTGGTGGTTTCATTTCTTTGCTTTTTCCCCACAGCACCATGTACAACCCACACACAATTAGCGCTGCGCCAACTACACTGATCATATTTAAAAATAAATAAAAATCAGTCACGCACACGACAGAAATTAATTAATTAACACCATAATCTTCTATTCAAGGAATATTTATTAAGGGAAAAAATGGTGGAAAAGAAAGAGTGCATACGTTCCAAGGTATAGTTTATTTTGTAACAAGAGGGAAGCAGTAGGAGCCACGATCACAAGGGCAAGGGGGTTGAACACAGATGCATATAGTGGACCTCTCTTCCGTACACACCATGAAGTTACAATATTCACAAATACGGTCACCGCAATTCCCTGCCACAAAATTTTAGTTCCAAAATATAAGAAAATGCTAAATTTCCATTTCATTTTGGAGTTTGTTAAAGTATGAGAAAAAAAGAAGAAGTCAGAAAGAGAACGCAATAGATACGGCATGTACTAATATATGATGAAAAATGGAAATATGAAGAAAATAAAGTAAAAATGAGTAAATATTTAGAAATTGAATAATGGTTATTAATTAGCGTACCGAATAGAGTGCGGACAAAATCCTAATAGCTGAAGGTAACTTCCATTGATTCCAATCTTTTTCAAAACAAAGGGCAAAGAGTGTGGCTTGTAGTGCCGCCATTGAATTCATTAACGATGTACTTGAGTGGTGCCTTGGATATTCCTTACTCAGCTTAGCCTATTGTACATACACATGCTTCAACATTGAAAACTATCTAAAACCAACATTTGTATGTAGTGATCTTTAATGTATTTTTAATATAATGTATTGAAAGTAACAATATAATGTATCTTTAATATTAAGGAGAATATAGTACCAAAACATCCTATGAAGATTCTGAACTTGATGTAACATGTGTATACATATATATATAAAAGCAAAAGGAAAGTTATACCTGAATGATGAGCCATAGTGAAAAACTGAAGCAACATCCAATACCACATAGAACACCAATCCACTCTTTTCCATCTGATGCTATTATCTGAGTGTTGTGTTTTTTATGCATAAGATTAATGTCAATATTCTTCCAAATATTTATTTCTACCCCTTTCAAGAATGACAGCATCATTGACCCGCTAACTCCAATTATCGTTCCCATCACCTTAGCTTTCCCTGCTGCGGTATGCAAATTTAACTTTTCGTAGCTAAAAAACGAATCAGAAATCACTTCACTGCAATAGTTCTGAATTCTCTCTCCCACAAAAGTAAAATAGCACATGAGTTTGGAAAGTGGTGAGTGGTGACTACATACCCGCAAAGGAAGGAGAGGATGAAGGTGACCACAGGAATCATGTTTAGAATAGCGTTAGCATATGTTGCTGATACCAGCGCTACCGCGGTGAAAAAAAGATTCTGGAATAAACTCCCTCTGTTCATTTATATCATCAACAATTCAAGTTAATTATTGTACCAAAGAGGTGAAGAATGAATAGTTTGCATGAACCATACCCAAATAATCCGCAAAAAAATGTCATCACGAGCACCCTCCATGTCAACTTTGGTCTGTTCTTTCTGCATTGATCATCAAAATAAAAGAAAAAAAAAAACATTTTATCCAAAGATGGATAAACTATGATGCGAAGATTATGAAATAAAATAAAGGTATGGTGTGTAAATTCACCTTTCGAAAATAAAAGCAAGAATAACAGTGATAGCAGCTCCCCAAATGTGACGGTAGGCACTGAATACTTTAATGCTCATTCCATCAGTTATGGCGAGGCTAGCAATGACAGTATTTCCAGCATATGCAACCTGCACCAGCATCATCAGCAATGGAGGCTTCAACTCTTGCACCACTTTCACTGTACGGTTCATTGTGTTAGCTTTTTTAAGTTGGTTTCTTTGATGAAGGAAACAAAGAAAACGGAAAAATAGGGTTTATTGACTATCAATATTAATTATGTAATCCGCTGACAACTATTTATTTAGTTATGTATCATTAATTGACGGTTTTGAGATGTTACTTGTGAAAGGTTTATAATATGTGTTTCTTTAATTAATACAAATTATTGTTCTTGTCAAATAATAATATATGTACATGGTCACCTCTTAGATACGTTAGAAGACGTTGGGAAATATAAGAATGATTTAATCGTAAAGCTGGAAGTGAGACTTAACTCTCTTCAACAAAATCATGAAATAAGTTTTCTTTTTTGTGTTATATGTAAAAGGATTAAAGCATTAAAAATGTTTTATCATTAATATATTTATTTATTTGTGGATAAGAGAAAAATTAATACGTCCAAAAATAAAACAATCTTCATATTTTTTATACTTAATAAATTAAATAACATATGGTATGGTTTAGAAAAATGTCGCTCTTAATTCACGTAATGGGGAAGAAAATGAATGATTTTTTTTTAATCCCCTCTGTAGCGAAAACTTGCAAGAAAAGGAGGGAGGAAGAAAGAATCACTTTTCTATTTCTCTCTTTAATGAATACCAAACTAATATATATACGTATGCACATACGTCATACGAAGTAAAATTATATATTAAAAGTAAAATGTAATTTCTTAAATGAATTTTATAATACGAAATATATAACAGATAATATAACATTAACTTTACAAATGCATTTAGTGAGAATTTATAAATGTTTTAGAAGGTTTATATATAAATGATATAGCTTGTTTAGTATATAAACATATCCAACATAAAATTTACAAAATTTTAAATTTATTATTTATTTTTCATTTGGAAATTTGAATATGATAATATGCAAATAGGCACCACACAAGTTGTCTGAAAAGCTGGTAAAAAAAAATGCACAAAGACCGTAATTTATTCAGAACACATAAGCCTAAAATGCAACGAATTGTAAATATCCTCTACAGATTTTTTTTTTTAATCAGATATGTTTATCAGAATAATTATTTTGTAATGTTATACGTGTCAAGTGATTATTTATAATAAAGAAAAATTAGGTTTATGAACTGGCTGAATGTCAACGTATACCTAATTATGAAGTTAATGTTAAGACAAGAATCAGAGAAAAATGAATATTAAGCATGTGCTGAAAGGTTAAATGAGGTACAAAAGCAACTCTTAACATCACGATTACAACAATAATTAAAAATAAATAAAATAAAAAGGTAGTATTACTACTATAATTTTTTTAAATTTGTATAGTTTTTACTCTAAGTTTTTTTTTTCTTTTTTTTTATAAAAACTCGTAAAAAATGAATCTCTTACAAATTTTCGTATGAAGTTTGACGATTCCATGAACTATTTACAGAGAAATTTTATGAAATACAATTTACATCAAGCTTTGTGGTCTTCGATAACAAATATAATATGTTGTATCTAATCAATGCTGTAGTCTGTACTTCAAATTACAAAATAGTGTTATCCCTAAGATAGCTATTTAGTAGCCAATGGCTTAACTTATAAGTTCTTAAAGTTGAAAATCGTTTGTTTATCAAACAAATTAGGATTTAATTAAGCAACTAATTTCAGTAAGGTTCTCCTCAAGCTCACCATCATTAACAAACTTTTATATTAATCTTGTTCTTTTACGAATCTTTCATTTTCTTGAATTATATTTTCTCATCTATATACAAGAACATAGGGAATTAACTTCATAATGTAGCTCGTTCTTGAGCGGACACTAGAAACATTATGTGTTGGTGATTTTTTATATGCAAGCATTAGTCAAATAGTAGAAGCAAATTTATTCTTTTATAAATAAAAGGCTTGCATAAGCCCGGTTCATGCTAAGTCATAAAAAGCTTATTTTTTATTTATAAAAGGCAAGCATAGCCAAGTCCACGTTAAGCAATAAAACATTCCATTTTTATAAAGTTCTAATACAAGTAGGGATGTCAACGGGGCGGGTAGGGTACGGGTAGTAGTTCCCCCGTACCCTACCCGCTAAATAAATATCCGCTCCGTACCCGTACCCATATCTGTCGGGTATCCGTTATGCGGGTACCCGTCTATTTTTTTCATATCCGCGGGTATCCACGGGTACCCGCGGGTATTTACAAAAATATTTAAAATAATAATTATTTAACCATAATTATTGTTTGGATCAACAAGTTCCCTTTCTCCGATTGATTCTTAAAAAACAAACAAATAAAAAATCACTACCAATTTATATTGTAGTTTATTTTTGAATAAAATATTAAAGAAATTACTAACTTCATCAATATCCACCTCTTGTAACATTGTATAAAGTTTCATGTTGTCCAATTTTAATCTAGAAGAGCCTTAAAACATAAGGAGTTCAGTAAAAATTTCTAACAATCACTTAATTAAAATATCTAAGTAAAAATGTTAATTTCATTACCTTCCATATTGGTCCATAACCAGTCTTAGAGACACATCAATGCCTCCACAGTATATGGAAGTAATTTACTCATTTGTGGAGTAAGAATCTGACCACATTATTGAATGAAGACTCATAATGTTTTTACTAATATATATATATATATATATATAAATTTTCTGAATTAAAGTTTGTACTAATATAATGAAGACTCATAATGTTTTGACTCATTTGTGGGGTAATAATTTTTCTGAATTAAAGTTTAGCGGGTACGGGTATCCACGGGTACGGATACTATAATATCCATACCCGCCCCGTTAACATGCGGGTATCAAAAATACCCATACCCACGGGTAGCGGGTATCCATTTTTAATATCCATTTTCTACCCGTTGCGGGTTTTATCCGCGGATACCCGCGGGTACGGATTTTTTTGACATCCCTAAATACAAGTATGAATGAAGCATCTATTGGTTGATACATGAAAGAAATCATTATGAGTATTGGATCAAAAGCGACTTGAGATTTTTTATGTTCAATTCATTTTTTCATGTTCTTGTGGTAGGGTTTAGGATTGCTTTGTATGTATGGGCATGCAATGTTTTTAACCTTTGTGTTATTTGAGTATGTTAGGATTATGCACAGTAGACTTAGTATGGGAGAAGAAACCATAAAACTTTAATTTTTGTTTTCTTTTATTTGTATTGTGTATATGGGTTGAGGTAACCCAATTATCTCATTAATTTAATTTATTTTTGCCGATAAAAAAAATTTATAAAGTTCTAATGTCGACCTAGTCATGTTAAAAGAAAAATCTTATTTATAAAGAAGTAGCGTCGGTTAAGCCACACTAAATAATAAAATAAAATTAAAATTTTATTTATATTGGTATAGAGTTTGTTATGTTGATGCCGAGTAATAAAAAAAATTAATTTTTATTTATGAAAGGTAGAGTTGGTCAAACTCATACTAAAAAGTAAACAAAAGTAATTTTAATTTATAATGAAGTAGGGTTGGTCATATTCACGCTAAATATTATAATGAATATGTCCTTAGCAAAGAAAGGAATGTCTCTCACTAATGTACTCATTCTCCCTATGTCTATCTAAATGCAAACTATCAGTAGCATACCTATAAGAACTCATCTTTTAAAAACAATGTTGAAAACACAGAATTTTCTTAAGAAAAAACAAAGAGTTTGAAATGAAATTTCTAAAGAAAAATTAGAGTGGAAGTTGAATTTCGTTCGCAAGTTGTGTGAAATGAATATGTCCTTATAAAAACACTGACCTGAATTTAGTTTGCAAGTTGAAAATACGGTCCTTGTAGTTGTTTTGATGAGTTGGCTATGGTATTAAAGTGTTATGTCTTTGGTCAATCCTACTCAAATTACTCACTGTTTATATTGCATAAGGGGTATCTCTATGTCCTAGCCTATATGTGGATGATTTAATTATTGTAGAAAATAATATTTTAGCCATCAAATTTTTAAAGCTTTCTTAAGTGTTTGTTTTCATATGAAAGACTTTGGAGTCTTAGAATATTTTTTGGAGTTGGAGGTAGCACGTAATCCCAAGAAAATCTGTTTTTGTGAGAAAAATATGCATTGGAAATCATTAAAGACACATGTTTATTAGATGTCAAGCTTGCAAATTTTCAAATTAAATAACATCATAAGATAATATTGGCTTATGGTATATCTCTTGAAGATCTGAAACCCTTTTGAAGACTAATTGAGTGATTATTCTATTTGTTTCTGATTAGACATGATGCTGCTTACTTTGTACACATTTTATCTTGGTTTATGCATAAACTTTATGAAGAACATTGAACATCCTTAAGGATTATTAGATATTTGAAGTATTCTACTTCAATCTTAGAACTACATGATGGTATTATTCGAATTGAGAGTACTACATACTTACAAGACATTAGTTGGGTTATGCTTCTTGATTTTTCTTTAGTATCTTGAAAAACTAAGAAAGAATAAATGGTCTATCACTCTTTTCCAGAGCTTGAATATCGCTCTATGATGACAATTATATGTGAAATAAAATTGCTCAAAGAATTTGTTGGTGATTCAAGAGTTATAGTTCTAATGGGATGTGAATGCATTCTGATAGTCCATCCATATTACATATAGGTCAAAGTTTAGTATTTTATGAAAAAATAAATAATTTTGAAGTTGATTGTCATTTTGTTAATAATAAGAGGAGGACCAACATCATTTATCCCTTGTACCTTCCTACTACAATACAGTTACCAAACATTTTTAAAGGTCTTTTGGAAAAAGAAAAATACAATTTGAGTCTTATTTTTACAAATTAGGTTAATGTTCCAAATTAAGGGGATATTGAAAGTATTAAGATATTATCGTTATAGTTATTTATTATTATTACCGTTTTGCATTATACTTAAAGGGATATATTTTTAGCCTGATAAGCATCAGCTTGATAACTAAATAAGTATGGATTCTCTTCCCCTAAAATTTATCTTTATTAGCTGTTTCAGATTATACTGCGTCAATTTCCTTCAAAATTGAGGGATTGTATTATCTATGCATGTAGCCAACCCTCATAATTGATTCTTCAAGAGCTTTGAATTCGGACCCTTCAGACATACATTTTTATGGTGCGACAAAGTCATAGGACGGGAAAAAAATAACTTAACTAATTCAACTTTATTCAAATAAAAATAGCTGAACTTAATAGAAAAATTGAACTATACTATTTATTAGTTTAAGTTTTGAAAAACTGAATTCATAACTGTTAATTACTCACATAAGTGCACTACACTCTTCTTTTATTTTTCTATTGCTGCAAGCGAAACTGATTCCTATCGGTGACAGTCGATTCTCATGGAGACTCAATATTATCCACACCAGTCATGTAAGTTTTTATTTTACCAGCAATAAAAAATATGAATTGAATATGCTAGCAAATACACCAACAGACAAAATAAAGGATAAATATTCACATTCTACAATAAATTAACAACCGCAAATCCAATCAAAACAAACTTCCGAATAGAATAACAAGAACTTTTACATCAAAGTTTCCACAGTATCGACCTCCGAAACTAAAATCTTAAGAACATGTAAGTGTAACACATCCTTTAACTGAATATTTTTTCTTTTACAATATTATCAAAATTTATTTTTTATATACCTAACTAAACCAATTACAATAAATTACAATAAATTATCCGTCACCGGAATTTTTCATCAATTTAAAATTCGGTTTGGTAGACCCGAATGTTAAATGGATTTTTCGTTTTTTAGTTTAATTTAATTAATTTTTAATTTTCATATTTTGTAAGAATAATACTTTTTTTAAAGAAATTGATATTTGAAAACAATAATATTCTTTTGCAAATTGGTTAATAAATTGTTTAGCATATATTTAATTTACTAATGAAAGTTGTTGATGTTGTGAACAGTTAATTTCTAGCTAAAACTAAATAACAACAATAGTAATAATAAACAAGTAATAGTAATATATATTTTTAAAAGGTTGTTTGTAAAAGAATTACAATTATTAGCGATAATTCAAATTTATTTACAAAGTAAATATAATAAAATTAATTTTTATTTATATGAAATTAATAATAGACTTATAAATATCTAAATATGTTATATTTAGAAACAAAATTGTAAATAAATATAATACTTTTAAGAAAAAGATGTAAAAATATATAAATTTAAGACATATTTTTGTAGTTTCGGATTTAATTTTAGTTACATAAAATAAAAATATATAAAATAATAAAAGTTAATATATTTTACTAATTTTTAGTTAAATAATTAATTTTTAGTTGCATAAATTTAAGTATTAAGATATATTAATATTTTGATTTTGATTTATTGAAATATTATACTTGTTTTCAATAAGATTTCTGAATACAAAACTTATCACGTTGGGTAGGATTTTATAGTTTCCTGTACACTTTTAAAAATTATTTCATTAACACTTTTACATTATAAAAGTTAGATTATTATAATTATATACAATAAAATTAGTGCAATTTATTTAGTTAAAAAATAGTGTATTTTGGTACAGTGCAAATCAATTTCAAAATAGTACAGTTCAGATAAAAAAATATATAGTGTAATTCGATTCAAAATTAGTGTTATCTAATTCAAAAATGGTTCAATAATAGTGTAATTTAGTTCAAAAGAAATGTATTTCAGTTAAAAAATAATGTAGCTCAGTTCAAAAATACTGCAATTAGGAAAACAATTCAACTTATAACAATTTAATTCAGTTCATATTATAGTACAGTTCAATTCAATACAATTTAGTTTAGTTTAGTTTCTTAAAATAAAAAATAGTTCAGTTCAATTCATCTGAACTATTTTTCAGTTCAGTCCAATTCATGTGAACTATGTTTTAGTTCAGTGTAGTGTTTAACAATGCAGTTCAATTCGATTCATTTTGGCCTGTCTTAATTAGAAGGTCTCTGTATAATTTCTTAATTAGGAGGAATAATGCTACATAATGTATGGAATGATTGAATTAACCTCTGTTATCGTTCAATACTTAACTCAAACAAAGCTAATTCGGTAGATAACTAAAATTTTCAAAACAGGAATTCGACAATTGAAAAATGTCCCAAGAAATAATATACTGATTTCACGTTCGATCATGTGCAAATTTAACCGTATAACCAATGTGGAGTACCACTATCATGTGTCTTTGTCACATCAAAACATCAATGTTCCTATCAAACTCAACCTTAAAGTAATAAATATAAACTTTATTAATCAGATAGCATCAACACACACATATTTAGCACGTGACGAGAGCTATTCATGTCCATTCACCGATACTCATTGTCAACAATTGTTGGTAATTTGAACACCTGAACTCGCTTCGAGATGTTTGGTTTTTTCCGATGATGTTTTTATTTCTTTGCTTTTACCCCACAGCACCATGTACAACCCACACACAATAAGCACCGCTCCAATTACACTGAACATTTTCAGATAACCAAATCATCATAAAGTAAACAAGATAATAATAATAAAATGGTAAATTTTCCTAAGCAAGGTTTAAAGAATTGTGTACCTTCCTAGATATAGGTTTTCTTCCAACAGCAAAGGAGCAAAAAAAGCCACAATGACAAGTGAGAGAGGGTTGAAAACAGATGCATACAATGGACCTTTAACCCCTACACACCAAGCAGTGACAATAACAACAACTCCAGATACCACAATTCCCTGCCACACCATTTTTGTCTCTTAATAATTAGTTATTGGAATATATTCAAATGATATAAATAAGAAATTAGCATATGTTTATATATATATATACAGAGAAAGCCGCAGTTAGAAGCCTGATACTCCAACCCAACCTCCATTGGCTCCAATCCTTCTCAACACATAGAGCAAACACTGTGGCTTGTATTGCCCCCATTAAGCTCATCAATGCACTACTTGAGAAATGGCTTGGATATTCTTTGTTCATCTTTGTCTGCATCATACACTAATCAATCACCAAATAAAACCACAATTTACTCATTTATGTACTGAAATAACAGGTTTCTGACCTGAATGATGAGCCAAGATGAAAAACTTACAACACTTCCAAGACCACATAAAACACCCACCCATCTTCTTCCAGAATCAAGGTTCGATGATCCTAGGTGACCCTTTTGATTTTTATGTAAGAGAGTAGTGTGGAAGGTCCAGATCTTAATTTCTGTCCCTCTGTAAAATGTCAACACCATTGACCCAACAATTCCTATTATTGGTCCCAACACCTTCACCCTCCCTGAGGTTGTTCGCAAACTTAACTTTTCCAACCTAAAAAAGAATTCATGCAATAGTTATACAGGAAAAAAAGTGTTACTCTCATTGCTTCTGGATAAAACGTACCCGAACAAAACGGAGAAGATAAAAGTAACCAGAGGAACGAGATTATAAAGGGAAGTAGCAAATGTTGCTGATACCCAAGCCAAACCGATGAAATAAAGATTTTGCGCTAAAGTGCCCCTGTTCAATTGTCAAAATCCCTTCAGTTAATGATTATCCATTACAAGGAAAATTAAGGGATGAAAGAGGGAAGAATCAACAGGCATGCATACCCAAATAGACCGGAAAAAAATGCCATGAAAAGCACCCTCCATGTCAACTTTGGCCTCTTTCTGTTTTAAACATCATGTAGAAAGGAAAAAAAAAAAAACAGCTTTCCAAATTAAAAGAAGAAGTTAAATGTGTCCTATGTGAAGGGGATTTTAAATGCATACCTTTCTATAAGAAGAGCAAGAGAAAGAGAGAAAGCAGCTCCGAAAATGTGACGGTAGGAAGTGAGGACCATAATGTTCATTCCATCATTTATGGCCAACTTATAAAGCACGTTCACAGCAGCGGTTGCAACCTGCGACAGCACCATTAGCGACGCAGGCTTCAGCTCTTGCGCTACTTTCCTATCATATTTCATCTTTCCTGAGCTGCTGCAATAGTTTGAGCTTGTTAAAGAGCAAAATATATAAAGAGGTTATGTTCCACCCCAACCAACGCACAGAGGCAATCAAACATTCTGGGATTAATTATTTCTATATTAACAAAGTGCTAGGATTTTTTTTTTATCAACAAAAAAAGAATTCAATAAATTATGCACGACATAGGTAGACCTCTAGATACAATGCAAAGCTAAGTGCAAATTACAAAAAAAGAAAAAAAGAAAAAAGACCACCATCACATGAAAAGAGGGTTCATTATCAACTAAAAATTAGATATCCCTCAATTTGGACCTAAAAAAACCACAACAAAGAAATGAGTGTTATGAAATAAGGCTAATAATAGAAAGAAGAAGAAAAAGAAAAAGAAAAAGAGAGAATGAAGAACAATTTTTCTATATGTGATTTTTTCAATGAAAATATCCATATTTATAGATACAAAAGACGATCCAAAAGATACAACTCAAGGGTTACAATACTTAATGCAAACAGATACAACTCAAGGGTTACAATACTTAGTGCAAACAATTTAAATAACACAAATAGTAATCAATCATGAGTTTCTATCACTGATTCGATAGATATTCATTAATTTCATAATACTTCCCCTTATTGATGAGAGAATGTGTCTTGCTAAAATCTCACTAGAAAAAATCCTTTGGGATAAAACCTAGTGAAGGAAAAAGAGTATCTTTATTCTTCAATATAATATTATTTGTCACATCTTCTACTTCTCTCCCTCATGTAAACTTACATCATTAAGATGACATAGTCCAATTTTGTGAACCAATTATTCAAAGGTTTTCCTTGGCAAAGATTTTATAAATAAATCTTTAATGTATCCTTCTTTCAATTGAGAAATATATGCATACTATTGTCTTCATATATGGTTATTGATTTCATTTTTCTTGATGCTAGGCCTCAAGTTTGTCGGATATGTTGAATTATAGACCTTAATCAAACACATTCACGACTTGTCTCGTGTAATGCTAAAAGTTATGCATTTGATGATGTAACTGTTATGGTTTGTTTCACAAACTACCATGAAATTTTTGTGCCACTACATGTGAACAAATATCATGTTTTTCATCGACCATTGTGCGAATCTGATAAATAACCTACATCTGCATAACCCATTAGATCTAGTTTTGAATCATTTCGATAAAATAAGTTCATATTCATAGTGCCTTTAAGATAAAAAAGTATATGTTTTATTCCAAACTAGTGTCTTCTTATAGGTGAATAACTATATCTTGCTAACAAATTTGCAACAAATGTTATATCAGGTCGATTATAACTAACAAGATACATTAGTTTTCCTATAACACTAAGATATGGTACTTTCGAACCAAGAAGTTATTCATCTTTTCTTAAGGTCTAAAAGGGTCTTTATCAACATCTAACAACCTTATAATCATTGAGGTGCATAATGAATGTGACTTGTCCATATGGAACCTTTTATGTACCTTCATTATATAAGCTTCTTGATGTACAAAATCACCTTTATTTAACTACATCCAATACTAGTATATGTCTCTTCATATATCAATACTAGATTTTTTAGAAAAACCTTGAGCCACTAACCATGTTTTTCTAAGAATTTCATCATTCTTATTTTGTTTTCGCGCAAAAATTCATTTGTACCTAAGGGAACCCTTAGGTGTGCAAACTATATGTCCAAAAACCTTTTTGTTTAGCAAGAAAATATAATTATGTTCTTATTGCATATTTTCATTTTAGCCAATCATTTTTTTATCGACAGTCTGCAATGATCATTGGTTCTTGATCCTCATTGTCACTCATAATACTCATTGCTATATCATATGCAAAAGTATAGTCAATGTTTACTTCGTTTTTGGTTCCATATTATTTTATTCTTGACTTAATTTATTGAGATCTCATCATTTTCAACAATCTCAGATACTTGAGGTTCTTCTAGAGCCGAATAATTAATTATGTCAAGTAAATCTTTTGGGATTTCCACCTTTTCGATTGGTCATCTCACATTTTAGCTTATTTTTCAAAAAATTAAATTGTAAATAAGTCTCATGTTGATAGTTCAAGATATTTTATTATTCATGAAAAATTGTATCCCAAATACAATCTCAATCATATCTGAGGACCCAACATAGTCCTTTTTGATGGGGACAACTAAACATATACACCACACTAAAAAATTCTTAAATGGAAAATGTTAGGTTACTAACCAAAAACCAATTACATAATAGAGTATTTGTGATAATTTGTTGGCTTGATTGAAATCAATACTACAACATGCAAAATTACATATCCCCAAGTAGCCATTGGAAGATTAGCTCTCATTAGTAATGATCTTGCAACCAATTTTATATGTTTTATTAATGATTTCGCGAGTCCATTTTGAGTATGAAGATGTGTTACTTATAAAATTCGGGAAAATTAAATAAATAAATAAATATTTATTTAATAAATGCGAGGGCGAGAATCCCTAAGTTAATTAATGTGGAGAGAGAAGGCAAGGAATAGTAATAGCTTAAGTGGTTGAGAGTATTTGGTTATTATGAGAGAATTTGGGTTTGAGTCCTGTGTATGCTATTATTGTTTTAAATTGTTTTATGTGGAGTTATGAACATGTGATTAGAGGTAAAATGGACATGGACACATAGATTATCAAGAAACACGAATTGGATTGATGGTTGCGCAGCATGTGCTTGGTAATTGGGAGGTTGTGAGTGAATAATGGAGAGAGGTTAGGAGAGTTGCAATTTGTGTTTTCAAACTAATATATGTTTTTGTGTGAAGTGCTTTTGCGTAGTGCCTATCTCTGCCCCATTTTTCCATTGTTTCGCGTTTTCTAGGTTTTTTCCAGAAACCGTTTGGCGACATTGAAGACCAACTAGACAACTCATGCTTCCAAAACCCATTTTCTAGGTTTTTTTATGAAGCGCCTTGCAGTTGTGTGTTGTCCGCTAGGCGATACGAACTAGATTGCCTAGTTTGCTTAGGGTTTTCTGTGATGGTTGGGAAGCTTGAATTGAATCCATATATATGATCGTGTAAATTTTGATGTGATTGAATGTCTACGAGTGAATTTCTTGATGATAATTGTATGAGTAGTAGCATGAATGGGGTGAGAGTTCATGATTGCAACTCATGATTGATTGGAAATTAATATGCTATGTGATAACTGTGGTAAGAAAGGATTGTTGATTTAAATTGAATATGAATAAAAGCGGGAAACCCAATTGTATAATTTTATGGTGGAATTGCATGAATAGGGGTGGATATTGAGACCTTAGGGTTCACGCAGGTGCTTGAAAATCTTAGATTTTCCCAAAATTTGCATGCACCGCTTGGCGGTACTTGAACTAGCACCAGGCGACACAATAGTGCAAATGTGCACTCTGATTCTGCTTCGCGTTGGGTGCATTGGGGGTTATTTGGAATTTGTTGTGAAAAATTCTAATTATTTGGCTAAGGATGTTGGGAAGGAATATATGTATGCATTATGTGTACCTAAGAATGAGCATATGATAATTGGAAAGTATAAGGGAGTAAAAAAGGATGTTTTATCTTGATTGTGGTGTTGTACAAAGTCGCTTTTGGAGGATTTCCTTTTAGTATGCAAATTGTTTGTTGAATAGAAATCATTATGGCATGCTTAATTGGTAAGATAAAAATGTGTAAGATAATCTTATGCAATCCTAAGTGAGGGGGCAATGAATTCATGATGTGTAGGATTGTATGATTGAGCAAGATCTTGATGTTATTTTATGCATTTTTGGTGTTTTGAACTGCTTGTGGGGTAACTGGGTTCTTAGAACCAGTCCTAAAGTACCAAAACTAGTAGCAGCGACACTACTGGTATGATGCTTGGTGGCACGGGGCGAGCCGCCATGCGATAAGGGGAAACTAAGGAAGCCCTAGAATGTGCAGCGCCTGGCAGCAAGGAGTGTTCCGATAGGCGATAGAGGCCAAGATAGACGCTCTGGAAAGCGCATGGCACCTGGCGGCGTGAGGTGGCTGCTTGTAAGACCCACCAAATTTAAATAATTAAATAATAATTATTTAATAAATACAGGTAGGGGAAAAATTTATGACAATTATTGTTAACTTTTATGATGTGGAAAAGTACTATCTCAAGTGGTTAAGAGTACTCTAATTGTGTGAGAGGACTTGGGTTTGAGTCATGTGTGTGCCAATTTTGTATGTTATTTAATTTTTATTCTTTTCTTATGATATGTTTAGGAGTGGTAAGAAAGTATAAAATTCTATATTTTTAAAGGTTATCATAAAACAAGAATTGGTTGAATTGGTTGTGTAATTGCTCTGTGGTTGAATAGTCATGGGTTCAAACCTTGATAGAGCCATAAGTTCTTTTTGCTAATGTTACTTGCGGAAGCAAGCCATTGTTGGTCAAGATTGTGCTTGATGTGTAGGACTTTTCCATTCCCAAAATTTCTCGCGTTTCTGGCCATATTAACATCAATTCTATAAAACAATACTGGGATTGAAGTGCTTGGGAATTAGGGCTGAGCAGAAAAAAAAAATCTCATCACCAATGAGGTGATCAATGCTTCCATCCAGTTTAACAAAGTAAAAAACAATATCAAATGACATATACTTGGCCATAATCAAAATCACCATCTTCGTAAGAAAAATGTGTTTCTATGTTTTTTCATAGCTTAGTTGGTTAGAGTGTTTGTTTTGAATATAGATATAAATATTATAGGTTGCTTTCATAGCTCAGTTGGTTAGAGCACCCGTTTAGTAAGCGGGAGGTCTTATACGATACATGTATAGATACGTGATATATGAACAATGAAAAATGTACAATAATTCTTACAAACATAATAAATATATGATTGTTAATGTGTCAATCCAAATTTTCTAATTAGAGACCAATTATTTTGGTAGTCAAAACCTTCTAGCTAATGTTAGTGACCAATTTAAAAATCAATTCATCATTGAAACTATTTTAATTATCAATTTAGAGATCGATTATAATTTTTTGAAACTATTTTAGTTGTCAATTTGGTCACTATGTAGTGACTAATTATTTGTTGTCACTAAAGTTGGTCACTATTCAAAGATTTTATTGTAGTGTACTACTACTTTATAAATTAGATACTTCATTGATAAGTATCGTTAAAGTATCCTAAAGTATCAGACATGATAAGTGTCGGATACAGATACGTGACCCAAGTTGAAGTATTGGTGCATCATAGAAGAGTACCTTTCTTCACTCTACTCCCCTATTCTAATTTTTAACTTTTAATTAATTTAAAACTCCTTTAATATTTTATTTCTACCTAAAATATTTTAATGGTATTTATTTTACTTTCAATTGATACTCATATTTTTGTTTATTAGACATTTAAAAATACATATTAGGTATTAATTATTAATTGTATTTTATATCTTATCATATTTTTATTCAAATGTGAACTAACATAAAAATAATTATTGTTAAATGGAAATAAGAAATTTAAAATAAAGACAAAAAATTAGCATACATAATGTGATTCAAAAAATAATTAAATATAAAAAAAAAACCTACCATTAGTTAATATTGATGTATTGAAATGTATTGAACATACTTATGAAATAGTAAAATAAATATTATAGACAGTACAATAATTAAATTAAATTTCATATTATTAAAATAGTAACTTGTTTTCATCATTGTTAATATAATATTTAGTAAAATATTAAAAATAAGAAACTTTCATAAATAAAAATAGCAAAGGAATGTGTTATGAAAAGATAAAATAATAAAATTATTTTTTTATTTATTTATTATATATATATATATATATATATATATTTGATAGTATGTATTCATCAAAATTCCACATTAAGCAATATACCTAACAAAGCACAAAAAAGTACTATAAAAGTAAAAAGTTATTATTGAAGTTGTCACCATAACTTAATAACTTAATAGATTATGAGAAACTTTGATACTTGTGTGTCATTTGAAACTTTGACATTTTTGTTAGAAAAATTTATGATAAAAATTTGAAGTTTTGTCCACTAAAAATTACACAAAAAGGATTTTAATTACAGTTTTGCTTACAAAGAATGGTACAATAAGAGTTTGCATAGAAAAATTTACGGTTTTTTTTCCAAAACCATTGCACGTTGAATATTCCCAACATATTAAAAGCAAAATATGAGTTGTGTTTCAAATTACTAAACATATTTCTTTACCAAATAATATTAGGACGTCATACAAATCAAAATAGTTAGAAACTAGAATCACATGTAAAACATATATTTTTAAGCATCGCTACTTTACTTTCCTTTAATGTCTTTTAAACATATGTTGAGTATCCATTGTGATTGATGTGTCAAAAAAAATTTTCAGTCTTCGAGTTATATGTAACGATTAAAAGAAAGACAGATCAACTGGTTTTTTCTCTTTCTTCTTACTACTTTCATGTCTTCTAAACATATTTGATATGACAATATCCTTGTTAAGATGTATCAATGAAAAAGAAAACATAAAGTAGGAAATGGAAATAACAAATCAGAAAATAAAGACACCTAATTGATCATTTGTAGAGAGCAGTTGAAAAAGGCTACATCTCTAATTGTGGAACAACACCAATCTAGCCAAAGCAAGAGCATTTACCTGGATCTTACGAAAGTTTCAGTCATGAATAAATGGAAGATACGAATACAAATCATTTTCTTCACCTAAAGACAAAGAAACCAAATGTACTTGATTCCAAGACATTTATTTTGTCGTTTATTAAAAAATGTAGTTGATCTATATTTCGATTAGAATATTTAAAAAAAAATTATATTATGACTCTCATCTTTTGACTCTCATTCTTTATTTATTTTCTGACGTGTTTTAGTGTGGGTCATTGATTCTTTCAAAATAAAAAAATGTGGTGCATTAATCAATGACTCACACTAAGTCACATCAAGAATAGAGAATGAGAATAAAAGAAAAGGAATTTCATCGTCTATTTTCAATATATCCATTTTATAATTATTTTTTATTGGATAAAATTGTGTGTCTATTTCTTTTGGATGAAATTAACATGAAATTTCACAAAAAAATAATAAATAAAATAGAACAGATGTATACTAAAAAATATCAGCTAATATTTTGCTAGCATCGTTCTTTGACTTGGCTCAACAAATTAAGGTAAAATTGCTTCCTACATATAATTGTATGACCTATACAAAACATTGTTTCAATTACTTACATAAACAATTATTTACCTAATCATTAAAATAAAAAAATCAACCAGTCAGAGTTATCAATAGAAGATTTATAATCCCAAATTAAACTTTAATTTGAAGAATGAGAAATTTGTTGAGTGGTTCATGTGCCAACACTGCTTTGCAATCCACCAGGAGTTTTAACAAGACAATACTGGATTTAACCCTTGTAAGAATGAAAAGCCAGAGCTGCTTGTGTTGAAGAGTAAGGGTGTGTCATTAAATTAATCGAATAATGTAAAATAAAGTATTATAATAATTATTAATAGACAATATTACGTACATAGAAAGTTAGAAAAGGACCCAAAAACCGCATACTATGTTTCTTTCTATGTAATTGTGAAAAAGACGTGGTTCTTTTAGGTTTTTTACTACAACCATGGCCCGTGGTTTTCGAGTTTGAAGTATTTTGCAAAGGTTACAATTAACCATTTGCTAAATATTAACCCTTAAGCATGGGAATTTAAAGTAATAGGGGACATTGGTCTCCTCAAAATTTTGCGAGCCAATCACGAAATCCAAAAGAAAGAAGAAAATGAGCCTTTATAAACCCTTTTTGATGAAGAATTAGCAATAATAAAAATCCTTTAACCTTTCTGAAAGCCTGTATTTAGAGGGAGGACAATCAAGTAAACTTGATTCATTCTCCCTAAACCCTAAATTTGGTTCATTCTCCCGACCAAATATTAAACATGGGAAACTGTGGTAGCAATCCTAAGACCGATGAGGGTCCTTTGGACATTCCTAAGCCTGTGACCCGAGAGGTTCAGCTTGAAAATAAGGAGAGTGAAGCAAATGTTGACACCAAGACTGAGGAAACCCTAACTGACGCAGAGAATAAGTCTCTAAGAACCTTGCTTGATGAGGTATCACATTTTTTCTTCAAATTTCAATCTACATTTCAATTCAGTTTGATTAAATTTTTAACTATATTTCTTTTAGTTTTCCGATGTTTTTAATTATTTAAGCCAACATAATACATTTTAGGAAACAAATTTGTTTACACCAAAAACACCACTTGACAATTAATTCACCACTTTCAAGAGTATTATAGTCAGTAAAAATGATTTTTTGTATTTATAAAAAAATAAAAAAATAAATAATGAATATGAAGTAGATGTAATAATTTATTGGGTATCACAATAATAGGTCAACATTTTAAGATTTTTTTTCTTTTCCTTTTGACTTGGACACACCCTTTATAACAATTTAGTTATCTACACTTTTATTTAGCTTTAAATGCTGTGAAAAAGGAGAATATTTTTAGTAATCTACCCTTCACGACAAATCATGCCTTTGTTTTTAATGAGTAGTTTCTAAACTATTTAAATGGTTATCTAAATCTAACGAATTTAACAGTTAATTCTAAACTGTTTTATTTTTAAACTGTAATAATATTATGAGTGATTTGAATTTTGATATACTTAAAAATTAAATAACTATGTTATTATTATTTAAAGAACTAAATTAAATACACTTGATATATATAAAAATAGGAAGCCGGTAATTTAGCCTATTAATAATTGTGAGGTTGTATTGGCAGAAAGAAAAAGAGGCACAGAAGACAGAGGAAGTAAAGGCTGAAGCAAAGGCAGAAGAAGCTCAAAGTGGGGTGGCAAAGGTTGAAGAAGAGAAGCCAAAAGCAGAAGTGACAAAGATTGAGGCCTAAAGATGAACAATAGCGTGCATGCTTGCCTTATATTTTTAATACACAAATTTCTTCTCTTTATGTTCAATGGTCAACAAAAATTCACTACATCTTTTGTCTAAATTGGCCATATGGATTTTGGCTTCTTCGTTTAATATAAAAAAAATTAAAAATAAATAAGGTTTACGTGGATTAAGTTGGCGTTAACCTTATTTATTTTTAATATTTTTTTTTATTTAAATTGGTGTCAATTTAGTGGACGCTAAATAAGATTATCGTTAGTCTCAGGTTAGCCCACATTATTAGTGTTTGTCAGCAGTGGTCGATGCTACTATTTTAGCTTCCACCTTTTGAGTGTTTCTATCTTTTCATACGCAAAGTCGACACTTTGGCGTTGGTTTTTCTTTAGTTGTATTGGCTTTTGGCCGACTCTAATATTAATTTTCTTGTAGTGACATGGATAAATTTTTTTGTATCTTCTCTTTTACTTGTCAATTAGAATCATGATATTTTAGCTCCTATAAAACCTTAACCAAAATGAAATGATTTTACCACTCAATTATCCTACATTTTAACTAGTTTTTAGCTTCAAAGATAAATTTTCTCTTACTTGAACTTGACGAGGTTTCAAGATATGATCTAAATTTGGTATATACTTCCTTAGTTGACATACATAGTAGACATGTAGGTAGAGAAGTAGGTAGAGAAATCTCATAAATTATTAGACTTACTCTTCTAACATTTAATAAGAAGACACTAAATTTTAGAGTAAACCTTTTTTAAAATAGCCCATCTAACACTTTTAAAGTATGTAGCTTGAGCACACCATCTTTCATTTGTATAAGATTTTTAACAACTCAAGGTCTTCATCTTTTCATATATCTACACAATTTTCTCAATACTTTATTGTAACAATTTAAGTCTTACCAAAACATGTTATCCATCATGGTGACAACAAAGATGAGTTTGAAAATTTCTTCCATATCATGACTCATAGGTTGTCATCCTAATGCTAGCCAGATAACTCCTATTATATAACTCCTATTATATAAGTGAAGCCCACGAATGTTAGTTTAAAATCAATAACATAAGTTTAATCACTAGTGCAGAATGAACTTTTTCCAGCGTCCAATATGCATCGGTTCAGGCGCAAACAAGGCATATGAAGACGTGGTAGCACTTTTGTAATTTTCTTGAACTTTTATGTCTCGGTTGTACATAGAACCGAGGCATAAACCTCCCAAAAATTTTTATCTTTCCCGCTACTTTGATATTTTTAAACAAGTGGCGGGCTTTTATGCCTCGGGTCACATCTAACTGAGGCATATAAATGTTTATGCCTCGGGTCTCCTATAACCGAGACAGATAGATGTTTATGCCTCGGGTCTCTTATAACTGAGGCATATTTAATTGCTTTTCGAGTGAAATAT